>NC_056685.1:99571295-100196295 GCF_018350215.1 Panthera leo
GTAAAAATAACATGGGGTGTAAGAGTATGATCAAGGACAAGCATTCATTTCCTACAAGGCCTCTGAAGAAAGCTTTCTCCCTTGCATACTTGATAAAACTTTTCAGGGAGGAAAAAGTCTGGAAGGTCTCTCAGATCAGACCTTCAACTTCATGCCTTCGAGAAAATGAGGGAATGGAATGGGGAACCAAGATAGAAAGGACAGATCTAAAATCTCTCAGGGGTTTCCCACACATGGACGTGAAATCTACCTCTACAGGTTAGTCCAGACATCTCTTCCTGAGTTGTATCCACAAGAAAATGATACTTTAGCTACAACTGCTCCAATCAAGCATCTCCACCAATCTCCTTGCACCCAGCCACCTTCATTATGCAGTACTCAGAGGCTTTTCAATTCAAATTGTATATATGCATTACATGTACGTCATATCCACAAAGCACAAGCAGGACTTACGCCTTCTACTTTTGAACTCTTGATGCTCCAAGATCATTGCTATAAGTGTGTTCAGCTTGGGGTATTATATTCAAATATAATACTTCAGGTGTTGCTATTAGCATAAGAATTTTCCACAAAATTTGAAAACTACGTCTAAGCATCAATTCCTATTTTGTCACCCATGCTCTAAGAAACCTGCTCTTGAAGGATTATTTCTAAACCAAGTTTAAATGTAGGAGGAGTACTCACTAAAGAAATTCTGCAATTTGCTCTTTAACAAGGCCAAATTTATAAGTGCCAAAAATGTGCTATAAGAAACACATCTGATTGCCTCCAAAATGTAATAATATTCTAACTGAAAAATGACAGCAGCATCTTTCCGATATCACAGATACCACACTAATATTCAATAAGAAATAAACCATAGCCATTTTTAATCAAACCATTTCTAAGCAGCTGTAACGTATTGTGGCTCAAACGGTTCACATGGAAATTGACCGCAACAACCTAATCTCCATAATTAGAGACCTAAAAAGTAATTCTTATGTTTCATCTATTCCCTTTCCCAGCACTTTGAACAGGCATATTGTAGTCATCTCATACACAGTTACTAACAAAAAAGGGGCAACAAATATGTAAAATTAGCTATATCTTCTATAAAGGACAAACTGCATACCCTTACTCTCCCTTCCCCAACCTGTTCTATAAAACTAGCATGATCTTAATTTCACTGTAAAACAGGTTCTAGCAAGCATAAAAATTGGCCATAGTCGCTAAGCATGATCAACTTTAGATAACACCTGATGGAATGAAGAAGCCCTAACAAGCAATTCACCCATGTCTCTCCACAATCCTTGCTTTCTTTGGAATCCTAAGGGAGGCAAAAACAAAAAACCAAAAAAAACCCAAAAAAACAAAAAAACAAACAAAAAAAACAACCACACACACACACACCAAACCTGTTTTAAATGATTATCTGAAAAGACCTAAAGTGGCATTAATTTGAGGCTAAGTTTCAAGGGGCATAAATAAAAACTAATAACCCTGCCATACATAGGACATTCTAATACTAATTAAAAGTCACTCAGCTCCTCTAGGATTAGAAAGGCAAAAACTTCATTAAACTATTGAACGCAAATATGCTTACACCATAAGTTAGAGAAGTTTTCCCATCTGTTTAAATAGGCGCCCAAGGTATCTATTATTTCAAACAGCATTTAGATAAAATGAAATTAGGCAAGTTCCCCAAGGCAGATGTCTTTCATAAAGAAGAGTGTGTTAAATGACTTTTGTGAATGGAAAATCTGCAAGTACTGTTGCTTCACTCAGCTGGTCTTGTGTGGGTGGCTCAATGAACCAGAAGCATGCTCCATTGGAAGCTCCTTAGAACCGGATTCCACCCTTGAGAAAAGGCTTGGAAACAAACAATACATTTAAAAGTACAGCAAAGGCTTCGCCTTCCTCCCATGTTACAAGGAGGCCACAGGAACTGAGTTGAGAGCAACAACACCGTGTCACCGTGTCGGCTCTGCAAGGGCGGGTGCGGTCTGCGGTGCGCGGCACAGCCTCCTCTAGGGCTGTCACAGGAAAACTGGAGCCTCGCCTTAACCGCACCAAGTGACAAAGCGCCAGCTCTCCCCCGGGCGGGGGCTTCCGGCGAGACCCCGAGGTCGGCCCAAACTTCGGGAAGAGTCACTCGGGGCAGTCAAAATGCTCTTACCAACCGCCCCCCCACCGCCCCTTCCGCGGCTATGTAAGGTTTGCAGACGCACGTCCTGTGGGCCCCAAAATACTCCACCCCCGCCAGCCTTTGGAATCCCCCACTCCGAAAAGGGACAAAGGAGCCAAAGAGGAACTCTCCGGCTCGGGGAGTCCCCACTGGCCCGAGCTCAGAACGTGGGGATGGGGGTGCAGTCTCCCGGAGGGGTGCGGACCCGCCACCACCACCCCCCCCCCCCGACCCAGGGACCGGCGTGACACTCACCGGTGCGGAGCCCCCGGAGAGGCGGGGAGGAGCAGGCCGATTCCTCCGGGGCCCTGCACGCGCCCGGGCGGACCCCAACTTCTCTAGGCTGCTGTCGCCGGAGGCAGCTAGGGCGCGAGCCCAGACCGAGGGCGCTGGCTCGCGGCCGCGGAGGCGCTGCCGGCTCAGCCCGCGAGGGGGGCGGGAACTCGCGGCCCGCGGTCCTCTGGCCAGGGCGGGCTCCACTTTCCCTCCGTCCGCCCGCTACTGGCTGCGACCACTGCCGCGGCGAAAGCTAACGCTGCAGCCACTCGGGCTACAGCTCCCACCACCGCCTGGCCCCGAGTGCGTCGCGGCCTAATGTTGTCATGCGCCGCGTCGCCGCCTCTCTCAGCACCCACAGCCGCCAAGATCCTCTACATTTGGGCGCCCTCCCCCTCCAGGCCCCGCCCCCAGCTCGCGGGCTCCAGCCACCAGCCCCCCTCCCCTCTTTCCCGTCACGTGACGGCGCGCGGAGGCGGCCGCGGAGACGCCTCCCCGGCTGGCCGGGAGGGAGTCGCGCGGGAACAACTGTCAACACCTAGTTCTGCCAGAGCCTTATCGCATCCGAATTGCCTCCGCACACCCGAGGGCGGCTTCGGGATTCGAGCCCACCGCCGCCCGCCCGTGATCTACTGAGGTGTGGTCTGGACCGGTCTTGCAGGGCCCTGCCTAACCTGAGAAGACTGCACAATAGAGCTCACTGGTATTGGCCCAGGACCCCACGCCCACTCGGAGGCCCGGAGGCCCGAGCTTGAGACCCGCCTCCCCAGCCTCGGCTTAACTAAAGTTTTAGACAAAGGAAAAAAGAAGGCATCGTGGTGTCTGGTTTGAAAAGCAGTAACAAATTGTTCCTATTTCTAGTACCACGTTAATTGTGGCATTTAATTTACTGTCTTCCTCATTAGAGTTTGTGGTTTTGGGGTTTTTTTTGTTTTTTTGTTTTTTGTTTTTTTTTTTTAGGAAAGGATGGTGTGTCTCAATCACGCTGGGATGAAAATAGCCTAGCAAACTTATTTTTGTTCCTAGTCAGGTTCAGCATCTTTCGTGCCAGTTCTACAGTCATTAAGTCTCACAATGTGTTAGGTTGGTGGCAGTTTAAACAGATCCACAGGATTTGGCAATTCGTTGCAATTTTAAAATAAAGCCTAATCTTTTTTTTTTTTTAAGTACCTAACTGTTGGACGTAAACTTGCTTTCCTTTTAAACCCAGGTCCGAGGAACTCTCCCCGCCTACCCCTGGTGATGAGAGGAAAAGAATAGAAATGCCAATCGCCAGAGGAAAGAAAGTAACAATACAGAAATGAAGGAAGTAGAAAAGCAGAAAGATCATAATCAAACCCTGCTAACCATGCAAGCACATGAAAAAGTTTGCTCAGTTTGTAAGTCATTTTTCCTTCTGGCCCAGAACTAAGGGTTTTTGCTTAAGCAAGTTCTATGCCCTCATTACGTTTTCTTAACAAGACCTCAAAAAGCATTCTGATCACCTGGATACTTGAATAACCAATAGAGTTTGGCCTATATGATCGTAATTATCAATGTATTTCATGACACACTAAGAAATAGACTTTAGGACTCACCATTATTTCATGTTAAGAAAGAAAAATACTGCCATTTAAACTATGCAAAGCCACTGATATTTTTTAAGACACATCTTGAATTCAGAGATGTTAAAATGTGAGAAACAATGGGTCTTGGAATCTATGAGATATTGTAATGAGCTGGTGTTCCAATGAAGGAAAGATTCTACAGGTTCTGTTCTGAAGTCTGAGATACTGTCTTTGTAGTTCAAATAAATATGAGAAAAGTTTTATTATTGTGTGAATGACACTAACTCAGTAACTTTGGAGTTTGGCATCAGATTGAAATGTCTTCTATTTTCTAGAGCACTATTTTTTAAATTGACTTAAAATTCAATTTTATTTTTTAACAAATAGGCTGGAATGGAATAGAATATAAAGATCAGAGTACACATTTAGTGTGGACAAGAAATTGCTTTGTGAAATTTTTGTTTCATTTGTGGGGAAGGATAAGAGTGTGTCCTATGTTGTGATTTAACCTGTGTTTCTTAGTGTGAGTTGCAATCAAATAGATTTGAAAAAGAATGTTCTTGGAGCACAAATAACATGCAAAATATACCCTCTGGGCTCTGTTTCTCTGGTTCTTTTCCTTTACTCTGGGAACTAAAACTACAGATCAGTAAAATAAGGCAAATCTCCTTGACAATCCTCTCCTGCGTCAGCCCAAATTTCTTCTATTGGTTGTTGAAAATAAACAGTCTTTTGTTGGAACGGAAAGCACCGTTCTGGAAGCAAGGTGGTGGTGTAATACAGACTCTGCTAATTAGATGTGTGACTGGACGAATTACTCTCTGCATATCAAGCTCTGATAAAAAGTAGGGAGTTGCTGGGGGGGGGGGAGGGGGCGGCGCCTGGGTGGCTCAGTTGGTTAAAGCATCCAACTCTTGGTTTTGGTTTTGGCTTTGGCACAGGTCTTGGTTTCAGCTCAGGTCATGATCTCACAGTTTGTGAGTTCAAGCGCTGCATCGGGCTCCACACTGATGGCTGAGAGTCTGCTTGGGATTCTCTCTCTCCCCACCCCCCTCTCAAATAAATAAATTAATTTTTAAAAAAAAGTAGGGAGTTGGACTATATGCTGTTTAACCAATGTTATTCAACCTTTTTTTTTTTTTTTTCAGTGAATGATATTCACATTGGAAACAAACAGCCAGGATTACGCAAATTATTGTCTGACTACCTATAACTCCTATCAACCACACTCAAAAAAAAAAAAAGTCAATGCAAGTTCATGAAAGTGAAGATATTATGGGACAACAAATGTAAGTATATCTTTTGTAATTGTATTTTAACTGTTGCTAGTAATAGTTGCTTGTCATGAATGATGATTTTGACATACCTCACAATTGATTGCAACAAAATGATGTATCAATACGTTGCAAATGAGAAATACATACTTTTCAGATCCTTTCACATCTAATATCGTATGATTTCAGGAAATGATCAAACTAGCATTTTGATGTAATCACAACATAAACACAAACTGTAATGTGTGATCCTGTGCTATAACTGAAAAATATCCTAAAACTCCCATTTGCTATGTTTATATACCCTGCAAGTTTGCTACTCTTAAAATTATTTTGAGAATAATATTTTTAATAAAACTTTTTAATATAATTGTCCAATTTTATTATAACTATTCCATTTTAACTCCAGTAAGAATCTCTTACGCCTAGTGTTTAATTCATTGTACATTTCTGACAATGAGAAGTTCTTTTTCCAAATCAGTTAAAGCACTGACAGGCACGATAATTTTTCCCACAGAATATGCATCATCCCTGACCTAGAATGAGAGAGATTGGCTTGAAGTTGTTTTCTGTTTTTTTTGTTTTACTTTTGCCTATCCATTTAGACATTTATGTTGCCAAAGATTGCTAATGGAGATTTTAGGTTAAAATCCTCATTTTCTCAGAGAAGATTGACAGCAACCTCAAACATAAATAAGGTATTCAATACAACTTTGAAGACTGTGGTAGATTATGTTATTACTCTTGGCCATGTAACTTGCTCTAACGAATGGCTTATGAGTAGATGTAACACATGCCAACTGCTTTTTTGAGTGCAACATACAGGTCAATCTCTTGGTCTTGTGCTGCCTGGCCATGAGAAAGGCGTGTTCCAAATAGGGTCTCAGAATGAGAAAATATGTGGAGCAGAACTGAAACTGACCTTTAGAGCAGTACACCAGCAGCTGACCTGCAGCTACTAACATGAAGCAAGAGTGAATCATAAATATTTGTTGTTCTAAATCACAGAGATTTTTGAAATTGTTATATAGTATAATCTCACAAATCAGCTTAAGTGAATTTAAGCCAACAGATAAGTGGTTCAAAGGCTAAATGCACTGTAGAACAATAATAATCTTCAATTTAATAAAACAAAATAATAGACATCTACAAGATGCCTGGCTGGCTCAGTCGGTTAAGTGTCTGCCTCTTGGTTTCCACTCAGGTAATGATCTCATGGTTTGTGGGTTCAAGCCCCATGTCAAGCTCTGTGCTGACAGCACAGAGCCTGCTTAAGATTCTCTCTCTCTCTCTCTCTCTCTCTCTCTGCTCCTCCCCCACTCAAGCACATGTGCATCCCCAGACTCCCTAAATAAATAAATAAATAAATAAATAAATAAATAAATAAAATAATTAATAGACATCAACTAGGTATGTGGTAAGCACCCAACCAAAAATTTATATTAGGGGCTCCTGGGTGGCTCAGTCAGTTAAGCATACGACTTCAGCTCAGGTCACAATCTCACAGTTCATGAGTTTGAGCCCTGTGTTGGGCTCTGTGCTGCCAACTCTGAGCCTGGAGCCAGCTTCAGATTCTGTGTCTCTTTCTCTCTCTGCCCCTTCCCCACTCGTACTCTTTCTCTCTCCCTCCCTAAAAAGTAAGCATTAAAATAATTTAAATAAATTAAAATTTTTTTTATATTAAAAAAGTAGTCTGGGGTGCCTGGCTGACTCAGTTGGTTAAGCATCCGACTTCGGCCCAGGTCACGATCTTGGGGTTCGTGAGTCTGAGCCCTGTGTCAGGCTCTGTGCTCACAGCTCAGGGCCAGGAACCTGCTTTGTATTCTGTGTCTCCCTCTCTCTGTGCCCCTTCCCCAGCTCACACTCTGTCTCTCTCTGTCTCAAAAAGAAATAAACATTAAAAAAAAAGTCTATTTGAAAAATCTACAGATTTTCATGCAAAGTATTTACATATTGATTTTAAGTATTTCTGTTTAATATTATTTGTCTTAAATATCCCTCGATGAAAATTTGGATAATAAAATACAAAGAATATAGGCTTGTATTTCTGGCAATATCATGGCTTATATACCTCACTCAGTGATCACACTGGAAACAAAAATCCTGGAAAAATGTTTTAAATTCTATTAACTATATTGATTAACTGGTAATAAAGAAATTAGTAGTTCAAAACTGGAATGAAGGCAGAAACCTAGAGAGTTTCACTCCAAATGACCCCAAGGGCATTTGCCAAATCCAGTTAACATGAGCTTTGGTGTTCATGGCCTTATAAAAGACAAAACCCATGACCTTCCCTATGCACACAGAAAGCTGCATTTCCAAGGATTATTCATTTACTGTAAAGATGTATTAGAAATAAACTTGCCCCTTAGTAGCATACACACCTCTCCCCTATATTCTACGAAGAAAATTACTGTCTTAAACGTGGCACCTAGTGGAGAGGGGAAAAGCAAAATCATATCTGAGAATTTAGACTCACAATCCAGCTCTTATGCACACAAAAAAATATAACTTGAATTCATATTACCTGGATGATCCCAGAAGGTATTCAGCTGATAATTGAGAAGAATGTTTGACTGATAGTACTTTCAGACATCTGGCAGAAGCAAATGCCAGCCCTCTCTGGAGGAACCCATCTTCAATTTAAGCCTTAAAGAATAATAAGTAAAAGTCTTAGGAAAATAGCTCACATTTTAAAAAATAACAAGCACAGAAGAAAATAAGACACCATTAGTGAGAAACAGTGAACATAAGATAGCAAAAACATTTAAAAAGACTTCAGATATTGAAATTACCAGACAGAGACTATAAAATAACTATATAAAATATGAATAAGGGAATAAAAGATGACCTTGAAAATACATACATAAAACAAGAAAGTATAAAGAATAATCAAAGATATTTTTTAAATGGAACTTAAAGAATTAAAATATATAAGTTATTAAAATTTAAAACTCAGGGGACACATTTAATAGTCTACTTGACATAGCAGAAGTACAATTTAATGAACTGGGAGGTAGAGATGAATAAGTTGTCCAAATGCAATAGAAAAAGAAAAAAATGAAAAATATAAAAGAGACTTTATGTGACATTGAAGACATTATGAGAAAGTCTGAAATAAATTGATACTCCAAAAGAATAGGAAAGAAAAAAATGTGGCAGAAGCAATATTAGACATGATAATGGTTGAAAACTTTCCAGAACTGATGAAAGATTCCAATTCACAGATTAAGAAGTCCCCCAGATCCCAAGCAAATTAAAGAATAATAAATCTACAGTTATATACATCACAGCAAAACTATAAAACACCAAAAAAACAAAAGGAAAAGAAACCTTTGAAATTAGTGGAGAAAAAAATAGATTATTCTCAAAGTGTCTGGTAATTGACCTTCATTAGGAACAATAGAATCAGAAGACCATGGAATAACACCTTCAGTGGGCTAAAAGAAAATCCAATGCCTATTTGAAGAGGTCTTTTAAGAAAGAGGCCAGGGGTGCCTGGGTGGCTCAGTTGGTTAAGCATCAGACTCTTGACTTTAGCTCAGGTCATGATCTCACGGTCATGAGATTGAGTCCTGCATCATGAGGTCCAGCCCCAAGTTGGAATCAGGGCTGGGTGTGGAGCCTGCTTAAGATTCTCTCTCCTCTCCCTCTGCCCTTCCTCCCCCACCACAAAAAAAAAATGGGGCCAAAACAAAGGCATTTTTAGGCCAACAAAAGCAGAGTTTGCTGCTAATAGTGACTCTCACTAATAGAAAGTCTAAAGAAATTTCTCTCTTCAGACAAAAATAAAATGATCCCCCTGTAAAAGATCTGGAGTTAAGACTGAAGTAAGAGCATTGAAAGTGGTAAATACTTGCATGAATCTAAAACCCACCAACTATGCAAAACAGAATTGTTAAAATTACTTAATAATATTTTTAAAAGAAAATATAGCTCTCACTCATATTCCTAACATCAGAGTAAGTCCAATCAGATTCTTACCTTATACTTACTATTAAACAGACCTCATCAGAGCAAGTATTTTTCCCATTTGTATTATTATTTCCATCTGGTATATGCCCTTAAAAGCAAAAACACTAGGGGCACCTGTGTAGCTCAGTCGGTTAAGCATCTGACTTGATTTCAGCTCAAGTCATGATTTCATGGTTGGTGGGATAGGGCCATGCATCTTGCTCTGTGCTGACTGCACTGAGCCTGTTTGGGATTCTCTCTCCCCATCTCTCTCTCTCTGCCCCTCTCCCACATGCTCTTTCTCTCTCTGTAAATAAATAAAAATTTTTTAATTGAAAAAAAGCAAAAGCACTAAACATTTTCGTTTATTTTTTTCTCTTATCCATATAGGCAAAACTATATTAATATTTTATTGATATTCTCTTTTTAAATAACTGTACTGCTGTAGCATTTTAAGTGTTTTTCTTCATGACATTTTTATTTCAAATTTGCATAATGTACCAGCGGAGATGATTTATTAATAATCAGACTAAGAAATTAGCATATATTTAGGAGATCATGATTTAGAGTAATAGAGTATTAGAGTTATTTTTCACATATCTATGAAGAATTAATGAGTCCCACCATAGAAGTCTAAAAATGAAAGTTCATCATAACAAATTATATAATTATGTATTCACAGGTTAAGGGCAATTAAGTCTTATTGAAAAGCTCTGCCTACCCTTTCCACCCACATTGCCTATTCAAAATTAGATGCATGCTATGACTTTTAACACTTATCTCTGGAAATAGTTAGAAAGTTTATGCTCAGGCTGTAAAGATTGACTCCTGAGGTTTAAGTCAGCCCAGGGGGCATCCTGAACTCCAAATAAATTTTTAAATGAAGAAGAAGAACCCATTTCTTTCTGATATCTACCTGGACTACACAGTCCCAGCTATAAGTATGATTTTCATTTCAATTTCAGGAGAGCATAGGGGTGCCTGGCTGGCTCAGTTAATGGAGTGTACAACTCTTGATCTCAGGGTTGTGAGTTCAAGTCCCATGTTGGGCATGGGACCTACTTAAAATAAGAAAAAGAATTTTTAAAAAGACAAAGTGTATAAAAAGCTGTTTGTCACAATTATGTAAACATGAAAAGCATAGGATGCATAATTCCTTAAATTTCCAAAGTTGTGGTAACTACAATGCAGAGAAATTATAACTTACTTTTTTTTTTTTTTACCAAAGCTTTACTCTCTTTGTTTTCCTCAACCACATGAGATTATTTGAAACATACTTACTTCTTTAATGCTTTCTTGATGAAACCAAATCTATAATTTCACTGCAGAATGTCCAAATGAATTCCATTTCTTTATAGTTTTTAATGTTCGAGAGATTCTATATTATATTAGTATAGATTATTCCAGTTAGCTTTGTCCAACCTGTATTATACATCTATAAACTTTCTGACAGTTCACAAGTAATTCATATGAACTAGATTGTACATTAATTCTTTCAATTTAATAAGTTATCAGTTTTTACTGGGTCCAAGGCCCATCCTAGTTACAAAAAAAATTAAGTATCTGTAAGTTACTCCACCTCTTTTCTGAAATGAATGGGAAGCTATCAAGAGACTCGCCCTATAAACTAACAGTGTTTCAAAACTCTCATTTCTGTTGTTCTCTGCTGGGAATGAAAGTTCCATACACACAACATCATCAGGTAGAAATCTACGTACCACTCCCAACAAGAGCAGGTGTTACCTAGATGCCTTTTGTCAAATCTCCTAAGTATTTATTATCTTTCTAAATCCTCCAGAACACTGGTACCCAAAGGTGGCAAGGTGAAGAAAGAAGACACCTATCCTATATTCCAGTAATGTCTGTCCAATGCATTCTTGTCAGGTTCATCCCTCTGTTCTAAGCCCTGCTGATATTTTCCCTTAGTTGTTTTCTGTCAATTCCCATGGGAGCCTAACTTTTGCCTGCTATTATATGCACAGACAGCTGAGACCAGACTCCCAATTCAATTCTGCCACCGGTTTCCTTTAACCCTTAATCCCTATAACACCCTCCTGGAAATGGACTGGAGTTCGGATACATCTATTTATGATTTCATTTTTAAATGTCAGCTCCTTTCCAGAGATGGCCAAATACTTCACTGCTTGTGGTCCTACGGTGTTGATTACTTCTGAGTATCTTTTGCTGTCAGCCAATAGTCTTGGACCTGACATTGTTTGCATCCCAACCCCTCCTTCCTGAAGTTATTACAAAAGTAGTACACCATGAAGACAATTATCTCAACTAAGAACAGGGAAAATTATGGAGGAAAATGACCTTTATGGCAAAATAAGGTCAAGAAAAAAAAGGAAGTTACTATTAATGTATTAAAATAGACTCATTCGACATATCAACCAAATGCAATGCGTGGACCTCTTTTAGATTCTGATTCAAAGCACTTTTACAAAGGACATTAATGAGACAACCAGGGAAATATTAATACTAGTTGGATATTACCTGATATCAAGGAATTATTGTTAATTGTTTTAGATATGATAATGATATTTGATTATGGTGTTTTTAAATGTCTCATTATCTAGAGACACATGCTATATAATTGGGCCCATGCTTTAGGGAAAAAAAAATCCTTCATATTATGTCACTTTCTTTTCTCTACCTGTAGGTCAAATCCATGGGCATGTACTCTACACCTACTACTTGTTATTTTCTACCTGTAAGATAGTAATCATTTCCTCTTTGTCGTGTCTATGATTATTTTTTGGTAAAAGTATTCAAGTCAAAAGCAACTCATGCAATCTGTTATTTGCTCCAAACCTCTGTTAAGCCATGGTGAAAGGCCAAACATCATATGAACTGTGGTAAATAAATCTGATTAAGCACGTTAACATGTTCAAATTTATATAAAGCCTTCTGCAAATACAGATTAGAGATGCTAAGAAGCAGATGTACTGATCTCCTTGGCATTCACATGATTCAGCTACAAATAGAATTTGAACAGATTCCAAATGCACAACTGTCAAATTCATAAAAAGTAGCAACAAAAAGTCAAGTGAAAGTTTAAGCTTTGCCTGACTAGCACTGACTGTTTTCTGGGGGGGGGGGGGGGGGGGGGGGGAAGTTGAAAGTATTCTGTTAATGTTTTATTTCTTCAGTGCTAATATTTGACAAGAACTAAGTGCTTTCATTTTATGCATGGATGTTCCCATTAGGTTAGCAGTTATAATCCAGAAACTGTTATGAGTTAATATCACTATCAAGTCCAAAGAAAAATCTCAATCAATTTAATCAATGTTACAAAGCTTGTCAATATAACTTTGACTCACTGAACTAGTACAGTATAGTGCAGTTAACCTCCACCTCTAAAGTCAGATATATCTCAGTTCTAATGTTAGCCCTGCCATTTACTAGCCCTGCCACCTCACCCAGCCTCTTTCCTCATCTGTAGAGTTAAATTTTTTTTTTATTTTACAGTGTTGTTATGAGAATTAACTCAAGAAACATGAATTATTATGATTACTATCTTTGGGGAATATTACATTGTACACAATTTTACTAACTGTATTTTCACTTTACTCAGTGGTAAAAACAATTACACACAGACTGTATACTCTACCAACCTTACGTTGATACCAAGGCTTTGTGGCAGCTGGCCTAATTCTGAGAATTATAGAATATACATAGATGGGCATAACCTCAGGCTACGGAAGTAGATTTATCTAAGAATCTGTACATTCCCCAATTTAGGTATCAGTCTCACATGTGATGTAAGAATGAAAGCTTCTTCTACAGCAATCAGGAGATAGACTCAACTTCAGAGTTTTGTTTTCCATTCAAGTAAGACTTCAAACAGCCTTTAGAGTGTTGCAGTACATGGAGTCCACACTCTAAGCCAATCCCCTCTTGCCAAACTTATTTCTTAAGTTTACTATAATTCGGTTTACTACGAATCATAGTAAAAAAAAAATTATCTTTAAGCACAATACAGGAATACATGCATTTCCTTATTCTTCTACCCTCACAATGTTTCTGATATTCAATAGAATATCCAGGATATCTTGTTTATGATATTCAGTAGATGTAAAAATCGCTTTTTGAAATGTTTTAAAAATATCAGATGTAGAGATTTGATGGATTCAAATTAAACATTTGGGGCTAGAATATTTATAGGTGATGTAGTATATTGTTTTTACAGCATCTTTCATGCTATTTGATTGATTCATAGTTATTGATGCTCAGACTGATAATTGAATTAATGATATGGCAGTCTCATTTCTACTTTATAAACTTGTGACTGGGAAGTAATTTGTTTCGTATTACTTTGATACTATGCATATACCCAGTTCCCCTTCTATAAACCTCATGTTTTAATACTTGTTGTAAACCCTTGCACAAGTCAATAATCTTAATAAAAATTGCAAAATAATTTTAATTCCATTATTCATTTTATATTCTGACATTTTTTTCAGTAAAATAGAGCTTGCCTTTATACCTAGAACTATTTGGTTACCTTAAAATATGGTTTATGCAGGAAAGGAAAAATAAATAATTCCTTACTTTTAGTTAGTAATCTTCAGAGAAAAGATAACTTGGAGACTAATGGGAAAATCTGAATTTGGGTTTTAGGTAAGATGAAAATTCATTTATTGGAAAGGTTAGAGATTGTTAATTTTTAAAAAGCAAGTTGTAAAACTGCACAAGTATGAAACTATTTTGGTTAAATATATATATATTTATACGCATATATAGGGATAAAGGTATGCAAAGATATACAATAAGCTGTTAACAGTGGTAATAGATGGGAAATATGGATGTTTTTATTCTTCTATTTTACTTATATATAGTTTCCAACTTTCTGTCCTGCACATACTACTTTCATAGTAACAGAATTTTTTTTTTTTTTTAAGAAAATCACTATTTCTTACTAAGCCTTAACATATAGCTTCTGAATCATCATCAACACAAGACTAAACATTCCAGCATTAAGAGGCTGCCAGGGCATCAACTTAGCTGCTTACTTTTTTAAAACCTCTCTGCTTGCAGATTTTCCTTTGCCTTTTCATCTTACCCATGGTTCATAGGGCTCAGCTCTAGATTCATGTAGCCTTTTCACTGTAGCAGTCCTCACCAATTGGCAACTTCTTTGTATGCTTCTGTTGATCTTTGGCAGAAATTCACTTATTTATTATTTAGTTTTTATGTCATCATACTAGTTTTCTTCTTACCTTTCTGACTCTTTCTCATTCTTTGCAAGTTTCTCTCTCTCGGCTATTTCTTTTTTTTTTTTTTTTTTTAATTTTTTTTTTTTTTAACGTTTATTTATTTTTGAGATAGAGGGAGACAGAGCATGAACGGGGGAGGGGCAGAGAGAGAGGGAGACACAGAATCAGAAGCAGGCTCCAGGCTCTGAGCCATCAGCCCAGAGCCCAATGTGGGGCTCGAACTCATGGACCGCGAGATCGTGACCTGAGCTGAAGTCGGACGCTTAACCGACTGCGCCACCCAGGCGCCCCTCTCTCGGCTATTTCTTCATTGCTCCAAAATTTCATACTCAGCCCTCTTCTCTTTTCACTCTATATCTTCTTCCTAGAAAAGAGAGGAGAAAATGGATCTTGTGTTCTCATTCTTTTTAGTCTATCTAATATGTATTTCTAGCCTAGTCCTCCCTCCTGAGCAACATAATCATATATATATAATCTCTAATTATTGTAATCTTCAGTTAGACATTTATGTATTTATAAATTTATATACTTATATATTTAGGTGTTCTCCTACCTGGATCTTAAATTAGAAATATGCTACTTTCAGAACTTTAGGGAAGTGTACCTTCCATTTTTATTTCTGCTATTTTCCCTAAGTAGAAAGAGCTATTTTATTTAATTGGTGATTTAAGAAGAAGAAAATAAGACCTAGCCCCTTTCTTGCCATATTTTTCAATCTACCTACCCACAACAGATGATGTTCTGTCCTGTTTCTCATTCTGTGTAATAAACTAAATACACATGGATCAGAGCCTGGGCTTGCTTTTACAGGCAGGCCTGAATCCTAACCCTCATTCTTTCTACATTTGACCTTACTGAGTGTGGAGCACTGATTCTGTCCAAGTTTATCTGTCCTGAAGACCCACATTTTCCTTTTATTATGCCATCTCCCATTTGGACCTGGGGAAAAGTATTGAAAAGCTTCATTGTGGCTGTACATTGAAGTCCTTTGTCTAAGCAGCTTTATCAGTAAGAAGGTGGTTTTCATCTTTATCTGACACCCTATCAATTGTTTCTGAATTCAGAAGAGAGTAAGATATATAAGGAGCTGTCACTGGCTAAGCCCCGTTATTGATAGAACAGTTATTGAGAAGCTAGGTCTAATAAAAAAAAATGGAAAATGGAATCTTGCCAGTCTAACAAGAGAATAAAAGATCTCAGAAAAAAATGATAGCAATTATCAGATAATCAGCAAAACAAGAATTTGTTCATTTATTGCTGAATGCCTACTGTGTGTTAGGCAATGTTCCAAGGAGAAGTTCAAAGAGTTAGAATACTTTAAACAAAAGTTACCTGGTACTCTAATTTGACTGAGTTTTGAATCATTATAATAATCAACAACAAAGTAATGCTTTATATTCGTTGATTCAATATCAATGATTGATTCAACATAATAATTACAATATTTGAGTTCTTATTGTTTATCAGACAAGCAATTCTCATACTATGATTGAATCATCAGAACAACTCCGACAGAACAGAATAGTCTAGGTTATTCTGCAGCTGGAAAAAAAAGTCAATGATTTAACTGAACAGAGATTTATGTCTAATTCCAAAATGTTGGCTCTGGCTCCAGGTTGGCTCTGGCTCATGTCTTCTATGTGATGACATAATAATCTAGGCTCTTTAACCTTGTGGTGCCATCTTAATATGAGTCTTTTTCCATGATTGTCCCAGTAGGAGAATAAACACTAAAAAATTTCATATTGACCTTTCATGGCCTCATCTAGAAACTGACACGTGTCAATTGCACAGTATTTCATTGAACAGACAGAATCACATGTGCCCATCCAGTTGCAGGGGTGCTGAGAAATGACAGTCATTCTACTGAGTGCCCAGAAGAAAAAGAGAACTGAATATTGATTTACACTAGCAATTTGTACTATGAATAGCTATTATTACTGTCCTTTTTGTATAGGTGAGGAAATGGAGGATTAGCAAATTTAAGTAACTCATCCAATGTTACACAGAAAGTAAGTAGAGAAGGCATTATGTGAACCTGGATAATCTGACCCCTGAATTCATGCTTAACCTTTATCCTATAGTACTTCCCAACTCCACACAGGAGCTCTGGCAGAACTCCACCACTACTAGACATATTTAATTCAATTTATTTAAATTTAGTTTAAATTTAAACTAGTTGTGCCAGTTACTGTAGTTTTGTCTGGAGGAAGTTTGGATTATTTGACCATATAGGTCTCTTCTAACACAGTTGGTTCTGTTTCAATGGAGAACCATGACTAATATAACAATCTAAAAATTAGTCTTAAAAGAAGGTTAGGAAATGATACTTTATTAAATTTTAGGTTAAAAATGAGATTCTATGCAAATCTTAATTACTTTGATCTTAGAATATCAAGTGAAATCTCAGAATCCTAGAATAACCTACAGATGTATGTCAATGTGTATTATATATTATATAACACAAAGTTAAAAAAAACTCAATGGTTATAAAATTCATAGATTTTTGCAAAGAACCTTGTAGACTGAAAAAACAACCAAAACAATCTGCCACATATAGGCCTTAGTATATAGATTTTACTTAGGGGAGTGTTCTAATTGTCTTCACAAATGCAATATTGTGAGAATGTATGGCTAGGTGTTACTTATCATTTTAAAAAGAATTAAATTCTGTACAACTGAGAATGTTCATAGTCTCCAATTTTAATTTGTTTTCCTATATATGATGCTGTTTCTGAAGTATTTAGTTGCCCCCTGCTGGTCACATAATTATAAAATTCCTAAAAATATATATTTCTCAGATTGCTCGTGATGACAAACTTCTAATGAGATACATTAAACTTTTTCATTAAATGAATTCACCATGGATTTCCAGTGCTCAACTGAGATATGTAAGTTAACTGAGAGTTCTTAAATACAATCTTCTTCCTATAATATATATTTCATATTTTATGTCTCTTCAAGCCCTTTTTGAAACCATGTAGGGACAAATTATCAAACTGAGAGGGAAAAACAGTACTTTTTCAAGAATTTTTAAAACTGTATTTTATCCTGTCTCTACTACCGCCTCTCTGGCTAATCTTGGACAAGGGACTTTAACTTCTTGATATCTATTTCCTCGTCTGTAATATTAAGAATAACTGACACGCAATAAACTGTACAATTTAAAGTATGATTTGGTAAGTTTTGACATGTATTCAACTGTGAACTATCGCTACCATAGTTCAAAATAGTGAACATATTTATCATTCCTAAAAGTTTTTTGTGCCACTTTGTATTTCCTTCTTCCTGTCTCCTGGCCCTCCCAACCCTCTCCCATCCTCCAGTAACCACTGATGTGCTTTCTGTCACTACAGATTAGTTTGCATCTTCCAGAAGAAGAACAAATTTTAAGTTCACTAGTTTAAGATAGACTAAAATGAGGTACGGAAAAACTTAAATTATTTTTGAATATTAAAAACTTTTTTGAGATTCCTCTATCTTGAAGCCTGAGGCAACACTGTAATGCAGTGGCTAAAGGCTTTAACTTTAGAGTCAGCAGGTATGCTCTGGCATCTTGGCTATCTCATTTACTTGTTGTGTGACCTTGGGCAAGTTACTCAACATCCTAACTGAGATGAACAATTTCCCCATACTTAGGAGAAAGGATTGAAAATAGCATCTATCCCATAAAAATGTTGTGAAATTGTGGCCTGTACATACAATACATTCAACCAATGGTAGCCCTATTTCTTTAGACTTCAAAGAACACTAACCCAATTTTAAGTAAAGGAAACAACCCTATTTAGCCAGTATAATCTTAAGGTAACCATTTTAGAAGTTTTATGTGAGAATTTTAAAAATTCAGTGTGCTAGCCATGGTGTCAGATGACTCTGACTCAAGTCCTTTTCTTAAGTCCTCCATTGGTTTTCCTTCCTCATAACTATTTCCCCAAGTGTCATGATTTTCCTTTCTTTGTAATTCCATCCCTAGCCAACATGTGACCTGACAATCATCTGATTTCATCTTTATGATTTGACAAATGACCAAAGTAAAGTGAATGATAGTCATTCTAGCAAAGTAGAATGAGTGGTGGCTACCACTTGAGGTGACAGACACCATGGAAATAGAGAGAACTGAAGAAACTAGTTTTTTGTGTGTGTGATAAATGTTCTTTAACAGTTTTCCCCTTTATATTCAATTACTTCTGTTGCTCTTTCTGAGCTGTCAAGATCTGCCAGGTTCATACTTGATAAAATGCTCTGTCTACAACAGAAACTAATTGAGCTCCACTTACCAGCCTAGCCCAATCTAATATCCAGGGCAAGTTCTGCTTTTATGGAGGAGAGATACTGCATCTCGGAATTCCTTTGTGTGCTCTTTTCAATGAAGTTTTAGCATTGCATCCTTAAAAATAGTCCTGAGAAATTATGTGTGTGTGGCAGATAGACCCTAAGGTAGCTCCCAGTGGTCTCTGTCTTCCAATATTAATGTCCTTCTTTAAGCTCCTACCCCTAAATATAGGTATTTTGAAAATAAAATAAAAGGTATTTTGAAAAATAAAAGGTATTTTGCCAGCCCAAAATGGATTTATTTTGGAAAAACAGAATTGCAATTCAGGACCAGCAAGTTATAGCAAAACTATTGATTGTCTAACAAAGGCAAAGAATGTTATTTTATGGAAAAGGAGGACATTGGGAGGGTTTGTTTTTAAACAAAAATCCATTGGAGAAAAGCACGAGTCTAGGGTAGTGGCAGTTTCTCATTGGCAGGGTTACAGGGGTAGTTAGTTTCTTGTAGCAGATGCAATGTACATCTTTCCCTCTTGGGGCCTGTGATTAATGATTCTTGCCTGTTGAGAATGCTTGTTTCAGGGATCTGTAATTGACAATTCTCCCTATAATTGACACTAAGTGGTATGGCTTCCCATTCCAGCTTTTCCTTCTATTATCCCAAGTCCACTTTAGTGAGGTTTCCCTTTATTAATTTTCATAAGATGGAGCCTGTAAATTGCTTTGAACCAATATAATTTGGCAAAGGTAATAGGATATTATTCCCATAATTATATTATATTATAATATCATAGATGTGGTGGGATACATCACTCTCATCATTATGTTACATTATGTAAGAATCCATCTTGGTAGCAGAATTGTTCTTTCTCATTTTCCTGCTGGCTTTGATGAAGCAAGCTGCTGTGTTGTGAACTGCCTATGGAGAGGACCATGTGGCAAGAAACTCAGGTGGCCTCTAGAAACTGAAAACAGCCTCTGGATGGCAGCCAGCAAAAAACATCTACAGCCCCGAGTCCTACAGCTGCAAGGAAATGGATTCTGCCAAAAATCTCAGAGAATCTGGAAGCAGATTCTTCTTTGCTTGAGCCTCCAAATGGGAACAGAGGCCACCCAAAACATTCGGTGTAACCAGGAGAGACCCAAAAGTGGAAACCCCAACTAAGGTGTGCCTGGGCTCTTAACCCACACAGAAACAGAGATAATAAAGTGTATTGTTTTAAGCTGCTAAATTTATGGGATTTGTTGCACATAAATATAAAATATACAGATTTTGGTATCTAGAAGTGGGGTGCTCTTGTAACAAATACCTAAAAATATGTCCATGGTATAGGAACTGAGCAGTGGGTGGAGGCTGGAAGAATGTTGAAAAGCATGATAAAGCATGAACAGATTATCAGTAGAAATATGAAAATGAGGACATTAACATTGAGAACTCAGAAGGAAATGAGGAACATGTTATTGGAAACTAGAGGAAAGGGAATCCTAGTTGCAGACAACTTAGTAAAATTACCTCCTGCCGTTATGTTGAAAGCAGAACTTGTAAATGATGAATTTGGTTATACAGTTAAGGAGATTTCCAAGCAAAGTGTTGAAGGTGACTACTGGTTTATTCTTGCTACGTAAGAGTAAAATTCAAGAAAAGAGAGACAGTTTAGGGAAGAACTATTAAACAAAAAGGGATCAGGACTTGATAATTTTGAAAATCTTCATCCTCCCCAGATGGTAAAAATATTAACACTAGGAAATGGATTCTGAACACTATCAGGAAAGCTTGTTCTAGGGATGCCTTGGTGGCTCAGTTGGTTAAGCATCCAGGTTTCAGTTCAGGTCATGATCTCATGGTTTCATGGGTTCAAGCCCCATGTCAGGCTGCATGCAGGCAGTGGGGAGCCTGCTTGGGATTCTCTCTGTCTCTCTCTCTCCCTCCCTCCCCCTCCCTCCCTCCCTCCCCCTCCCTCCCTCCCTCCCTCTCTCTCTCTCTGTCTACTCCTCCCCTATTCACACTGTCTCTGTCTCTCTCAAATAAATAAACTTAAAAAAAAAAAAAAAAAAAGGAAAGCTTACTCTAGAGAAAATTCCCAGGGAATAAGTCCACAACCTTTTGTTAAAACCTGAAAGAGATCAAAGGACAAGGTCTTTAATCACACAAAGGGCTTTTTCAGTAGAAGGGTGTGCCTCACATCTTCTCAATCAAACCTCTTGGCCTCTAAGAAGTTTAAAGATGCTATTTCTCAGCCCTAGGCTCTCAGCAGGAGCCAAAGACAGAGATGAGGTTATTTTGAAACAAACTATAGCTTGTGTGGTCTTTGTCTAATGGAGTAAACCTCACTGAAATACATGAAGACCCATCAAGTTCTTGAGGAACTTATTTCAGCAAAAACAATGCCAGTTTGGAATGAGAAAGACAGAATTATAAAACAAAAGGAGGCTGCCAGACCCCCCCAAATTTTACTGGCAGGAAATAGGCTGATAAACCTACTCATGTGTAAACATGCTACCTTCCATAAAAAAGGAAAGATGACTCAGAGGGCTGAACCCAGAGGGCAGAATCCAAAGCCATGGAGGATTATCCCAAAGACAAAGAACCTAATCAAGGAACTCCCAACATTTACCTAGTTGTATTTCAAAATGTTATGGACCAAGGACTTCTTTTTACCTTTCATTTTCCCCCTTTTTGAACTGTAATGTTTATAACTATTATACTAAATCTGTGCCAGCATTGAATGTTGGGTATGTTGGAGCCAGATAACTTGTTTCTTTTAGTTTCTCAGGTCCATAAATGAAGAGTAATTGTACTCAGGAACTATCTTTTTCTGAGTCCACTCAAAACTGGCAGCCTTCCAAGTGACAAGTGTTGTTGTATATGATGGTTTCCTGTGCCTTTTTCCTAGTGGTAAGATGCTTCTCCCTCATTTTCCCTTCTGATCTCCCACTACTACCTTCTATTTGCTGAAACTAACTAGTGACCAGTTGGCAAACGGATACTGGGAAATATGGTTTAACCTGGTCATATCCTGTGATTCAGAGTGTAGAGCAAGGGAGAGCCTGGGAATGATGAATCTGAGAGAAAATAGGCCAGTAACCACCACAGAGTCTGCACTTAGAGTGCTTTTTACACCTGGAAATTTGCTACAACTCAACCCTAATTTGGTCTGTTCTCATGAAAGATTAGACCCTCTTTCCCATTTCTATCCTGTTTTTGTCAGTGTCTTTTTGCCTGTTAGGTCAACATTTACTTTTTCCTTTATTGACTTAGTCTAATTGACAGGAACATTGCCTACTATCAAGACAAATAATTAGATCATTTTTCCTTTTCATTACTGAATTCCCCCAATAGCAATGATATAACCTTCCATTTTATAATGGAACCTTCCCTTCCACATAAACTATATTTTCCATTTTCCTAGTGCTTCATCTCTTTCACTGTACTTTAGCCATGTACAAACCGTTTAAACCATCTACAAACCATTTAAACAGATGCTCATTCATCAAATCGAAGCAATCCCCAAGGTCTAATCCAACTTATATCAAGGAAACTCTTGCATACAGGAAACTAAATTTAGGGTTGTTTATGAAATCTCATTCCTAAAGCCCTGTAAACATTATCCAATCTCTTCTTGGGTCTCCTCCCCACCACCAAGATCATAAAACTGAAGCTTCTCTTCATTTTCTATATCTATCCCATATTTCACCAGTTTCTCCTCCTCTAAAGCAAAATAAGCACCCCAGTTTCTTGCAGCCCACATTCTCCACTTGCATCCTAGTGGATGATATAGATTATGAGCTTAGACCACGTGATTACCTAACAATGGTGAAGATAATTGTCATTTTCTTAACTAGGAAGGGTATGATTCGTAAGAACAGACCTAGGAGTTCTATTAATCTAGTTGTATTGCCAGTCTGTCCTTGAGAGGCTACGTTGAGGTGAGGATATCAGAACTCTGACAAAATAAAGCTAAAGTTTGGAATAGACATCAATAAACCAGGGGATGCAGGTAATCCTAACTTCATCTGACCTTAGATTCTCTTCTACTTTGGCCCAAGACAGATTTGAACAATTTCTGAACCAAAACACACAGCCACTTAAACAGGGGAGCTATCCATTCCTTAACCTATGTTTCCTAACAGTCCTAAGAAGGCTGCCCTGGGCAGCTGTCAAGAGCAGCAGTTCTTAAATGTTTAATGTTAAAAAATTATGGAAAATTCCAAAGAGCTTTTGTTTATATGGATTAAATTTGTTGATATTTATTGTGTTAGAAATTATAGCAGGATTTTTAAAAAATTAATTCATTCCTGGGGCACCTGGGTGGCTCAGTTGGTTAAGCATCTGACTCTTGGTTTTGGCTCAGGTCATGATCTCACAGTTCATGGGTTCAAGCCCCAGATCAGGCTCTGCACTGGTAGCACAGAGCCTGTTTTGGATTCTCTATTGCCCTCTGTCTTTGCCTCTCCCTCCCCCCAACTTCAAAATAAATAAATAAAACTTTAAAAAGAAATTGATCGATTTCTGGGGTGCCTAGGTAGTTCATTCAGTTAGGTGTCTGACTCTTGATCTCAGCTCAGGTCTTGATCTCAGGGTCATGAGTTCAGGCCCCGCGTTGTCTGTGCTGGGTGTGTGAAGCCTACTTAAAAATTTTTTTTGATTCCTTTAAAGATTACAATACCCATTATATTTTAACATAAATAACGTTTTTTTATTAAATGTATTTTCCAGAATAATTTAGTGAGTACTATTGGTTTTACATTTTTGCAAATCCCTTTAATGGCTGGCTTTATAGAGGACAGCTCAGTTCTTTTTTTAATTTTAATTAAAGTATAATTGATATACAATATTAGTTTCATGTATACAATACAGTGTTTGACAATTATGTACATTACAAAATCCTCACCACAATCAGTTTAGTTGCTGTCTTTCACCATACAAAGTTATTACAATAACTTTGTATTGATGATATTGATGATATTCCCTGTGCTGTACTTTCCATTTCTGTGACTTATAACTGGAAATTTGTACCTGTTTTTTTTTTTTTTTTTAATTTTTCAATATTTATTTTTGAGAGAGAGCGATAGAGCATGAGTGGAGAAGGGGGAGAGAGACACACACACAGAAATCCAAAACAGGCTCCAGGCTCTGAGCCATCAGCACAGAGCCCAATGCAGGATCAAACTCATGAGCTGTGAGGTCATGACCTGAGCCGAAGTTGGACACTCAACCAATTGAGCCACGCAGGCCCCCTGGCAGTTTGTACCCCTTAGTTCTCTTCCACTATTTCACTTATCCCATAATCCCTTCCCCTCTGGCAACCCCCAGTTGTTCTTTGCATTATATGAGTCTCTTTCTGTTTGTTTGTTTTGTTTTTTAGATTTCACATGTAAGTAAAATCGTGTAATACTTGTCTTTCTCTGTCTGACTTATTTTACTCAGCATAAAACCCTCTATGTCCATCCATGTTGTTGTGAATGGCAAGATTTCATCCTTTCTTGTGGCTGAGTAGTAATCCATAATCAATTGTGTATTTTTTTTTTAACGTTTATTTATTTTTGAAAGGCAGAGACAGATAGAGACAGCACAAGTTGGGGAGGGGCAGAGAGAGAGGGAGACAAAGAATTTGAAGCAGGCTCCAGGCTCTGAGCTGTCAGCATAGAGCCTGACACGGGGCTCGAACCCTGAGCCATGAGATCATAACCTCAGCTGAAGTCAGACGCTTAACCGATAAGCCACCCAGGTGCCCCCATTGTGTATGTTTATCACATCTTCTTTATCCATTCATCTATCTGTGGACACTTAGGTTCCTTGCACATCTTGACTATTGTAAATAGTGCTGTAATATGCATAGAGCTGCATGTATCTTTTTGAATTAGTCTTTTTGTTTCTTCAGCTAAATACCCAGAAGTGGAATTACTGGGTTGTATGATATTTCTGTTTTTAATTTTTTGAGGTAATTCTGTACTGTTTCCATAGTGGTTGCACCATTTACAGTCCCACAAACAGACTGGTGTGAGGTAATACCTCACTGTGTTTTATTTGTTTGTTTTTATTTTAGAGAGAGAGAACACGGGGGAGTTGGGGAGAGGGGCAGAGGATGAGAGAGAGAATCTTTTTTTTTTTTTTTTAATCTTTTTTTTAACTTTTATTTATTTTTGAGACAGAGAGAGACAGAGCATGAACGGGGGAGGGTCAGAGAGAGGGAAACACAGAATCTGAAACAAGCTCCAGGCTCTGAGCTGTCAGCACAGAGCCCGACGCGGGGCTCAAGCTCACGGACCACGAGATCATGACCTGAGCCGAAGTCGGCTGCTTAACCGACTGAGCCACCCAGGCGCCCCTGAGAGAGAGAATCTTAAGCAAACTCCATGACCAGCATGGAGCCTGACTCAGGGCTCAATTCCACAGCCACAAGATCATGACCTGAGCCGAAATCAAGAGTCAGACACTCAACTGACTGAGCCACTCAGGCACCCCCCTCACTGTAGTTTTGATTTGCAATTCCCTGATTATTAGTGATGTTGAGCATCTTTTCATGTGTCTGTTGGCTTCCTGCATGTCTTCTTTGTAAGAATGTCTATGCAAATCCTCTGCCCATTTTTAAAATTGGATTATTTGCTTTTATGTGTGTGTTGAGTTGTATGAGTGTGTGTTGAGAATGTATTTTGGATATTAACCTCCTATTGAGTATATCATTTGCAAATATATTGTCTTTCAGTAGGTTGTCTTTTCATTTTGTTGATCATTTCCCTCACTGTGCAAAAAAAAAAAAAAAGTTTTAATTTGATGTAGTCCCAATTTTTAATTTTTGCTTTTATTTCCCTTACTTGAGGGGACAGATCTGGAAAAATAGTGCTAAGGCCAGTGTCTAATAGTTTACTGTCTATGTTTTCCTTGAGGAGTTTTATGGTATCAGGTCTTACATTTAGGTCTTTAATCCATTTTGAATTTATTTTCATGTTCAGCATAAAAAAGTGGTCCCATTTCATTCTTTTGCATGTATCTGTTCAGTTTTCACAACACTATTTATTGAAGATACTGTCTTTTCCCCGTTGTATATTCTTGTCACATTTGGCATAAATTAATTGACAATAAAAGCATGTGTTTATTTCTGGGCTTTCTGTTCTCTTGATCTATGTGTCTATTTTTGTACCAATACCATACTGTTTTTATTACTATAGCTTTGTTATATAGTTTGAAATCTGGGATTGTGATACCTTCAGCTTTGCTCTTTCTTTCTCAAGATTGCTTTGGCAATTCAATGTCTTCTTTGCACAGTTCCATATAAACTTTAGGATTACTTCTTTTAGTTCTGTGAAAAAATATTATTGGTATTTTGATGAAGATAGCATTGAATCTGTTGATTGTTTTGGGTAAGTATGGACGTTTTAACAGTATTAATTATTCCAGTCAATGAGCATATCTTTTCATTTGTTTGTCATTTTTCAATTTTTTTCATCAATGTTTTATAGTTTTCAGAGTGCAGATCTTTCACCTTCTTAGTTACATTTATTCCTAGGTATATTATTCTTTTTGGTGTAATTATAAACGGGATTATTTTCTTTATTTCTTTTTCTATTAGTGTATAGAAATTCAACAGACTTCTGTATAATTGATTTTGTATCCTGCAACTTTCCTGAATTTATTTATTAGTTCTAATAGTCTTTTGGTGGAGTCTTTAGGGTTTTCTACATACTGTATCATGTCATCTGCAAATAATGACAGTTTGACTTTCCCCTAATAGTTTGGATGCTTTTTATTTCTTTTTCTTGTTTGATTTTTGTGGCTAGGACTTCCAGTACTATGTTCAGTAAAAGCAATGAGAGTAGACATCCTTGTCTTATTCCTATCTTAGAGAAAACACTTCCAGCCTTTCACCATTGAGTATGATGTTAGCTATGGGTTTGTCATATATGGCTTTTATTATGTTGAGGTATGTTCCCTCTAAACCCATTTTGTGAAAGTTTTTATCATGAATGTTGAATGTTGTCAGATGTTTTTTCTGCATTTATTACAATGATCATATGATTTTTATCCTTCATTTTGTTAATGTGATGTATCACATTGATTGGTTTGCTGATATTGAGTCATCCTTGCATACACTGGACATCCTGAATGATTCTTTCAATGTATTTTTTTCAGTTTTAATTTTAATTCCAGTTAGTTAACACGCTAATGTATTTTTATTTTTTTATTTTTATTTTTTTTACATTTATTTATTTTTGAAAGACAGAGTAAGACAGAGTGCAAGTGGAGGAGGGGCAGAGAGAGAAGGAGACACAGAATCTGAAGCAGGCTCCAGGCTCTGAGCAAGCATTCAGCACAGAGCCTGATGCGGGGCTCGAACCCACGAACCGTGCAATCATGACCTGAGCCGAAGTCGGACACTTAACCGACTGAGCCACCCAGGCGCCCCCACTAATATATTTTTAAATTCAGTTTGATAATATTTTGAGGATTTTTGCATCTATGTTCATCAGGAATATTGGTTTGTAATTTTGTTTTTTTGTACTTTGGTTCTGGTAGAATGAATTTGGAAGCAGGCCTTCCTCTTCTATTTTTTAGAATAGTTTGAGAAGAATATTAATTTTTTTTAAAATTTATTTTCAGTGTTTATTTATTTTTGAGAGAGGGAGAGCACAAGCAGGGAAGGGGCAGAGAGAGGCTCTGAGCACAGAACCCAACTCAGGGCTTGAACGCACGAACTGTGAGATCATGACCTGAGCCAAAGTTGGACGCTTAACTGACTGAGCCACCCAGGTGCCCCTGATATGGCCTTCTCTTTATGACTTTACCTGTGGAAGGTCCATTCTGCTAGTCTTCAGGTCATTTTCACAACGAGTTGCATTACATGTAGTTGTTGCCTTGATGTGTGTCCAAGAGAGGAGGTGAGCTCAATCTTCCTTCTGTTGGTGAATCTTCCCCTGCCTGTTGGTGAATTCTACTTTCTGAAAATCTAAAATCATTCTTGTTCAGTACATTATGATTGTTACTATTTAAACAAGAGAGTACTATTAACATCAGCGAATGTTTTACTTCCAAAATGAGGCTACCTTCTGAGCGGGGTTGCCACAGAGCAAATACAGGACAACTCAATTCTTATATCTGCTTCTATATTTAATCTGTTCTGATATGTTGTTTTAGTTGAATTAAATTTAGAGAATCCAGTCTCATACACATATGCAATTGGAGAAGGAAGGAGAATTTTAATAGTTTTTTTAAAAAGATAATTGTGAATATTCTTCTTTGATATCACACCTCCAAAACCCTATAAGTGATAGTTTCTTAAAAATTAGTAGCAATGTGGAATCTGAAGCTGTATGGATGGACATTTGTATACTGTAACATTAAAATCCACTGATGTATAATGGGGTATCTTGAACTTTGAATGGAACTGTGCATTATTTTGTAACATCATGCATTGGTCATTTGGAAAATAGTGGTTCACTGAGGTATACATATCTTCCAAATTCTGATACATCTCATTTTGAATTATCAAAAACTCACATTTATTACCATCGTCACTGATCTCATCAGAAAAGTCCTTAAGAATTAGGAAATTGTCAGGGTGCCTAGGTGGCTCAGTCGGTTGGGTGTCCAACTTCAGCTCAGGTCATGATCTCACGGTCCATGAGTTTGAGCCCCGTGCCAAGGTCTGTGCTAACAGCTTGGAGGCTGGAGTCTGCTTCCGATTCTGTGTCTCCCTCTCTCTCTGCCCCTCCCCCGCTCATGCTCTGTCTCTCTCTCTCTGTCAAAAATAAATAAACATTAAACAAAAATTTTAAAAATAATAATAATAAATAAAAGAATTAGGAAATTGTCAAACTCATGGATGGATACAAGTTTCCCAAAATTCTGAATTTCTCTTGAAAGCTCAAATTTTATCTTTAACAACAAATGCCACAGTTTGTTTTCATTGAAGTGACAGACTTCACTAAGTTTTGAGACGATATCTGCCAAATACCCAAGTCTGAATAACTGTAGTTTGTCTGTCATTCCTTCAAGTAAAAATGGTGTTCCATATAAAAAAAATGGCTTGTTCAACTCACAACCGAATCACATAAATCCTTGTCCTCAGGACAACCATTGTGCCTAGGTATCCAGCAGGAATGCTGTATGCACTTTGTATCATAGAATTTTTAAAAGACATGGAATTAGTAGTTCATGTGAAATAAAATGAGTAATTATTGCTATTTTATCAAGCATATAATTAAATGAAACTTTTTTTTTTCTTTGTGAGTATATAGCAGTGAAGAATGCAATGGCTATCAGTATAGGCTGGTATCACTGCGATGATTTCTGTTAAGGCACCAGCAATTTTACCACCATTGCCTTCGTATTATAGTACAAATGTCAACACAGTTTGAAAGGCAAGTAGTGTCTTAGTATTATTTTGTAAATAGTTTTGACCCTGCGGTTACTTGAAAGGTTTTCGGGGACTTCATGTCATCCACAGACCACATTTTGAGAACTGCTGGCCATAAGCGAACCTAACTTGTAAGTGTGGTAGCAATCCATTTTCACATAATTTGCATTTATGCACAACTTTTCACACTCTCAGACCAGTCTATGCTATTATAACCAATACTGGCCTAACTGCTCTCACCAACTTACTGGTAATCATGACCCATCATAGTCTATTCTGGCTCTAGCTCAGTCCCCCATTTCTAACCCTCCATTCTTCTTGCCAAAATAAAGACTCCTGGCCTCTATTTTTGTCTAACTAGTCAAACCCCCACACTAATTTTCTAATGATTTCATTTTAATTCTTAATCTTGTTGCCAGGAACAAACCTAATCCTTCAGGGTAGAATTTTATTTCATTGTTTGTGTTTAATGAATTAAAGAAATTCATCGATTTTAAAATGAATTTTCTATAAATCTACTATTTCACTTGCTAGAGAGATGGCATTTGGTTTGGCCTTAAAGAGTGACATGAATTGGACAGGTGAAATGAGATTGTAGGTTTTTCAAAGTATGAGAAACAATAATAGTTGTATGAAGGTAAAAAGGCACAGGGACTTCTTGGGAAGAGGCAAGATGGATGCAAATAATAGAGTAATTAAAGATAAGGTCAGAAAGGTAGTAAGGGGTCATCTTGTGGAAGGTGTTGAAAGCCTAGAGTTTGGTAAGCAATGAGGAGCCACCAGAGGTGTTTCAGCAGAGGCAGAGGTAATGGGGTAAAACACGTTCAATGATAGAAGCATTATTTGCTTAAGATTTATTTGGGAACTAGAGATGAAAAGAATTTGGTGGCGAAAAGGGACTTGAGGCAAGAAAACCGGGTTGGAGGCCTGAACTAGGATGGTGACCCTAGAAGGGGAAATAGGTAGAAATAGAGTTTGAAAATACTGTGGGAACTATGATCAGTTAAGTGGTGGTGAGGGAGAAATGGTTGTGAAAAAAATGATTAGAGCTTCAAGCATGAGTTACTGGGAAATGTTTGATGTTATTCACAGGAATCAGGAAGTCAGAAAGAGGAACGGTTTGTGTGAGGCAAAATGGTGTGTTCAGTTCTCTACCTATTAGGCAAATAAGTAGCATACTCAAGGGGGAACTAATTTTGTAGCACTTACAAGAACTGGAACCTAACACATATTAGAAGATTGTGGTTATTAGGCATATAAGTGACTATCCTCAAGGGGAAACTAATTTTATAGCACTTACAAGAACTGAAAGGTAATAGATAGTAGGATGTTAGAAAATGGTGGTGAGAGCTGGACTGGCTTTATATTGTCTCTTTACAATATAAACACAAAGGGGAAGATGCACTCAGTATTTTAATTCTCTGTAGAGTTTCTTTGTAGACATCTGTAGCTTTTCTGTGCTCCATATATCACAAAGTCATCTGTAATAAAGTGATACATGTTTATTGAATGATTTGTATGTGTTCTTTATTATGCTAAATTGTGTCAGTTGATCCTCACAACCACACTTAGATATTTTTAACTGGATTTTCATAAGAGAAATCAAGGTGCAAAGAGGCTCAGTAACTTTCTCAAGGGCAAACGAGAATGACATTTAAAACCAGGTTCTGTACAGTTTCAAAGTTCTTGTTTCTTCTACTCTATATGACTAAAGTATTTACTTGCCCTTGTGCTTTTTCCTTTTCACAAAATGAAAAGGAAGTAGTACCTTTTAGCATGGAGTATTGGTTTTCACTATCTGATTGTATCCAGAGATTCATGTAATTCCTGCTTAGGACATCTATCTTAAGAAAGGCTTGTACTCAGGGACTCTTTTTTTTCTTACAGTTTTATTGAGATATATTTGACATAACATCACTGTATAAGTTTAAGGTTATAGCATAAAAATTATGTTATTAAGTTATTACTGCAATAAGTTTAGTTAGCATCCATCATCTTATATACATAAAATAAAAGGAGAAAGTAAAAAAAACCTTTTTTTCCCTTGGTGATAAGAACTCTTTGAACAATTTTCCCATCTATCATACAGCCATGTTGACTATAGTCAGCATGCTGTGTGTCACATCCCTAGTACTAATTTATCTTATAACTGGACCATCTTCCTTCAATTCCCCTCTCGTTACTCCCTGCCTCTGGTAACCACAAATATGATCTTTTTTTTTATGTGTTTGATTTTTTAAAAAGATTCTGTATGTAAGTGAGGTCTTTCAGTATTTGTCTTTTTTAAAAAATATTTTTAATGTTTATTTATTTTGGAGAGAGAGAGACAGAGACAGAGTGAGAGCAGGGAAGGGGCTGAGAGAGAGACAGGATACATAGCAGGCTCCAGCTCTGAGCTGTCAGCACAGAGCCCGATGCAGGGCTTGAACTCATGAACCATGAGATCGTGACCAGAGCCGAAGTTGGATGCTTAACCAACTGAGCCACTCAGGCTCCCTTACAGTGTTTGTCTTAATCTGTCTGACTAATTTCCCATAACATAATGTCCTCAAGGTCCACCCATGTTGTCCCAAATGGCAGGATTCCCTCATTTTTATGGCTAAATACAATTCTGTTGTATATAGATACCACAGTTTCTTTATCCATTCATCTACTGATGGACACTTAGGTTGTTTCCATATCTTGGCTATTGCAAACAATGCTATGATGAACATAGGGGTACAGATATCCTTTTGAGTTAGTGTTTTTGTTTCTTTCGATAAATATTCCCAGAAGTGAAATTGCTCGATCAAATGGTATTTCTATTTTTAATTTTTTGAGAAATCTCCATACTGTTTTTCATAGTGGTTGTACCAGTTTACAGTCTCACCAACAGAGCACAAGGTTTCCCCTTTTCCCACATCCTTGCCAGCATTTGTTATCTCTTGTTTTTTTGGTGATAGCTATTCTAACAAGCTTGAGGAGAGATATCATTGTGGTTTTCATTTGCATTTCCTTAATGATTAATGCTGTTGAACATCTTTTCATGTACTTGTTGGCCTTTCATGTATCTTCTTTAGAAAAATGTCTATTTAGATTTTTTGCCCACTTTTAATTGGATTATTATAATTATGGCTTTTACTCCCTGTTATCCCTAGAGTTGAATGGGTAGCATTTTGTATTGCAAAAACATACCAGTTGTTTAATTTGACAGTTTTCAAAGAAAGTCTCATGGAAAGTCTTAGACATGAGGTGGAGATCAGGTTCCTTCAGTCTGTGAAAAGAAAAGGGAAGGAAAGCACAATGGTTTGAGTAACTCAGGGGAACCACAGATCTCAAGTTCTCTAAAGGAGAGTAGGAGGGGTTACCTGGGTGGCTCAGTAGGTTAAGTGTGCAACTTTGGCTCAGGTCATGATCTCCTGGTTTGTGAGTTAGAACCCTACATCAGGCTCCCTGCTGTCAGCATAGAGCCCACTTTGGATCCTCTATCCCCCTCTCTTTCTGCCCTTTCCCCATTCACATTCTCTCTCCCTCTCTCCCTCCTTTTCTCCCTCTCTCTTCCCCCCTCTCTCTCTCTCTCCCTCCCTCCTTTCCTCTCCCCCTCCCCCTCCCTCTCAAAAATAAACATTAAAAAAAAAAAAAAGTAGGAAGAGTTACTCCAAGAACATTGTGGGTGAATTGTTTTTTCCTCAACTAGTGTCTGACATGAGGAAACTAAGAAAATTTCCTTATTACACTAAATTCAGACCCTGCAAAATCAGAATCCTGTATATCATGAGATGGTTAAATTAGGCCTCCTAATTGCTTTTATATAATCACCTATAAAAGACAAAATGGCATTCTGATAAGCCAGAATACCTGCAAAACAAATTTAAATGTATCTGCATTGGATCCAGTATCTATGTATCATACCTAATATCTATATTCTTTTAGTTCATTCAATCAATATGTATAAATTCCCTACTATATGCCAGCACTGAGGATACAGTGTTTATAAGACAGATATGATCCCTGAACTAATGGAACTTGCAGTCTCCTGGGGGAAAATAGGCATTAAATTAACAATGCATTCACTTTTACCTGCATAACAAACAAATATCTTTTGAGGTTTTATGCTAGGTGTAGGAGATACCAAATTGCTGTCCTCAAGAAAGTGAAAGTTGAAGCTACTTGGTGGGAATGCATTACATTGGTAAAACTTTTCTAATTACTACTTTAAAAAAATTTTTTTAAGATTTTATTTTTAAGCAATTTCTACACCCAACAGAGGGCTCAAACTCACACCTCTAAGATCAAGAGTTGCACACTGAGCCAGCCAGGCACCCCTCTAATTGTTATTTTTAATGACCAGTAATGCTGGACATCTCCATTGCCTCATAACATGATCCAACTCAAATACCCTTTCTGTTCAAATCCCCATCTCAATCCATTTGCACCTATTATGAAATACTATCACTTGTTACCACTGAAGGCTAATCGAAAGACCCTATGAATTCTTCCACTGAACAGAATTTGTTTGCCATATTGAACCTCAGCTGACATGAAACAGGCCTATTCATTTCTGTTTCAGAAAGCAGAAAACTGCTTTTTCTTTGATCTGAGGGTTTATGGAATTCACAAGGTCTGAAAGTCCCATTTTAGAAAATGGCATGGTAGAGAACCTGAACATAAAGACCCTGGTCCAATAGCTTTATGTGTAGGAGTTGTCCTTATGTGTTAACAAGAGATTGGATTGTAAGAAATGAATTCCCTCACATTTATGGTTTAAAACGCCTCTTTAAGGCAATGTCACCTGAGGCAAAGGTAAGCTGATCACAGTGCTCTCAGAAAATATCAGAGGGACTGTTTCTGAGTCATCAGACAAATAAGAACTTATATCCTTTGAGTTCACCCCTCTAAAAGGAAGGTCTCAAAGCATATAGAGCATTTAGGTTTCTGGTCCCAATTTTGGAGCTATGTAGTTAACCATCACTCCTATTAGCTGACGATCATCAGTACAAGGAATCCAAATGCCAGGACTGGTAAAGACTACAACAATTTGAGATCTGTTACCTTTATGCAATAATTTTAATAATGAATAACCTTTTAAAAGTTCACTCTGGTCTCCTCCAACTAAAAGAAAAATATAAAACTCAGATAGTATTTCCTAAAAAATTCCATATAGTTCCAAAATTTGGAAATGTGTATTTAAGTAGAAACTTAAAGTTTTTAACCGCTTCATGGAATGCTTTTTTTTTTTAATTGGTAGACTCAAGGGAGAACAGAGGTATGTATAGTATGCTGCTAAACTGATTTTCTGAAATAAAAGCAAAAACAAAACAACAACTCTGATTTCAAGTATCTCCTGATTTCTGTAGCAAAAATACCCCCACCATGGCCAGTTTCAAGTTACCAACCTGAAATCACTGAACTTAGAGTTGGGAAGAGATGTGCACAGTCAGCTCTCATGAGCCTATGGAAGCCAGCTCCCCAGCACCCACTGACTGTGATCTGGGGGAAAGATAAATATTAATTTATTTTTTGTTAAAGAGCCAAAAGGCTACATTTTTTTCCAAGGTAGTTCTTAGAAAATCCAGTTTTTGGAATTATACGTGTGTTTGGTTTTAATATTTTATCAAACTAAGGATTCCTCTTATCAATCTTTCCAGTACTGTATACTTTGATGTGATTTAGGTTTAAATGTTTTCCCTAATGAGAAATACAAAGATGTAAATGTTTGTTAGCAAGACAGTGATATTAGAAAGACTTATGTTGGTCAACTTGGCAGTAATGTTTCTATTCCATTGGATGAGAAAAATTTACGTCTAAATTTGTATTTATGTCCACCAGATGGCAGACATTTCACGGCAACCTTACAAATAAGGCACATCTTCATTTCTACAAGACTGAACAATAATTTTTGAAGATTCTAAATGAAATTGAAAGCACTTTGATTAAACAACAAATGTAGGAGCACATTTGCAAACTGGATTGTTCTCTTATTTTCCCCACTCCAGCCCACACCTCTCTTTGGGTTCCAGAGGGCATTATCTGAGTGTTCTTTTCTGATATTTTCATTATGGAAACATCTGAATTTGAACATGGCTGAAACTAAACTTTGAATCTTTCCTTCCCCTCCACTTCTCTTTTAGCTTTTTCTTCCAGCTGCTCATTTCAGAAACCCTTGATAATTTCACATTTCCTGCTTTCTATATTGAAGTCATCATCAATCCTACTGATTTTTTTGTTTATTTATTTATTCTGAGAGAGACAGACAGAGACAGAGACAGAGACAGAGAGAGGAAATCCCAAGCAGGGCTCCACACTGTCAGCCCAGAGCCCAGCACTGGGCTTGAACTCACAAACCATGAGATCATGACCTGAGCTGAAGAAATCCAGAGCCAAACACTTAACCAATTGAACCACCCAGGTGCCCCAATCCTACTGATTTTTGTCTTATCATCTTTCCTTGGTATGATTGCCATAGCCCTCCTATGGCATCGCCTTACTATTCTTCACACAACAGAAACAGCATAGTTTTAAAAATGTAAATCAGGGGCGCCCTGCCTTGGTGGCTCAGTTGGTTAAGCTTCTGACTTCGGCTCAGGTCACCATCTCACGGTTCCTGTGGTTCATGCAGTTCATGAGGTCAAGCCCCATGTCGGGCTCTGGGCTGACAGCTCAGAGCCTAGAGCCTCCTTTGGATTCTGTCTTTCCCTCTCTCTCTCTCTCTGCCCCTCCCCTGTTTGCAGTCTCCCTCTCTCTCTCTCTCTCTCTCTCTCTCTCTGTCTCTCAGAAATAAACATTTAAGAAATTGTAAATCAGAACATGATATTCTTTTTAAATCCTTCAGCGACTTCCATGAACTTGAAAAAACTTTTTTTCTTTCACTGTTGACTGTTTTTTTCCTTTAAGGTATTTAGCATTGGCTTCCTACATATTAAAACAGAGTCTCAGAATGAACTAGTAAATGTGAGCATATAAAAGGAAACGCAATAAACTGCAGTAATTCCATTGGATGCAGCTACTTGGTTCTGTAGTGTAGCACAGTTTCTGTCAACAGAAAATAAGTTGTTACTTTAGTGTCCTTAGAGTCATAATCTACATCCTACCTAAGACAGGAAAATTATTTGCTTGTTTACCTCAGAGAGGTTAAAGGCACATCTTAGGATCTTATTTTGAAGGTATGAAGGTCTCTTGAGAGAAATTGTGAAGAGAACTTTAGGATGATGGTTAGATCTGAAGACAATAATACTAAGTGCTTTTACTAGAAAATGTTAAGAAAAAGCTGCCTCAGTTTCTTAGTAGAATTCTTCACTGTTCTAATTATCAATAGCTGTGTGTAATAAACCACCTCAACTCAGTTGCCCAGAACAATAGTCTATTTGTTTATTATTATTATCATCATCACTCATGGCTTTGGAGGCTAACTAGACTCAGTTAAGCCCAGGCTCTTGTGGCTGCAGTCAGACTGTGGCTGGAGCCAGAGTCATCTTGAGGCTTCTGCACCCACATGTGTACAGGAGATGTGGGCTGTTGGCTGGGACCTCAGCAAGGGCTTTTGGCTAGAACATGTATACATGTCCTTTCTCTGTGGCTTGGGCTTCTTCAAAATAATTGATCAGTGTGGGAGTATAAAGATCTACTCTTTTTGGCCCACCTTGGGCAGTGCAGAAGGACCATTCTAGCTCTAGAGTTCCCTGTAGCATCAGGTCAGCCTGTCATTGGGACCGCATCACAGCAGCATCAACTTCTCCCTCTGTCTGCTCTTGCTTCCTTGCCTTCCCTTCCACAGTTGCATATCCCAAGGCATCCCTTAATGAACATCATACACATTAACTTAGTCTTAGAGTTGGCTCCTGGGGTCCCAGCTTACGACAACATGGAAACGGTAAATTCAGTAGGGAAAGCTAGCTAGTGAGAGAGAAATGAGCTTTAACCATATGAGGCCAGTCAATATTGGTGCCAGAATTTCCATTTGGGGACATTGGGAACAGCATTTGCTTTCGTGTATGTGTGTTTGAAGATATTAGGATGGGGGAGGGGAACTCACTTTGGGAGCTTATTTTGAAGTTGCTTGTATATAAGTACACTATGACTTCATTGTATATTTATTTGTCAGGTTTGTCTGGGCAGCTGATAGAGATAAAGGGATGAGAATAAAAGTCCCTGCATACATATACACGTCCCCTTACTCCACCCTTACCACTCTTAGGATGACCATCTAAAGGTTGGCTGAAAGAGTTGTGCCATTCTCCAGAAAGTCTTGTAAAGAACCGAGGCACTTAGCATTGTTGGTGGTGTTTTGTAGCCCAAGATGAACAAGAGAATGATGGTGGGGGCAGAACCAGAGATTGCAGTGGCAGAGCTAATGGAGGGCACATGAACCAGTACATTCACTGCCTAAACTAAGATTGTCCTGTAGGAAAATTCACTTGATGACTTTAAGAAGCTTGTTGGAGTCTGTTTGGGAATCAACCACACTCAGAATTTCAAAACTCATTATCTCCCAAATATTAACATAGTTTACTCCTTTTATTTCCTTTAGATTCTTGTCAAGTATCACCTCAAAGAGGCTTCCTTGACCATTCACTCTGTTTAAACTAGAACCTCTTGCACTCTTTCCCTTCATACTGTTTTTATTTTCCTTTATATTTCTTATCACCACCTGACATAATTTTATGTATTTACTTGTTTATTAACTGTCTCTCCCACTAGATGTAATCTCTGAAAGGGAAAGGAATTTGTCTGTTTTGTTGGTCACTGTATGCCAAGCACCAGACAATAGCAAAAACATAATAGATATTTGTCAATTGAATAAATGGGCATTTTCTTGAGTAATCAAAATTTTCTTCAATTCTTTATATTCCAAATTCTCCCACAGATGGAAAGCATAGGCAACACCAGCTTTTTACTGAGTGGTTCCTAAATAGTGCTTATCTCATATCTATTTTTATGAAATTAGAAAAATAGATTATTATGATAAAATAGAAGAAAATAGATCATCTGATAAAAGTCAAACATCCATACTCAGACTTTGGTAAATTGAACAATATCTTTTACTTCCCAAGTTTTCTCCCTTGTTTCTCTTCATAAGACAAGGTAAGACCATTGCTTCTCAGTGCTTATGAGCTTAAAAAGACACCTCTAACTTTTTAATGGATAGTTCATGTGAATCAGAATTGCATATTAGCATATAAACTTGTTTCTTGCAAATAAATCAGTTGAAATGGAAACACTAGTTTATTTGAGTGAGCTTGTTATTACTGCTCTGAAAACACCATCACAAATAGGCAATGATAATAGCTTGAAATGTACTGATACAGAGTTTATTATATTTCCAATGTAATAGGGTTACTTAACCTATGAAATGTATAAAGGCAATCACCTGGAATGGAATCGTTTTGCAAGAATGAGGGACATACACTCACCCTGGGGATCAAGATGGGCCAGTGAGACTCCTTCCCTGGGGATTTGGAATGAGGCCTGAGGATTTCAGCTGTCTTGAACTCTGGAAAAGGAGTTGTTGATGGTGGGTATTTTCTGTCCTGTGGCCTAGAGAGACAGCTAGTGTGCAGGAAGAGAGAAGAATGAAGACTTGGAGGGGAAGCAGAGACCTAAGGTAGAGAGCCTCTTTTGATTTCCCATTGGTGCTTGGGGCCCTGGTCCTGCATCTCTGCCATTTTCCCTTTCTATGTAGCTCAGCTGGGTCTCTATCAGTTGCCGCCAGAAGTTCTAACAAACTTAAAGTTTTTCCCTTTTCCTGCTAAGTATCCCTGGAATTTTTCAGAAAAACAAAGAAGGGGAGAAGTGTTCTTTCTTTTATTATAGAGAAGCAGACATTGTTCAGCAGTATAAAGGTATTTCTGATAAAAGGTTGAATCTAGAATGTTCAGAAAAGTATCAGTCTAATTTTCCTGTTCAGTTTGGGGACACTCATAAAAACATAATACCTAACTGTTTTCTGTTGTTATAAAACTCTCTTTGAAAGGTATTTATACAAAGGAGTCTTTTAAAGGCAGCCAGACCTGAGAGGTTGAAAAGTTCTCTACAACCTGCAACAGTCTGCAGGTCTAACTGGTTATCTTAATAATTTGCTTCCCCAGTAATTATTTTAAAAATGACATCTCTGGGGGCGCCTGGGTGGCTCAGTCAGTTAAGCATCCAACTTCGGCTCAGGTCATGATCTCACAGTTCATGAGTTTGAGCCCCACATCTGGCTCTGTGCTGACAGCTCAGAGCCTGGAACCTGCTTCTGATTGTGTCTCCCTCTCTCTCTGCCCTTCCCCCACCTGTGCTCTGTCTCTCTATCTCTCAAAAATGAATAAACATTAAAAAAAATGTTAGTGACCTCTCTACTTTTTAAAAGGTAATTAAATATTTATGAGGTTCTTTGTTAAGAAGAGTTTTAGCATGTCTTTTTCCCCTATGCACAAATGAATAACACATCTTTGACTCTTGGTTTCCTTGTTCAAATAGGTGAGAGCTTTGTCTCATTAACTGGGACCAGTCAAGGTTGCAACTACTCCCCATTTCAAACTTACCTTAATTGTTATCACCTTAATTGTTATCACTCAGTTTATTTTCATTAAATAAATGAAATGAAATAAATTTTCATACTTTCCATCCCTAGTACTGGGGAAAGTATTTTAATGCCATGGATCTTTATTTCCTATTATTTCCCAAAGAATATTAAAAGACAGGGGTTTTCATATCTGTATTATAAACTAGCTGCTTATCAGGGTCTTAGGAGGCTGAGTATGAGTGCTACTTGAAGAAAAAATAATTTGATTTTCGTAGTCTCTTAGAAAAGCATAAAACTCTGCAAAATCATTTTATCAGGAAAGCAAACTGGCTTTTGTGTACAAAGCCAAATATTTATCTTATCTCGTGTGCTTGAATGGTGTCTCCTGGATTTTAGAGATCTGCTTGGTTCCAGAATTGTTTGTTTTGTACATAGCCTAGGCCTGAGTAACACAAAGGAAGGAAGGGAGCTACGTTGCTGGTGAATTGAGGCCTTGTATCTTTGGTGAAACCAGTCAAAGGTATCCCTTAAATGGAGGTTGCCTACAGTTTCTCAAATGCAGGTGTTGTTTTTATTTTTGCCATATCTACCCAAAGAATAGATTTTGTCTTCTCCTTTATTACTCTTGGTCCATACTGGGTCATCTGCCTGTTTTATCTTAGCCATGCAATTAAAGCACAAAACTTTTGTACTATATTTGAGGAAATCTTGGTACACATATTATATACAAAAAGGTAATCTGATTCAGAATCTAATTTCTTCATTTTCTTCCAGTCAATATAGAGAACTCTCTTACTTTTCTTGATTTCTTACAAAGTGAGATTTCTTTCCTTCATTATTTTTCTAGGTTAACTTTTAGATTCAGAATGAAGTTCATTTTATGGCAGCTTATAACATCCTGTATGTTTATATTTTTTAAGTCTCTTACTCATTGAAGCTTATTCTTAACAGGTCCCTCTTTCTCTGGGGCGGGTAGGCTCTGGGCAATTCCCTTGATTTTTCTTTCTTTAAAAGGAATATCCCAATTGTTGGAATTTTAAAGCCACCTAACTAGTGGATGGAGAAGCCATAATTCAAAACCAGGCAGTCTTTCTAGAGCCTGGAATCTTAGTCACTGCAGTACCTCTACTAAAGAATGGACATGGGATGGGCATGAGACAGAGGACTGAGGCTAGGAGAGAGGTTCCAGTGCAGTTATTCTCCACACCTCAGGGATCCTCTTGAGAGTAGGCGGGGTAATTTAAAAGGCCAGTTTTAAAAAGACAAAACCAAAGTCAGGGTGGGTATAATTTTTGTCTCATCACTGTCTTGTAATAAGACTGTCTTGTAGTAAGTATTAATTGTGGAAAATACTATGATATCAATTCCAAATCTTCATACTTTCTTCACGTAGACTTTCGGGTCCATATGAAAATAGAATTCTTAGATAATCTTTTTTTTGTTTAAGTTCCCAAAGTAGAGCGTGCAGATTGGTACCCTCCTCCCCGACTGGGCACATATCCATGAGTGCTTGTGTACACTCACCACCCCCCACCCCTGCCACATACACAAACAAATCCATTCTCTATATGACATGTGCTGTAATTAGCTCTTTAAAAACTACCGAAGTGCAGACTTCTCTCGTTTTTACTTCTTTCCCTCCCAGGTATTCCCAGTCCTTGTTTATTTCTTCCAGTAATATTAACTTACTTGCTCTCGTCACAGTGCTTTGTAATAAACCACCTCCAGCTTAGTGGAATAAAACAACAACAGTCATTTTATTATGGTTTCTGTGAGTCAGGCTCAGGGACTCTCATGCTAGTGACATCAGACAGTGACAAGCTTTAACAGTATTAGGGGCACTTTAGGGCTATAAAACCAGAGTGTTCCAGCCAAAAAGACAGAAACTGCATCACCTTTAATGACCTAGCCTTGGAAGTCATATGGTGTCACTTCCACCATATCCTTTTGACTATAAGCAAGTCACAAGCCTGCCCAGATCGGCTATCCCATTGCTCTCTGCCACTCCATTGCTAATAAGGTCATGATGGAATCCTAGGTCCAAAAGGAACCTCAACAAGTGACTTAGTCCAATCCTCCATTTCATACAAAGGTTAATTACTCTCTGAAAAAAAAGTTCTGTTGTTTACATTGACTTTCTCTTCAAATTTCAATCATTTTATTTATTTATTTTTAAATTTTTTTTAACGTTTTATTTATTTTTGAGACAGAGAGAGACAGAGCATGAACGGGGGAGGGGCAGAGAGAGAGGGAGACACAGAATCAGCAGCAGGCTCCAGGCTCTGAGCCATCAGCCCAGAGCCTGACGTGGGGCTCGAACTCATGGACCGCGAGATCGTGACCTGAGCCGAAGTCAGCCGCTTAACCGACTGAGCCACCCAGGCGCCCCTCAATCATTTTATTTAAATGTGATCTCTAACAAATTTTGCACTTCGTTTAATTTTAATGATCATATGTGTTTTTGCAGAACTACTAAAAAATCTCAATAATACGGTAATAATTACTTTCAAGGAGTTGACAGTTTAGATGAAACAGGGTAACCGTATACACAGGAGAAGGACAAGCCCAGGCCCATACTGTAAATAAGAGCTCAAGGAAAGGACAGTTTAGGAAATAGAAACGCCTACTTACAGACCACATGAGGGTGGGGTTCTCATGATGAGATTAGTGTTTGTGCTCCTCTCTCTCTCCCCTAACTCCCCAACCCCCATATGAAGACACAGCAAGAAGGAACCATCCACAAACCGTGGAATGTACCAACCTTGATCTTGGAATCCCCTGATTCCAGAACTGTGAGAAATAAATGTCTGTTGTTTAAGCCACCAGTCTACAGTATTTTACTGGCATGAATTGACCGACACCAAGGAAATTGAATATTTGGATTTAAAAATGTAGTTTCCCATAGGAAAAGTTGATTTAAATAAGGATTCATTTCTGAGGTGATGTCATTAACTGAATCCATAATGTAGTTGAATATTCAATATTTCATAATAAAAACAGTTACAATATTGATTTTTAAATAAAATGGGTCAGGGGCACCAGGATAGTTCAGTGGGTTAAACACCTGACTCTTGATTTTGGCTCAGGTCATGATCCCAAGGTCCTGTGATCTGGTCCCATGCCGGGCTCTTCACTGAGTGTGAAGCCTGCTTAAGAGTCTCTCTCTCTGCCCCTCCCCCACTCACACATGCATGCACGCACACTCTCTATCAAAATACATAAAACATTTTTTAAAAGTCAAACAGGTAAATAAAGCGTTTGTCTATGAAGCAAGTACCCTGGGTTCAGTCCTTTGTTCTGCTCTTCTCTGTCTGTGTGAATCCGACCAAATCATTTTATCTCTCTGGCCTTCAATTTCTTCACTTGTAAAATGAAAGGGTAAGAAAGGCTGTGGAAAAAGTACATTAAAAAAAAATTCCTTCCCATTCCATACTTACTAAAAGGAACTGAAAGAAGCCAATTAGAGAAGGGAACTTTGTCCACGCTGAAACTAAGAAATGCCCTAACCACATACTACAAACTCTGAAGAACATGACCCACGAGCTAGCTGAGAAGCCAGGCTATGGTGCAGGGTTCTCTTGCTCCTGCACATATGCAAACCATGTAGAGAAGATTGAGGTACCTCTAATTCTATTCAGTTTAGAAGAATGAGGGCTTCAAAGGATAGAATGTGGCCTTCAGGAAAAACAGCAAACTCCTGCTTTGAGTCATTTCCCTGATAAAGGTCTCCAGGAGACAATGGCATGTCCAGAAGTTCTATTTAGGATGGATGGGAGGCTGAAGTGTGGTTAGAAGGGGAGCCCTAAAGCTGATTTTGCAAAGCACTTTATATTAGACTGAGGAACTGTCAAAGGTCAATATTAAAGAATTGGGGAGAGGACATCCCTGAAATTATGGGACCAGCAATTCCTAGGTCCCTTTCAGCTCTGCCATTGCCAAAAACAATAGGATATGAGAAGAAAGCCTTCAATAAAGGAGATACTTATTTTTTCTTCTTAGAAACTACTTAGAGAGCGATAGTGGGAAATAATGCTGAAACCCTAAGCTCAGAACAGCTGACAACTTTGCCATCCTTTGTGCCACTCTTGGCGTCCCTAGTGTAACAAGAGGAGTGGGGAATTGGGGCCGTGGAAGCCTAGCCGTTAATCCATCTCATGGTTAACTCCTGTCTAATGGAAGGACAGGAGAGTTGTGCAGGTTTTGGCGTCGGTCAAGAAAATAATTATAACTGGTATTAGCAAAGAGTGAAGCCAAGTTCTAGCCCTGACAGGATTGCCTCTTTGGCAAATGATTTGAGCAACAGCGTAGCTATTGTTCTTTTTCCGGCTACAGCTGTGGCTGTAGTAGATGGAGCTGGATACCACCTTATTACTCAAGACACCCAGCTAAATCTTCAGTTACACCCGAGGAAACCACAGATCTTGGCTGCAAACTAAGATGAAAAGCTACTAGAAGATCCAAATCTTCATTTGAATATTGAGGAATTAAAGAGTTTATGGTGAAGCGTGTAGAACTCTACGGCTCTTTCATAAATTGCCACTGGCAGCCTCTGGATATACTTCACTCTAAAATCCCAGATGAGACCTCAGAGAAGCAAGATGTTCATTAAGCTACCCAACTATCATATTAACTGTTAATTGTATCTTGTTTTTGTTATATATATGTATATACATATATATGTGTGTATATATATATATATATATATATATATATATATATATACACACACATATATATATACGTACAGACTATGTATGTGTGTATATATATGTGTATGTACATATATATATATGTATATATATAGTATTTTTCCAGGAATGTACTGGCTTCTGTTTATAAATACAAACTTCCAGGATTTAAATGTCATTGACATAATAGAATGTAATGTAAATAAACCAATAGCACAACAACAAAGAAGTGAGACCTGCCAGAGGCATGGCATGCCTAATAATTGAAGGAGCCCATCCTAGCTACCAGCATAGGCCTTCCTTTATGAATGAGAGCAGGGGCTGTGGAGAAAAATGTAGAATCAGGAAGGAGACCCAGTCATACAATAAATAAAAGGCTCCCTATGAAATGGATTTTAGGTGGCAAACAGAGTAGAACCTTAAACAGAAGGGTTAAGTTCCAAATGGTCTCTGTGGCTCCCTCCAACTCTAATATCCTAAGACTAGATGGATGAGAAATCTTTATCTTGAATGTTGGTGTTTAGCAAAATATGGATTTAAGTGAAAGAGAATGAAGTGGTCACTGAGGACTTCATGATGATTCTGAGAGGGAATGTGAACAACTTTTAAACACATTGGAGTCAAGTTTTCTGTTATCATTGATTTTACCCCCAGTATTGGGACTCTTCTGCAGGAAGGTCAAGAGCATGATCCTCAAGGTGGTAGACACATGGGAAGTACTCTTTGAGTTTGAAAATGGAGCAAAAAAGTGGGAGTGAAATTTTTCTGTGAGTAAGCCAAGATTTGGAACTGAAAAGAAAGACCAGTTAAAAATGGTGTGTAGGCCACAGCCTGCCCCTTGCCTCCAGGAGGGTCCTCTGCTAAAGCGAAAGGTAGATCAAAGTGGCTGCAGAGATGAGAAGGCTCTTGAGGAGGACTCTTCCATATCTTGTCAGTGCTTACTCCCTCAGTGCCTTGCCCTCACTCTCCTCTGTGTCCTCGTCCTGGAGCCCCACCAGCCCTGAATGCAGCCTGCACACCAAAGAGAACAAAGAGTGATCCAGAAGGCGAAGCTGGCCAAGCAGGCTGAGTGCTCCAACATACCCACCTGCATGAAGGCCATTATGGAGTCTGCTCTAGGTGGCCTATAAGAACATCTTCAGGGGCTTCAGGTGCCCCTGGAGGATCTTCTTGAACATAGAGCAGAAGAGCAACATGTCTGATAAGAAGTTGCTACTAATTAAGAACTACTGGGAGAAAGTAAAGTCTGAACTGAGATCCATCTGCACCACTGTCCTGCAGTTGTTGGATAAACACTTAACAGCCAATATAACTAACCCAAAAAGAAAAGTCTTTTATCTGAAAATGGAGTTTACTTCTAGAAAACTTTGTTGCACATGGTGAAGACAGAAAACAAACTATAGATAATTCTGGAGAAGCTTCCCAAAAGGCATTGATATAAACAATAAAGAGATGCAACCCACACACCCATCCACCTTGGGCTGACTCTTAACTTTTCTGTACTTTACTATGAGATACTTAATAAGCCAGAACTTGCCTGCACACTGGCAACACTTTTGTTGTTGTCGTTGTTGTTGTTTTATTGAAGTATTATTAACATATAGTGTTATATTAGTTTCAGGTGTATAACATAATAATTTGGCATTTCTATACATTACTCAGTGCTCATCACCATAGGTTACTCTTAATCCTCCTTATCTACCCCCCATTCTCCCCACCCACTTGCCCTCTGGCAACCACCAGATTGGTCTTTGTATTTAAGAGTCAGCTTTTTGGGGGCACCTGGGTGGATCAGTTGGTTTAGTGTCCTGACTCTTGATTTTGGCTCAGGTCAGGATCCCAGGGTCATTGGATTAAGCCCCATGTTGGGCTCTGCATGAAGTGTGGAGTCTTCTTAAGATTCTCTCTCTCTCTCTCTCTCTCTCTCTCTCTCTTTCTCTCTCTCTCTCTCCCTCTCCCCCCCACTCTCTCTCTCTCTCTCTAACATAAATAAAATGAAGCCCAAATGTCCATTGACTGATGAATGGACAAAGAAGATGTGGTATATATACACAATGGAATATTATTTGGTGATCAAAAAGAATGAAATCTTGCCATTTACAACAACGTGGATAGAACTTGAGTGTATTATTCTAAGCAAGATAGGTCAGTCAGAGAAAGATACATGTCATATGATTTCATGTCATATGTGAAATTTAAGAAATGAAACATGAACATAGGGAAGGGAAGGAAAAATAAGATAAAAACAGGGAGGCAAATCATAGGAAACTCTTAAATACTGAGAACAACTGAGAGTTGTTGGAGGAGAGGAGAGTGGAGGGATGGGCCAAATGGGTGATGGGCATTAAGGAGGGCACTTGTTGGGATGAGCACTGGGTGTTGTATGTAGGTGATGAATCACTAAATACTACCCCTGAAACCAATACTATACTATATGTTAACTAACTTGAATTTAATTTTTTTAATGTTTATTTATTTTTGAGAGAGTGCAAGTGGGAGACAGAGGATCTGAAGTAGACTCTAGGCTCTAAGCTGTCATCACAGAGCCCCACGCGGGGCTTGAACCAACGGAACTGTGAGCTCATGACCTGAGCTGAAGCCTGGTGCTTAACTGACTGAGCCACCCAGGCACCCCCACTAACTTGAATTTAAATAAAAAATAAAATGGAAAAAAAAGCATTTTTTAAAAGAGTTTTCTTTGTCTTTTTTTTTCTTTCTTTATTTGGTATTTGTCTTTCTCTTATCTTTCACTTAGCATTATACCCTCTAGGTCCATCATCTATGTTGTTGCAAATGGCAAGATCTCATCTCATTCTTTTTTTTTTTTTTTTTGGCTGAGTAATATTTCACCCCACACATTCTTTATCCATTCATCTACTTTTTAAAGTTTATTTATTTACTTTTGAGAGAGAGAAAATGTGAACAGGGGAGGATCAGAGAGAGAGAGGGAGAGAGAGAATCCCAAGCTGATGGCACAGAGCCCGGCACAGGGCTCAATCCCATGAACAGTGAGATCATGACCTGTGCCGAAATCAAAAGTTGGATGCTTAACTGACTGAGCCACCCAGACACCCCTACCCATTCATCTATTGATGGACACTTGTGTTGCTTCCATATCTTGGCTACTGTAAATAATGCTGCAAAGAACATAGGGGTGCATATAGACTTTTGAATACCCAGTAGCGGAATTTCTGGATCACATGGTAATTCTATTTTTAATTTTTATTTTTTTTACATTTTTTTAAACGTTTTTTTATTTTTGAGACAGAGAAAGACAGAGCATGGATGGGGGAGGGGCAGAGAGAGAGGGAGACACAGAATCGGAAGCAGGCTCCAGGCTCTGAGCCATCAGCCCAGAGCCCGACGCGGGGCTCGAACTCACGGACCGCGAGATCATGACCTGAGTCGAAGTTGGACGCCTAACCGACTGAGCCACCCAGGTGCCCCTATTTTTAATTTTTAAAGGAACCTCCAAACTGTTTTCCATAGTTACTGTACCAATTCACAGTCCTATGAACAGTTTGTGAGGGTTCTTTCTTCTCTACATCTTCACAAACATTTGTTTCTTGTCTTTTTGATTCTGGTCGTTCTGACATATGTAGGGTAATGATATCACATTATGGTTTTGATTTGAATTTCTCTGATGATTAGTGATGTTGAGCATCTTTTTATGTGTCTGTTGCCCATCTCTATGACTTCTTTGGAAAAATGTCTATATGAGTCTTCTGCCTGTTTTAGTCAGATTATTTGTTGTTTTCCTTTTTGGTATTCAGTTATATAAGCTCTTCATATCTTTTGGATATGAACCCTTTCTTGGATATATAATTTACAAATATCTTCTCCCATTCAGTAGGTTACCTTGTCATTTTGTTGATGGTTTTCTTTGCTGTGCAAAAGCTGTTTAGTTTTATGTAATCCCAATAGTTTATTTTTGCTTTTGTTTCCCTTGCTAGAGGAGACCCATATAGAAAAATATTTCTGTGGCCAGTATCAAATAAATTATGCCCTATGTTTTCTTTGAGGAGCTTTATGGTTTCAAGTCTCAAATTTAGGTCTTTAATCCATTTTAAGTTCATTTTTGCGTATGGTGTAAGTAACTGGTCCTATTTTATTCTTTTGCATGATGTAGATTAATTGACCATATATGCATGGGTTTATTTCTGAGCTCTCTATTCTGCTCCATTAATCTATGTGTCTATTTTTGTGTCATAGCTAAAACCACTTTTGATGAAGCCATCACAGAACCTAATGTACTGAATCAAGACTCATACAAAGACAGTACTCTTATCATGCAGTAGCTTAGTAACAACCTAACATTATGGACATTAGACAATGCAGGAGAAGAATGTGAGGTACAGAAAACAAAATGTGTCCAGAGTATCATCCTTTTTTTCCTTTAAGAAACCTTTTTACACATCTCCATTCCTCACTTGAATTTTCTATAGCAAAGAAACTCTTTCATGTTTCTGAAATCATCCATTTGGTATTTCACAGTGGATTAAATTTCTTAGAGTAAGTGTTTTACCATAGGTGTATCATAAGCCGTCTCTTCTTCAGATGTAAATGGTATGTGTTGAGTATTGTGTGGAATAAAGTGGATATTTAAAACTAGAAAAAAAAATGGGGGTGATGTAGGACAAAATCCCACCAGAATAGGATTATAGGAAAGGTACTGAGTCAGATAGTTTCCCATGCTGGCCAACAGGTGGCATTAGAGTAGCTTGAATGCCAACTAGAACAGAGGATGGAAATATTTAGGATCAAGGCAGCTTTTGGGTGAATATATGGGGAGGCAGTGTGACTGGTTGTCTGTATTTAGGTATGACTGATCTCTCTTTCTAAATTGTTTATTGCTTGAAGCTAAGAACATTTTCACATACAACAAAAAGTACTGAACTTTTCTTAAAAAAATTTTTTTTTTTTAATGTTTATTTATTTTTGAGACAGAGAGAGACAGAGCATGAACGGGGGAGGGTCACAGAGAGAAGGAGACACAGAATCTGAAACAGGCTCCAGGCTCTGAGCTGTCAGCACAGAGCCCGACGCGGGGCTTGAACCCACGAACCGTGAGATCATGACCTGAGCCGAAGTCGGACGCTTAACCGACTGAGCCACCCAGGCGCCCCAAAAAAGTACTGAACTTTTCTGTGTTTTAGTTTTCTCCCTTTAAAATGGATGTAACCTACCTCATAGTGTTATTGAGATCAATGAAGAGTTAATGCACATAAATAAAGAGTGCAGATTACAGAATAAATATGCAACAAATGTTAGTCAGTATGACTGCACAATGACCATAAGGCACATAGTGACCACATGTGACATCAACAGGTATTAGTGGATGCATAAATGCACAGGATACTCATAAGCCTGATATTTATAACTGAGACTGCCTAGCATTAAAATATCCATAGAACATTTGGTAAGGGAATAATCATTCACATGGGTAATAGGATACTTTATTTAAAAAAAGTATATAATCTCAGGGCCCCTAGCTGGCTTAGTTGGTAAAGCGTATGACTGATCTCAGAGTTGTGAGTTCCAGGCCCCTGTTGGGTGTAGAGATTACATAAAAATAAAATCATTTAAAAAAATTTTTTATGTTTATTTATTTTTGAAAGAGAGAGCGCAAGCAGGGGAGGGGCCGAGAAAGAGGGAGACACAGAATCTGAAGCAAGCTCCAGGTTCTGAGCTGTCAGCACAGATCCCGACATAGGGCTCAAACCCACAAACCATGAGATCATGACCTATGCTCAAGTTGGACTCTTAACCAACTGAATCACCCAGTGATTCACCCCAAAATAAAATCTTTTTAAAAAAATATATAATTTCAAGAGTCCATTGAAATGGTATCTCTCTATCATTTAGAGTTCATGTATTTTTCATTGAATCTTTCAAGAGAGGTGTTGTATCAATATTGCAAAGCTAGGGAAACCTATTTTGGTGTATTCCTTAGGTAAGAAGTGCCAGTCCCTACACTTTTGCCCAGACGCAGGTCTGATCAGCTTTATGAACTTAGTTCTATCTTTACCTAGAAGGCTACTCAGAAAAGAGGCTCAAACTCATCTTGCTGTTCTAAGCTTGATAGTCAGTGGACTAGATGAGGACTCTAGAGTACTTACTTAGCCATCAATCTGCATTTTCCCTTCCTAAATTTTGACTCCAGGAGTTCAGGTCTTAATATGGGGCTTCTAGGGGCACCTGGGTGGCTCAGTCGGTTGGGCGTCCCACTTTGGCTCAGGTCATGATCTCGCGGTCTGTGAGTTCGAGCTCTGCGTCGGGCTCTGTGCTGACAGCTCAGAGCCTGGAGCCTGTTTCAGATTCTGTGTCTCCCTCTCTCTGACCCTCCCTTGGTCATGCTCTGTCTCTCCCTGTCTCAAAAAATAAATAAAACGTTAAAAAAAAAATTAAAAAAAAAACCAGAATGGGGCTTCTACCCAGATTCCTGTTTTTCATGTCGATTTTTCCTGAGATTGGAATTTTTCCTGGACCTCAGCCAGGGCCCTGACAACCTGCCTGTTCATTTCTTACCCTCTTAACCTGATACCCCAAGTATTCCACTGTCCCTTAGATGCTGAGTGAGAGTTGCTTCAAACACCATGGATCCCTCTGGAACAACTATCATTGTCCTGCTGACAAAAACTTCTGTAGTCTAGGAGTCAGTAATAATCATCATATCCTCTCTTGGATGTGGACCCAAATTAGTCCTGCATTCTCCACACCACTTCAGACCCTGTTATTGAGATTCCTGACAGGCCAGCAAAGGTGGGCCAAACTGCTGGGTTATCCTTCCCTTCTCTTGTCCATGCCTATTTCCACTTTCCATACAGGCTCGGAAAGCTTCATTCATGGCTGACAAGAAGGGAAGATTGGAAGGGAATAAGAGAAAGGCAGATATTTCAAGAAAGAAAAGTGATAAGAACCCTTTAGCTCCAGAGATATAAATGCTATGCATAAGAAATGAAAAATAAAGTGATTCTGGAATTTTAACATGAGGAGGGAAATATAATTTCAAAGAGGCAATATGGAAATAAAATGGGATTTAATTCTGTTTGAGTTCTTATGCTTTTATTTATAGATTATTTGACTTAATGCAAGCTTAAGCTCTCTGAGTCTCAGTTTCCTCATGTGTAAAATGGGATTATAAAAATGTTTATTTTGCAGGGTTGTGAGGATTAAATGAAATAAGGCATGGAAAAATGCTCCATTTTGGAGCGGTGCTTGTTCTGCCCATGACCAATTCTTAGATTAGAAGTTAAAAAGTAATATCCTGTGGACTGGACATGGCTCAAAGATAAGTTTTGTTTGGGTTTGTGTCAGTAGTCCTCAAGACCACCCCCAGGTTTGATGATTCACCAGGAGGACGTACAGGACTAAGCATATAGTCATACTCAAGGGTATGATTTATCATGGCAAAGGATATGCAGCCAAATCAGTGAAGGAAAAAAAAGCAGGTGGGAAAAGTCCAGGGTAAACCAGGCATAAGCTTTCAAGGGTCCTTTCCCATAGAGTCACACATGATGTGCCTAGTTGCCCCCAGCAATAAGTTATGACAACACACATAGAATGCCGCCAGCCAAGAAGCTCGTTAGAGGCTCAGCACCCAGAATTTTATTGGGGACTGATCATGTAGGCAGCTTCTGCCAGGCATGTACCAAAATTCCAGACTCCCAGAAAGAAAGCAATTGCTTGGCATAAACTATATTGTTTGTACAAACAGTTCAGGCACAGTGAGTCACTCTTATCAGTTTTAGGAATGGTGGGAACCCTCCCAAAGTTCAGGTTCCCAAATGCTAGCCAAGGGTCAATTATCAGTAGACCTTTCTAAGAATAAGCAGGTAGACCTGCTAAATTAACCATTTTTGCATAGGATTTGTCCATGTAGGGTTTTCTTCTTCTTTTACTTTTTTTTTAAGATTTAAAAAAATGTTCATTTATTTTTGATAGTGGAGGGCAGAGAGAGAGGGAGACAGAGAATTTGCCCATTCAGGGTTTTCTTCTTTGCTTTTTTCTTTTTTTTAAAACTTAGTTGCCGTCCTTCAAAAATTAAGAAATTTTGCTCAGGATTTCCAGCTCCTTGTAAAAAGTCAGACATTGTGGCAACAATAGATCCATATTCCCACATGGCAACAATTGGCAGTCCATTTTAAATAAGGCTTAAATTCCCCTAAATTCACCACCATCTCCACCACTGTCAATAGTCATTCCCACACTGAATGCCGACTGCCATTTAATGTCATGTTTTTGTAACTCTGGCCATGAGCTGCTTGAACCAGGAGTGGCAGTTGACCAGAGTACAAGACAAGGAGGCAGGCATGTAGAAAACCACTGAGTCATGGCAATTAACAATAATACATAAGGATCACATTTATGAATTTCTGCTGTTGGAGGTCTCCAAAAATGCAGTGAATCCAGAACTCCTCTCTGGCACTATTACAGCAATTCTTTATGAGTGTTCTTAGATTGATTTGACAACACGTCTTTGCAATATACTATAAAGCCTTTTCATTAAAGTTAACTTGAATAAGTTTTTGTTCCTATTCACCCAAAGATTACTGACTGGAATAGTGGTAATATAAATAAAACACTGTGTATATTGTCAGTTAGTAGTTTGTAAATCAAAATTATTGTTATCTCACTGCCAAGAATTGTTGGAATGGACTAAAATATGTCAACAGAAAGGCAAATCTTGTTCAGAGGAAATAGATCCAGTGAATATTCAAGTAGCTCTGCATATCAGTGTATCCACTTACTTACTTACTCAACAAATGTTTGTCAAAACCTACTATGTGTTAAGATAATGCTATTTAACAAAACAAAATTTCATCTTTATATTCCTAGCATATAGAAAAATATGAGGTATGAAGTTTGGATTCAATAAATGTTTCCTGACTTCAAAAATAATGTTCACTTATAAGGAGATCTAAAAGTGCCAGGATAGAGATAATGAAAGGAATTTGATTGAATATAAAAAGGGGAAAATGCAAGTGATATTATTGTAGGATTATGCTGCTTGTCACCTAATCAGACAGATGTTCTAGAAGCTGCTTTCCAATTCCAGTTACAAAACTGACACAGAGGCAATTCAGAGGAGAAATGGCAACTCTTCCAATGTGTATCGAATGTTCCATTCTACTAAAGGCAAAGAATTAGAAAAAAAATTCTTTACTTTCCTACCTGATAATTTTATTACTCAGAAGACTAAGGAAGCAATTAGGGAATTGACTTTTACTAATAAATAAAAACCAGTCAGTGAAGTATACAGAAGCTACAAGAAGATTAAGAAAGAGAGGCAGTGTCACATTAGAGTTGGACACTGGGAGTAGAGTATGAATTTGTTAGTATTCTTTAGTTGTAAGTGGCAGAAATCTAATTCAAATGGACTCAGGCACAGTCGGATCCAGGTTTTCAAAATAAATCATCAAGAAACAGTATTTTTCTTTTGTTATTATTTGCTTTTCTGTCTACTGTCTTCATTCTTAAGACAGGGTCACCATTCATAGTGGCAAGATGGCCTCCAATAGCTCTGAGCTTCTGTCCTTCAAGGTTAACAAGCTCATTAGAGATATCTCTTTCCCAACATTTTCCACAGATTTCTGGGATTGGAGAGTCATTTGACAGGTTTGTGTTATGGGCCCATCTCTAAACCAATTATGTGACCTGTGTGAGGGGTGGGGGTAGGAATATACTAGGCACATACTAGGTCTGAAGCTGAGGAGCTGAAGTCAGTACTAATGGACTGAAAAGGAATCGTTCCATAAAGGAAAATTAAGGTTCTACTACAAGAATTACAGGTGCTGGGGATTCATTGCTTCAACAAATATTTACTGAGCGCCTACTATATGTAGGCTTAGTTTAGATTCCAGATACATAACAATGAATAATAAAAACAAAAATCCTTGCTTCATTGGACTTTGCATTCTAGTTGGGATGAGAGAGACAATAAACAGCTACATTAATAAAATATGTAATATTTCAGGTGGAGATATGTACTGTAGGAAAATATCAGGGAAGAGGAATAGGAATTGCTGCAGTTTTATGTAGGGTTATCAGAAAAGCCCTTATTGAGAAGGGGACGTTTGAGCCAAAGCAGATAAGAGAATGAGCTCTGTAGATATCTGGGTAAAAGGGGGGAAGGAACAGCGGTGCATATGTGGGTTTTTATCTTGCTCAAGTGGGCCAGGGAAGAGTAGGAGAGGAGATCAAAGGTTATAAAATGTCTTGAAGGCTATTGACTTTGATTTTAATGAGTTGAGAAGCCACTGGAGAGTTTGAACAGAGTAGTGATATCATCTAGCTGACATTGAAAAACGTAGACCAAAGGGAAGAAGCAGGAGATTAGGTAAGAGATCAGTGCAATAATCCAGATTAGAAATATTAATAGTTTAGACCAAAATGATAACAGTGGACTGGGTTAAAAGTGGTCAGATTCTGGGGTTGCTTGGGTGGTTCAGTCAGTTAAGCGACCAACTCTTGATCTCAGCTCAGGTCTTGATCTCAGGGTTGTGAGTTCAAGCCCCATGCTGGTTTCCATACTGGGCATGGAGCCTACTTTAAAAAAAATGTGGTCGGATTCTGGATATATTTTCAAGGTAATGAATTGGGGGGAGGGCTGGAGAAGTAAAATAAAGTATCAAGGATAACTCTGAGGTTTTTGGTAAGAGTGATCAGGAAGGCTGGAGTTAACTAAGATGGAGAAAATTGTGAGAGGAACAGGTTTGTGGAAGAACTGGAGTTCCACTGCATCCTTATTAAATTTGAGATACTTGTTATGATTCAAAGTGGAGATGTTGATAGCAGCGGAACATATGAGTCTAGGATTCAGGTAAGAGTTCTTGGCTGTGGAGTTTATCAGTATATATATGATATTTAATGACATGAGACTGAATGAGATCACTGAAGGAAAGAGAGAGTATAGAAGAAAAGAACTCCCAAGGATTAAGTACTTCAATGTTTAGATGTCAGGATGATGATAAGGGATCCCTAAAGAAGACTGGAGGATGAGAAGCAGCAGCCAATGAGATAAGAGGCAATCGAAGAGAATGTGGTATCCTGGAAGGAAAGAGAATAAAATACTTCAAAGAGGGAGAGATCACTCTGTCAAATAAAGAGAGGTCAGGTGACGGACACCTGGGTGGCTCAGTCAGTTAAGCGTCCGACTTCAGCTCAGGTCATGATCTCATGGTTGGGGAGTTTGAGCCCCATGTTGGGTTCTATGCTGACAGCTCAGAGCCTGGAGCCTGCTTCAGATTCTGTGTCTCCCTCTCTTTCTGCCCCTCCCCTGCTCACACTCTGTCTCTCTCTCTCTCTCAAAAATAAATAAACATTAAAAAAATTTTTTTTAAAAAGAGAGAGATCAAGTGAAAATAAGGACTGACCTTTGGATTTAACTACTTGGAGGCTTTGTCATGAGCAGTTTAAATGTCTGAAGGTGAAAAAACCCTATAGAGTCTGTTCAAGAGAGATATCTTCATGAGAAGAGAATTTGGAGGCTACAAATATCAAAAACAACAATACAGGGGCACCTGGGTGGCGCAGTTGGTTAAGCCCCCAACTTTGGCTCAGGTCATGATCTCACAGTTTGTGGGCTCCAGCCCTGCTTTGGGCTCTGTGCTCACAGCTCAGAGCCTGGAGCCTGCTTCAGATTCTCTGTCTCCCTCTGTCTCTGCCTTTCTCCTGCTCACACTGTCTCTCTCTTTCAAAAATAAACATTAAAAAGAAATAAAAAAAAAACAATACAGTTTATATCTGTGTTTTGCAATAAAACAGAACAGAGAAATGGAGCTGTAGCTAGAAGAGGGATGTCAAGAGAAGATTTTTTGTAATGGGAAAATTTTATATGTTGGTAGAATGATCTAGTGGAGAGAGGAAACTGATGATAATAGGAGAGTGAAGGCAGGATTGATGGAGCAGTGTTCTTGAGGAGACATGCAAAACAACAGATGTCCACTATAAAAACATATGGAAGATTTTAGAAAAACAGATTTCTAAAAGCTCAGAGTAAAGACAACTCTGGTTTTATGGCCAGCATCATTAAAAATGGACAATAGATTAAGAAAAATGAGAGAGACTAAGGGGTGGAATTGTTTGGATGCAGTGGAAGATTCTGGCTTGAACCTAAATTTTAATCACCACTGGCATTCAGACATGCCTGCATGTATAGTGTCAGGGCATGAGTCCTCCATTATTCGCATGATAGGAAATGGAGTTTCCTGGGAAAGAATTCATTCTAAAGGAAGAGAAAGTAGTGCTCTTAGGTTTGGACCAATAACTGGCCACACAAGAGGGGCAATTAGTAGAGCACGGTGTCTATGTCTCAGGTCTAGCCTCTGACCCAGAGTCTGTAAACCCATGTTAGAGTCCTAAGGAGGGGGAAATACAAGAAATGAAATCTCTGTTTCAACGAACTGTGTAAGATACTAGGATAACAAGACAATCCTATCTTGTTACTCATCTGTTAATGCTAACACACAGAGGGGAAGAGCTGTGATCCTACTTTGGTGCAGCAGGCTTCAGCGCATTAAAGACTCTAAAAATTGCCTCCTCCAACTCTAACATTTAATGAGTCTACAATGGTGACCAGCCGGGATGGTGGTAGCAGCAGTAAAGGCCAGCCCTCATTACCCTGCAGCAGTGAGAACCAGTTTCAAGAGTGGGAGAGATTTTAATAGTTTGTAGCTATAGGAGAAAACACCCTTGGTATGGATATCACCTGCAGTAGAGGCAATGGCCAGGCACTATCAACTAACTTCATGGGAAGCAAAGGTTTGGACAGCAGATGTCATCAAAGAGGGCCTGAGTAGGAGAGAATCATGGCAGACAGAGGTGATAGCTGACATGACTTGTTTATGAGCACATGAGCTTCCTCACACCTCCTATGAGCTTCCTAGAGACAACTGGACGAGACTTTAAGAGCAGCGCCAGGGGGCGCCAGGGTGGCTCAGTTGGTTAAAAGTCTGACTTTGGCTCAGGTCATGATCTCGTGGTTTGTGAGTTTGAGCCCCGCATTGGACTCTGTTCTAATAGCTCAGAGCCTGGAGCCTGCTTCGGATTCTGTGTTTCTCTCTCTCTATCTCTACCCCTCCCCTGGTCACACTCTGTCTCTGTCTCTCTCTCTCTCTCTCTCTCTCAAAAATAAATAAACATTAAAAAAATAAAAAATAAAAAAAGTTTAGCTACAAGTCCCACAATAGAGGGTTGGGATGAAAATCAGAAAAAAATATTATTTATTAGTGTTCTATGGTTCCATTTTATCCTTAGGTTTATCCCTTCCATAGGGAAGCATGGGTTGTAAGAAATTACAATCGCATATAAAGCTGATAAGAAAATACCAAAGAAACAACATGTGGCTGAAAAGAATGGGGCTCTGCTAAGATAAATGCTGATGATAGAAAGAGGTGTTCACAACCAAGGACACACATGGAAGAAAAACTCAGGAAGGATAAAGTGCAGAACCAGCTGAAGTTGAGGATAACAAATACAATTCAGTTAAAACAAAACAAAACAAAGCTATGTTTGGAGGTAGAAAATGATGTAATACTGACAGATGGCAGAGAAAGTGTAACCACTTAACTGTTGCTTTACTTCTTTTTTGTTTTTTCAGTAAAGAGAATAGTCTTCAAAGGGGAAGGTAGAAAACATAAGCAGGAACTGATATGAATGCTATCATTATGAGAGATTCTCATTATTTTTACCTTTCTCTGTGTTTTGAAAGTTTTAGAATGAGAATTACTTTACTTAAAAAAAGATTTTTAACATTTAATTGAAAATGAGAAAATTAAAATTTGATATATATGAAAGATTTAGTAAGAGTCTAAATCAATGCTTTAGAGGGTGCCAAGCCCACAGTTCCAGATGAATTATATCTATTGGGAGAGTACAGCTGTGATAATGGGACAATGGCTGATAGTCTTCAGGTCGTGATGAAGAACAGGAAAGTTGCCAATAGATTATACCTAATGTTTACATTTTATAAATCAACGTTATATGTCTAATATTAGCTACTGTCATCTGCTATGGGCTAGGCATGGTAAGTAAAGTATGGCTAATAGGCCAGTTTCAGTCCACTGCCTGCTTCTGTGCCAAGAATGGTAAATTAAATGGTTTGAAAAATATTGAAAGGAGAATATTTCATGTCATGTGAAATTTATATGAAAACCAAACTTCAGTGTCCACAAAGGGTAGCAGGATTCTCGCACAGAGAGTTGTGACACCGAGCCTTTTCTTTCCAGGAAGCAACTTTATTCCTGCTGGCACGGCTCAGTTTGGTTTGTACCCGAAGAACTGAGCCCTGAACGCCATGTGGCTTAGTTTTTTTTTTTTTTCCTACTTCTTTGTGTCTCATATATGGTAGCACACAGACATGTAGTCTGATTAAATGGTCTCATGTTACAAGGTCATGAGGGATGTTGTCACATACGTGTATAGCCAGGTTGCCTTGAGGTTTTTTTTTTTTTTTTTCCCCCTTAGGAGGGGACCCTACCACAAAAATCTTATTAGAACACAGCCATTCCAGGGCACCTGGGTAGCTCAGTCAGTTGAGGGTCTGACTCTTTGTTTTGGCTTGGGTACAATCTCACAGTTTGTGGGTTCGAGCCCCACATTGGGCTCTGTGCTCACAGCACAGAGCCTGTTTGGGATTTTCTCTCTGTCTCTGTCTCTGCCTTTCCCCCACTCTTTCTTGCTCAATAAATAAACAAATAAAACTTTTATTAAAAAAAAGAATACAGCCATGTCAATTTGTTTATATACTGTCTATGGTTGCATTTGTGCAATGATGGGAGAATTGGGTAGTTTGGCAGAGGCTTATGGCCTGCCAAGCCTAAAATATTTACTGTTCAGTCTTTATGAAAAAAAATTCACTGATTCATGGTCTAAATATATATCTGATGCTATCTTCAACCTATGCAACTATGAAAATTTGTATTTCATTAGGTTCCCTCTAGGGCCTACCTAGGGAGGTGGGCTGTACAGCTACTATCATTCCTGTGATAAAACCAGAAGCTCAGAACATTTAAATGACTTGGGCAAGGTCACACAGCTCACATGGGACCTGTATTGGTCTTCTGTTCTCAAAACCCACACTTTTTATATTATACCATACTAGACAGCTAGAAGACTAGTGATAGCAAAACGTTTCTTTTATTTTTAGTGGAGAAAAGGACACTGTAGAAATTTTATTCTAATGAGTTTCATTTTAAATCTCAGAAAAAGGGGAGCCTGGGTGGCTCAGTTGGTTAAGCATCCAATTTTGGCTCAGGTCATGATCTCATGGTCCATGAGTTTGAGCCCCACATCGGGCTCTGTGCTGACAGTTGGGAGCCTGGAGCCTACTTCAGATTGTGTCTCCCTCTCTCTCTGACCCTCCCCCATTCATGCTCTGTCTCTCTCTGTCTCAAAAATACATAAACATTAAATCTCAGAAAAAAATTAAATTGCTAAATAAGTGACTATAAAAATGTAAGAAAAGAAAGTATTCATTCAGAATACTTTCCTGCTTTGATCATATTTCTATTCTATAAAATATTTCATATAATTAAATGCATTAAAATAAGGTTTATAATAAGAGAAAACTATAAAAAGGGATTTTTGACTCTTTTTATTATATAGTGCTTTACAGTTTTCTAAAGCACATTTACATGTACTATTTTATTTGAGATCACAACTCTGTCAGCTTGGCAAGGCAGGGATCGTGAGCCCTGTTTTGCAGACAAAGCTCAGAAAGGCGAAATAGCTTATCTAAAGTTACAAAACTAGTGACAGAGCCAAGACTTGAACCCCGGTCTTCTGACTTCCAGTTCAGTGTTAGGGACATAATAAAATAGCTATATTTATTGCCTTTTAAATTTGTGCCAGGAACTGTTCTAAATTCTTTACCATATTAACTTATTTGAGTGTCACAATGATATTGTGAAATATGCTCTATTATTATTCCCATTTTACAGATGAGAAAACTGAGAGCAGAGTGATCCATTTACTTGCTTAAGACTGCAGAACTCATAGTAGATGATAGAGCCAGGATGTGAACTATATACTCTCTGGCTCTAGAGTTAGAGTGCTTAGCCACTACAAACTCTGCTTCTTCCTGGGGTATCTGACATAGCTTCCCATGACAGCACTCTGGACTGATAGCAAACCTGTGTGCTGGATGAAAATGAAGTTACATGATTACACTGCCTACTGAATAACAATACTAAGAGTAGTAATTAAAGGTTTGCAGTATCCTGAGTGGTGGGTCCTCAGAGGACGAGGGTTATTATAGTGAAGTCTTAAGTTGATTGTTGATTTTTTGCCTATTGCATTGTATTGCACTGTATTACAAATATAGGAAGTGGATTTGAAGATTGTATTATCTGCATTTATCTTCTCAAAACGAGAGGATTGTCTGAAAGGATCCATACAAAGAAAATGTGTGTAGTGAGTAGTTTATACCAATAAATATGTATGAATTTGCACATTCTAATAATGCAAGCACAAGATGATAGAGTTGCTACCTGTAAAGTGAGGGGCAATCCTTTGTGAACAGCAAGGACATAAAACAATTGATAATCTAAGCATATCTAATATATGTAGTTTTATTACTTTCTTTGGAAATATAATTAAAAATACAAATTATAGAGAATCATTAATAAAAATAATTTCGCAATTGTGTCAAAACAGAGAACACTGACATACATCATATACAAAATAATACTGAACCTTGGGCAGTGAGCTGGATCATTGAGTTCAGTAAATAGCAGGAACATTTAGATAGTTTAATGTTTGGGGCTTGTTCCTGTGATCTGTACAATTTCTATCTTGTTCTTTGTTTTTCAGATGTTACAAGCAGAATGTCTAATTTGAGTATTGTAAACAACACCCTGAAGTTATTTGCTATCAGTCTAAACTAGTGATTCATGGCACATATACCTGGACCAACAAGAGTAGCATCACCTGGGAACTAGTAAGAAAGGCAAATTTTTGGGCCCCACCCCAGATTTACCAAGAGAAAAACTATGGGTATCAGGGTCCAAAAATCTGTTTGAACGAGCCCTCACTTGATTTTAAGAAATGTATATTGTATGTGTCTAGAACAGTTAAATTAGAAATAGCTGGGAGGATAGAGAGGAGTTTCTTAATATTCAGAGATAATTAGTATTGAATAAAGGCCATGTAAAGTGAATCTGCTGAAACCACAATTTTACAGTCTTATTTTTCAAGTAAGGGCCAGAGACTACCAGAATCAGCATTCCTGGGAGTTTGTTACAGATGCAGACTCTATGGCCCCTCTCCTGACCTGATTGAATCATCATCTGTATTTTAACAAGATCTCCAGGTGATTCCTATGCACGTTAATATTTGAGCTACTATGTTATAGAAAAAAATTTTTTTAATGTTTGGGAAAAAACTTAAAATGTTGAGATTTTAGCTTTTTTCTTTTCAATATAATTTTATCGTAGTATGGTATAATATTCTTCACCACTTTATGGCTGACATTTATAGTACTATCATAACTTTTGTAACAAAAATAATTTGAGGGCTTCATTATTTTCCAAAGAGCCTCTTGTAATGTTTAATAGTCGAATCATTCTCTTTTGAAGTGCTTATCATCAGACCTGTTTATTTTCTTTTAGTACAGTTACATCGGGTCGACTCCTTATTTTTCCATGGCTTTTACATGACCCAGCAGTTTTCCAACATTATGTTCACTGACTTTATGAAGTATACCTTGATTTTTTAGAAAATTATAATTCACTTTAGGGTCAATTTCCATTACATTTGTGGATGTTTATATCCAACATTCAGGCAATGGCTGCCTGACCAGCACTTTGACAGGATGGGTGGGGATGAAACCTCATGTTAAGCTAGAGGATGTTGGGTGGGAACAAATTTTATAAGTGGTTGGGTCATTATGTCCATATTATGATAAATATTGCTTTATTAGGTAGCCTCCTAAATGGGATGGCGGGATGATGGAAACTCAGATAACAGTGACACAAACTGTTAAGGGTGATTATCTCTGGGCAATAAAAGTCCACATAATTTTTATTCCCTTCTTTGTGTTTATCAGTATTTTCTAAACTTTCTAGAATGAATGTATGTTATTTTTGCAACCACAAAGAAAATCTCTATTACTTAATAATTTTTTAAAAGTTTATTTATTTTGAGAGAGAGAGTGCGTACGAGTTGGGGAGGGGCAGAAAGAGAGGGAGAGAGACAGAATCCCAAGCAGGCTCCACAGTGCAGAGACTGACTCTGGGCTCAAACTCATGGACGTGAGATTATGAACTGAGCCAAAATCAAGAGTCCAGCGCTTAACCAACTGAGCCACCCAGGAGTCTCTCTATTACTTAATAATTTTTCAAATTGAGTTATAATTTATTTGGCATGATCTGATAGGGTAGAGGCCAGAGGCACTGGTGGTGAAAAAATTCACCCAAGGCAGAACAAAGGAAATAGAAGTTTATTGAATACACTGCAAGGGAGCAGCAGGCTAGACAGCAAAGGAGAGACTGTCAGCCAGGAGGCAGTGGTGGGAGGCTGTAGTTAAGCGGGGGGGGGGGGGGGGGGGGGGGGGGGGGGGAGGGGAGTAAGAAGGTATGGGAACTTAAGGAATTTTCCTTTTTAGGTACCTGTGCCTGGGTATAAGTTGGTCAGCTAGGGCTTATGGATATTTTGAAGTGGGCCACCTGATGGGCCTATTTGTATTCAGCCCCAGTGGCCACTATGGGATCTTTTAAACTTATTCAGGTTTCCATTGCTTAAGTTAGTTGCCTAAAAGCAGCCTCTACAATTTACATTCAATAAAATACACAGAGATCCTACGTGTTTAGTTCAGAGAGTTGTGGCAATTGTATACACCCATGTAGCCACCACTCCAACACAATATGAACTATTTCCATCACCCAGGAGGTTCCTTGGTGCACCCTTGAAACCAGAAATTACCTTAATATAGCACTCCTCCTGTAATACACACTGCTTCTAAGACTTTCTAACCTCTACAGTTTTTTCAGCACATTACATCCAGATTTTAGCAAATACACATTTGTGTTGGCCTCAAGCATAGAACTTAGGTATGCAGAGGCAGTCTGCATTTCTTTCCATGTATTCCCCTTTGTGTATTCCTAACTCAAATTTTAAGTAGAAAATGAGAAAAATGTTTTCCTCTCACAATTTCCCACAGCCATTCGTTTTACTGTTTTTCCTTCCTGCTTTGAAACAGCTACTTACTGCACTGCCAGCAGAGGATTCTATTAAGATGAAAGCTGTGTCCTTGCCAAGGCAGACAAAGGGCTCTAAATGGAGCCTGCTTGCCAGTGTCTAGGAGAGGAAGAGGTGTGTTTCACCCCTCTCTCCCATATCATATCCCCACTGACACCCACATCTGCCCCTCAAATGTCTCCTTCTTATTGTTCTGGTTCATGGTAACAACAAAAACAGCAAAAATAATGCTGATTAAAAGATAATGAAGTTTAAAACACACAAAGCACTTTCATAAAGATTATCTCATTTTCTTGGGCATCCCTACAATACCACTTAAATTGTAGAGAAGTACCATCATTCGTTAACTCATTCCTTTGTTCATTCACAGAGCACATATTTATATATGTAGATATTATATGCCAGACAAAATACTAGGCAGTAAGTAACAAAGGCATAAAAGAAGTAGTTCCTCCCAAAGCTTATTGTCCAGTGTAGGGAAACAGATGAGTAAATAGGCAATTCTGAGTCAGAGTGTAACAATTTGTCTAGGAACATACTGAACCCAAGTCAATTATACTGAAAAATTGGAAACAACCTAACTATCTTAACAATAGGAAGATGTCAAATTACTACACAGCTGCTTGATGAAATGTTTTGTAACCATTGAAAGTCATTTTGGGTGAAGACACATTTGAGGATATATTAATAGACACATATTTCTTTTATAATGAAATAAAAAAATTGTAATGTGGAAAACAGGATTGCTATAAATGTGCCAAGGTACTGGCTAGCACCTAGTGATGGAAATTTTTATCTTCATCAACATCTTAATTCTTTTAATTTTAATTCTTTCTTTTGAAAGAGAAAGAGTGCATGTGAGAGAGATCAGGGAAGGGTCAGACAGAGAGGGAGAGGGAAAGAGAGAATCCCAAAAAGGCTCTACACTACCAGTGCAGAGCCTGACACGGGGCTCAAACTCATGAACCACGAGACCATGACCTGAGCCAAAAGTCAGATGCTTAACCTACTGAGCTACTCAGGTGCCTCTATCTTCATATACATTTTAAATTGAAATATATTTTCTAATAAAATTTTAATTTTATTGTTTTTTGAAATTTTAATTTTAAAATGTGCCTTTATAATTCTTCTACTAATAGGTTATCTATAAGTATTTTTTTGTTTTACTATCTAATATTTAAAACACTTTTCAAATATATACCTGTATTTATATAACTGTTTACAGTGCTTTCATACATTATTTCACTTCATCTCAAAAATAATCCTGTGAGGTAAGCATTGTTACACCCCCTTTACAGAGGGAAACTGAGGCTCAGTGACGTTCAAGAACATAACCAACATCAGAGTTAGTGAGTGGCAGATTTAGAACTCCAGTTTAGGCTTTTTTTTTCTTTTTTTTCTTCCAAATCCGGAGTTTCTTGCATTTCACATTGGTACCTCACTGGTTTTGTTTACATCCCGATGGCCCCAGACATTTCAATCAAACAGGGGTGTTTGAACTAGCATAGTGTAACCACTCATGTTCTTAAATTTATTTTCACTGTTGCTTCTTAGAATTAATTACTGAAATAAAATCAAATACTTAATAAGTATAATACTTGTAAGTATAAAATGTAGAAGGACCGTATCAGTGAGTCCAACTCATCTATGCTTTATTTATATATTTTAAAGTATTTTTAGTATGTATGTATATTTTCCTGATTATAAAAGTAACAACTGTTCATGTAGAATTTTTTATAACTGGGATTATTTTGTCATATCTGTTAAAAAAAAACTTTTTCCTCCTCAGTGTGGTGGGTCTGCCATATAGTTTTTTCAAATTTAATGTTTTATCAAAATAATGCATGGATGCAGATTAAAATAATAAGATGTCATGATTAAAATTGTAGTGAAAAAGAGCAGTCCTTTTTCTATTCCTCCTAGTCCAATTCCCACTCTCCAAAAGATAACTTCTGCAATTTTTTAGCTGTATGGGGGTGTATACCTTGATAATCTGAAATAATATGTGAATTCCACTCCTTTCTGTCATTGTTGTTTTTAATTGCAGTATTAGCTTTTATATGCTGATTTCTGTTGGGGCCCTTCCTCTCTCTCTCCTCTGGCATTCCCTCCTCTATAGAGGAGGAGTGACTTACCTGGCTAGTAAGGAGGCCTGCCTCAGCCCACTCTTCTTTCTCTTGTGTGCACCTGCCTGAGGCAGGGTGCCTTCTGCTTCCATTCTGTGAACATACTGAGGCAGAGTCTGCCCTCTGTGTGTGAGGCCAGTGATAGAGTGGCTAAGTAGGCCCAACTCACAGTTGAAATATTAGGAAGCTCACCCTTCATGGTTCAGTCCAGCGGATGTCTGACAGAAGCTGTTAGCACCCCACCCCTATGCAACACCCGTCTCTAAGCTTACCTGCCTGTGGCTGTGGTGATGGCTTCCATCTGGCTGACCCCTCTGCATCTTTGCTTTTCCACAGAAGGGCTTTCTCTGGCCCCACAGGTGCGCTTATTGCTACTGGAAGCGGAAATGCAGAGCAGTCAACACCATCTTCAGCTAGTGGGACCAGCTTCCCCATTCCCTGGTAGGACAATTCTAAGGTGGGTTCCACACAGTTTCTCAGAAGTTTCCCTGGGGGATTGAGTTCCCTGACCCATGTTTTACTGGCTTTTCTCCCTTCCCTGTCTCTTTCCCACATCCTCACTCTACTTCCTAGGATCACTTCCCCCCAAATCTTCCAGAACCCAAATCTTGTCTCTCAATAGGAAAGTTGATATTTTTATCTTAGTATGTCTGACTCTTACGTCCATCTCTCAATTCATTCTGAGCAACCTCCTATTATGAAAGATGAAGGTTGAAGCCTACCTCATCACTTTCTCCTCCCCACCACACACATGCTTTTCCAATTCCCATGCTTCAAATATAGTTTTATAACCTGTATTAGGTTAAATTAGCATTTATTAGTAATGACTTAATTAACATTAGATTAGATAATTACATTATTATGGCCATACATATAAATCTGATCTGATCTACATACATACTAGATTACATTGTCTTTCTGCCACAACTTTTGTTTGTAAAACTCCTCTGACCTGGTCAAACACACTGATAATGAGTCCCAGTTTTCTTTGGTGACATTGCTCCTGCCTCCTATTTCAGCTTGGACTGATTGCTGTTGGACCTATGCAGACTTAATTTGTCAGAAGGATTGTTTCAGTTTAAACTCACCTATGCTATAGGAACCATACCACTGCAACCATTGATGACCTCTCTCTGTCTTCCTCTCTCTCTCTCTCTTGTTTTTAATTCACAAATTTAAAAAAAAATTGCACTAATTAGATACAACAATTTTTTGGGTGTTTATCAGCCATTACTACGTCTTATTTTAGAAAATATCTTTCATGGGCGCCTGGGTGTCTCAGTCAGTTAAGTGTCTGATTCTTGGTTTTGGCTTAGGTCATGATCTCACAATTTATGAATTAGAGTCCCATGTTGGGCCCTGCACTGGCAGTGCAGAGAAATTCTCTCTCTCCCTCTCTCTGCCACTACCCTGCTCATGCTCTCTCTCAAAATAAATAAACTTAAAAAAAAATAGAAAATATCTTTCATAGTTTTTTTAGTAAGCAAGAAATTAAAAATAAATCAGAACAAATACTAAAATGCTTCTCTGGCTCACAAAAAAGGTTTTCTTCTTAATTGTATTTATTTAAAGACTTCTAAAGCTTTGCAAACTGAAATCAAAATGATACATAACAACACAAAAATTCTCCAATTCCACCAACCTAAGATTTTCTCTTCTTCTTCTGGCAGATTCTAGTATTTATAGTCTACATTTCTTTTAAAGAAGAGAATAAATTCCCATGAAATGCTTCTTACTATAATCATTACTACCAGATATCTTACAACATTTCTGTACTTCCGTGCTGCCAACAGAGGTATAAGGTCAAGTCCAGTATTTATTGATGAAACAATCCTTTAGCAAAGCAGCCATAGGCGCCTTAAGTATGAGGGAACAAGTGCTTGACTTGAGCTAACAAAAATCACCTGCATAACTCTGGCAGTTATTTTTGAATTATGAAGACCTGATCAGAAGGTTAAGGAACAGCTGGAGACACTAAAAGGATTTTTCTAGGAAAATATTGTTCACAGGTGTATGCGTTGCTAGTTCTCCAAAACAGTGAGCAATCTGAATTTGATAACTGGGGTCCAAATTTTCCCCCCAGTGACTTGGCCTAGTGGTTTCCCGCTTCTTAGAAGATCCTAAAGGTGGGTGTTGTAGGGTATGAGTTAGCTGTCACTGACACACAGCCTCTATTCAGCTCATTACCCCAGGGATGATTCAGCCGGATTCAGCTTGATCCCACTGAAGGGTAATGGCTGTGACCGCATTTGTGAAATTGACCCGCAGAAGAGACTTCTTGCTAAAAGTAACTTTTCTTGGGACTAAGCAGCACAGAGGATGGTGATCAGGAGATAAAACAGAACTGTCTGAAAGGATTTAAAGACACAGAGAATATCAGGGAACGTAGCTTGGGGTACATTTTTATAAGTGGATAGAAGACTCTAGTGTAGAAGATGTAAACCAAGTATTTCAGCAGTATTTGCCAGTGGCCTGTCTGGGTTGTTGAAAAATGTCCCTGAGAGCTGAATATAGAGGTTTAAGAACTTGAGCTCTGGAATCTGACAGACATGGATTGAATTCCAGTTCTACCACATACCAGGGACAGGCCCTCTGGTGGTTTGCTCAACCACTTTGTTTTAGTCACTCATACAAAGATATTAAAACCTCATAGAGTTTTTTTTTTAATTTTTTTTAATGTTTATTTATTTTTGAGACAGAGAGAGACAGAGCATGAATGGGGGAGGGTCAGAGAGAGGGAGACACAGAATCCGAAACAGGCTCCGGGCTCTGAGCGGTCAGCACAGAGCCCGACGCGGGGCTCGAACTTACGGACCGCGAGATCATGACCTGAGCCGAAGTCGGACGCTTAACTGAGCCATCCAGGCGCCCCAAAACCTCATAGAGTTTTTATGAGGATCAAATGAGAGAACGCATGTGAATGTTAAAACACTGCTTTCTTTGCAAGTACAATAGTAACACCCTGCTTTGCTAGCAGTTTATATCCATTTATCAAGATTGTCATATAATTACTTAAAACTATAGCCTTTTAAATACCAAGAGAGACATGTGAGTGACTCAAATAACTTCTCTAGAGAAAGACAGAAATAAATATTTTGTTTGTCTCTTTGAAATAGCAAGTCTTAAATCTCAGCTTGTGAATCATCATTCTGGAGTCCAGCGTAGGACAGAGAAACCCGGCTTAGCAACAATCAAAGTGGCACTTTACAAAGCTTCCCTGAGAGTGGGTGGTTCTTGTTTCTTCCGGAGTACATTGTCAGTGACCAACCAAGAACAAAAAGTCTTCAGAGATTATAAATAATAATATTAATGACTAAAAGAAACAGGTGACAGAGGCAAAACAAGTTGGTTCTGAAACAAACTGACAGGGATGGATCCTGAAAAGTCTTGTACTTACAAGGAAGATATGGTGGGTGGGCAAAAATGGGCGAAATCTACAAATGAAATCGTAAGGTTCTTTTAAATGATTATTGTTTGTGTTGCAGAGGGATTTAGGTAAAGCTGATAGATTTGTTGCTGATCTCCCTCAAAGTCAGATAGGAGACCTGCCCAGATTTTTTGCTTTGTCTCGGAGTCATTCGTTTTTGTTTCCAACAGCCTTGACAGAAGTAGGAGTGGAGGAATAAGAATCAAGAAGTGAGGAGCTCTTTCCTACTTAGATATTAGCACGTAAAGTAAATTAAAGTTAGGATGACAGAGATCTTACATTTATGAACTGTACAGTGACGAAAAAAACTGTAGGCCTCGTTTGAATTTTTATGCCTCAAACAACCCTAGTTTTATTAAGACAATGTTTTACCCTCAACAATAATTGTCTTGTTGAGAAGAGAAATCTTGCAAATGTATAAAACAAATTGCTAGCAGCGTATCTGACTGCAGCATAGCATAGTAGTTACCAACTTGGAACCTGGAGTCAGACTGCCTGGGTTCAAGTCCAATTACTGGTTGTGTAACTTTTGGCAAGCTGTTCAACATCCTAGCGTTTCTGTTTTCTCATCTGTAAAATGGGGATGATAATATCATCTACCTCATAGAGTTGCTCTGAAGATGAAATGAGTTTATACATGTAAAGTACCTAGAATATTATTATCCATGATAGTCTGGTATACGCACTTGGTATTTATTATTTTTTTAAGTCCTCATAACAATCCTATAAGTAGGTATTATTAACTCCATTTTTCAGTTGGAAACTACTAACCTTCGGGGCCTGAAAGACCTTGATTTGAATTCAACCTCTTAGATGTTTGGCCTGGCCAAGATATTTAAAAATCCCTGAGCTAATATTCAGGGGATAATGCCTATGTCCCAGTATTCTGTTAGAATTGCATGAGTTGTTGAAGGTGAAGTGCGGTGCCTGGCAAATGTTACCAGGCCTGCTGCATTCCACATGTCTAGAAAACATTGTTCTTGTTACATTTTATTTCATTTCTAATACAGAAATCCTTATTTAATCACATTCAACCTTATTTGAAGTTTTTAGCAATGAAAAATTCATTACTTTATGTGGTCTACTGTTTTTGAGGATTTTTTAATTTTTGGGAGATTCTCCATTATGTTAACTGAAATTTGACTTAATTTTTTTTGCCTGTTATATAATCTTAGTATTTATTTCTAAAGTATTCATCAGAAATGAAACATACTGTTACCCAAATGTTTTTACTGGTAGATGTGGGCTTTTTTTAAAAAAAAGTTCCAGTGTGGTTAACATACAGTGTTATATTAGTTTCAGGCAAAAATCTGTCTTTCTTATAACATGAACCCACTGAGCCTGGTTCTGCTCTTTTGAATGGCACAGAATAAGTCTAGTACAGGGTCCTTATAGTCCTTACACAGGATGGGTGAAAGGAAGGCATGAACCAGGGATAACTATGCATACATTTCAGGGTCTGTACACCTAGATAGGGAAAAAAAAAGACATCTTTATTTTAATTTATCTCTAATTAAATTCATATTTCCTTCAATTATGAATGAAAGCAATGAACAAAAGTCTTTTTTTTTTTTATCTCTGGTCTTGTCTTCTTTCTTTCTTTCTTTCTTTCTTTCTTTCTTTCTTTCTTCCTTTCTTTCAGAGAGAGCATGAGTGAGCGAGGGGTGGAGAGAAAGAGAGTGCAGACCCCAAGCGGGGCTCAGGCTCACCCGAAGCGGGGCTTGGGCTAACATATCTGTACTTTATTGACACTTATCAAGAGAGGCCCATTTTTTTTTTTTTTTTAATGTAGCCTATCACTGAGTTTCATAATAGTCATTCAGTTCTATAATGGTCACAAGACCAGTGTAAGGGAAATGTCAAGATGTTTTAAGTGGAACCGTATTATAACATGGTTTAGTATAAAGAAAACTCTGTGTGTGTGTTTGTGTGTGTGTGTGTGTGTTATTGGTCAAACCACAGTCTGAAAAATTACCACATAAAATAAAACCCCTTTATTTAACTGATTATGGTGTTAAGCATCTTTTTACAGAATACCAAAAAGACTTTTATGGAATTAAAATCAATTTTCCTGTCTATATTAGTATGTGAACTTTCAACCACATAAATTAAAATTACTTTTATGTGTATTTGGAAATGGAAAGAGGTCGTTAAAATTGAAGCAGCCATGGCTTTCACCTTCAGAATATTTAATATTCCAATTAAAATGTAAATTAGGACTAGTTTGAAAACTGAAGCTTCTTCCTTAAAAATCATTTTTTTTGAATTTGAGTACTTGAATAAAATGGAAAATATATTTCACACTTAAAAGTGATTTCTTCTTAAGGTTCACAGAGATTTACAGTGTGAAATAATGTGCGAAAGCATTAGCTCTTGTTATTCATGACAATTCAGTTAAGGAAAGGTAAAAGAATAGTCTTCAGGACATCTCTTTTTAAAAATAAAGTTCTTTAACTATTGATATTGTGATTTGCAGTTAAGTGCCATATGTTGGGGTTAAGTTTTTAATCTTTCTTGTAATGCAGGTAAGCCCCAAGGAGCATGTAGGCCAAGGAAAAGTGGCTCAGAGGACATGTGTAACAGTGACAGGGGAGCAATAAGATGTGAAGCTAGTCAGAGAGGAAATGCCCAGGCAACTGGAGCCCCTCCCAAGTTCCTCTAAGACTTAATACCTCATGTCCAGAATAATCCCAAATCCTGTGAGAACACACCTAGGACTACCATTTGCTTACGGGCTAACTCCTGTGCCTCTTAAAGATGGGTACTGGATGCTGTGAAATATGTAAATGGAATGGTGACAAGAAAGTGTCATTTCCTGAAGTGTGAATATGCCCTAGGCATTCTAAAAATTTAACAAATGATAACTCTCCAGCAGAACATTTCTTTAAGACTCATACTCTTTTAAACCATTTTATCCCTTGTTGTTTTGCCACCAGCCACCCACCAGAGGAAGGAAAAGAAAAACAAAACAAAACCCTGAAGTGTTATTCAAATAATATTCAATAACCATTAGCAGAAATCATAGTTCTAAAATATCAGTGTGATGTTAGGTATTCCAGAGGCACATGAAAGTGTAATGTGAATATCAAACTTTGTCAAAATTTGGAGTTTTAGTAATAACTACAAACATTGTTAATTGAAGTAGATAAAAAAACAGCACCAGAAACCACCCCCCCTTTTTGTAGGTCAGTGTTCACTGCTGAGTGTGCTGTAATTATGTACACTAAATGAGCTACAGCTTGAGCTAATAATACCATACTGAGTATTAGAAAGCTGTAATTATGCAACTACATAATGTATGCTTGGCAAGATTTTCAGTATTGGAGAATCCACTGTCAAATAGCATCTGGCAGAGTTAAAAGTCCAAGTTGGAGGTTAGAATAATTGGTCTAGACTGAACTAATTCAGGGTATTGTGGCTCAAGCAGAGTAAGTCATATGCCTATTAGACAACCCAGTGATAGTGAATACATCTAGAAATAGTTCAAAGTCTTAAGTCATATAATCAAATCACTTGAAAACACAAAGCATTTCCAAGATTGAACACCTACTACACACCTATCCACCATGCTGAGTACAGGAAATTTTAAAACAAACAAACAAAACAGGAGAGGAAGGGATAATTTCTGAATGCCAAGTGCTCAAAATTATGACATAGTGTGAACTTGTGTTTTCACAGAGATATACACAAAGTACAGTGAGTTAGCAATACCATTGGTGGCTCTGCCGCCTTTAGTGATGACCTACATTAAATCAGTACTGTTCTGTTTGAAAACGTTTCCATTAAATGTCACGTTCTCGTGTCTTAGAATTATACGGGATCATCTTCATAAAGATGTTTCTGTTATGATTTTCTCCTTTCTTTCTAAGCCATTATATTTTACTTTGAGTCCTACTCTACTAAAGGCAGCTAAGATTATCCCATTGTTACAAATTTGTCTATCTGTCCCGCTTAATGGATACATAGAAGTCTGTTCTCTTAAATAAGAACTAATCTTAGTGTTTCTTTTGTATGCCTTAGCACTGGATTTAATTTAGCTTACAAAAAGCTTTATGTAGAAATCCAATTGATGCTGTTTAAAATACATATGCTTAGGGACACCTAGCTGGCTCAGTCAGTAGAGCATGTGACTCTTGATCTTAGGGTTGAGTTCAAGCCCCATGTTGGGCATAGAGCTTACTTTAAAAAAAGGTTTTTGTTTTTGTTTTTGTTTTTTTCATTAAAATACATATGTTTAAGTTTTGCCAAGTGCTACACTTTTATTCTGGTAGAAACTACTTGTTGGCCAAATGATTTCTTGGATTTTTTAGGTGGTGAAGAAATTTTCAGTCCCAATTGATTTAATCATTTTCAGGAACTTGTTTCTAAAGGCATCTAGTTTTGGGGCACCGGGGTGGCTTAGTCAGTTGAGCATCCGACTTCAGCTCAGGTCATGATCTTGTAGTCTGTGGGTTCGAGCCCCATGTTGGGCTCTGTGCTGGTAGCTCAGACCCTGGAGCTTGCTTCGGATTCTGTGTCTCCCTCTCTCTCTGACCCTCCCTTGCTCACACTCTATCTCTGTCTATCAAAAATAAATAAACATTAAAAACATCTTAAAAATATTTAAAGTCATCTAGTTTTTTTCTTGTGACTATTTGGGGAAATTTTTAGATTCTATAGTCATATGTTTGCATGGAAACTTTGTCCAAGTTTGTTGCAATGGAGCATAATTTCATTTTGTAGATAGTGTTCAATTTAGAGAATGGTATATTTTGATGCAACTAATCTCTTAAAACTCTTATTAAGCAATAAATTTGGATCATCAGGCAAATAGGATCACTTTGACATAGCCATTTTTGATAGTCATCATTCAGGAAACTACTGAAGAGATTTTTTCTTCCTCCAACACATAGGACTAAATTTTTTCCTCATTTTGAGTACTGGTGAGAATGTTCAGAATTATTAATAATGACTGTTCAAAGAAAGACATAGAATATTGACTACTGTTCTGCTTGCTGAGATAAAGCAATACAAGTGGTTCTAATCTTTTGTAATAAAATACCTTTCTGAAATTCATAATTATAGAGGGCAAAAAGGACTGAGCATATTAATAAGGAAGCCAAAAGTAATTGTAAGTATTTACGAGGCAGAATTGAATAAGTTGATCATTGCAAATGCAAAGCAGAAATTGCCTGTGCCATTAAACAGACCAGCTGATGATTATAGTGTGTTCCACAAAGGTTCAATTCTCTGTTCTTCCTGCTACATATAGGTTACTAGATTTGCTCCTTATCTGCTTCAGAGAAAGTATTTCTTTTTCTTTCCTCTTCTTTTTTTTCTTTCCTCTTCTCCCCTCTCTCTTGTTTTTGGATTGTTTTATTTTGTTTTGCTTTTTGGTGTGGTGGCACAGGGAGGGGAGAGCGTGAACACATTTCCCTACTACCACAAATTATGCAGTCAAGTTTCCCTCATTTGGGGAAATCCCAAGAGTCAAGACATCTGGAATGCAATGGATGAGCCTCATCCTGGGAAAACTACCTTCGTGATCATGGTATCTCCCCTGCCATAGTATCTCCTCACTCTTTTTTTTTTTTTTTCCAGTTGAGATAATCCCGAGTAAGTTAACAGAAAGACTATAGATCTCATAAGAGATTTCATAAGAATGTCAGATATAAGATCTATTTACAAAAGTCAGTAGTGTTCCTCTGCATCAGCAATAGCTAACTAAAAATATAACAGATTCTGTGATGCCATTCCTAATAACAATTAAAACTATACACTATGAATTTAACTGAATAAATAATGCATATGATCTCTAAGAAAAGAAAATTTAATTTATTAAGGGCATAAAGGCCTTAAATAAATGGGAGTGCTTTACCATGCTCAAGGAATGGATGCCATCAGTGTAAAATGTCAGTTCTCCAAAATTAATCTGTAAATTCAGTTCAATCCCAATGAAAATTCCAGTAAGACTTTATTTTTTTATTATTTATTATTTGTTTTTAGAGAGAAAGAGAGCATGCATGAGCAGGGGAGAGGAACAGAGAGAAAAGGAGAGAGAATCTCAAGCAGGCTCCATGCTCAGTGCAGAATCTGATGTGGGACTCAATCCCATTACTCTGGGATCATGAACTGAGGCAAAATCAAGAGTTGGACACGCAATCTACTGAGTCACCCAGGTTCACCCCAGTAGGACTTGTAAAAAAATGAACTCAACACTCTTATTCTGCCAGGTATAAGAAGACTAAGTGTGTTAGGAATAATTGAAACAATTTTGAAAAAGGACCTGCGGGTGCTCAGGTATTATACAGCTGATATGTGCAGGTGGAGAAAGGATTGATGAAACATTTAATAGATGGTATTAGGAAAGTGTCATTTTATGGAGAAAAGTAATGCTGGATTCTTAGCCTATAGCAGTGTTTCTCAACCCTTTTTCATATTGCCTACTTAAGAAACTTTTTTGAACTCCCCCCCAATTTTCCATCTTTTCCAATGACATTTTAATACCACAAATATTATATATATGTATATATATATACACACACACACATATGTGTGTGCATATATATGTATATGTATATATACACATATATATGTATATGTGTGTATATATATGTATGTATATATATATACACATATATATATACACACACGCATATATATGCATATATATGTGTATATATACACATATATATGCATTTTTATGCGTGTGTGTATATATATATGTGTATATATATATGTGTATATATATATGTGTGTATATATATATATATATATATATATATATATATATATATGTTTATGTCCCTTGGGAGAGTGAAATTTACTTGAATTAAAGTCATAAATGGAAAATGTAAATCTGAAAAACTAATATAAAAGAAAAAAGAGAAACGTAGATTATTTTTCTGACTTTGGAGTATGGGAAAACTTAAACTAACTCCAGAAAGCACAAACTCTAAGATAAAAAAGAAATGGATGGAAAAGACATTAAAATTAAAGGCTTTGCTTCATCAAAAGATATAATAAGGAAAGTTCATATGCAGATTACAGATTGGAAAATGATATGTGAAATAACTAAAGTCAACAAGGGATAAATATCTACAGTAAATAAGACATTTTGTTAATTACAAGAAAATGATAAACCCAAGAGAAAAATGGGTAAAGGATATGAAAATGGCAGTCACATAAGTGAAACACTAATAACTAACATATGAAGTGATATTCAACTTCAGAAATAATCAGAAAATAGAGGTTAAGATTATTGAAGGAGAAGTCATGGAACCAAAAAGCTATGGTAGTAAAGGATCATCAATACACTGATTTCTTCAGAAATCTTCAGAAAATGAGAGAGAGTATCATAAAGTTTGTAAACAATTGCAACAAGAAAGAGTTATTTGATATTATAAGCTTCATAGGGGTGGTGTTTGAGAAAGAGAGAAGAAAATTGCCTATAAGGAGGTTTGGGAGACAATCTCCAAGGGTTCTCTTAAATTTTGCATATCTCATGAGTGGACTGCATTTGTTCTATCTTTAAAAGGATGCTTATATAGTGAACAGGTTTGGAAGATAGATAACAAAGGACAAGTTTGTTTACTGTTCATTATAATAAAAATAATGTCTCTCTATATGGCAAAGATCAGGCAGGCTTATTATCCATTTTAAAAGATTGTGTTCCCTAAGCTCAGGGTTCCTCTCCTGTAATGCATCCCCATGTGTGCAAGTATTACCTGACTCTGTGTCACCCTACAGGAATTGGTCTTTGACAAACTGGTATAAGAAAAAACAGTGATGGGGCACATGGGTGGCCCAGTCGGTTAAACGTCCGGCTTTGGCTCAGGTCATGATCTCACGGTTCACAATTTCGAGCCCCGAGCCAGGCTCTGGGCTGACAGATCAGAGCCTGAAGCCTGCTTTGGATTCTGTGTCTCCCTCTCTCTCTGCCCCCCCTCCCCCGCTTTCACTCTCTCTCTCTCTCTCAAAAATAAATAAAACGTTAAAAAAAAAAAGAATAAACAGTGATACTCTGGCAGTTGCTATTGCTGTGAATAATAAACTGTTCTTTGTCCCTGACCTAGGAGTCTCGTGTCTTCTGCCAACATCTGTGAAACTATGCCAAGGTAGCTTTTAGCTTGCAAGTGGAGTAAAATCTCAGTCTCTTACAATTCTTTTTTTTTTTTTTTTAGTTTATTTATTTTTGAGGGTATGTGCAGAGAATCTGAAGCGGGCTCTGCACTGACAGCAGAGAGCCTGATGTGGGGCTTGAACTCATGAGCCATGAGATCATGACCTGAGCCAAAATCAGTGTTCAACCTACTGAGCCACCTAGGTGTCCCTCAGTCCATTACAGTTCTTGACATGAACATTCTTAGGCACCTCCAAGCCCAGTGGAGCATGGTATATGGGCCAGAAAAAAAACCTCACAAGTATTTGGTATTAGCTCTGTTGGTCTATCTATAGGCAGATTGTGGTGAATGTGGTAAGGTAAGGAGTGGGAATCTTTTCAGATGCACAGGGCTCTGGGAATGTGAAAATGAGGGACATTACTTTTCATTACTGGAGCACAGTATGTTCCTTTGGACATATTCGAATATTGACAATGAAGCTGTAAAAGTCAGGAGAAAGTGGGTCTTACCTAAATCATGTTGAAGTTCTTTCACATAGTTACTATACATAATTTGGAATTTACAAATTACAAATACAGACACAAAATAATACTATATGTTTTACGATGATATAAACATCGTTAAGGACGTGTATCGTTTATACACTAGGGTGGGTCCTTGTGATGGAGAAGGGAACAAGAGTGGGAATCAAGGATTAAAGAAGAAAATCAAACAAAACCAAATAAAAGGGAGCCCTTGCCCAGACTGATAACAGCAGTGTGCCATCAGTAAATAAGTTCTCTCTTAGGTTCAAATCAAAAACAACAAAGTATAGGTTTGATTACATTCCAGCAAGCAACCTGAAATGGTCTGAAACATGTAACTTCCAACTTCAATTTGACTTGTTTTCATTCATTTTTTTTTTTTTTAGCTCTGTTGCCCTTTTATGATGTTACCTTAAATGCTTAAAGTCTGACTCTCTGCTCTCTCGAAAGGCTTTTTTATCAAACATATCCCTCATTTTCACAAATGCTTATTGTCTCAGGGTAGGATCCTCCTGGTCTTTGAGGGCCCAACCTGCCTCAGCCCACATGGCTGGCACTGTGCCAGGCTATAGAGGACCTATAAGTGGAACCACACAGTACATGGAAAGTATCCTGGGTGAGCAAAGGTTGCAGAATTGGTTGCGGATATGAACACTTCCTGGGGATATTGTGAGCAAGTCTTTCTGGAACAAGGCAGTGGTGGTGGTGGGTGGTAGGAAATAATTGATGTGTGGGAGAAATAGGATTAAGGAATAAGGAGAGGAGCATAAAATAATGAGAGAGGAGTGAAGGAGGTGATTATGAAAGAAACTACAACTTGTTCTCATTACATTTGATCAGAGTTCAGCATGTGATCTGTGAGTTTCATTGAGGGTAGGAAGCCAGCCACACTTGAATGACCTCAGGGCAATGGAAGGACAGGAACTAGAACATTTGACTTCAGCCTTTTGGAGTTGGACCAATGGATATTTACGTGGTTGACACGTGGCTGTGGAAATGATGAATGCTAAAGGGGAGATTTTTCTCTCATTTCACAATTGAAAGACTTAAAATATCAGAAATTTGATAGTTTATAAAAGAGATCCTGACAATTCCATATGCCAGCTACTGACTTATTATGGTTGTTTAGATATTAAACTCATTATTTTGTGCCAAGAGCATTTGTAAGGTATGATAAATAAGAAAATAACACTGACCGTTTCCTTGGAATGACTATTTTTATATACAGCACACACCAAAGTGATTATTCCATTATTTTAGTTAGATAGAAATTTATTTCTCTCTCACAGAATTTCATGGTTTAGAGGTGAGCAGTCCAGAGGTGTTGTGATGACTGTGTTGTCAGGTCCCAGGATCCTGTTAGCTGTTTTTTTCTACCATGTCTAGAGGGGGGCCTTTGTCTTTAAGGGTGGAGATGGTTCATCACCAAATCCGTGATCCAAGATGCAGGATGTGGAGGAAGGAAGATATTCTCCTTCTGTATCCTGGCACAGACTGGGAGTAACACTCAATACTTCACTCACAACCCAGTGGCCAGAACTACAGTATTTACTGGGTTGTTTTAGGTCCGCCTAAGATTTTTATTACTCTTGAGGAAGAGGGAAATAGTGTTTGTGATAGCTGCTAGTCTTAGCCATGGTGTAGGATATTCACAAAAATATTTGATCTCAGTTTTTTGGGGGCGGGGGTGGGGTGGGGCTGAGCTTACTCTGACAACAATGAAGGCTATGAAGAGTTCAATTCAAATGTCTGATACAATCCCTGTCCCTGTAAGTTCCATCAAGAGCCTATAGCCTCACCAAGAGAGACAGGAATATAAACCAATTATTTAAATATAAAATAAAATTTTAAGTTAAGTATACACAAAATACAATAGAAAACAAGCATGGAGAATTGATCCAGATCTGAGCTCTTTGAAGATTTTCTCATAGAACACCAGTGATGAACCAAGTCTCTCAAAAAAATAAACATATAAAGAGCTACAGAAATTAAATGTTTAAAACAACTTTTCAACAATACTCCATAACATATTTGTGATAGCTGCTAGTCATAGCCATGTGTAGGATATTCACAAAAATATATGATCTCAGTTTTTTGGGGGGTGGAGCTTACTCTGACAACGATGAAGGCTATGAAGAGTTAACTGTAGTTTAATTCCTTCAGTGGAGTGCTAAAATTATCAGTAGTCCTGGCAGTGTTCTTGGTGACATCTTCCGTGGGTCAGCAGCACCCCAAAAACAAACAGCACATTCCACTTTTGCTACTCCTGGTGCCAAAGCACTTCAGGAGCTAGGCTTGGGCAACATGGCTCTCCATCTGTCCTTTGAAAGAAAAACCATCAAGAGTCTGTTCTCTTGGTTATTCCCTGAAAAGTAAAACCACACTTAGGAAAAGAATCAATTGTCTTCTTGGTTTCACTGGCTCTTGTTCCCATCTGCTAATACAAGATCTCAGTGTTCTGTAAAGGATCCTCTCAAACCAAGTATTTATGAAGGTCCCCAGGGTGTCACTCCAAACAAGGCTGTTCAGTTAACCTACAGAAACAGCCATTTTCGTTCCATCCTCTCACCTCTACTCATCATGTCAACCTCCTTCTCTAGATGGAAGCAGTCTGTGAGACCCTGCTCTCACTTACACTGGCTATGCCTGCTGGGCAATACAGATTCCTCACACTTGATACTTCTTATAGAGCAAAGCCCTGTAGGTGCCAGTGATGTGTGCAAATTGTCTCTCCTTTTAGACGTTTGCCAAGACAGTTCTGGTGTCTCACCAAATTTTTGTGAACAAGCAATTTTTACTTACAAGTTTTCTCAACTAGCCATCCCTACATCCTATATGGAATGTGAGTCTTTGGGGCCTGATCTAACGGCAAGACTGGGTTGAGGACACTATGTAGTATTCAGAATTGCCTCTCCCCTCCTACAGCTGTAATGTCTATTCTCTTTTCTCTGGGAATGATTCTCCCAGAGCACTCCTCTTGCAAATTCTTGAAGCCCCACCCTTGTTGCTCACCAGGAGAGCCCTGAAATGTCTGAATTCCACTTGAGTTCAAAGTGCGGCACCTTCCAACAGCAAGTCAAGGAAGGAGGAGGCACATACTAAACTACACTCCCTATTTCCTGACATTGACTGTGAGCCACAACTCCTCCCCCAACCTAGCTGTAAATAGCAAATTTCATTGGAAACCTTGAAGCCCATCTCTTTGCTATTTGGGCACAGAACAGTCATCTAGAGATGTGCAATAAAGATTTAAATACTCAGTGCAATAAAGATTTAAGAACTAGCTCCTGATGTGTTTTCCCTTTGCCAAATACCATTTTGTAAAAGAGAAGGATGGTGTGATGTGTGGACACTTCCTGTCGGACAGGAAAGGGAAATAGCCTTTCCTGTATTAGATGAGAGGGAAAAAAAAAGGAAGCAAAGGTTACACTGTCCGATGGGAGAATGCAAGCACCAGGAGAGAAGACAAACAGTTCACTTAGGTGAGCCAACAAAGGCCAGGAGGCAAGAAACTGGAAACTTCAAAAGCCCTTCTTTTTCATGTGAATAGACCCTTGGGGTGGGTGGTGCTGGTGGAGGCAGCTTTCTGCAGAGATAATTACTGTTTGTTTTGTTTTAGTAATCTCTGTGCCCTATAGTGGAGCTTGAACTTGTGATCCTGAGATCAAGAGTCTACAGCTCTACCGCCTGAGCAAACCAGGTGCCCCTTTTGTCTTTGATTCCAGCCAAAGCTGTTGGTATCTGGCTCTTGACAGCAGCTTAGCCTTTTATTACTGGAATTAATCTGAGTAATGCAAAGATAGAGTAAATCCACATTGGTTTGACAACATGGATTCAAGACTTTTACCAGCAGCATAATTCATGCTGGCAAATAAAAATTTCTTCACTTCTTAGGTGATTTTAGAAGTGAGTTACTCAGAGAGCGTCAGCTCTAACTCCCAGGGGTAGCCTATTAACGATGTGCCGAATGGCAACAGATGCCCGCAGCGAATTGCAAACAGTGACTATGCAATCAGCTGTGCACTTTTAGAGCCCAGCTTCTGTGACCATTTAACCATTTACACTTCTGCCACACTTTTTTTCCAAGGAGATACTCCATGTTTCATTTAGTTGGTCAAGACAACAAGGACCCTTAGCTGGAAAGAAAATAATGATTTAATGGTTTGTCTTATTCCTAGTGAGGGAGAAAAACATTGTATTAGTGAATTCAGCATTTAGAGCTGAATATGTAATTCCTGTCATGGCAACAAAGAACAATAAAAGCAATTCTACCTGTTCTGAGGCCTTGCTTTCCCCCCAACCCCTCCCTGAGGATTATCCTGAGGATTATCCTGAGGATTATAAAAGACTACTGGATGCTTTGTAAGATGGGGGAATCTGAATCCTTTAAATAGAAGAGATAATGGTCTCTGAATTTCATCAACAATCTATATTCCTCAAATAGAATTAGAACTGCTTCCTGTATAGAAAAATGTTTACTAAATGGAAATTTTATTACCTGAGTATTGAATTCAGTGATACCAAAGACATTCCTTTATAGACAAAGGTCCTGTCCAGGTTTGATTTCTATCCTTTTACTAATGTAAGTACAATTTAATAATGCCTTTGAAGTACTGTTCAATTTTTTTTTTTTTAAGCCAGTTGAACATTTCTTTTGGAGCATCACTCCTTTTTTTTTTTTTTTTTTAATTTTTTTTAACGTTTATTTATTTTTGAGACAGAGACAGAGCATGAATAGGGGAGGGGCAGAGAGAGAGGGAGACACAGAATCTGAAACAGGCTCCAGGCTCTGAGCTGTCAGCACAGAGCCCAACGAGGGGCTCTAACTCACAGACTGTGAGATCATGACCTGAGCCAAAGTCGGACGCTTAACCGACTGAGCCACCCAGGCGCCCCAACATCAGTCCTTTTTATACACGTTCCCTGTTTACCCACTAGTAAGGAGAGAGTTACTAAGGATCCATCATCTGAGGGAGCATGCCTTCCGCAGACACCTAGGGGTGAGTATAAGGAAGACTCCTCTCTTGGACTCTTTTCTTTCCTGATGTTGATGCTGCTTCTTCCAACATTTTTTCATCACGGTCTGAAAAGCAGTGATTTGGGGGGACATTAAAACTGGTGAAAGTAAGTCACTACTGGAAAAGGTACTCAGGAGACAAGTGCAGGGCCCACTTTGTGGCTTCTTGCCTCCCTGCAGGCAAGCAAATTCAGACATGAATCATCCTTGTCTAGCACTGGTTTTTGACTAGATAGCTGGGACGATTCACTCTGATTCAAGTTTGTTTTGATAACATAATTTTTCCCTGAATATTTTGAGCTATTTTGAATTGCTAGGGGGAGGAGGAACAAGTACTCAAAAAGAGATTAATATTTAACGTGCATGCTGTAGATAAAATTATATCTGGATTCACAAAACATTTGAATTTGTGTTCAACTAATGACAGATTTCTGATATTTAACTGCCTGTGGGTTTGAGCAATCATATTTGAAATCCACTTCTTTCATGCCTCCCTTTACCTTTGTTGGCTTATGTAAGTGAACTGGAGATTTACTCTTACTGAGTCTTGTTATGTCCATTTCCAGTGTTTTTCAAAAACTCTCTCCTAAGAGCTTGAAATCTAATCATTTGCACCATCCCTAGGCCTATATTGGCCCTAGGAAGTGGGGAGTGTAGATTGCCACTACTTCCACTGCTTGGTACCTTTGCTCTCCTCTTAGATTCTGCATTATTGACTTAGACTGCATTCCTCCAGGTGGGTGGGACTTCTTGGCCACCTTGGGCAGGTGGGGCTACAGACTTCTCCAACATGGAGCCTTGTGATTTGGGTAGGAAATAATGGGAGTCTAAGCTGTGTTCCCCAAAACCAAATCCAGTACTCATATCAGAAAACAAGGCTTCCTGGGGTGCCTGGGTGGCTCAGTCAGTGAGTGTCCGACTCTTAGTTTCAGCTCAGGTCATGATTCCAGGGTCATGGGATCAAGCCCTGCATCAGGCTCCATGCTGAGCATGGAGCCTGCTTGGGATTCTCTCTCTATATCCCTCTGCCCCTTTCCCCTGCTTGTGTGCACTGTCTCTCCCTAAAAGAAGAAAAGGAAGGGAAAGGAAAAGAAAGGAAAGGAAAAGAAAAAGAGAAAGAAATAAGGAAAGAAAGAAAGAAAGAAAGAAAGAGAAAGAAAAAACGAAAGAAAGAAAGAAAAAGAAAACAAGACTTCCATTTCTGTAGTTTTCTTGGGCAAAGTATACTTTTCAAAAATTTAAAACTATGTTTCTCATACATAGAATGGGCAATGTCAGAGATTTGTTCAGTCACTAATGAAGGAGACAATAAAATGGCAAAGCTGATTCACAGAGGATTTAAGTAAATGGGTATTTAAAGACATTAGAAAAAAAGAATATTAGATTAAGATTGTTAGGGTGCATATAAAACTGGTTAATGTCCTATAAGGCAATAAAACCATAAGTTTAGGATAATTCTTCCACTAGACAGAGATCATTTATATCTCTCCCAGAAGAAAAAAAAAATCTGTAAGGTAAGATGTGACTTCACAAAATCTGGGTGGTTGTTTTTTTTAATCAGTGCTAGGTGGTGAGTCAAACAAAGGTATAATCCCTTAGATACTTAAATAACCCTTGAGTGGCTTTGTTAAAATGTTTAATATTGAAAGAACATGGTGCTTTTCCTTTGCCTTATTTCTAAGTTTTGGATTTTTCTTTTTCTTTAAATTTATTTATTTATTTTGAGAGAGAGGGTGAGTATGAGAAGGAGAGGGGCAGAGAGAGAGGGGGAGAAAGAGAGAATCCCAAGAAGGCTCTGTGCTGTCAGGGCAGAGCCCAACACAGGGCTCAGTCTCACAGACTAAGGGATGATGACCTGAGCCATAATCAAGAGTCTGACTCTTAACCAACTGAGCCACCCAAGCACCCACTGGATCTTTTTTTTCTTAACACCTCTTTCCTTCATTTTAAAGTAGTCCAGGTGTGGGGATTAAACACCCAGGGCTGTGTGACTTAGCTACATATGGTAACTATTTCTCAATACATCTGCTTGAAAGCTGTGATGACATGCTTCATGAGGTGGTCCACTGTGGGCCAAGGTATTATGGAAGTGTGGTGGGGAATGCAAGAATGACACAGAAGTCATCTCTTTGTCATAGCAATATTTTACCTTTAAAATTTTATTGTAAAGGAGCCAACTTTTGAAGCTTATGCTCAAGCAGAACACATGTTACCACCGCATTTGGTCTGGTAGGTAGGTGAGAGAAGTATATAGGTCTTTATTCAGTAAAAGAGCATGAGCATGTTTCAAGTGCCTACACTGTATAGCAGCTAGAGAAGCAGATCATTTCTAGGTGTGGTAATTCAGAGAGGCTTTTGCTGAGAGAGGAAGGAAGGAAGGAAGGAAGGAAGGAAGGAAGGAAGGAAGGAAGGAAGAGACAGGGAGAGAAAGAAGGAAAGAAAGAAGAGAAAAAAGAAAGGAAGGAAGGAAGAAAGGAAGAAAGAAGAAAGAAAGAAAGAAGAAAAGGAAAAGAAAGAGAAAGAAAGAAAGAGAAAGGAAAGAAAGAAAAGATAGGTAAAATTCCAAACAATTTATAGAAACTATTAGTTCATATTTTAGACTCTTTGCCATATTCAAACCCTAAATGTCTCATTGAGAAACAAAACAAAACTAACAGTTTTTGAGCTGGGCTTCAGGTAGCACTCAGTAACAGCTTCTTATGACAGCCCAAGTCAACTGCAAGGTACAATATCACAAGTCAAGCCTGGGTGGTGGCCCCTTTTATAAACCAAAGCCTCTGAAGGTGATGGATGAAAAGAAATTCTTATTTTTATAGGATCTGCAAAATCTAGATGGTACAAGATCTCATGTGCCACACCTAGCAGAGTGCTGGACTTGTAGTCAACATTCAACCATTGTTGATTTCCTTGAACCAAATGTGCCTAAGGGTACTTTAGTTGTGACTTGCAGACACCTGAAGTGGGAGAGACTGAACACAGATGAAGCAAATTGTGTCTCCTCTGTCCTCTGCAGTGAACTCTACTACAGATGCTTGGGGTAGAGGAAGGAGGCAGGGCAAAATGGTGCTGGAACTTAAAAGCCAAAATATGACAGAGGTTAAATTTGGTCCCAGAATCAGAAGTGCCTGTGAGAAGCAATTATTTGGTAATACCACAGTATTTCCGGAAGAAGCCTTTGCCAAGTTTGTTGCAGAAGAGGGCTCCTCTCTGTGAGGCTCTGGAGAATGCCAAGAGTTGGGATTGGCCTGGCCACAATTAAAACCATTAAAGAATGCAGTGATTCTCTGGTTTTCACAGCACAACATAGAGGTTAAAGAATATGGTCTTTGCAGCCAGACAGTCTGAGTCCAAATTTCAGTTCCTTTGTTAAGATTTGGAGCCACAATATCCAGATTAAAATCCTGGTTTAGCTACTTACCCCTGTGACCTTAGGCAAGTTCCTTACCTTCTCTGTGCCTCTGTATGTCCGTCATAAAATGGGGATAATCAGTGACTATCTCACTGGCTTCTTTGTGAGAATTAAATGAGTAAATATATGTAAAGTGCTTACAGGATTCTGGCCACGATGTAAGTGGTAGATAAACGCTTGACCTTCCCTTTCTACCAGCTTAACTTAAACATCTTATGCAGAAAACATGTATAGCTAGCTGAAGCCAAACCAAAAAAGGTGTGGGGTTTATTATAAGGATATAACGATGACTTATAAAAACCTAAGGACAAGAATGAAGATGGGCCTCTGATGAAGATATAGGAACTGAGATGCCATCATAATATTTTTATCCAATGCTTTCACCCCAGTTTCAAATGACTAATTGACTTCTGAGTATAATATCCAATAACATTTTTTTTCCCATTTGGATCACCAAGTGTCTGAGCACTAGTTATTGAATATCTTTGTCCTTTTCCCACTGACTGACAATATCACCCATATAATATGTCAGGAACATTACATGTGTGGATTTCTTCTTGTAGGTTCTTCATTTTATTCATTGGTTGTCTATTCCTATATCAATATCATATTAATTAATGGTTTTATAATGATATCTACCAACAAAATTTCCATAATTTGTTATTCTTTTTTTTCAGGAGTGTCTTAGTTATCTTTGGGGCTTTCTTCTTTGGGATAGTTTAAAAAATATGGGTGTAGATTCTTTAAATACTTCCCATTGAGAGGTGGGATCTATGTTTCTTCCCCTTGTCACATAGCATCACTTCTGTTATATTCTATTGGTTGAAGCAGTCACAAGCCCACCCATTTAATGTGTTATCCTGGACTAGAAAAGTACAATAGTGAAACAATTGGTAAAATTGAACAAAGTCTGTAAATTAGTTTATTAGTTTAGTTATGTAAATTAATTTACTGTAAATTAGCTATATCAGTGTTTCCTGGTTTTAGTCATTGCACTATGATTAAGTAAAATGTTAACATTTGGGGAGAACTTTAGAACACCATAAATCTGATCACCTCCCTCCTGATTATAATGATCTTTTGTCCATTATTTTACCCTTTAAAAAAACCTCTACAATACCCTGAATAGCCAAAGTAATGTTGAAAAATAACACTAAAACTGGAAGCATCACAATTCCAGACTTCAAGCTGTATTACAAAGCTACAATCCTCAAAACAATATGGTACTGGCACAAAAACAGACACATAGATTAATGGAACAGAATCGAGAACCCAGAAATGAACCCACAGTGTATGGGCAACTAATCTTCAACAAAGCAGGAAAGAATATCCAGTGGAAAAAAGACAGTGTCTTCAGCAAATAGTGTTAAGAAAACTGGACAACGACAGACAGAAGCATGAACCTGGACCACTTTCTTACACCATACACAAAAATAAGCTCAAAATGGATGAAAGACCTAAATGTAAGACAGGAAACCACCAAAATCCTAGAGGAGATAACAGGCAGCAACCTCTTTGACTTAGGCTGCAATGACTTATTACTTGACATGGCTCCACAGGCAAGGGAAATAAAAGTAAAAATGAACTATTGGGACCTCATCAAAATAAAAAGCTTCTGCACAACAAAACTAAAAGGCAGCCAGCATAACGGGAGAAGATATTTGCAAATGACATATCGGATGAAGGATTAGTATCCAACATCTATAAAGAAGTTACCAAACTCAACACCCAAAAAACAAATAATCCAGTGAAGAAATGGACAAAAGACACAAATAGATACTTTAACAAAGAAGACACCGAGATGGCTAAGAGACACATGCAAAGGTGCTAAACATCACTCATCATCAGGGAAATACAAATCAAAACCACAATAAGATACCACTTCACACCTGTCAGAATAGCTAAAGTTAACAACTCAAGAAACAACAGATGTTGGTGAGGATGTAGAGAATGGGGATCTCTTTTGCACTGCTGGTGGGAATGCAAACTGGTGCAGTCACTCTGGAAAACAGTATGGAGGTTCCTCAACAAATTCAAAATAGAGCTACCCTACAACCTAGCAACTGAACTACTAAGTATTTATCCAAAGGATACAAACATGATGATTTGAAAGGGCACATGCACCCCAATGCTTATAGCAGCACTAGTGACAATAGCCAAATTAGGGAAAGAGCCCAAATGTCCATCGACTGATGAACGGATAAAGAAGATGTGGTATATATATACAATGAATGTTACTCAATGATCAAAAAGAATGAAATCTTGCCATTTGCAACAATGTGCATGGAACTAGAGAGTGTTATGCTAAGCGAAATAAGTCAGAGAAAGATAAATATCATATGATTTCACTCATATATGGAATTTAAGAAACAAAACAGATGAACATAGGGGAAGGATCAAAAAGAATGAAATCTTGCCATTTGCAACAATGTGCATGGAACTAGAGAGTGTTATGCTAAGCGAAATAAGTCAGAGAAAGATAAATATCATATGATTTCACTCATATATGGAATTTAAGAAACAAAACAGATGAACATAGGGGAAGGGAAGGAAAAATAAGATAAAAACAGAGAGGAAAGCAAACTGTAAGAGGCTCTTACATACAGAGAACAAACTGAAGGTTGCTGAAGGGGAGGTTGCTGAGGGGGGGATGGGCTAAATGAGTAATGGGCATTAAGGAGGGCACTTGTGATGAGCACTGGGTGTTATATGTAAGTGATGAATCACTGGATTCTACTCCTGAAACCATTACTACACTAAAAACTAGCTTGCATTAAAATTAAAATAAAATAAAATAAAATAAAATAAAATAAAATAAAATAAAATAAAATACCTCTACAAATTAGATGATAATATTTGTTTTTCACAGACAGTATTTAAATAGCTCTAGATTTTTACCAGGGTCTTTGCCTGCCATTTGTCTTGCATCTCAGACCCTCCTGGGATCATTTTCTTTCTAAAGAAACCTTTAAAAATTTCTATGGTAGAAGACAATAAATCATTTGTAATACCTGATTATTATTCTCATTTGAACAGTGAGGCAAATACAGGGAGTAATTTGGTGTGGTGAAAAGATCCCTGAACTGGGCATATATTAATATAAATTCTAGTTTCAGCTTTGCTACCAATGGTTAAACTCTTGTGAGCCTCAACTTCCTTGCTCTTCAACTGGATGATTGCTACAGCCCCCTGCAAGTGTAAAATGAAGCTCACAGTCAGATAAACTTTTAAAATGAAGTATTGGCCCTTCTGTCCTTATCACTTATATGCAACTTCTCTCAGAAAGTACAGTTGCAATACAAGATTCACGTATGATAACTTAGAATATTTCAATAAGTATAGAAATGTGAGATATTTACTCATTTCCCATTTTAGACATTTTCCCCATAAAGATCCGCCATTCATGTAAAAGTACTTGTCAGGTATTAAAAAGGACAAGTATTACATGTCTTCTCTCAAAATTGACAAAAAACGAAAACATCATATTCTCCTAAAAAGAAAATGCAGCCAATTTACCTCCCTATAAGTAGAAATAATGAATAAAGAGTAATGATATCCCCTGAAATATTACCATAGATACAATTAAATATGAAAGAACTCAGAAAAGTCATGTCTTTGAGTCGGAGAAGCTTTGTGGTAAGCTTATTATAATTTTCCATCTCATGTTCCTTAGAGGGCTAGCAATGAGTATTTCTTGATGGATTTCTTTTTCCCTTTGCATATTTATGACTATTTCTGTCCACAATGAATTTTATGCATATTTTTCTTATTAAAAATATTCCTTCTACTTTAGTCAGCTTCTCCAACCAGTCTTCAGATGGAACTTGGATGTGGAAATGGTCCCTCTCCAAGGGCCTTACTGCCTCTTTTTACATGGAAAAGAGAGTCTCTTCTCTGGAGGTACTTTCCAATCCTTGTTTCCTTTTCCTTTCCTCAATCAATTAAAGCTAATTTCACAGAAACAGAATAGAATATTGGTTGCTATGGAAGGGGAAATGTGATATTGGTCAAGGGTACAAATTTTCAGTTCTAAGAGGAATAAGTTCTGAGGATTTAATATACAGCATGGTGATTATGGTTACTATGGTATTGTAAACTTGAACGTTGCTGGAGGTAGATGTTAAAGCATTTTCACCACATGTACACAAAATTACTTTAACTATGTGATGTGATGGATGTATTAATTATCTTCATGTTGGTAATGATTCTACAATGTGTATGTATATCAAATCATCACACACTTCAAATATATACAGTTACATTTGTCAATTATTTCTCAATAAAGTTTAAAAAAACTAGAGGAAAGGATATATTTGCAGTCATTTGACAATTCGGTATGAACTTGAGTTAATATGTTACACTCTCTGAAAGTATCTGTATCTTATGATCTATAGCTTTATTATTTATTGTAGAAACACAAGTTTTATCTTTCTGATGATATCTTCTGATCTCTCCAGTTCCAGGCATCAGAAAAGTCTATATGGTGATGGGGTGCCTGGGTGGCTCAGTTTGTTAAGCGTCTGATTCTTGATTTTGGCTCAGGTCATGATCTCATGGTTCATTAGTTCAAGTCCCACATCAGGCTCTGTGCTGACAGTGCAGAGCCTGCTTGAGATTCTCTTTTTCCCTCTTCTCTGCCCCTTTCCTGCTCTTGCTCTCTCAAAATAAATAAATAAACTTTAAAAAAAGATTTTTAAAAAAGTCTATATGGTGAGACTTTTAAAATTTTGTTCTGACTCTTGTAAGAGTCGGGGGAACGGGAGGGTGGTCCCAACATGGTATCACATGGCACGTATAGCCCAGCACAGCTCTTTCCCTCCTGTGCTTGACATGTGAGTAGAAGCTAAACTTCCTCAATATCTGAGGAAGCTTTTTTTTTCCTCCTGCCTATTTTGTGAGAACATTTCTACAGAGAATAAGTCAATTAGGGTGTTAGAATTTGAGAACTGAAATTCATCAACTTTTTTTCTCCTGTCTCATGATGTTCATAGGTACAAGTCACCTTATGAATACAATCTCTCAAGGAAGTGGGAATAAGCATTCTCTGGTGGACTCTTACCCAAATAAATCTCCTCAGTACACAGATGGCGAATCCAATCTAGTGGAAAAACCTTATACGACGAAGGCGGGGGGGGGGGGGGGGGAATCTTCTTTAAGATAAAGAATACACAAATATGAATGAAACAACAGGCACACAAGCAAATATCTACTTATAATGAAAAAAATTCACAACACATAAATTTTTAAAAGCTGATTAACTATCACAAATACTACAAAATCCAAAAAATACCAGAATATTCTGATTAACCATCTGCTCAACACACCTCTGGTATTCTTTTTTTTTATTATTTTTTTTTAACGTTTATTTATTTTTGGGACAGAGAGAGACAGAGCATGAATGGGGGAGGGGCAGAGAGAGAGGGAGACACAGAATCGGAAGCAGGCTCCAGGCTCTGAGCCATCAGCCCAGAGCCCGACGCGGGGCTCGAACTCATGGACCACGAGATCGTGACCTGAGCTGAAGTCGGACGCCCAACCGACTGAGCCACCTAGGCGCCCCACCACACCTCTGTTATTCTTTCCTACCTTTTTTGACTGCATACTTCTTAGTCACCTCTCCAAATAATTGAAAGGTAATTTGATTTTTCCTCCAACATGGTTGACCAACGCTTATTTTTTATTATAGTTCTTAGAAAAGTTTTTTTTTCAGTTTTATAATTCTGATTAGTAGGATTGTGTAAATTTTTAGGATTGTCAAATTTGAAAAAAAAATCCTCTATCAAGTTTTTTTCATGTGTAAACTGCAAGGTTCTCAGGGCATTTAAGTTTTCTTGAGAAATGACTAATTTTATCCTCTTTAAATTGATAATAGCCGTTAACTACTTTATCATCAATGTTTTCCTTGTAGTTGTGTAGAATGAGTTTTGTGTTATTTTCATAGATATGAGCATTTCATATTGTCTCAGTCTGGGTCCAATCAGGAGAGAAAACCACACTGTAATCTGATAGGAAAAAGTTTAATAAAAAGACATAAAAAGAATAAACTAAAAATAATATAGAATATAGACATAGCAAATAATAGAGGCAGCTACTACCTTCAGGGCTGAGATAGAGCATCCCAAACCCCCTCGCCCCCCAGTCAAGACTGACATACATGGTCTGGCTGTAATTCACTGAATGGCAGAGAAGTTGCTATGGTGCCCCCTGGCGGAAATAGCTGGGGGTCTGGCTATGGAGTGCTGACGAAAGCTGATCGTGGATCTAGGTCGCACCTGAGGAACTCCTTAACAGAACTGCCCCAGAGGCTTGCGGGGTTGGGTGTGTGTGTGTGTGTGTGTGTGTGTGTGTGTGTGTCTGTGTCTGTGTGTCTGTGTGTGTGTGTGTGTGACGGCCAGGGCAGAGGGAGCTACAGGCTACAGTGCGCGGCAGGAGTTGGGTACTGGAGAAGCTAAAGCACTGTAGGAGCCCGATGGTGGCAAAACCACACACCGTAGGAGTCTAATGCTGGACAAGCTGTGAGCACTTCTTGTGTGCTGCAGGAACCTGCCCAAGCACACTGGGAATTAGGAAGCAAAACTCTTTCCCTCCTGCAGTGCTTCTCCAGCACCCTCTACTGACAAAGACTCAATGCTAGCTAGGAAAGAAAAATTGTTTTAAGGGCCAACATCAGTTTTTCAAAGAGCGGACAAAAAAGGGTGATTTGAAACTGAGAGGCAGTATACCAGTAACCACGCATCTATCAAATAAGTGAGAAATTTCAAACTTTCTCCATGTGATCTTCTTTTGATGACAGTATCAAACCCCTTTTCTTCCTTTTTCTTAACAAAAGTTATTGCTTTTGTTACGGTTTGAAAAAAATCTTGTTACCATTTGCCTCTCAATGTCAGAATAATTGCCATTGGTTTTATTGTTATTCTTCATCCCTTTTGTTTCATGCTGCATTAAATTTTTACCAGAATTTTTTATCAGCTCTTTAATAAATTTAAAGCTGACAAAAGAAGTTACCTTTGTATATTTCCAAATTAAAAGTCTATCATTTCTGACTAGTTTTGCTAAAATGGCTTTCCAAATTGTAGTTAAAGTGGCCCCTTTCCAACTCAGCTTTCCTTAGCTGGATTCTAAAAATGCCTGTTGCCATTCCAATGCCATCTGACATGAGAGAAAATCTAACAAATGGGAATTCTGAGTGGAAATAAATAGTAGTTAAATATCTTATTTTTCCTAATTTTAGAAAAGCATATAATCATATAAAAACATGTGATCATGTAAAATTACATAGCTGCATAGCAGCAGAGCGTGACCACCAGTTCGTTCTTTTTTCCATCTTACTAAACTTTCTGCTCTACTCTGCACTTTTTAAAACACAGAACTTATATACTATTAAAAGCCCATGGTGGGACCAGGCAAAAAAAGTGATCTCAGATGGCTACATAGGTGTCTAGGCCTGCTCCCCACTGCTCCTTAGCTCCTGGCTTTCCAGATGCTTTGGATCCATTCCACACCACATTTTGGCCCCTGTTCTTTTACTAGCCCAGGGTTTGAAAATTTTCCAGAATTCAGAAGCAAGCAGGTATTGCAAATGAGAGTAGCTAGGTTAGGAAAGGAGGATTTATGAAGAGGAAAGACATTTCCTGTTGAAAAGAATCTTGTTGCCATGCAGACATACCCACCCAACACAATTCTATCTTCTGATTTTTCAAGGGAAGGTAAAAATGTAGATTTTTTGGTGAAATCTCCCAAATATTAAAGATTGGAAATCAATTTAAAAATATTTAAAACACTGTAGATCAGTTTTCTCCTGGAGTCAATCTGACATCTGAACGACCACTCAACCAAAAGTGGCCATCTTCTACCCTCCAGTCCCACCTTCTAATTACATGATCTTGTTTTATTATAACAATAACACTCATTGCTATCTGACATTTATTATCTGAAACACACATACTCCATGCAAAGACAGCTCTGTAAGGACCCTGTATAAATTGTTAACAGATGTATCCCTAGCACCAAAAGAGCACTAGACATCCAATACACTCAATATGTCTGTTGAATCAATGAATGAATAATTTGTGATTTAATGCTTTTGAACTGGCCATCTTTGGGTTTTTTTGTTTTTTGTTTTTTTTTAAGTTTATTTATTTATTTGGAGAGAAAGAGCAGGGGAAGGGCAGAGAGAATGGGACAGAGGATCTGAAGCAGGCTCTGCACTGATAGCAGAGAGCCCAATGCAGGGTTCGAACTCACAAACTGTGAGATCATGACCTGAGCCAAAGTCAGATGCTTAATCAACTGAGCCACCCAGGCGCCCCTTTGTTTCTTTTCAATATGAGTGTAAGGATATTCCCTCTGGTTCTTAGAATACTGGCAGCACTTTCCCCTTCTGTCTAGGCCCCAAACTGACAGGAGAGGAAAAGCAAACATAATTATCATTATAACCATTTCAAAAAGGCATAAAGTTTTTAATATTGTTTCATATTAAATCAAGATTTTTAAATTTACATTTAAGTTAAATTTTATTTAATTTTTTAATTATATTTCAGTTAAGAATGTCCGTGTGTTGATCAAAAATACAAAATATCACTGATAGAAAATACAATAAACATAAAAATCCAAAGTTCTTATAGTCCCATGAAAGTGTTTTTTGTTGTTGTTGTTTTATTGTTTTTTAAGTTTATTTATTTTGAGAGAGAGAGAGAGAGAGAGGATGCTTGTGCAGAGGAGGGGCAGAAGGAAAGAGAGAGAATAAGCAAGCTACACATTATCAGCATGGAGCCTGACATGGAGCTTGAACCCGTGAACCTTGAGATCATGACCTATGTCAAAATCAAGAGTTGGATGCTTAACTGACTGAGCCATCCAGAGACCTCATTTGTTTGTTTTCTTTCAGTGTTTTCATATAGGTGCTTCTCATCACAGGAGTTGAAATTTTAAGAAACTGAGGTTTGATGAAATATCTAGCATCCACTCTCCTAATTTGCTGTCTTACAAATATTCACATATTGATTATAGAGCCATATAGCATATATTAGATCCATTCTTTTTACAACAGAGCCAGGTAAACCAAAGAGTTCATTTTATCTTCCGTTTTGGAAATGTAGGACAAAAGACTCCTTCTATTGCCACTGTTTGGAATTTATCAAAGCAGTTTTAAGGCCAAAGATTTACATTTGCTGTGCTTAAACTTGTCTCTTTATAACTGAAGACCAATCCATAATATTGTATCTTGTGTGAATAGAACAGATGGATGATGACAGCTATCATAAGAAGGCACACTTAAGTGTTGAGCAAGTGACTAGTTACTTCTCCAGCACTAATCAGAAGAGGGTATCGTCCTAGGCATGTCAAGCCTGCTTAATTTGATATAATAACCCATCATTAGAAATACACATCTCACTCCATTTGTTTTGATTCTCTACCCAGTGAACTGTCCTCTCTGGCTTCCCACACACATTTGCTGCTCTAAAGCACATCGGGTTCTCAATCCAAGCTGCCTGTCAGAATTACCTGGGGAACTTTTAAAAAGTAACAATACTAGAGCCTCTCCTGAGGCCAATGGAATCAGAATCTCTGGGGCCAGGAATAGTTGGGGTTTTTTTTTTTGTTTTTTTTTTTTTTAAGTTTATTTACTTATTTTGAGAGAGAGAGAGAGAGAGTGAGAGAGAGAGAGTGAGAGAGAATGAGTGAGTAGCAGGGGCAGGTGGCAGAGAGAGAGGGAGAGAGAGGATTACAAGCAGCCTCCTCACTGCCAGCACAGAGCTTGATGCAGGACTTGCTGTCACAAAACATGACATCATGACCTGAGACGAAATCACTAGTTGGGCACTTAACCAACTAAGCCACCCAGGCACCCCAGCATAGGTATTTTTAAAAAGCCCCTTGGTGATTCTAAAATATAGCTAAACTCTAGAGAGCCACTGGCCTACAGGAGACAATGTGCTGATTGGATTTCCCTACCCCAAATCCTCTAATGGAATAAAATCCAAAATCCTTACCATTGACTATCATTCCCTGTATGGTCTGAGCCCTGTCTACCTCTCTGAAGCCTATCACCTACAGCATTCCCCTTGCTTCCTATTTTATAGCCATACTGGCTATATTAGTCATCTATTGCTGCATAACAAGTCACCCTAAAACTTAGAGGCTAAAAACAATAAACATTTATATCTGACAGTTTCAGCAGGCCAGGAATCCAAGAAGTTTTGAACCAGGTGCCTCTGGTTCAAAGTCTCTCACAAGGCTGTAATCAAGGTGCAGGCTATGACAGCAGCTTCATCTGAAGGCTCAACTGGGGAAGGAGTCACTTCCAAGCTCACTCACATGGACTGCTGTTCCTTACTAGCTGTTGGACTGAAGGCCTCAGTTCCTCCTTGCCAGCTATCGGCCACAGGCTTTCCACATAGACGACTGCATAGAGAAGCTCATGGAAGCTTGCTTCATCAGAGCCAGTGTGTTGGAGATCCTCAAGACCAGTTCCACATTTAGGGATGAGCTAGGAGGCACTCATGGGACTTAGCATGTAGTGGTACTCACACTAAGATTCATCAAAGGAATGTAGTAAGGATACACAGCTGGATCATAAAGGAAAAAGACACAAAGAGTCTGGAGGAATCCATTTACAGAATTCCTTATGCTCTCACTTTCCTATAAGGGCTCACACAGATCACACACTTCTCCTAGCAGGGAAAATGCAGCAATGTGTGTGCAGTATTTCTGCCCAGGGAAGCCCATTAAAGACCTAGCACTTGAATATTTTATTGGGGGCTTCTCATGCAGGCACCCTCTGCCTAATGCATACTGAAATTCCAGACTCCCGGGAGGAAAGCATATTGTTTGCACAATCAATCTAGACACAGTGAGCCACCTTATCAATTAGGGAAAGTTTTATAGTAGTGTAGGGAACTGCTAAATGCTAGCCAAGGGCCAGTCTTACAAGTTGGCCTTTCTAAGGATAGCAATCTCAGGTCTGCCATGTTAACTTTTTCTGCACAGTGAAAAAACAAGACAGTAAAAAATGCCCAAGACCAAAGCCACTGTCTTTTTGCAACACAATATCTACAGTGACATTCCATTACCTCTGCCACATTTTATTCATTAGAAGCTAGTTACTACATCTAGGTGACATCGAGGGGAGGGAATTTCATAAGGGTGTGAATACCAGTAGCCAGAGATCATGGAAAGCCATCTTAGATGCTGCCTACAACACTGACCTACTTTCTATCCCTCAAACACCCCCAGGATTATTTCTGCCTTAGAGTCTTTAAATGTAATGTTTCCCCTTTCTGGTATTTTCTTCCATCACTTAATCCAGGTTTCAGTTTAAATGTCACTTCCTCAGGATACCTTCCCTGATTATCCAATTTAAAATAGCAAACACTCCTTCCTAACAATTTTCATCCTTTTATCCTGATATATAATATATATATTATATATATATATATTATAATAATTGCCATTATATGCAATTATATATTTGTTGACATAGTTGTGCAAATTGCCTGACAAGTAATGATCTTGTCTGTTTTGTTCACTGTTTATACAAAGGTATTGCAATACCTAACACATAGTAAACACTTAAGATTCATTAAATGAATAAATGAGCAGAATTCCAGACCACCCAAATGTAGTATTTCTTAGAGGAAATAAATATAGTTTATACATCAGACTCTTAAGAGTTTGTTTAGTCTGAGTCTACCTCCAAGAAAATAATCAACTTTGGCTAGGGCACAATATTGAGTTCCTAGGTCTGTGGAGCTGAGGACCTATCCTAGATCAAGCTACATCACTGAGATAATGCCAGCCTAGTTGTCTGCCCAAGCCCCCAGCCACATACCTGTGAGATGCCACCTCTATCTCATTAAGAAGCTCACAATGTACCTCCTTCACAAATATTTAGTTAGGGTCCACCTGTGTCAAGCACTATGCCAGAAAATAAAATCTAATTGTGAACAAGACAGTCTCTGCTTTTAAGAAGCTTAAAGTCTAGTAAAAAGTCTCAGAATAATCAAGCTGTAATTCAGAATATAAGTAGACCATTTCAAAAAGGCATACCAATAAAGGCAATATTAAATATAGTTCTTAAATGTGGATCAAAATCACTAAAGCATCATTATATAATCCAGTATGTAGGGGTGCCTGGGTGGCTAAGTCAGTTAAGCATCCAACTTTGGCTCAGGTCATGATCTTGTGGTTTCTGAGTTCGAGCCCCACGTCAGGGTCTGTGCTGACAGCTTGGAGCCTGGAGCCTGCTTCAGATTCTGTGTCTCCGTCTCTCTCTACCCCTCCCCTGCACTCACTCTCTCTCTCTCTCCCAAAAATAAACATTTAAAAAAATGTAATAAATAAAATTAAATACCTAGATGAAATTAGGGACATGTTGTTAATGACTGTTACTAATAGACCCATTTATTGAGTGCTCTCTGCTAGTCACTGTGCTGGGTACAACGAAATCAACCAAAGTTCTTGGTAGCCAGCAACCAAAGCTAACTCTGGCAGATAACACTAGAAGAGTGTAATCAATGGCTGTTGGTTGCTCATAGAATTGCCTGAAAACCTGGAGAAACAGGCTTCCTGCTGAATTTCCAGGAGTAATGGCAGGCACAACACAGGGCTGATAGAGGAAACTGCTGTCCCTGTCACAAAGCATCGGACGGTATGGTTCGCACTGATGCCAGTTCTGCCCCAGAGGCAGTTTTCATGCAGTCAGGGCTGCCCATGCCAGAGCTGTGTTTGCATCAGACCCCTGCCTGGTCGTCTCCGCTGCAACCGCTGCCCTGGCAGCTGTGCCTCTGGTCCTTCCTTCCTGTGCCGTTAACTCCTGCGTCAACAATTAATTACAGCTGCATGATGAAGCCCAGAGTTCCATGTTTACGGCCTCCTTTCAAGGAAACCCAGGAAAACAAGGGCGAGCACTTAACACAGGGTAAGACGATCTTTGCCCCACCCAAACTCATAAATGGGAAGGAACTTCTACAACACAGAATTTAAATGCTGAGAAGCCTAAAAGAATAATAGCATTTCACTCAATCCTCACAACGACTCTGGACATTGGTATCATTTTCCAAAAAGTCAGAGTTGAGGAAATACCGTACCTAAGATCACACAGCTGATGAGTAGCCATGTTGGGACTCAGACTCTGATCTGTTTAGCTCCAAAGCTATATTCTTAACTAAAACCCTGTACTCCCACTAGTTATTTCCTGGAAGTGTGCTTTAAGAAATTGAGACTAGTTTTCTTTATATAAACAGAATATTCCATTGGTCATTCTAAATATAATCATTATTAGCAGTAAAAATTCCCTAAACATATGCTCTTGAATATGATGATAATGTTACAAATAAAACACAGTACATATTTCTTTGCAATTAATTTCTAGTAGTGGTGACAGATTTGTACTGGATTATATACATAGAACTATCCAGACTCCACTGTGGCAAAAGGTACTTGTAAAACAAATAGATGCTGTTACCACAATTTCCATAATTACAATGTAACCATGATTTGTGACTAACCATGATTTGAAATAGCCCCAAATTTGATTGACCTGCGTTGTGACTGAATCCACACCTTAACATTATCCTTTCAGCAATGGAGTGTACTGGCTAACACCATCTAAGGGCAAGGTCTCCTGGCAGCCATTTGTTTACTCAAGCGTTTTTTGTAAGTGCGATCATCTCATCTCCATCGCATACCAGTCGCTGGGTTGTGTTAGGGATCCTGAGATAAACAAGCTGTAGAAGTTACAGTCTAGGAAGGGGAGATAGGTCAGCATGAATAGAGCTTGAGCTCGGGTACTTTTCGTATCTTGCCCAATCCAGTAGTTTATACTGGACTTTTGCTGCCTGTTTTTCAAAGAGCAACCACATGAATGAACTTCATTAAACGTAAGTCACATTACACTCCCCACTCCTGCCTTGGACTTTGGCACTGTTTCCAATTGCACTTTGAACAACATCCAAACTTCTTACCATAGCTATAAAGAGCGAGGTTGTCCAGCCCCTGCTTACTTCTGCAAACTCAGCAAATACTCTGATTACTTACTCAGTGCCAGGCACAGTGGTCTACTTCCTCATCCTTGACATACAAAACATAGGGTTGTACTTGCCTTTCTCCTTAATTGAAACCTTCTGTCCCTCTGACTTGCCCGTGGGTGCCTTCTTCTTGTCATTCTGGTCTCTGTTCACATGCTGCCTCTTCAAAGAGGCCTTCCCTGGGCCTCTGGCACCACAGCCACACCAAGAACCCGATTTCTGATAACCTTGTTCTACTTTCTTTATAGCAGCTACCACTAAGTGAAATTGTTACTATTATTATTTTAGTTTCTATTTATTTTTAATTTTTTTAATATGAAATTTATTGTCAAATTCGTTTGCATACAGCACCCAGTGCTTATGCCAACAGGAGCCCTCCTCAGTGCCCATCACCCACCCTCCCCTCCTTTCCATCCCCCATCAACCCTCAGTTTATTCTCAGTTTTTAAAAGTCTCTTATGGTTTGGCTCCTTCCCTCTGTGTAACTTTTTTATTCCCCTTTCCCCTCCCCCATGGTCTTCTGTTAAGTTTCTCAGGATCCACATAAGAGTGAAAACATATGGTATCTGTCTTTCTCTGTATGACTTATTTCACTTAGCATAACACTCTCCAGTTCCATCCACATTGCTACAAAAGGCCATATTTCATTCTTTCTCATTGCCAAGTAGTATTCCATTGTGTATATAAACCACAGTTTCTTTATCCATTCATCAGTTGATGGGCATTTAGGCTCTTTCCATAATTTGGCTATTGTTGAAAGTGATGTTACAAACATTGGGGTACAAGTGCCCCTATGCATCAGCACTCCTGTATCCCTTGGGTAAATTCCTAGCAGTGCTATTGCTGGGTCATAGGGTAGATCCATTTTTAATTTTTTGAGGAACCTCCACACTGTTTTCCAGAGTGGCTGCACCAGTTTGCATTCCCATAAGTGAAATTATTTTATGTGTTGATTTCTTTACTTATTTTATTTAACTCTGTTGGAATATAAGCTCTCTGATGCCAGGACCTAACTGTCTTGTTCACAAATATTTCCTTGGTGTATAGAATGGTACCTGGCTTATGATACGTGCTCAAAAAATATTTTAAAAACTCTTTAATTGTTTATTTGTTTTTGAGAAAGAGAGAGAGAGAGAGAGAAAGATCGTGAGCGGGGGAGGGGGCAGGGAAGGGGGGAGACAGAGGATCTGAAGCAGGCTCTGTGCTGACAGCAGTGAGCCCAATGTGGAGCTCAATCCATTGGACCATGAGATCATGACCTGAGTCGAAGTCAGATGTTTAACCGACTGAGCTACACAGGCACCTCCCCCAAAATATTATTTGAATAAAGCATGGACTACAGTAATCTTTTATCTTCTTTTCCTGCCTTAAATCTTGCTTGCCCTAATTTATCTACCATATTCCACTAAAGTCTTTCTAATTCATAAAACTGATCCCATTGCTTCCTTTATGAGTGGCTTTTATGATGAGTTTAAAAACTACTGAATGTGGCCTGGACACAGATAGCCCTGAGATGGTATTATTTATACATATATGTGTGTATATGTGCATGTACTTTATTACATTTTACTTTTATATCCTTTGTACCTCTACTTTTTTACCTCACTGTTCTAGTAAATAAGGGGAAAAATCTTTGCCAAATTCATCTTTGTATTAGAGAGCCCAGTGGGATACCTGATACTGATGAATTTATTGATGGAATTCACTTATTTGTTTTATTTTTTTCTTAAGTTTATTTATTTATTTTGAGAGAGCGAGATCAAGGAAGGGACAGACAGAGAGAGGGAGAGAAAGAGAATCTCAAGCAGGCTCTGCACAGACAATGCCGAGTCAGTGCAGATCCTGATGCGGGGCTTGAACTCACCAACTGGGAGATCATGACCTGAGCTAAAATCAAGAGTCAGATGCTTAACCCACTGAGCCACCCAGGTGCCCCCTGGAATTCACTCATATATTCATGAATTCATTTCAACATTCAAGAAATAGTTGTTAAGCTCCAGGCTGTGCTATCAACTAAGCACTGTGTTCTGGTCACTGGGGATACAGCAGTGAACCAAAGTCCCTGTTTTAAGAAGCTTACATTCTGATAGAGAAACTGGCCATAAAATATTAAACAAGTAACTATATAATATAATATAATGTTGAGAAGGGCTATGTGCCTTGAATAAAATGAAGAAATTCACTTTTTCTGAGGGAATTTTTCTTTATAAAGCAGCTAGATCCCACATGAAAAAATAGACCTTGCCGGGTTTATGGGCAATGAGAAGGAGAAAAAGACCATGGGCTAAAATAAGACTGGCAAGCCCCAAATGCAGGAAGGACAGGTGGATTTTCTGAAAGCAAATGCCAAAACTGGCACTGCAGTAGATTTGCTCTGGACTAGTAGCAACGTCGGGGAGGTGGGGCAGAGACTTTTAGGTTAAACTGAGATCCCAAAAGAGAACTTGTGTGGTGCCAGGCCAATCACATTTCTGGATCCCAGCAAAACATCACAAAACCTCTCTGCAGAAGGCATCCCCCCCATATATGCCCTCAATATTAGCTCATGATAAGGTTCAAATCCCAAACTGACACACCACCAGTAAGAGTGTGCAGAAACAACAAACACATTAGACCCAAGGACTATATATATTGAACATCAGACATAGAATGCAAAAGCCATACGTAAAATATTTAAACAAGAAAACAACTGCAAAATTAAGAAACAAGGCTACAAAAATTATTTGGAAAAGAATTAAGCAGATGATTATAATCATTGCAATGAAAACTCAGTGGGTGAGTTAATTAGCAGATTACACATGGCAGAAGAAAGTAGTAGATTGGAAGATAGATTTGGAAAATGCAGCATAGGAGTTTGAAACAAAATATTCTCCTGTTTTGTAGGAAAGTCAGTCAATGTAGATAAAATAACACTAATAAGAGCAGTCCTTACGTGAATACCTTCTACTTGCTAGGCATATGTAATCTTAATTAATTTTTACAGTGATCTAGGAAGTACATACTATTCCTGCTTTACTAGTGAGAAAGTTGAAAGCAGAGCTTGAAATTGAACCTGGTTTGACTCTCAAGCTTGCCATTTTAAGGAAGCATGGCTATGAATTGATTACAGCCAATTTCACTTGTTTTGTTTTTACTCTTTTAAAAATGTGCTATTTGCTACTTTTTACTAACATTCAAATAAGTGGTAAAATCAATACTTTTTAAAGTCCCAGCTTTCCCCTTATTTTCATGTTATAAATGGGACAATAAGTTCACTGAATTTTTGATTCATCAAATTGTTTCACTTGGATGCCTCCTTTAAAAAGTAATATAGGTCAGGGGTGTCTGGGTGGCTCAGCCAGTTAAGCGTCCAGCTCTTGGTTTCAGCTTAGGTCAAGATCTCAGGGTTCGTGGGTTCGAGCCCCGTGTCGGGCTCCATGCTGACAATGTGGAACCTGTTTGGGATTTGCTCTCCCTCTCTCTCTTTCTGCCCCTCCCCAACTGCCCCCCCCAATAAATAAATAAATACATAAATACATACATAAATAAATAAACTTAAAAAAAAAAAGGAAATTAGGTCATGTCAATGCTCTGCTCAAAATCTTCCATGATAATAAAAGCCAGGGCTTTTACCATTGCATTTAAGGTCCTCATAATCTGGCACCCCTCATTGCTCTCAGGCTCTGCTGGCCTCAGAACCTTTGCATTTGCTGTTTTCTCAGACTGTAATATTTTTCTCTCAGATATACACTGGACTCTCACTTCTTCCAGGTTTCTGCTCAAATGTCATTGAATCAGAGAGGTTTCTTGACCACCCTGTCGAAAAGTAGCATTCCCTCTCTCTCAGCCCATTGCACTTTGCCTCCATGTCTTATCATATTTGTGTATGTAACATTAACTTTACATTATGTGTTCTGTAGTCCTGTTATATGGTTATGTACTTATTTGTAGTCCTGTTATATGGTTATTTACTTATTTGCCTGCTCCCACACATTAGCACATTAGAATGTATACTCCATGAGGACACTAGACAAATGTTTCCTGAACGAATGAACAATGTGGAAATGTCTAGAGTGAGTTTCTAGGCAACTATTTTTTTTAAGTAGGCTTCTTGCCCAGCACAGAACGCAAAGTGGGGCCTGAACTCACGACCCCAAGATCAAGATCTAAACTGAGATTAAGAGTCTGACGTTTAACCACTTAACCTCTTGAGCCATCCAGGCATCCCAGAGTGAGTTCCTAGGTAACTTTTATCTTCTTAGTGGTTCTCATGGTCTGTCTTTATTAGAATCACCAGGGACATCCTATAAATACAGATTCCTGGGCATGATACTTAGAGATTCCCTGGATCTGAAAGTGAGGATCCAAGTATTTATAGTTATCCTGGACAATCTATTTGTTAATGGTTTGTATTTTTCAATTGATTCCTTTACCAGAAAATGCCTCCATACTCAGTTCAATATGTAGGGCAACCAGAGGTCCTGTTCAGTTGTTTGCATGATTTGATAAGTCTGAAAACTTGGATCGGGTAGTTCTTCTAAGATAAAAATTTCCTCTAGAGATGGTATAATCAGAGGTATGGCAAGAGGGTATCAGTATTAGATATTATTCTTTCAAGTTTGCACACAAACAGCTAGCTAGTAGCAGGAAGGAAGAGTTTCCAGCACTGTCTAAATGGGAAGTTTCTTCTAAATTTTTTCATGCTGCAGAGTCTTGTGTTATGAATACTAAAGCAGAGGCCTATGGACATCACCTGATTGCAGGAAGATCAGAAGCTTGAGGTCTGTGTCTTGGGTCAGTGCAGCATAGTCCAAAAAGAATATTGACTAGCCAAGGTTCCAGTTTCTTCTTTTACTCAGCCACCAACTGTGCCCAAATGATCTTTTGGGGTCTTCATTATCTGCAGTCAACTGAGATGTCATGTTTTATTTGTTTGTTTTGGTTTTGATTTATTTTTAAAAATCTTTATTGATTTTTGAGAGAAAGAGAGAGAGATTATGTGAGCAGGGGAGGGGCAGAGACGGAGACAGAGAATCCCCAGCAGGCCTTGCGCTGTCAGCACAGAGCCTGATGTGGGGCTCAGTCCCATGATGGTGAGATCATGACCTATGCCAAAACCAAGAGTTGGACACTTAACCACCCAGGTACCATGTTTTAGTTTTGGTTCTGAAAGTCCTATACCCTAGAATCTAGAAAGCAGGGTTAGCATGGAACACCAGAATATCAGATACCGTAGAAATTGTGGACTGAAAACACTTATTTTAGAATGTCTCTGGATGATAGTTTCTGTGTGTATTATATGCGCAATGCTGCCTTTTTTAAAATTATTATTATTAACTTGGGAGAGGCTGATTTTTGCAAAGCCCTTCTTCCTTGAGCATGTTCAGTAATGATTTGATTGGCTATTATAAGTTGGATGAAAATCAAAGGATTTTTTCCCACATATATTTGCAAGGACTAGATAGAAGGATGTACAGGTTGTATCCTGCACAAAGACACCAAGCCTGACAGGATGCAAGTGGAGGCTGACATCAAACTGTGCTCTAGTCATCAAGTTATAGGCCTTGGAAGGGACTGCAATGGCTGAGAGAAAGAGATACCAAAGCCTCTCCATAGTCCTGTATTAGACTTCAGTTTAGTATCATCTTGACTCTTGTAGATTTCTATGTAGTAGTGACTAGTTCTACAACCAGACCACCAAAGTGAATAAAAAAGATATCAAAGGAACCAAGAAACATATATAATTACAGTATGTATATCCTGGCAAACATATTCCCCCACAAAATGTCCATTGTTTATACTCATTCTCTATTGGTTCAAATTAGATATCAAAGAGTTCATAGTGGGCAGTAACCACATTCACGTAATAAGACTGGAAAAATTGGTCAAAAATCAGGTCCTAATTATGGAAATCATGCAGGAGTAAAATATAAATGTAATGAGTGTGGGAAAACTTTTGGTTCTTGTTCATATTTTTTTTATCTAACACCAGAGAATTCATACCCAATTAAGTATGTGGGCATGCAATAAATATGAAAACATGAGGATTTAGTGGAATGGAAAATTTCCCATTTGGAGTCAAGATCCTTTAGTAGGATTTTTAGCTTATCAAGAATAAACCCAGTGAGTTTCTGGGGCACCTGGGTGGCTCAGTAGGTTGAGCATCCAACTTTGACTCAGGTCATGATTTCAAGGTTTATGAGTTTAAGCCTCACATTGGGCTCTCTGCTGTCAGCACAGAGCTGCTTCAGACCCTCTGTCCCCTTTTGCCCCTCCCCTGCTTGCACTTTCTCTCCCTCTCAAAAATAAATTAAAAAGAAGAAAAAAAAAGGAATAAACCCAATGCTTTTTTAATTGCATTTTGATTATACCCAGCAAAATATCACTCAATGATTATTGGTTGAAGTATTGAAGATGAATGTGAAGCCTCTTATCATCTGAGATTTTTGTTTTTCCTAAATGTCTATTGCGGCATAGTCCCTTGACTTTTCTTACATTGTCTTCTATGCCTGGAATTTTCCCCCCATCTCTCCAACTTAAAATTTTAAATGTAAATTTCTTTGTCCCACTGTCTTTGATTTTTCTAAGATGTAGTGACTCTCTTTAGCCCTAATTTCATTCTTTATTCATAAATGTACTTCAGCTCTTGGCACTATAATGGCTTGTTTATGACTTGCTACTCACTAATTTTTATTGTTGCTTTAGTTGTTGTGGGATGAATGGGTATTTTGGCAGTGCTAAGAGAAAATGTTTTCATGTAGTTCAATGTTTTTAGAAACATTTGTAGCTACAATAAAAAATAAGAGTTTAAATCAGTCTTTTTTATTGTGCTCATACTATATGGAAAACACTACAGAGAATTAGACGGGATCCTTTCCCTTAAAAGAAGTAACAACAGTAACAGTATATAAGACATATAATAAATAACTACAAAATGAGGCAAGAAGAGTGTATTAAGTTGTCAAGAGAAATGCAGGTAAAGTGCTATGGAAGAGCAGGAGAAGGAGACATTACTTCCCACTTCGGGTTGGAGTGGGAGGATTAAATGAAACTATTGGCCTTTTTTGTTTTATGTCCATTTTCTAGTCTTACTGTAATTAGTTTAATAACTAAATATAATATTGTGATTTATAATAAAAATATATACTGTATTAGGTCTTGCCATTTCTAGCACAAAATACTTGGAATTTCCTAAATAATGAGAACCATAAAAAATAGGCTTTGTTATGTTAATGAGGTAACTTTGGGAAAGCTGCTAAGAAGGGAGGCTGGTTTCCACTGGAGCCAACCATATGATTAAAGGGTTGGGACTATCAGTCTCCCCCATCCCCTGCTGACCTCCTAGGAGGGAAGAGAAGCTAGAGGTTGAGTTCAGTCCCCAAAGGCCAATGATTTAATCAATTGCCTATGTAATGAAGCTTCCGTAAAAACCCAAAAGGATAGAGTTCAGAAAGCTACCAGGGTTGGTCAACATGTGGAGATCCCGGGAGAGTAGCACTCTCAGAAAGCATGGAAGCTTCATGCCCTTTCCCCATACTTTGCCCTATGCATTTCTTCCAACTCATTCCTGAGTTATATCCTCTTATAATATACCTGTAATCTAGTGAATAAAATGTTTCTCTGAGTTCTGAGCTGCTCTTGTAAATTAATTGAACCAAAGGAGGGGTCATTAGTTACAGGTAACAACCTGGACTTGCATTTGGCATCTAGAGTTGGAGGAAAGACAGTCTTGTGACTATCTCCAGGTAGATGGTGTCATAATTGAGTTGAATTATAGGACACCCTGCTGGTGTTGGAGAATTACTTGATGGTATTGGGAAAATTACCACGCGTTGGAATTGGAGGCAGAATCATTAGTGAAAAACAAAGTTAAAATATATGTAACAACGGGGGACTCTTCGAAACTTGGAGAAAATAAAAGAATATTCCTGAACATTTAAGCAAAATTTAACGAGTTTTCTATAAGAATACCATCATTACAACCTTTGTTAGCACCTGATCGTCTTCGTTAATTTGTAAATTTCTGTGGGTAAAAATCGTATTGTTATATACTTGTCTACATCAGGACATAAAATTTTAGGCATCAGTAAATTAAGCAAGCATGATAACATTGTAAACATTTTATCAGTTAAGGTTTAAAGGAGTCTTTATAAACATGAAAGCTTTACAACTTTCTGCAAGATATAATGCCCTATTAAAGTAGTGAAAAAGGAAGTAATGGAAAAAGTTATGGACTACATTATCAGAGAAGAGCTATTTACTTTAAAAGCTTCAAGAAATGAATGTAGAACTTGGTATACATGGTATATTTGACCTGAATGTAAATTTTACATGGGGAAAAAAAGCAAGGTTATCCTCAACTGAAATTTCCAGTTTTCTTTTGAGAGTAAAATTGAGAGAAATCATGTCATGAATGAAATCAGTTGTGGTAGACAGGCTAGCTGGACACTTAGCTAGACATTTCCCCGTCTCCCTTGCAGTTAGATGCAGGTGGGTGACTGAGTTCTAGCCAATAAAATGTGAATCGAAGTGATGTATGCCACCTCCAGAACTGGCCCATAAGACTCCCCCTCACCCCGTGGTCTTTTCCTTTTCTGTAGTTTGATGGAGATGAACACTAGTTTGGAAGTCATGTGTTGAAGATGAAAGACATAAGATGGGCTGGCTCTTAAAGGAGAGTCATCAGCTATCAGAAGCAATCATTTTGGGCTTCATGCACATGTGAAATAAATTTTTATTGTGTTTAAGCTAACATTTTGAGGTTTGTTTATTACTAGCAGTGGCTAGTTTTACCTTGACCAGTATAAAAGGGGTCTGTAAATCATTTCTTACTCATAGTGGCACACTTCAAACTAGATTAACCTACAGGCTTCCCAACAAAAATGACTGCTATATCCCGCCTTTATCTGTCAATGCAACCCATTCCCAGTATTGACCTAGGTCTTGGCTAAAGGTGTAATTGGATAGGCTATATTTAATACCATGAGGTCTTGAATCAGTTAGCCTAAGTTGAATCCCATCTCTGCAACTTACTAACTGTATGGCCTTAGGCATGTTATTTAGCCTTTCTATTCCTCAATTTCCTCGTCCATTAAATGAGGATAATAACTCTACCTTAGAGTTTGTTGTGAAGATTAAACAGGTGATATAAGAAAATCTCTCAGAATAAGGTTTCCATGGAGTGTTTAGTAATTAGGTTAGCTATTATTAAGATCCTGTGGGGAAATATATCCTTGCATTTGTGTGCTTCCCCCACTCTGGGGTTCTCCTTTTGTCTTTGTATTTCTCTTTTTGGATTCTCCTCTTTTTGAACCCCGTTTAAGAGTTTCCGTGAATTAACGCTCATGGAACTCCATGTGGCTAGTGCCATAAACTGGACATGGGGGAGTGCATCCTGTCCTCCTGGCCCATGGGAAAGGAGACCAACCTCTCCCAGGCCTTCCTCCAATCCAGGCATAAGGAATAATTTTGATTCAGCTTGAGTACTAAATTCCATTGGAGCTTACATACACAGCTCCAGAAAGAAATACTGAATGATTTTGCAACCTAATGGTGGTTGCTGTGGCTTTGGGAAGTAGCTAGCCCAGGATACCAGATTTTGGGCATTTCACTGTCTCTCTCTGCCTGGAAGATAATGACTACCATTCAGAGATATCAGTTTCAACCTTGGTGATCTCAACTTCAAGGGGTTAGACAAAAACATTATCTTAATGAAAGGGAATAGTTGATATCAGTTGAACATTTACTGTGTGCCAGCTACTGCTCTTAAGAATTTTATACTCTTCTGCATTGCTTGAGATAAATAGGAGTGTTTTCTTCTCCTAATTGATATCTTTCCCAGTGTTCTCTGTACACATCACTACTATTGATCCAGGTGTTCGCATCAAAATCCTAAAGATGTCCTCAATTCCTTACTTTCATCATACCTTAGATGCATCAGCAAGTCTTATGGGCTCTACCTACAAAATATATAATTTCACAATTTCTTAGTTTTTTGTGGTTCCCACTCTATCTCTTACCTAATCTACTGCCGTAGCCATTTAACTGTTCTACTTCTTCCATTTATCGACTAGAGTGCATTCTCTATGTAGAAATGAGAGTGACCCTGCTATAAAGTGTAAGACACATTATATTCCATCATTCATCCTTCTTACTCTCCTAGTGGCCTCCAGCATCCATTCCAGTCTTCCAGTGTGCTTTCTCATCCTGCAGGGAGTGGAAAGCTAAAAGGCAAGTTTCTTAGACTCTGTTGCAGACTTGGACACATAGGAGAGATTAGGAGGGTGGAGGGGCAGTAGAGTCATGTTCTGGCTGCTTGGACTGTGGTCACAGAGACCATGCTTGAATTGGTGTGGGTGTTAAGAGATGGTTGTGGTGGCAGCAATGAAGGCTACCTGTTTCCTGGGGGTCACAGCCACGGCATCTGTTCTTGAAATTATCAGTTCCTTTGCAAAATCTTGATTGCCCGTCTTTCTGATAGTGACAGAGGTAGTAGCTTTTCTGGCAAGCTCCTTTGGGGGTAGTGTTCTGAATCTCATTCCTAAAGATCAGCTTACAGCTTGCTTTATAGCCTTTCTAATGGTTTTATAAGCACCCAAATCCCTTTCTCATTAAATAATGACAGTATTTTCTTTTTCCTGTGACTGAAACTTAACTGATACACTTCTAATCACACTTAGAGTCAACCTAAAGCCCTTACCAAGACCTACAACTCCACTTAAACCACACTGGACTTTTGCACTGTGCTCTTAGTTTGCCCTTACTTAGGGCTTTTGCACCTACTATTCTTATTCCCCTAGATCTATAGCATGACTCATTCACTTTTTTTCATGTCTCTGCTCAAACACCACTTCTTTAGAGAGGTCTTTTCTGACTACCTATCTAAAATATTGCTCTGTCACTCTTGTCTCTTTATCTTCCTTTATAATTTTTTCATTATACTTAGTATCTACCGTTGTAGTATATATTTGGTTAAAGTGTGTCTGACCCACTGGAAAATAAACTCTCGGTTTTGCTAATTGCTATATCCTCAAGAGAGTCAAATGATTCTTGGCAAACAGTAAGTATTTCGTAAATATTTTCTGTACAGGTTCCCATTTTACAGATGAGGAGACTTGAGGCCAAGAGTGATCAAGTAACTTGTCCAAGCTCATACAGGAGTGGAAGCCTGATGTGGGAGCATTTAATATCCTCTCAAGCAGGATACCACACTGCCTGTCCAGCATAGCTTGCCTCCAGTCAAGTGCTTGCAGACCCATCTGAAGAAAGACCAATAACACACCGTTGGGGGATAGAAAGCAGGTACAGCAAAAAGGTTGAAAAAGAAAGGGAACAAAAATGCTTAAGGATTTGCCTGTCCAAGAGAGGGATGTCCTGACCCACAAACACAACTGCCTGCCTGTGAGGCAGGCACATCCCTGGGGTGGGGGCCAGGTGGCAAAAACGGAAAAAGAGAGATGGCTCGGTGCCCTGTGGGACCATCCAGCTAACTCCCCAGCTGAGCCTGATTCTAAAACCACCCATTCCTTTGCTTTCTAGTCTCCAAATCTACTGAAATGGCTTCAAAATTACCCTACCCCACTCAGCACCTAGACACTCTCTAGGTTGTTGTGGATTGTTCAATACTACAAGGGCTGATCTTTACTCTTCTTTATTCGTTTTTCCTTTTTAAAAACTTTTCTTTCTTTTTTCTTTTTTGTTCTCTCCTTATAATTTAATGAACAAAAGCAGTTCAATGCTAATTTTACAACATATTAAAGTTCAAAAATAACGAAAGAGTTAACTTGTTCACATTTCCACTTCAGGCCACCAGAGAGGGATGTTGATGGTTTTGTATCATCAGTCCCTTTTGTCACTAGCTGAGGGTCAGGATCTCCATCATTTTCTCTCGCATGAAACCTTATTGTATCTTTCTGGGAGTCACTCTAGCTTGGCGGAAGTTCTGGAATCAGACAATCCTCGGTTCAAATACTGGCCTACAAGTTTCTTACTTCTCTCAGCCTGATTCCTTATCTGTGAAATCAGAACCAAAATATCTTCCTTGGGGGCACCTGGCTGGCTCAGCTTGTAGAGCATGTGACTCTTGATCTCGAGGTCATGAGTTCAAGCCCCACTAATGGCGTGGACCCTACTTAAAAAAAAAAAAAACAAGTTAGGGGCTCCTGGGTCGCTGAGTCGGTTAAGTGACTGACTTTGGCTCAGGTCATGATCTTGTGGTTAATGAGTTCGAGCCCCATGTCCGGCTCTGTGCTGACAGCTCAGAGCCTGGAGTCTGCTTTGGATTCTGTGCCTCCCTCTTTCTCTGTCTCTTTCCCTTTCTCAAAAATAAATAAACATTAAAAAAAAATTTTTCAAATGCTTAAAAAAAAGTTAACAAAATCTTCCGTGTTGAGATTTGTATCAGAGATCATGAACATAAAGAACCTGGCACAAGTAATAAAATATAAACTACCAAAGGAAAACAAGCATTTTTCTCTTTTTCCTCCACGTTAAAGCATAACATGAAATGATTCTTCCTGTGATTGCACATGGAATTAATTTGCACATTTCAGTTCCTGAACCATACGTGCTTTCTACTGGAGATTATACATACTTTAAAAAATTTTTGTTCAGTGCCTGTTGCAAGATATTTCTCTTAAATATGTTTTAAATTGACATTCTATTTTCTTTTGTACCTGAATTTTCTAAAAGCAAGACTTTTGTAAAAATAAGATCATTTTTGGTCTGAATTTTAATTTTATCATGTAACACTGTGCTAGTATAATCCATTTATATTTAGACTGAAAAACTCCACTATTGTTTTCTCCCAGAATGAAGGCAGATTAGTGAAAATAATATTATATTGGGAGCAATAGTATTCTGATGCTCCATGCTGACTTTAGTGCCTTCCTTATATATTTTTTTATTGTAAATGCTCGACACTTAGGATGCAGGGCAATGGACACTCTTAAACATTCTGATGGAAGTATTAACTGAAGCAATCTTCTTGGGAGCTACTTGCCTTAAGAGAGTTCTTTAAAAGTTTATACCCTTGATTTCAATAATTCCACTTACAGGAATTTATTCTAAGAAAATAGTCAGGGTATGGTCAAGTATTTTTTGAACAAGGACATTCATCAAAGCATCACTTAAAAGCAAAAAAGAATTATAAGCACCCTAAGTGCTTAACAATAGAAGAATAATTAAATAAGATAAATATTATATGTCCATAAAAATCATTTTGGTCCTGGAACATTTTAGAATATAAGTTTAAGAAACAAAACAATATATGATTATATAGGGCTGTAATATCTGTAACAATATAAAGTTATATATATATATATATATATATATATATATATATATATGCCACAATCCCAATTTTGTAAAGAAATAACTACACAAAAAATGCATAGAAAAGTGAATGACAAAAAATACAGGAAAATGTTAATAGTACTCATACCTGGGTGGTAGAAATTTTATTTTTTCTTTGTCATTTTCTGTATTTTGCTAATTCCCTACAATAAAAGCATATTATTTGGATAGGAAAAGAGTTATAAAGCAGAACAAAAAATAAATTTAAGGGATTTCATTTAACCCTTAACTAGAATTTAAAGCATCAAGTAGCAGGGTAGAGTGCCCCCAAGCTGCATGTAAGTCCTGCTCTCGCTGCAATTGCTTCTCATCATATCTTTCTGTGAGAAGGTAACTGGTTCTTGATATTATCAAGTCTGAGGCAAGATGAGTAAGGCAAGAGGGCACACAGAATGCCCAAGAATGCCCAGTGAGTGCTGGCCTCTTCCACGCTTAATGCCCTAGAGAGAGCCATTCCTTACCGTGTATACCCAATTAAACAGTCAAATGTGGTATTATTAGGAAGTGGGGCCCTTGGGAGGTGATTAAGTCATGGCGGTGGAGTCCTTGTGAATGAGATCAGTGCTGCTCAAAAAAACCCTCAGGTAGCTAGCTCCCTTGCCCTTCTGCCATGTGAGGATGCAGCAAGGAGATGACCGGGAAGCAGGTTCTCTCCAGACACCAAATCTGCCAGCACCTTGATCTTGGACTTCAGTTTCTAGAACCGAAATAAATTTCTGTTTTTTATAAGCTACCCAGGCTATGATATTCTTTTATAGCAGCCCTAATGATGAGCTAAGACATTTTCTCTCTCTCCTTCCTGGCGCTTTCAGTTTCCCTGAGATTCACTAGTGTCAGCCAACTGCACTAGGCACCAGAAATATGAAACTATACCTGCTGCCTTCTTGGAGTTTGGGAGAGAGAAACAGAGAAGAAAGAGTAGAACGAGGTGCTGACTACCACAAAGAGGCCGACCCCGGCGTCCTACAAGGGCTCAGAAGACATCTGAGCCCTGCCCGTAATTACCAGGGAAGGCTTCCTGGAAGAGTTTATTTATATTCCAGATTTACTCCTTTACTCCAAATGCACCCATCTCTGACCCCTGAAGCCCCACAACATAGCTTAAAAATTCTTGAACTTGTCTTTAGTCAATTCCATCTCGCAATCTGCTTAGCGACTTCTGAACCTTCACCCTCTTCCCTGACATAGCTCGCAGACTTCTTAGCCTCAGCAGTCAAACCTGTATTTCCAGAAAAACATGCATTCTTCTTCTTGTTTGCCACTCAGAATTACATAATTGCCACCTTTCCACTTTTGCCTTTGCTACCAAGAAACTCAGAATTAAAATTTAGACTTCAATTATTATTAGAGTGTTATACCAGATTCCCTGCCTTCTAAATGAATTATGGTTTTTAATAACAACGATACCACTATTTCATTAGTAAGACTGAGACCATCATATGTCAATTATCTCTACTTTTTTCCAAACCCACTACTTTCCTGTATTTGTACTTTCCTTCCTGTCCTCTAGTCTCAGGGGAATGCACTCAACTATATGAGCCCTGCAAGTGAACTCTGATGGAGTTTCTTGACTTGGTTTCCTAGCCTCTCTAGTCACCTTGCTATGTGACTAATTCTTGCTATGTGCTATGTGACTAATTTGTGTGTCTATAGACACACAAATAACTTCTGTCCAGTGGGAAGACAGACAGCCCCTCTCTTCCCTACTGCCCAACTCCACCTCCCCCAATCCCATGGGAAAAAGCCAGTTTTGCAGTCATTTGTTAAATTCATTTCAATATTCTTTTACTCCATATAAATTTGTGGATCTCTGACTGAAGATTGGTTGTAACATTACAGTTTCCTCATTAATGTAATCCAATATTATTAATATAATAATAATCTTTACCTGTCTTCACTTCGTATCTGTATGAGAGTTGATTTTACTCTTTTTGAAAATTATTCTTACCATGTAGATAAGCTTTTGAAAGATGAAGTCTGTATTTTCGAGTTCTACTTTCTCACTTTCGAATCACCCATTTAAATCTATCTTCTGCATCCTACCCCACATAAAATGTATACATATGCTCATCAACCCTATACTGAAACCATTCTGAAAAAGATCAGACAAGGTGAACATTTTTCAGTCTTGTAATTTGCTGCATTGATAGTGTTAAGATCTAAGTGATGTTTACCGGTGGGAAAGTCTATCTCAGGACCTCATTTGTACAACCAAAGCATCTGTTCCAGCACAGATGTTTCTGACCTTGGTTTCAGTAATTTACGTGATTCTTTCTTTCTTCTTTTTTAATTCTGGAGGAAGAAGCTGGGATAAAACAGTACAGATGTCAGTGTAACCACAACTCCCTCTTTCTGTCCCTCTTTCTGGGCTTATAAAATTGCCTCATCCTGTTAGGGAGAACTGCCCCAGCTATGCAGCTGAACAACACTAAAGCTTTATGCCTTTGAAAAGTAATGTGGTCTTTTCCTATAACGTCCTGCATATTTTCGTAATTCCATTAGTGTTGATGTCCTGTTTCAGATGGAATACCCCAGAGTTCAGACCTCAAATCTCTTCTCTATCTATACTCACGCTTAGGCGTTTTCATCTAGTCTCAAGACTTTATATATAGTCCCTTCACTGAAGACTCCTAAATTAACTTCTTCAGCCCAGACTGTTCCCTTGAGCCCTAGATCTGTATATCCAACTGCCTTCTCAGTGTCTCCTCTTAGAAATCTAAGTGACACATCTGACTACTTAACATGTCCAAAATTAAGGTCCTGATCTTCCCCCACCACCTTCTAAACCTATTCCTCCCCACAGATTTACCCATCTCAGCACAAGGCAACTTCACCTTTCGGGTTGCTTGGGTGAGCAACTAGAGTCATGCTTCATCACCACCCTGACTCCTTTCTCTTACTCACATTCAACCCATCAGCAAACCCTGTTGGCTGTACTTAGAAAATGTGTCAAGACTTCCACCCCTTCTCACCACCACTACTGCCACCACCCAGTTTCAAGTGGCCATTGTCTCTTGCTTAGATAATGGCCTCCTAACTGGCCTCTTTATTTTGGGGCTTGCCCTTTTCATCTGTTCTCAACATGGCAGCCAGGACAATTTGTATAAAACACAAGTCAGATCATGTCACTCCTTTGCTCCAAACCCTGCAGTGACTGTCCATCTCAGAGTTAAGGCCAGAGTCCTTAGAGTAGCCACCTCCGATCCCTATCAGAATCTGGACATCATCTCCCATTTTCACTTCCTTACTGTTCATGGCTCCTTGCATGTCCTTGAATATACTAAGCACACTCTCACCTAGAGGTCTTTGCACTCCTGATCTCTCTGCCTGGAAGGCTCTTTGCCCAGGCATCTGCAACGCTTGCTGTCTCCCTACTTTCTGGTCTTTGTTCAAATATCACTTTCTCAGTGAAGCCTTCCCTAACTCCTGTATGTAAAATTATAACTGCCCACTAGCTCTGCCCTCTAGCCCTCCCTGTCCTGTCCTTTGCTTTTTATTTCTTCATAGCTCTTGTCATCACCTGACATTCCATGTATTTTACTTTATTTGTTTATGGTCTATTTCCCCAAGGAAGGCTATCTACAAAGCAAAACCGACCAGGTTTTTTCCTTAATACAAGGCAGTATAATGTCATGTTTATGACCCCAGGTTATAGATATAGAGTCTATATCTCTGTGTATCTATATTTAGCTGTATCTGTATATAGCTATATCTCTATCTCTGTAGACTTTCTATGCCTCAGTGGTTTTTTTGTCTATAAAATGAGGATAATAAAAGTACTTTTCTCACAGCATTGTAGTAAGGACTAAATAGGACAATGCATATAAAATGTTTAGAATAATGCCTGGCATGTGGGAAAATGTACAAATGATAGTTTACTGCCTTGGTTTCAGGGCATAGGGGTAGGGCAGGGATTTGATGTTGTTTCCTTCTCAATTCCTTTTTTTCTTCTTCTTTTTAACTGTCTAGTATCAATTTGGCAATTAAGATGGATAAGTGAGGATTGATTTGAATAGCTTTAACCACCGTTTATACTTGGGCCCAGAGACACTGTAGAACACCCAAGCAAAAATGTGTCCTCTTTGCTCCTTGGGGCAGATGGTAGAACACAGCTAACAGTAACTCCTGAGTTTTGTGCATTTTTAATTCAGGCAGTGAGTGGCTGATTTGACGTTTTAGGTCTCCACTTCATTGGCCCATTAGCCCAACATGAGACAGGTGTTCACCTCTAGTTCCATCACTATGGCAAGGGCATGGAGGCATGAAACCATGGAGGCATGGGGTCACTAGGGACCTGCTCCCACTGTCACAATATGGACTACTTCAGCAGAGATAATTTCTGAAATAAAGCAATGAGGAGAAAAGAATGCCATTGGTATCCACTGCATTGGTATAGTATTATTTCAGAAAATGTTCATGATTTTCCACATTTACCAGATTGAGTCAAAATGGTAAGGTGTACCCATAACACATTTGTATATTTCAGCTTCTTCAAAGAGACTCTGTATCTTGAGTATTCAAAAAGCTCTAATTTCTTAAATATTTTACATGGCAAATCCTATCCTTTGAGAAGGATATTTTGTTAACTTGGCAAATGGAGTTTTTTTAGTTGTTTTTTTTTTCTCCTTTGTTCTGTATATAGATTATGAGAAAACTGCAGCTACGTCAGGAATTGTATGGCTTGGGAGCTGATGTTTCTTCATCTTTCTGTTGATTAATGAACGTTTTAATATCTGGATTTTTGGTAAATGCAAATTAAAATTTACTTATATCTTTATAAATGCAAGTACTTGGTGCCTAAGCCAGCCTGGCAAGTGGTACAAAAGCATTACAACCACGAACAAAGACGAGAACAGCCAGACTTCTCTCTTACCTGCTAGGAAGTTTATAGATAATAAAATATAAAAATAAAGTTTATTTCATCTTGCTCAGCATGAGCTTATGTATTCTTTCATGAAAAGTGCCAGACTGAGAATTATATGTCTTAAGATCTAGCAGCGACTATCTGCAACACTAGACAAGTCACAATTTCTCTGGCTTCAGTTTTCCCATTTGTAAAATCAATAGATTAGAATAAATGTCTAAGAATCCTCCCCACTTTGGAAATCCATTTTGCTAATTGTGAGTTTCAGAGCAGGTGGGTAAACAGTTGTTTATAGGACTGACACCTACTATAAAGGCAGGAAGCAAAAATAGCAACAAATCTTGAATTCCTCAAAATACAAGCAGACAAACTGTTAACAAGCAAACATCAGTTTATTTGAAGTCACTGGGGTCAGGGAGAACAGTGCCTTAACAGAATCAAGAGGGAGGAGTCAGAGAAGGATGGTATAGGATTTGGGAAGTCTGGACTCACGGGAGTTATGACAGGTATCACAAAGTCAGGGCCAGATTGGGATTGGGCAAGTTTGTGAAATGATAGTTGAGGGTTGGTGGGCATAGTGAGGTGTGAATCTTGAGGTGATAAATAAACCACGGTTTGATAAGGGAGACGTTGTCTCAGATAAACTCATTTGCAGGGATTTCCTAAAGCCGACAGTGAAGTTATTTATTGGCTCGTGGTTTTATCTTCCTTGGGCAGAGTTTCCTGGAACAAATAGCTAAGTCATGTTGACACATGTGGCCTCAGTTCTTAGCCCTTCTAGCTGTATCAGATTGATGCAGATGGCCACAGTTCTGAACTTTAAGTTGATGCAGAACAAAATAGCCTGCAGCAAAAAAGGGTTGGATGAAAGCTCTACTCCTGGCCTTTCTTGAATTCTATACTCATATATTCAACTTGCAACTTGACATTTCTTCTTGGGTGTATTATATATTTATCAAATTCCAAGTATAACAAATAAATTCCAAAGAGAACTCTCCTCGATATTCTATATTTCAGCAAATGGCACCTCCACCTACCCAGTTACTTAAGTCAAAACCTAGGCACTTCTCTTTTCCTCATATCCTCACATGTCTTAACAAGTCTTGTTGGTTGGATCTCCAAAATATATACCGAACTCAACCCCTTAACATCTTCAATGTTAAAACTAATTCATTCCATCTTTATGTCTTGTCCAGGCCCAGAGTCATTGTATAATATGTCACACTAGTTTATTAAACTGCATGTTTATTCCTGTGTCAGGGCTCTTGTACTTGTCTAGTCCATCTTTCCTCCATATCTTCCCATAGCTCCTTCTCATTGTTGAGATCTCATCATTGAGAGCCTTTATTTCCCCAGAGGAATCACTACCTTACGTTAGCCTTTCTCCTCTCATCACTCCATCCTATCGTCCTATATTATTTATTTTATAGTAGTAAGCAATTTCCAAAACTATATTATTTTACACTTTGTGTCCCATCTGTCTCTACCCAATGAATACAAACTCCATCAGGGTAGAGATGACACCTATTATATACCAGACCCCATATCCACACTTCCTTGAATAGAACATGGCACAAAGTAGAATCCCAAGAAATAACTGTGAAATGATTCAACAAGAAATTTTCAGCAAAAACGAATGAATGGCTGGATGTAAGTAAAGATTAAGATACTAATTGTTCAAAAAGTAATAACCATTTAGTGGTAATATAGTCAAAGATGCTAAGTATATAATCTCTATATCTTTATTAATGGCTTAACACACTTATCTCATCACTTAAATTATGTTAATGGCCATTTTTCATCCAATGAATCCCAATATTAAAGGATGAAATTCATTTCATGATGGAATTGAATACTATCAGAGTCATAATTACTACTTAAAGAGGCAGGAAAAGGGGGTGCCTGGGTGGCTCAGTTGGTTCAGTGTCCTACTCTTGATTTTGGCTGAGGTCATTATCCTGGGGTCATGGGATCGAGCCCCACATGGTGCTCCATGCTGAGCATGGAGCCTGCTTAAGATTCTCCTTCTGCCCCTCCCCCACTCATGTTCTCTCATGTGTGTGCTCTTTCTCTCTTTCTCTCTGTGTGTGTGTCCAAAAAAAAAAAAAAAAAGAGGCAGGAAAGGGAGAATGGTTAGTGATGAGAGGTTCAGGGAACGTTGGAATGGTTAACTAAGTAGCTCAGAGCTGAAACCAAAATCTCTAGGAAAGCTAGGCTTAAAACTTAAAAACCTCCCAGACTTAAAAGTATTTATTTATTTATGCAGATGCTAAATGTTAGAATAACTTCCTGGGTTTTGCAAATATATTTGAAATGTTATTTCTATACCTCAGAATAGCAAAATTAAATTTTAGTGATTAAAATAAAAATACTAATTTTTACAAAAGCTCTCCTTATGCAACTTAGAGTTGGATTTCAGTTGATGATGGGGAATGCAATAGTCTGGGAAGTAACCCCTGGGATGGTATAATGCCATTGAGTTATACAGGTCAGGAAAACATAGCGCCATATTGGAGGAGACAAATGCCTAGTGAAGTTCTGGGAACCAAGCATAAAGATGAGTCCCAAAGAGCTGATAGAATTCAGGAAGCTTTTCACCTTCATACAAGCTTTAACCAGTTGAAAGCATATTTTTTTAAACCACAGAACTAGGCCAGAAACTCCTTCACAAATATTGATTGAACATCTACTTACTGTATTCCAGCACTGAGATGGCGATGAGAATATAAAGACTAAGACAAACAAACTGCGGTTGTTGACCTTCTGGTGCTTACTGTGTTAAGTGACGACACATGTGGAGACCTAACTGGGGTCTAAATCATCTAAGGCCTCATGTCCCAACCTTCCAGGTTTGAACTTTATTCTGAGATCATCGAAAAGCTGTTGAAGGATTTAAGCAGCAGAGTGGCACAATTAGCTTTTTATTTCACAAAGACTAAGTGGTCTGTTAGAATTTTAGATGGTGACTGTGGGTAGGAGGTTGTAGTGGAGGTCAGAGGCAAAGAAACTGAGAAACTGCTTAGAAGGCGACTGCAGTAAACCCAAGCAAGGAGATGATGGTGGCCGGAACTAAGAGAGCTGGCTGCACTAGGGATGGGGATACACAGATGGAAATGCTAAGGATGTGGAATGAGCAGGACCCAGTGAGTGGTTTGATAACAGAAAGCACCTAATTGGGAAAAGGAAAAGTCTAGGTTGAAAACTGTTTGGCAGAGAGAAGGCAAAAAGTTCACTGAAAGGATTTTGGCTTTTATTTATGTATTTTTTAAAGTTTCACACCCTGGTGTGAGGTAACTTTTATTCCAAACATGCCTTTAAAAGAAATCCCCACTGTATTAATTTATTGCAAAAAATGTACTATTATAAATTGTGTTTGTGATTAGTAATCAGCAAATAATAAGAAGGGTACTTCTTTTAATTACAGATTTTCTTACTATTCTGCTTAAGATTTTGAACTCAATTAATTAAAATGTTTAACAAAAAGACTAGTAAAGATACCTGTACTTTATGTGTGTACACTAAGTAAACTCTGTGTAGTTCTCAAATTTTAAAAGAATGGTCTGAATGTAAAGTCATGGGTAGTAGTGATAAGACCACCACATGGTTTTTACACAGACCAACTCTAAACTATCCATATTTGAAATGTCCTAACCACAATCTTTTCTAATTATTATGTTCTCAAAAAGTACCCTTCGATTAGTCACATAGTTACATTTAGTCAATTCTTTCATGCACCAGCATAAAGCAGTTTTAATAGTTTCTAAAATTAAAAAATAACACAAATTGTACTTTTCTTTATAAAAGAAGCAAATGAAAGAAACAAGCCTTTCTCACCAAAGACCATAAAAAACCTAGGAATAAATCTAACCAAAGGGGTGAAAAATTTATACACTGAAAACTGTAGAAAGCTTATGAAAAAAATGGAAGAAGACACAAATATATGGAAAAATATTCCATGCTCCTGGATTGGAAGAACAAATGTTGTTAAAATGTTGATATTACCCAAAGCAATCTACATATTCAATGCAATACCTATCAAAACAGCACCAGCATTCTTCATAGAGCTAGAACAAACAATCCTAAAATTTGTATGGAATCAGAAAAGACCCAGAATAGCCAAACCAATCTTGTAAAAGAAAACCAAATCTGGAAGCATCACAATCCCAGACTTCAAACTGTATTACAAAGCTGTAATCATCAAGACAGTATGGTACTGGCACAAAAACAGACACTCAGATCAATGGAACAGAATAGAGAACCCAGAAATGGTCCCACAAACATGGTCAACTAATCTTTGACAAAAGAGTCTCTTCAGCAATTGGTGCTGGGAAAACGACATGCAGAAAAATGAACCTGGACCACTTTCTCATACCATACACAAAAATAAACTCAAAATGGATGAAAGACCTAAGTGTAAGACAGGAAGCCATCAAAATCCTCGAGGAGAAAGCAGGCAAAAACCTCTTTCACCTTGGCTGCAGCAACTTCTTACTCAACACGTCTCCGGAGGGAAGGGAAACAAAAGCAAAAATGAACTATTGGGACCTCATCAAAATAAAAACCTTTTGCACAGCAAAGGAAACAATCAGCAAAACTAAAAGGCAATTGATTGAATGGGAAAAGATACTTGCAAATGACATATCAGATAAAGGGTTAGTATCCAAAATCTATAAAGAACTTATCAAACTCAACATCCAAAAAACAAATAATACAGTGAAGAAATGGGCAAAAGACATGAATAGACACTTCTTCAAAGAAGACATCCGGATGGCCAACCGACACATAAAAAAATGCTCAATATCACTCATCATCAGGGAAATACAAATCAAAACCACAATGAGATACCACCTCACACCTGTCAGAATGTCTAACATTAGCAACTCAGGCAACAACAGATGTTGGCGAAGATGTGGAGAAAGAGGAACCCTTTTGCACTGCTGTTGGGAATGCAAACTGGTACAGCCACTCTGGAAAACAGTATGGAGGGTTCTCAAAAAATTAAAAATAGAATTACCCTACAACCCAGCAATTGCACTACTAGGCATTTATCCACGGAATACAGGTGTGCTGTTTCAAAGGGACACATGCACCCTAATCTTCATAGCAGCAGTATCAGCAATAGCCAAAGTATGGAAAGAGCCCAAATGTCCATCAATGGGTGAATGGATAAAGAAGATGTGGTATATATATACAATGGAGTATTACTCAGCAATCAAAAAGAATGAAATCTTGCCATTTGCAACTACGTGGATGGAATTAGAGGGTATTATGCTAAGCAAAGTTAGAGAAAGACAAAAATCATATGAATTCACTCATATGAGGACTTTAATATACAAAACAGATGAACATAAGGGAAACAAAAATAATATAAAAACAGGGAGAGGGACAAAACATAAGAGACTCTTAAGTACAGAGAACAAACAGAGGATTGCTGGAGGGGTTGTAGGAGATGGGTAAGGAGCTAAATGTGTAAGAAGCATTAAGGAATCTACTCCTGAAATCATTGTTGCACTATATGCTAACTAACTTGGATTTAAATTAAAAAAAAATAAATTATTTAAAAGAAAAGAAACAAGCCTTTCTATTTAATTCATAGATATATAAAAGTTATTATTATTACTATATAATATTTCCTAATGGACTTTCTCTACCAAGTCATGATAACCCACAAGAAACCTGTGGTTGTGTCTATTTACATTTTTAGCAGAATTTCTACATTTTATGAATATTTCAACTCGTATATTATAATACAAGAAATTTATGTCTTAACTCATTAAAAAGATTTTCTAAACAAATGGGCATTGACATAAGTGTTCATTATGTAGTTGTTGTGTAGGCAGTAAATTGGGCAAAGGTGAGTTGAAGCACATAAGCTTGAAAATAGAGTTTCAGTTCATTATAAGTTTATAAAATCTGTATGAAATGGATGCATTGATAGATATACAAAATCATCTTAAGAGATGAGCTCATTGCCTGAACAAACCCTGAATAGGGTCTAATTGATTGTATTAATATTTTCAAAAGATAAGAGTTAATAAACATACAAAATGTGACAATAAAGACAAGCCAGGTCCCCAGTATTTAGTTGTCTCAGTTCATGGAGAGTGGGAGCCTATGGATAGGACTCAACCTGAAGGCAGGCTTGGGCAGCTTCAGAACTTCCTATGGAAGGGACTTATAGAAGACATTGCTTCCATCATGAGAAGCTGGGAACCTGTCTTGAAAACTACATTTGCAAATCAGCACACTGTTACATCTCACTGCAATTTCATTGTTATTTAAATTGCTTTATGGGGCACCTGGGTGACTCAGTTGGTTAAAGGTCCGACTTCAGCTTAGGTCACGGTCTCATGGTTCATGAGTTTGAACCCACATCAGGCTCTGTGCTGACAGCTCAGAGCCTGGAGCCTGCTTCAGATTCTGTGTCTCCCTCTGTCTCTGCCTTCCGGCCACCCAAACTGTGTCTGTCTCTCAAAAAATGAATAAACATTAAAAAAATTTTTTTAAATAAATAAATTGCTTTAGGGGTGCTGGAGGATATTGGGGAAGGCTAAAGGGCTCTCAAACCATCCTTTGGTGTGCTATGTTAGAGCTGAATATCTCAGAATATCTTGGGGTTACTGGGATTTAGAGTAATGTGCCTTCATATCCAATATCTATTATACCAATTATTAGCATGTTAGTTTCATAAAATTATTCAATCTTCCTGAATTTTGGTTTGCTTATCTATAACTGGGTATAATAATATCTTGATCTTGGTTTGGTTATTTGGATCAAGATTGTGTAAAAATGCCTAGTGTGTAGCAAGCAATGATTAAATAGTAGTTATTATTATAATAGCTTAATGCATCAAATACTTGTCATCTTGCCACTCAAAAAATTTTCTTTGCCCCTGTATTGGTTTCCTGTTGCTGCTCCAACGATTTACCACAAACACACTGACTTAAAACAACATAAATTTATCATCCTACAGTTATGGTAGTAAGAAATAAAAAAAAGGGTCTCCCTTGGCTAAAATCAGCATGTTGACAGGGCTTTGGACCCTTAGAAGCTCTAGGAGAAAATAATTTCCTTGTTTTTTTCAGGCTTCTAAATACTATCCTTGGTTTGGGGCCCCCAACTAGCAATGATGTCATGTGGACCTCTGCTTCTGTCATTGCATCTTCTTCTCTGAGTCTGACATTTCTGCCTCTCTCTTACAAAGATTACATTAGGCCTACTGAATAATTCCCAATAATCTTATAATCTTCCCATTTTAAGATTATTAATTTAATCACACCTGCAAACTCCCTTTTGCCATGTAAGGTAATATATTCACAGGTGTATTAGCCAGGGTGCTCCAGAGAAATAGAACTGATATATGTATATATATATATATATATATATGTGTGTGTGTGTGTGTGTGTGTGTGTGTGTGTGTGTGTGTGTATGTGTGTGTGTGTGTGTGTGTGTGTATATATATATATAAAATTTATTGTGAAGGCTGTCATGTCCAAAATCTGCAGTGTGGACCAGAGTGGATGGTGCAGACTTAAGGCAGACTTAAGGCAGTCTGCTGGAGAATTCTGTCTTGCTCAGGAAGGCTAGACTTTTTGTTCTGTTCAGGCTTTCAACTGATTGGATGAGGCCCACCCACCTTATGGAGAGCAATCTGTGTTCACCCATTTAAATGTTAATCTCATCCAAAAACACTCTCCTAGATGACACATAAAACCATCGCAACAGGTTTCAAGGATTAAAATTTAGTATCTTTTGGGAGAGGGGTGATTGTTCTGCCTCACTGCAAATATCTATCCATATATTGAGCTCTGTGCTAACCACTAAATCTATAAAAACAAGTTAGCCTAGTTTCTGCTTTTAAGGAACTCACATTTGGTGGAGAGGACACATAAATTGATAAGTACAATACAAAAGAGTAGGTGTAATGATACACTTGTGCTATTATACTATGGTAATACAGAAGAGAAGCAAGTTATTCAGCTTGGGGGTGGGAAGTGCAGGTGGAGAAGATGGGGGTAACAAAGAGAGCTTTCTAAAGGGGATAATGCTTAAGCTGAATTTTAAAGGATATGTGGGAGTTTAAAAAGGGAAAAGGCATTGCAGGCAAAGGAATCAACCTGAGCACAGAGAAATAACTATTCCTCTATGTATGATTCTAGTCACTTTTTCATGATAATTTAACTTCACTTGAAGCTTTTTTTTGTTCTATAAAGAAATAATATGCTGGCCAGAGAACTCAAGGGCCTAGTTCTCTTGGCAATAATATTTTTCAGTCTAACTGAATAAATTGCCCTTCAGGTGTTTATACCATTCTCTGTGGTATGTATGGTAGGAGCTATTGGTTACTGACCATACAACAATGTTACCCCTTATCCTTCCTAACAGAAACCCAATTTTATTCAGAGATTTGATAGCAGAAGACTCAGGACAGGTGAGTCCCTCATTAGCCCCAGGGGACAAATTGTGAGTTTTTAATTCAATGGAAGTAACTCAGTGGAAATATCCATTCCTTTTTGCTGTGATTCCCTTAGGGGTGGCAGGTGACATTGTTGTTGTGGCCATTGAAACAAAAGAAAAGAGAAATTGGCTGGGGAACTTCTAGAAAATATTTTTCTTCCTAATAGAAAGATATATATGAGGAGAGGTTCTTGGTCCTTTCTGGTTTGTCTTTTGACTTTGTCATTTGCAAATGTGATGTCTGGAGCTGAGGAAGCTATTTTGTTACCATGAGGAAAACACTCTTTACACCAAGCATGAGACCAGAAAGATGGAAGGAGCCTGGAGTTTTAGTGACAGCTTGAGCAGCTAGACCAAAGGCACAGGGTGGAAGCCAGGGAAGATTTTATGTTGAGTACCCTCAGACATCTGCAAAATAACCAAGCATTATCTAGATTAACCTCCTGTACATTATTTATAAAAGAGCATTTGTTTTTTTTACCTTATTATAGACTAATTTGCCAGATGCCAGGAGGATGTAGGAGAAAGAAATAAAATTCCATCCTAAAAAAGGTATATTTACTTTATTTTATTTTATTTTATTTTATTTTATTTTATTTTATTTTATTTTGAAGAGTGTGCATACGAGAGAGTGAGCACATGTGAGCAGGAGAAGGACAGAGGGAAGAGGGAGAACAAGATTCTTAAGTAGGCTCAGTGCATAATGGAGCCCGTGATGGAGCCTGTTGTCATGGGCTCACTGCAAGGCTGTATCTCACGACTGTGAGATCATGACCTGAGTCAAAATCAAGAGTGAGACTGTAGCAGGATTCTCACATAGACAGATGGGACACCGAGGCTTTTTTTGTCTAGGAAGCAACTTTATTTGTCATGCTGGCATGGGCTCAGTGGGTTTTTACCCGAAAAACTGAGCCCCGAGTACAGCAGGGTGTAGCCTTTTATGCAATTTCTACTTCTTTGTCTCCCATGTATGGTGACATATAGTCTGATTGGACACAGTCCGGGTTACAGAGTCATGTCAGAGCTACGCATACGTGTATAGGAGTTGATTGGGCCACTTTGCCTTTCTTTGTTCTGAGGAGGCCCCCACCACGTTCCTTAGGGAGGGGCTCTACCACATTCCCCGCCTTTGATGCTCGGACTCCCCTATTTTGGGGTCAAAGAGCACCATCTCGGTTAGAGGTTTATATTTCCATAACATCATCACATGCGTGGCCATTTTCCTTTCGACCATTACCTCAGTGAGGTTGGAGATAGACCGTATAACCAGGGGAGCTAGGCAAGGTGGAATTAAGCAAGATTCCCAAATCAAGAAAATAATACCTATGAGAGTTTTGAATCCCCTGAGAGTTGAAAAACCATCCTCCAAATAACTCCCCAGGGTTCCAACTTTCCAGGTCTGGACTGGGACATGACAACCTTTCTCATTTGATCCATGATCTCCTCCATGACTTTTTATTCATCATCTATCCATAGAGAGCAATTGCTCAGGTTAAACTTTCTACAAACTCCTCCCTCAGAAGCAAGTAAGTAATCTAAGGCCAAGTGATTTTGACAGATAGCATTGCACATTTTGGTTTCCTGCTTGGCTAGTAAGTTAAGAGCTCTGACAGTTTTATTGGTTATAATTACTACAACTATGTGCAGTCTGATTATGTGGTTTAGCATGTAAATGGGGATGCGGTAGCCCGAGGACCCATCCTCTGCCCAGGTGGCAAGGCCATAACATTGGATTATATGCTCAGAGGCCATTCATTATCTTTTCAATTGCCAAGTTGTAGGGCATGTCATTTCCTTTGAGTCTCCGGTCCCCATACACTTGGACTCCCAAATGTTCCTCCCTGGTAGGTGAGAGCAGGAAGAAAGATGGCAAATAGTTTCCAGCACACATGACCCTGACAGGCCTGAGGGAAGTACTGTACAGGCTGTCCTTCCACATATCCAGTATAGTCCACCTGGGGCCCTTCATTTGATGGCTGCGTCGACATTGTCCCAGGCTTCTCAGAGAAGAAGAAGTTAGACAAGGGGTGGGGATCTGGCTCAAGGTCCTCTGGGGACCCCCACCATTGGGTTTCCTGGGTGGTTGAGTTATAGTCTAGTCATGTTAAGCTTCCAACAGAGACGGTGAACTTCCTTCCCCACTGGGCAAGGCAGTTTTTTCCAAGAATTGAGGTTTTGAGGAGTCAAACCCCAGTAGTAGGACTGGGGTATTCTGTTCCACTGTAAAGTTTGTGGAGATCTAATTCTCTAGCCTCCCATAGCCATTGATCCCCATCCCCCCCCCCCCCCCATGCTGGTTCCTTTGCATACATAACAAAAAGACATCTTTAGAGTCTGGGCTATAAACTCTGCTAGGGCTCGAAGCGGAGTTTTTGTAGTGATGGAAGCAGGAGAGGACCCTTATCCATTTCTTCATAAAAGGAATGAAAGACCTGGTGGGTTGTGGCCTTACGGTTATGTGACAGTAACTCTCTTAAAATCCAACACGGTTCCTGGGTCTGTGCCCTGCCCATAGATAAGTTTACCAATCTGGTGATCCGTTTTTCATTTTGAGTCTCCTGGGTCAAGGATGGTAAAATAAATGGGGCTACAGGTTCCTGATTGGTAGTTTGACTCAGCCACACCCTTTTGGAGGAGTTCTGTTTTGTCTGTTTTGGAGTCTGCCAGGTGGTTCATGTGACACAGCTCCAATAAAGACAGAAGAGTTCCCGTGCCTGGGGCCAGGAACCACACATACCAGACCCCTCACACATGTATTTATCATTGAGTTGGTACTCTCGGTCCCATGTCAGACCTCCACATGGCAAACCGTATGGCAATATGTCACCTGTGGCTATACCTACATCAGAGAATATAGACACCGGCCAATTTGGATTGGTAATTTGAGTTTTGTTAATTAGTCAACCCACACTGGCGGTGCCTGTCTTGGGGTGACTCCGGACCTCTAGACATTCCTCTACTGGGGAGTGCTGTGTGGGTTGAAGCAAGTGTATTGATGTTCTCATTGGCAGATGGAATAGGTGGTCTTATTGTGTCTGCAGGTCCCCAGGATCTTTCCCTGACAGGAGAAGTGTGTATGGTATAGTAAGGTCCAAGCAACTCCCTGGCCTGACCTGGTTATGCGAATACATGGGTCACATGAGGACCATTAGAATCTGGTTGCTTCCAGATTAGAAGCAACCAATACCAACGAGGCATCCTATCCACAAAAGGAAGATGAGTGCTAGCAGAAACCTCTCACCACACCCCCAGCCTGCTGGGGCAGCCTCTACCGATCCTATGGCAAAAAGTAGAGCAAGAATCACAATAACAGTGAGAAACAAGGGGTAATAGTGCATCGCATTAAGGAAACAGATACAGAAAAGAAGGACAGTCTGTTTGTTCCTCCGTACCACCGATTCCTCAAGCTTCTGCCGTGCGTAGATTAGTCAGCTTCCGGAGTGACTAAAGCAGGGCGGCAGTCTCCTGGAGCCTCTGGAGTTGCAGAATGCTTCTTCCATATGGTTAGCTTGCACGGCGTTGATGGATCAGGAATGCACTCCCAGTTTAAAGACGCCAGCTTCACTCTGCTGTGGTGAATCCAGGGACCCACTCTGGCCACTTTACTGCAGTAGGGATGGACAAAATGACAGTGAACGGGCCCCTCCAGAGGAGTTTTAGGGGTTGGGCATTCCATTCCTTCACCCATACAGCATCTTCTGGTGCAAAGGGGTGAGCGTCTGTGGTCAGACTCACAGGTAATCGCTCCCTAACCCAGTGGTGTAAAGTGCTTAGGGTAGAGCCGAGGACCGGCATCTATTGCCTTAGGGTTAGATTGCCTATCTCATTTAGATCCCCTCTTATGCCCTTGATAAATGGGGGAGGGCACCCATAAAGGATTTTAGAAGAGGAGAACCTCATCTGCTTCTTCAGCCTCCCACTTGCAGCTGCAGTCTGCCTCCCTGAAGGTCCCTTATCTCTCCCTGCCTAATGTTAACCTTTTCCCTATTCATTCCTCCCCCTGGAACAGGGCCCCTAACTGACATTAGGGAACAGGGATGATGACTGTTCCGGCTTCTTCAAGCTGATAAGGGACAGTGTGGGGGTACGGCAGTTAGAGTCTACCCAAGGGTTGGTTGATATGGCCCACGGCATGGTTCTACAGGCAGGCTGGCTGGCATGAGGTGGCGCCCGCATCGGCAGACACAGAGAGAAAAATACAAAGTGAAGATTATACTGACCAACAAGATGGTATCTAAAGATAATGTCCCCCCCAGTTCCCAAACCAGTGAAACAATCCAGGGAACACCCTGACTTTGTCCAGTTATGCCCAGATGTCATCTATCGGTTCTAAGACTCTGAGAATTATCAGTTAGATTGAAACACATGTCCGGGGATCTCTCATAACCCAGGTGATGGAGGAACAGTAAGTAATCGATGGCGGCTCTCTTCTCCAAGAGTCCGGTCCTAACTATATTTAATTTTTTATTAAGCATCTAATGCTTGTGAGGTGTTAGAGTTTTGCTGAGCATAAGCAGCCAGTTTGCTTTATTTCGAGGTGTAAAACTTTTTCAGGAGCTGGGAGTCTTAACAGAGAAAAAGGCGGCCGTTTACCATTATTAATTTTCAAATTTTTAGGTAAGCTGAACCTGGGCATTATTTTATAAAGCAGAGATTTTATTACTTCTTGTGCCTTTTCCATTTCTTTTAAAGGGAAAGACCTCTACCCAGTTAATAAAAGTATCAACTCATACCAACAGATATTGGAATTCCTTTGACCTTGGCATATGAGCGAAACCTAATTGTCAGTCTTCCCTGGATAGCCTCCAGTTCCTTGATTGCCTAGGAGAGCAAGTTTGTGGTTGAGAGGATTGTTTCTAAGACATACTTCACAAGCTGATACTACTTGCTGAACTGTCCTTAACAAATTTTTCCTGGTAAACATCCTTTGGGCCATTTGATAAGTTCTATCCCTCCCTAAATGAAAGGCCTGATGCAGTGCTTTAATGATCTTTTAGCTCTGTTAGCTAGATAATAGTAATTGCCCTGCTCTGTTTGTAACCATCCTGAGGGCTAGACAGTGTCCATGAGTAAGACCCCAGTTTATTTCCTTGAGAGAGTAGGTGGGATTGAGTCTCCTTTAATAATTGATGTAGTGGGCAAGCTATTTTCCTGAACCCCAGTATCTATAGCATATAATATCCAGTAATTCCCCAAAACTCACACAATTGTTTATCTGTTCTGGAGTTAGTAGCACTATAGTCTGTAATTCAGTTATAATGTCCCTTCCTAGCAAGGGAGTAAGGCTTTCTGGTATTATCAAGAAAGAATGAGAAAAAATTAGTTTTCCCCATATACATCCCAGGGGCTGAGAGAAAAATTTAGTTATAAGTTTTCCAGAGAAGCCTCTAATCGTCATGCTGCGTTTGGATAGTTGGCCTGGAGTGGAAAGGAGGACAGAGAAAGTGGCTCCATTATCAAGAAGGAAATGAACCAGCTTTTTAGTTACTGGAGTTTTCCAGAGTTACCTGAGGCTCCAGGCTTCCAAAAGACAGTGGGTTCCCGGGTTCCACCCCAAAAAGCCCCAGACCCCATCAGTCCCTTTCAGGGCAGTGGTTATCTGAGCCCTCACAGACAGAGGTCCCCGAGGGCATTCAGACTTGCAGTGATTGTCTCCACACAAGGGACTTCTGTTGTCCCTTCTGAGGGCAATCTCGCTTCCAGTCCCTGACTGGCCACATAAGTGGCATTTGGTCCCAGGACCTCGGGAAGCCTGGTCTGATGTAGCGCATAACCAAAGACTCAGATTTTTCTTAAGCCTCCTTTCCTGTTTTTGTTTGTTTGTTTTGTTTGCTTGTTTTTATCTTGGTTGTAATATACCCAATTGGCAGTTTGTAAAAACAGCTCCAGGGTTCCTTCCAGGCCAACAGCCAATCTTTGCATTTCCTCTGAATATCTAGGGCTGATTGAGTGACAGATTTGTCCTCAGCCTTAGGGGTGTCAGGGGAGATAGCCATATATTTAATGAGAGGCTCCCTCAACCTCTCCAGGAAGGCCATTGGACTCTCATTCTGTGTTTATAAAATAGCGGCTAATTTAGCATAATTTAAGGGCTTAACCTTGGACTTCCTTAATTTCTCTAAAGCACAAGCTTAGAAGTGTTGGCAATACCATTTCTCAATGGGATGGTCATAGTCCCAATGACGATCTTGGGATGGAATTACCTGGGCCCCAGTAGGAAATGGGAAGTTCCCTATAGGACCTCCAGCCCCATCATAATTAGTGAGTTGGGTTTTTTTTTGTTAGAGTTTATGGATCAAAATCATCCCAGTTTTTCAGAATGCACCCCAAAGGAGTATTGGACTTAGTTGGGGAATTGCCTGTCTATAGGCAAAAGGAGGAAGAGGCATCACTTATCTTAATTTTCCATAGCTAGCCAGGAGAAACCTCATCTCCTGGCCCTGCGTTTTGGCTGGCTGTTCGACTGGCAGCCAAAAAGTTTGTCAGTCTTGTGAGTTGCGGGGGGCGTTTGTTCTTATCCAGGCTTGACCCTGCCTCTGAGAGCTGACCTTGTCTTCGCTGATTTCCCCTATCCCTCCGTTTTCTGCCTGTGGGACTTTGGGGGTATTGACTGTGGCCAAGCAAGATTTCCCTGGTTGTAGAAGGATGCACTAATTTTATTTTGGCCCAACAGTAATCATCTTTACAAATATACTTTAAAAGGTTAGCAAAAACCATTTTTTGGTAAAGATGAAATTGACCATCAAGGGGGCTAAAAGGGCCAAAGTCAAGGTCTGTTCCCTTGCCTTTTTCAACAGTGCCACGTAAATATGCTCCAGTCACATGGATATCCATTGTAGAGTATCTAGGTTGTTACAAATTGGTATACACTGGGCTAAGTGTAGCAAAATGGCTCCTATGTACTCCAGTAAAAGCCCTTTATATATACATGGTCATCTGTCCCTTATATGGCACAGGCATCCATTCCTTTGCTAAACAGAAACAACACAAATGTAGAGCATTTGGAGGCTGGCAGTGAGGACATCATCACCATCTCCCCAGCTTTTGGATCAAAGGAGGGGCAATTTCAAGACTTAAGTAAAACAACTTAAAGGAGTGTGCTGTCCTGCTGTCCTGCCCTTTTGGTTAAAATCATACTTTTTCCCCGTATTTTTGGGCTGACAAAAGGGGGCTGACAAAAAAAAAAAAAAACAACACCTTTTTTTACCTCTCTTTTTTTCCCACAATCTGGGTTAGGTTTTGGAACACTTCTGTATATTAATCAGGGTTGTCTGAAAATTTGCCCAGGTTCTATTTATTTGCTTAGAATCTTGCAAGGAAAATGAAACCTTTATGGGGCCAAATCCCCCATGAGGCTTTTCAGTCAATAGATACATTGAACATGCTTTGACTTTAAGGGGAGAATTTTTTTTGTCCCTGGCAATCCTGGATAAGGAGGGCATGAGGGTCTAACAGGTGGCTTTTCCTGAGGAGAGGCCTCAGTGGGTGAGTTTGCAAGTACTTGCCTTTCTTGGCCCCTTTAAGGCAAAGAAGACCTGCACATAAGGAACTTCTGACCATTTACCCTCTCTCCTACAATATAGATCTAACTGTAAGATAGTACTGTACTGAATACCTCCCTCAGGAGGCCAGCACTCTCCATCCTCCAGGAGATATTTCAGGCACCTCTTAGCATTGGTGGGTTCAGTATCAAGCTCTGACCCAGATCAGACTCCCGAAGAAGTCTGACACTGCCTTAAGCTGTATGAGGTTGCCACGGAACCACGGAAAGGGACTCAACACTTGCTTAGGCCCATCGGTCAGGTCGGAACCTTTCTGCTGTCTGTCTCATTCACACACAGTCACACAGTGACTCCAACCCGCTGCCCAGCACCCAGTGCCTTGGAATTGCAGTTTCGTTCCTTATGGAACTACTCAGGCAACTCTGGGAGGTGATCAGGTTCCTCTTCTGCCTCTTAGGGGCAGGTCTACCAAAATGAACCCAGGTTCTTACCAGTCTGACCAGCGGTGCTACCTGAGCTGGTTCCTGGGCCTCATGGGTTCTGTTGGTACACACGGGGTCCTTGCCCTGCAGGCTGGGAGGGGCTAGTCTATAAACCCGGTCTGTTGGTGCCAGGCAAGGTTGCTTCTCCCAGCTCTTGGAGGCTCGCACCCCAATGACAAAAGAGGTAGAAACGCGCCATCTCCAAATCCTGGATGAGCCCCCACGAAATGTAGCAGAATTCTCGCACAGAGAGACAGGACACCGAGGCTTTATATACAGTCTGATTGGACACAGTCCAGGTCACAGAGTCATGTCAGAGCTACGCATATGTGTATAGGAGTTGATTGGGCCACATTGCCTTCCCTTGTTCTGAGGAGGCCCCCACCATGTTCTTAGGGAGGGGCTCTACCATAGGACACTTAACCAGCTGAACCACCCAGGCACCCTGAAAAGGTGTATTTATTTTAAAATTTTCTAAACTTTTTCCACAAATAACTAAGCTTTGGACTTTGAATTCAGGAAAAATCCTCTCCCCTAACACTATCCACTTTTCCCTCCAATTTTTGAAACTTCCTTGTTCTAATCAGGTCTTAAATATTAAGAAAACTTTTTTACTTGCAGTATTTTTGCACTTACCTGTTCTATTAGAAAGTTTTCAACTGTGCACAAAATTGTTGTTTTTAAAGATATGCAGAAATGTTTAAATTTAGAGACAATATGATTTATTTTTCCTTTACCTCTTAAGATTTTTAAACTTTTTTTAATTAAAAAATTTTTTTAGGGGCGCCTGGGTGGATCAGTCGGTTGGGTGGCCGACTTCGGCTCAGGTCATGATCTCATGGTCCGTGGGTTCGAGCCCCACGTCGGGCTCTGTGCTGACAGCTCAGAGCCTGGAGCCTGTTTCGGATTCTGTGTCTCCCTCTCTCTGACCCTCCCCCGTTCATGCTCTGTCTCTCTCTGTCTCAAAAATAAATAAACGTTAAAAAAAAAAAAAATTTTTTTTAATTTTTTTAATGTTTATTTATTTTTAACAGAGAGACAGACAGAGCATGAGCAGGGGAGGGGCAGAGCATGAGCAGGGGAGGGGCAGAGAGAGAGGAAGCACAGAATCCGAAGCAGGCTCCAGGCTCTGAGCTGTCAGCACGGAGCCCGATGCGGGGCTAGAACTCACAGACCATGAAATCATGACCTGAGCCAAAATCAGACACTCAACTGACTGAACCACCCACGCGCCCCAAGATTTTTTTTATTTTTAAACAATTCTACACCCAACGTGGGGCTTGAAACCACGACTCTGAGATCAAAAGTTTCATGTCCACCGCCCCCCCCCCCCCCCAAACTGAGCCTGCCAGGTGCCCCTTTCCTTTACATTTTAATTCATGTTTCTACATATGCAATTATATCCTCCTTGTGATTCTTTCAAAAGTGTGAAGCTTATATATACACAGCTTTAAAATCATGGATTTCACTGTTTTGAGTATCACTTTAACAAATAGTTAACGAATAAAGGACTAGAGAATATACCTACAGCGAGTATTCTGTTCAGTATTTTGGATTTTTTAAACTATTTTTTATTACTATTAAAGTATAGTAAATGTTCCAAGCCATTATTGTGCATCCTTGCATTATATATCGATTTATAGCACATTTAAGTAGCAATTATTCTCACTGCTGCAAAGTGCTTGTGCTATGCTCACTCAACATGCAAACATTTCAAAATTACAGTACATTAAGATGTCAATGACAGAAGGGAACATTCTAAAAATAAAGTGGTTTTTAAGCATTTTATAAAATGACTAACTCCTCCTTTACCAGTGAGGATATACTCTACATTCTTTCAAATTCTTCTTTTGAAAACCTTTATGAAACAAAGAGGCATAGTTCTAATTATTCTATATTGGTGAAGTAGTATCAGGAAATACTGTCTCCCTGATTCTTTAGCATTTTTTACCATAGTATTAGACTTGTTTTGCAGGAAAGAATGAACCTTGCTATGTACAAAGATTAATATATACTTTGCTGATCGTCTTGATGACCTTTTCATTTACAGTTTTGCCTAAAGCAGTATCGATCTGATATCTTTAGGCAAGACTCACAGTGATTCTCAATTCATGGAATGAAGGAAGTGTTCAAAAAGTTCCACTTCTGTGTGTCCGTGCAATTAATTTCCCATTCCTTTGGGCCCTGAAAGCCTTGAGAAAGCCTGAAAAGCCTTTGGGCCCTTTCATAGCCTTGAAAAACTTCTCTGAAGTGTGTATGCACAAACCAGGAATTTCAATACAATTTCTAGGGTCTTCTGAAGTCAAATAGATTTGATAAAACCCTCCCTTTTCTGGATGGGTTATTGTTTATGGCAAGTCTGATTCCTGGTGAGCCCAATCTTTTGGATTGCCTTACTCAGAGAAGAGTTTTGTTAATTTATCCTTTCAACAAGTATGAAGAAGGTATTTTACACATGAAGAACTGAGGAATATCGAACTTGCTCAAAACTAAAGAGTTTATAAGCCACAGAGCACGGAATTCAATTCTAGTTTGCCTGAATGCGAACTCTATCCACTGAAACACTCAGCCACAATGCCTCTCTATGATCTCATGGTGATAAGTACCAATGAGAGGAAAAAAAGATTTTGTTTTTTTTATTTGAAAATAGCATTTTCTGGGGTACCTGAGTGGCTCAGTTGGTTAAGTGTCCGATTTCAGCTTGGGTCATAATCCCACATTGTGGGTTCAAGCCCCAAGCCCAGCCTCAGGTTCTCTGCTGTCAGTGCAGAGCCCACTTCAGATCCTCTGTCTCCTTCTCTCTCTGATCCTCCCTTGCTCATGCATGCTCTTGCTCTCTCTCAAACAGTAAAAAAAAAAAAAAGAGAGAAAGAGAGAGAGAAAATAACGTTTCCTTCATATTGACTTAAAGCATTTTCTCTACGGGTTTGGCAATCCAGTTGGATGTCCTTGGGCCTGAGTGCTGTTCTTTCTCACTGATAGCAAATGCATTGTCATCTTAAGCAAACCAGAGAGGCCTCTGGTGTGTGTGTGTGTGTGTGTGTGTGTGTGCATACCATATTTCCCATATATATATATATATATATATGTCTACGACATATGTGAACAAATGGAGAATTTCAACAGAGATAGAAAAATTTTTAAATCAAATGATATGCTAAAAATGAATTCATTCCATGAGCTTAAAAGCTACAAACGATTCATTTCATGGGCTTAAAAGCAGCCTGGACACAGTGGAGAAAATAATCACTGAACTGGGAAACATTTGGGTCAATAGACATTACCGAAACTAAAACACAAAGAGAAAGAGATAAAAATAAAAACAGATTACAACATCTAAGACCTCTGGAACAGTACCACTGATACAAAACATGTAATTGGAGCCCAAGAAAGAGAGACGAAAGAGTGGGGAATTCTCCAGTAATTTTCCAAAATGTTTTTAAAGACATCAACTCACAGAACCAAGAAGCTCAGCAAATGACAAGTAAGATTAACACGAGGAGAACACACATGTGTATATTGTAGTCAAACTACAACATCTTTAAAGTGCCAAAAGAAAAAAAAAGTCAACCTATAATATACCCTAATGATTCCTTAAAAAGAAATACAAAACAAAGACATTTTCAGATAGATAAAAGATAGAGAGAATTTGTTGACAGCAGACCTAAACCACAAGGAATGCCAAAAGAAACTCTTTGGTCTAAAGGGAAATGATACCCGATAAAAGCCAGGTCAGTAGGAAGGAATAAAAGGCACCAAAAGGCTTAATGCATCTTTTTAGTATTCTTTATTTCATATATATGTTATATGTTCAATATATTTTATATATCTTTAGATAGATGATAGATAGATAGATAGATAGATAGATAGATAGATAGATAGATGATAGAGACAGTGATACAGATTTCTGTAACGTGTAAAAACTGGCAGGAAAATAGGGCCCCATTTAGAGGGAAAAGAGAAAAAAACCCACAAAGTAATTTGCAGAACGCTACTAAGAGTGGTATGGAGTCCTTATAAATGCAATTCAGGCATCAGCAGGAACGCCCTCCATCTGGAATCCTGAGTTCCAGGTATGATTGGCTCAAATCTCCCATTTCCATGCCCTGAATATTTCTATTCTCTGCAATATTGTGTCTTTTCCTTTATCTCTGCTGTGACTTTAATACAAGCCAGGGCATAGTACCTTCTCTGTTCCCCTCTCCCATCCCAAAGTAGTTGAAGGAGCAGAAATTTTACTGCAGATAGAAGCCTGCGGTCCCACTTCAAACAACTGAACATTTGGAACGTTCCTGTTGTAAATGTCTCACTACCAAGACTTTCTCACTGGCCTCTTCACCTATGTACTATCCATCACATAAGCTTCTCTTTGGCTACCTTTCTGATCCATATTCTTTTCTCATATTCTTTTCTCTCTCAAGAACTAAATAAAATTTTTCTTATATTCTCATGCAGAGAAGCTTAGCCATTCCTCTCACTGCTTTGGCTCCTGTCAATATTCTTACCTTTTCCCAGAGCTGCTTCATTGCATAGCTCCAGGGGCCTCACATTGCAGTCCATGTAACCAGGGCTTCCTGCACTTGTGTAGTGCACAGATTGCGCAGCAGTACATGGCAACCCTACCTCTATTTTATTAAGATATTTTCCTAATCAAAGACTGTTCTCGTATCAGTTATTATGCTAATAACCTCCACCTATATTACATAAAAGACCTACAAAAAATTTTAGGAGATTGCAACAAGGTTGAATAAGTGGAAAGATAGGTTATGTACTTGGACGGGAAGTCTACTGTAAAAATGTCTGCTCTTTTCAAATCACTTCTAGGTGTCATCAGTTCTAATTAAGATATCAACAGATTTTTCTTTTTTGGTATATGACATTTTTATAAGACATTTGAATAATTGCACAGGAGAGAACAGCAAAAATAAATCTTTTGGAAAAACATAATGAGAACATATATTAGACCTGTTAATAATTATTAACACATGTGACCTCATCTAATTAGCTAGTTTCCCATCAAGCTAGCTATGTTTGATCGATCTTTTGTGAACATTTGAAGCATCTCTTTTCTTTAAGTAATATCTTCGCCTTCTTCCTGAAAGGGCGTCACCCACACTGTGCATCCCATATGATTTTCCTGGAGCTGCCAGTTGTAGGACCCTACTCTCCAGCCGAAAAGTGGGCATGCAGCATACACAGGACCAGGGAAAACTCTCTTCTTGACTATAATGATTGGCCCAGAGATAGGTAAAGACTCAAGTCACTCAGAGTTTTCCTTGGAAAAATCCAAAATGAAGCTCAGAAAATATCTCCTCCTCTGGGAAAGATAACTGGAATGGTATAAGCCCAAGGCTGCTGGCAGATATGTTTTCTGCCAGTGGAAAAGGCCCATCTGTTATAGGAGAGAGTGAAGGGAGGCAGAAGAAGTAAACATGAGAGATGGAATGAGTGAAAAGAAAAATCCTGGAGGTATTAAGTCCCAGACTGTGTTTCTGAAGTTCCAGAATAGGTCTGGTTCTAGAAGGTCTTCTCTCAATTCTAAAAGTTTCTCTAGTTTATTTCTAATAATATAAACATAAATTTAGTGATACAGATATAACGACAGGGACCATTTCACCTCACTCTGCCCACTGCTCTCCTGGCTACCATCCAAAGAAGGAAAGGAAGAGGCACACCCTGACTGGTCAGGGTACCGGACCCTGGGGTCCAGGGGTATGATATGCTATGGGATGATTTCACTCTAAGTTAATGGTGGTGGTTATGGTGATGATGGTAATGGTAATGATAAGAGAATTCATATTTATGGGACACCTGATTGGCTCAGTCAGTAGAATGTGCAATTCTTGGGGTTGTGAGTTTGAGCCCCATGCTGGGTATAGAGATTACTTAAAAATGAAATCTGTAAAAAAAAAAAAAAAAAGAATATTTCTCAACATATATTCTAAAAAAAAAGAGTATTCATATTTGAATATTGAATATTCATATTTAATAATAGTGGCAGTAGTAGCTCTGCTCCGGGATGTGCCTGGATGTCCTGAAGTTTCTCTAAGTATTATTTGCCTCTGGGGTTGAAGTGGGGCTCAGTTGCTTGGGAAAGTAGATGGTATAGAAGCCATAATTGGTATGGAATACTAGAATCTAAACAGACAAATGGTGTGAATTATTTTATGTAAACTCTGAGTTTTACCAAAATTCTCCTTTAGTAGGAATGCTGGGATTCCCTTTATTTGGGGGAAATCTGAGCATACTCCATCTTAGGTTTAAGGTATCTGATTTCAACTGTGTATTTCTCTGGGTTATCCTAGGTTACTCAAGGATAGTGAGTCCTCCCACACCATTGAGATGGCTCAAGATTACCACTCTAACTCTTCCTGGCATGCTTTTCTGCCATCCTCCCTCATTCATTTCACCTGTATATTTTTACCCCTCTCATTTAGGAAGTTCGTGAAACTCTCTCTTGAGTCTTTCATTTGTCTTGGGCATTCATTCATTGATGAATCCATTTATTTAAATCTGTGTTTAGTGAGTGCCCACTATATGCCAGTCATTATGCTAGTTGTACCCCAGGAACTTTTAGCTGAGAGGAAGACAGACGTGGAAACACTTTAATACATAATTGCTAAGCCCAGCCCCATTTAGCAAGGCCTTGATACGGTTGATCTAGCAATTTCTCTGCAGTCTAAGTGTTTCCTGCTCTTTCTTTCCTATGTTATATACCCAGTCGCCTCCCAGGAATATAGCTGGGAACGCTTAGTTCAACCTTGTAATCATAGGCAAATTTTAGCATCTCCCACCCTCCTCACTGCTTTGCATAACAAAACAGGGAGAGAATAACTGCCCTAACTATAACACATGTTGCCTTCCTCTACTGGCACACCATTGTACCAGAGGCCCTAGCCATAAGTCCAAAGAACCTGGCTTTTTCTAGGGCGGGGATAGCAAGTTGAGAAAACTCTGTATCCCTGGTCCTGCAAAATAGTTCCTACTGCCCTACCAAAATGGCAGTGGAAGAGCAGCAAGAGAAAATGTAAACTTGAAGACAAGACATTTCGCTGTTGGCCAGTTAAAATATAATTCCATGCAGTAGAATAAAATAGAATTCAGTGGTTCATTTATATTAGTATTTGTATTAAATTAAAAAGTCACTAACCTTTAAATTTCACTTTTATATGCTTTTGTTTACTCTGCTCTCCTACTTTAATTATCATCTTAAAATACCACCTACTATGACAGTGGCGTATAAGCTTTAATTACTGTTTAATTTTATAGCAGAGGATAATTGTGTTTTCTATTGTATTATGGAGTGTGTAGTAATGCACAATTGTGACTGAATTCAAAAATGTATTATAAAACTAGTATATATTCTATAAATAGAAGTAGTTGGGAAATTTTTAAAAATTACCATTTTTTCTTCTCAAATTCCACTTCCCAGAAGCCACATCAATTTGTTTGCGCATTACAGTTTTTTCTCACAAATCCCACAAATGAGCTTACACACACATATACGCACAATCTTATAATCAGCTTTCTCCACTAAACAATCTGTCCACGTCATAGAACTATGTCATGGTATGAATGTTCTGTGTGGTATCTTTAACCATTTATTGAATTATGGTTACAATAATTTTAGCTTTTTCAGTATTATAAACACTGCTATCATAAATAACTTTGTAATAATAACCTTGCATGCTTATGTATCTATAAGGCAGATTTCTAGAGATGGAATTGCTGGGTCAACAAGTAAATATATTTGAAATTCAGATAGATACGATGAAAATGCCGTCCAAAAAGGTTGTGTCAGCCTGTGCTCTTACCAGCAGCATGTATGTGAGGGTGCCTGTCTGTGAGCTTGGCCCACCTGGTAGTAAACATGATACAGCATTGTTATTTTAATATGCATCTCTTTCACCAGGACTGAGATCTATCTAGCACCTTGTCACATATTTGTTAACTGTTTGTATTTCTATTTCTCTGATCTATACTCTTTTGGGGGCTGGATTTTTTATATTGCAGGTAGTTTCTAAGAATGTATATTATGTACATATTTTTGAATTTCACATTAAATGGTTGAAATTTTTTAAGCATACCTTTAAAATTAGACTTAGATCGGTGCCAGGGTCATATATGATGAAACAATGATCCTTGATATGAGGAAAAGATGCCCAGCCCATCTGGGTTCCTGGGAGCCTCCTCCTGCCATGTACAGTACAGTGTGCTTGAATTTGCACCGTCGTTTTTTAATGCCCGTGAATGGTAGTCTCAGATATTCACATCTTCTTTAAAAAGCTGCACAGCATGGGGGCGCCTAGGTGGCTCCGTTGGTTGAGCTATTGATTTTGGCTCAGATCATGATCTCAGGGTTGGTGAGATGGAGCCCTGTCTCTGGCTCCGCCCAGAGCACGGAGCCTGCTTGGATTTCCTCCTCTCTTTGCCCCTCTTCCCTACTCGTGGGCATGCTCTAAGTAAATAAATAAACATTTAAAAAAAAAAAAAAAAGCTGTGCAGCATGCTTTATTGTAGCCTCAAAAATTGTAGCTCAGAAATATAAAAATTGTAGAGATTGGGTTGGCTCAGTGCTAACAGTGCAGAAAGCTTTTCAGAGATTATGTAAAAAGGAGGTAAGAAACGGCATGATTACGCCATGTGTGAAACTAAAAAGCTGGGATTAGCGCTGCTCTCAAGTGCAGCTGTGAAAGAAACAGGAGACAGCAGTCGAGTGCAAGGGAGAAGATCGCTAGTACCGGGGAGAGTCTGATTCTGGAAAAGCGCACAAAGATAAAGCAAAGGAACTATTTATCTTTGTTTACATTCAATGTAAGTAGCTCGCCAGCATGAGGACACCCCTGAGCAGAACAAGCCAGCTGTTTTAGTTAGTTTGTTGATTGGTACTGGTGGTTTTCAGTCACAAGCTCAGGTGCCTGACTCAAACTATTTCAGGCTAGAAAAGAATTCACTGGTTTATGTAAAAGCAAGTTGAGAATTAACTACGTTCACGCATCAATGAGTTCAGGGCTGGCTCTTGAGGGCTGGCTGCCCCTTAGTTCTCCGGCTCTGGCCTGCTTTTCTCCACATGGGCTACTTATCCAGTGGGCTCTCCCTGTGGTCACCGGCAGCATTAAGGTTTTACCTAACAAATGCCAGGTGACTTCGTAAGTGCTGGGAATCATGAGTGAGAAGACCTCATCCCTGTTCTTTTTTTTTATATTTAATAAAAATTTATTATTTTTTTAATAAAAATTTATTACTAATTCCATTTTTAGAGACATCATCTCTATTCCCTTTACTTAAAACAGGTAATTCCTTCTTTTCTTGGACTATTTTTGTTCTTTTTCCACCTATAACCTCTTCAGTAAATTCCAAAGTATATACAGCTTTTTACCTTTTCCTTGGATATTTCATTTGAACTAACCCAAGAATATAGTCTATATTTTTATTGATGGCAGCCTATTTGTCCATTGATTCAATATTTTTTGTATTCAAACACCTTAGGGTTTCTTTTAGAGCAGTTTTAGGTTTGCAGCAAAATTGAGGGGAAGGTACAGAGATTTCCCATAGACTCTCTGCCCCGACACATGCATAGCTCCTGCATTATCAATATCTTGCACTAGAGTAGGTACATTTCAGTTGATGAACCTACACTGACCTATCATTATCACCCAAAGTCTTACATTAAGTTTCACTCTTGGTGTTATACATGCTATGGGTTATTACAAATATCTAACGACATATATCCATCATTATAATACCACACAGAGTATTTTCAATGCCCCCCAAAATCCTCTGTGCTTTGCCTATTCAGACCTTACCCATGTCCACCACCCCAAGCCCCACAATCCCTGACAACCACTGATCTTTTTATTCTCTCCGTAGTTTTGCCTTTTCCAGAATGTCATATCATTGGAATCATACAATATGTAGCCTTTTCAGATTGGCTTCTTTCACTTAGTAATATGCCTTTAAGATTCTTTGTGTTCTTTTCATGGCTTGATAGCTCATTTCTTTATAGCTCTGAATAGATTCAATTGTCTGGATATACCACAGTTTATTTATTCATTCACCTACTGAAGGATGTCTTGGTTGATTCAAAATTTGGCCATTATGATTAAAGCTGCTATGAATATGCATGTGCAGGTTTTTGTGTGGACATAAATTTTCAACTCCTTTGGATAAATACCAAAGAGCACAATTGCTAATGGTAAGAATATGTTTAGTTTTATAAGAAATCAACAGACTGTTTTTCAAAATAGAGGTACCAGTTTGCACTCCTACCAGCAGTGAATGGGGGTTTTTGCTGTTCCACATCCTTGCCAGTATTTGGTGGTGTCAGTGTTCTAGATATTGACTATTCTAATAGGTGTGTAGTGGTATTTCACTGTTGGTTTAATTTGCGTTTTGCTGATGACATATGATGTGAAGCATCTTATGCTTATTTTCCATCTGTATATATTCTTTGGTGAAATGTCTGTTAAGATCTTTGGCCTATTTTTAATCAGGTTGTTTGCTTTCTTTAGTTGAATTTTAAGAATTTTTTGTTAATTGTGGATAACAGTCCTTTAATAGATATATATATTCTAAATATTGTCTCTTAGTCTGTGCCTTTTCGACTCATTGTCTTGACAATTGTTTTTCACAGAGTAGAAGTCTTTAATTTTAATGAAGTCCAACTTATCCATTGTTTCTTTTATGGACTATACCATTGTATCTAAAAAGTCAACACCGTACTCAAGGTCATTTAGGTTTTCACCTAACTCCTAAAATCTAGGAGTTTTATAGTTCTGCATTTTCCATTTAGATCTGTGATCCATTTAGAGTTAATTTTTGTGAAGGGTGTAAGGTCTGAGTCTACATTCACTTTTTTGCATGTGGATGTCTAGTTGTTTCAGCACCAGTTATTGAAAAGACTATTTTTGCTCCATTGTATTGCCATTGCTCCTTGGTCAAAGGTCGGTTGATTATATATATTTGGGTTTATTTCTGGGCTGTTTTGTTCCATTGCTGTATTTGTCTAATCTTTTCCCAATATCACATTCTTGATTACTGTAGCTTTATAGTAAGTCTTGAAGTTGGATAGCATCAGTTCTCCAATTTTGTTCTTTCCTTTCAGTATCAGTTGGTCATTTGCCTCTGCATATAAACCTTAGAATCGGTTTGTCAATGTCCCCAAAATAAATTGTTAGGAATTTTATTGGGATTGCATTGGATTTATATATCAAGTTGGGAAGAACTGACATCTTGACAATATTGAGTCTTCCTATCTCTGAACATGGAATATCTCTCCACTTAGTTGGTTCTTTGATGTGTTCTTCAGAGTTTTGTAGTTTTTCTCATATAGATCTTGTACATATTTTTTTAGATTTATACTGAAGAATTTTACTGTGGGGGGATGCTAATGTAAACTGTATTATGTTTTTAATTTCAAATTCCCCTTGTTCATTACTGGTACATACAAAAATGATTGACTTATGTATATTAATCTTGTATCTGGAAAACTTGTTATGATAAATTGTTAGTCACAAGGGTTTTGTTGTTGTTGTTGTTGTTGATGATTCTTTTGGATTTCCTACATAGATGATCATGTCATCTGCAAAGAAAAGACAGTTTTATTTCTTCCATCTCAATCTTTGTACCTTTTATTTCCTTTTCTTGTCTTATGGTGTTACCTAGTATTTCCAGTATAATGTTAAAAAGGAATGGTGAAAGAGAATATCCTTGCCTTATCCCTGATCTTAGAAGGAAAGCTTTTAGTTTCTCATCATGAAGTATTATGTTAGCTGTAGATGTTTTGTATTTTTTTTAAAATCAAATTGAGGAATTTCCCCTTTACTCCTAGTTTACTGAGAGTTTTAATGACGAATGGGTTTTGGGTTTTGTCAAATGCTTTTTCTGAATCTGTTGATATGATAATGTGATTTTTCTTTTTTAGCTTGTTGACATGTTGTATCACATTAAGTGACTTTCTAATGTTGAACCACTCTTGAATACCTGTGATAAATTCCAGTTGGTTGTGGCATATCATTATTTTTATACACTGTTGGATTTAATCTGCTAATATTTTGTTGAGAATTTTTGCATCGATGTTCATGAGAGACATTGGTTTATGTTTTCATTTCTTGTAAATCTTTGTCTGGTTTTGATATTAGGGTAATGCTGGCCTTACAGAATGAGTTAGGAAATATCCCCTCTGCCCTCTGAAGAGATTTTAGAGACTTGGTATAGCTTCTTCCTTAAATATTTGATCAAGGTAAAATTTTAAAGCAGTTTTCATTTGGAAAGAATATAGTAGTGTAGGGTAAAAAGAGCTCAAATCCTAAGCAGGTTTTCTGAATAATCGTCACAGGAAAATGAAGTGCTAGATCACCTAGAAACCTGCCCTACGGATTGTGTTAGGTATTTGGTGAACACACACACACGCGCGCGCGCACACACACACACACACACACACACACATACACACACCTAAATGGATAAATAAATATATATCCATTTCTTTTGTTTAAAATTAAAAATTTTAATTTTGACATAATTTCAGACCTTTGTTGCAATAACTGTACAGAAAATTTCTACATATCCTTCACCTAGATTCCTAGATATAAAATAAATTAATATTTTATTATCAATTTCTCTGTGAGACTTTCAGACATTATCTTCCATTATTCTTAAATACTTCAGCATATATTTCCTAAAAACAGGAACATTCTTTTATATAACCAGAGTACAATGATTAAAATCAGGAAATTAACACTGATGCAAAAGTGTTGTCTGATATATGGATCATATTCAAAATGTGCCATTTGTCTTAATGTCTGCTATAGCAAAACAAAAGTCTGGGTGATATGTTGCAGTCAGTTTTTATTTAATTTGAAATAATTCCACAGTATGTCTTCCATAACATTGACTTTTTTTTGAATACAGGCAATAAATTTTGCAGAATATCCCTCAATTTAGGTTTATCAGATGTTTCTTAATGATTAGATTTAGGATTTGACATTTGGTCTGAGTATCACAGAAGTGATATTTCTTTTCAATGTGTGACTTCAAGAGGCATAGATTACCAATTTATCCCATGTCCCTCTTTTAAAAGTATTTGGCATCTAGGATTGGTGACAGGCAAACAGAGAAATAACTGTGATATAGTCTGATTAGCACAATAAGAGAGGCATTCATGTGTATGTGTCAGACATTTTTTATTCCTTCCTTACATTCACTTGGCTTCCCTTTTTGCTCCAGTCATTGCTGCCGCAGCCAACTATACTCTGCTATGGCCTTGCCTCAAATGCATGGATCATCTCTCCCTTTTTTGCAGTAAGGGCTTCTTTGCTACCACCATGTGGAATCCCTGCAGAAGCCCATCCAGGTGTTTTGGCGTAGGCACAGACTGAGGAGCGTGAGGGAGTGGCACTACCACTGAGGAGTAGAGCCAGTGAATCCATCGTCTTCTCTTTTGTGTCAGAAAATTCTGATTATTCTGAGACACAATTCTCACAGCTCTCAAAGGCCTCTCAGCAAGACCAAGCTCCAGGTGCCCACAATGGTGAGCAGCTCAATAATGTATCCTTGGATTGGTTTTCTTTCCTTCCATTTATTATCTTCTCCAGAACACTCCCCCTCTCCCCCCACCACCACACACACACCCCGCTCCTGCCCTCTGGAATGACTTCTCAAAGTAAACCAACTACATCCAAGTCCTTGTCTCAGACTCTGCCTTTTGAGAGAATTCAAGACAAGACATTTGATATCGGGAGTAGACCTAGAAAGCAGGCCACCAAGAGGGGATTCTGGAATTGAACCCCTTGCTGGTCAGATGCCTCCTCTGCTGGTAGAAAGTGTGGATCACTTTCTAGCCTGAGTCAACATCACTAAGACTTTCACTGGTGGATGTTTGGAATGAGGTATAGATGGAAAGTCAAGCATTTGCTTATGGACTGGGAAGGGCCTTGAACAATTGAAAGATGATAGTACTTTTTTTCATTCAAGTATAATTAATGAACAGTGTTGTATTAGTTTCAGGTATACAATATAATGGTTCAACAATTGTATACATTTCTCAGTACTCATCACGGTACCTGTACTCTTAATCCCCTTTATCTGCCTTTCTCAACCCCCTTTCCACCTCCCTTCTGACAACCACCCATTTGTTTTCTATATTTAAGAATCTGTTTTTTTTTGTTTCTTTTTTTGTTTGTTTTGTTTCTCAAATTCCACATATGAGTGAAATCATATGGTATTTGTCTTTCTTTGACTGACTAATTTCATTTAATATTATACCTTCTAGGTCCATCCATGTTGTATATATCTCTTCAAATTGGTGTTTTCATTTTTGGGAGGTAAATACTTAGCAGTGGAATTACTGGATCACATGGTAATTCTGTTTTTAATTTTTTGAGGAACCCCTATACTGTCTTCCATAGTGGCCACGCCAATTTGCATTCCCACCAATAGTGCATGAGGATTCCATTTTCTCTACATCTTTGTCCACACTTGCTATTTCTTCTGTTTTTGATTTTGGCCACTCTGACAGGTGTGAGGTGAGATCTCATTGCAGATTTTGGCCATTCTGACAGGTGTGAGGTGAGATCTCATTGCAGTATTTCCCTGATGATTAGTGATGTTGAGCATCTTTGATGATTAGTGATGTTGAGCATCTTTTCAAAAGACGATGATATGTATAAGACCTGTGGATTGGCTCACTTTTGTTAAGGGCTTTTGAAGACTTTTTTTAAAAAGAAAAAAATAGGCTCAAGTTACCAACTCTCAATTCAAGACAGCTGTGAAAATTAGAAATCATCCAAAGCAGTATTCAAAGACATGCTTATCTTTTGCACCCATAGAGCCAACTGTGCTGATAATCAGATCCAGCACTGACCAATAAGGTAGTATAGCTACAAGGATACTGAATATACTGCCTTGACAAGTCCTCTGTGCCAAAGGCAGGGTCCTGGTAGGGAAAGAAAGGAACCCTGAGACTTGCAACTGTATCGTGTAGGTGGACAAGCCTGAGAAATTTGAACCCCCAGATTCTTTTGACCTCTATGTTGGCATAGGTGCCTCCCTCTACTTTACTTGAGAAGAATAGACTCCCATTTTCTGGAGACCCTACAAAAGCCTCAGATGAGGCAATAGCATGTAATGAAACAAAGAATGTTAAGATTTGGTTAATATTTTACCTAAAAGGACTGAGGATACAGGTATAGGAATGAATTTTTAAAGTGTTGGGCTGGGGAAGGCTGAATATAAAGGTGGACAGGAGAGTATTTATTGACACTTAAAAATACTTGGAGTTTCATGACATAGCCAGAATACATGGAGGCAGTCCTAATATATTGCTGGGATGGCTCTCTAAATTTTAGATAGGATGAAGTCCTATAAGGAATGAAGGAGGGATTCTAGAAGAGCCTTGACTGCCTTAAGGAAGGTGTCAGAAGGCTCAGGGAGGTTAGAATAAATTTAAAATATGAGACCTGAAAACCTACCATCTGACTATGCTCCTTGTAAGGGCCCAGAAGACGTACCCTAAGAAATACAGTTATGAGGGCACCATTGACATCTTTGAAAAGCTCAGTTACAACTATTCACTCTAGTTGACATTAAGAGATGGTACTGTAGAACTGGACTCCCCAGTATCAATTGGACTGATAAAAACCTAAAATAGAAGAGGCCAGATGGAGCACTTGACTGACAGAAGGAAAGCGTACATAATTATGATAATGGGCTGCAAGGCCAGAGTGGCAACCAGAATGTCTTCACCCATAGGGCTCTGTGATAATGATTAATAGACCGTGGTGTTCCTCAGGGCAAGTTAAATGAGCATCCACTAGGGTGTTACTTAACCTATACATATAACCAGAAACAGTCAGCAGCTGGTGAGCAGAAGGCTGATGCCAGCTGTCTCAATGAAAAAATGCAGCCTCTTAACCACTTTACAGATTAAGCAAGTTCTCAAACCTGAAGTCCATTATTTGAAGGGGGGGTTGAGTAACGACCCAGCAATACTAGAATAAGTATGTATACTACATATTCTCCCGATTATTCTCCAGAAGGGTATATGCCCATTCAAGGGGAAATTGCACATTGAGAAAGGAGAAGTGTAAAAGCATTTCAAGGCTTGTTGGATACAGGTTCTGAGCTGACACTAATACCATAAAGCTAGAAGCACTATCATAGCTTCCGCGTAAAGTGGTAGTTCATGGAAACCAGATGGCTCAGGTTCCTCTTACGGTCGTCCCCTGGAGTCACAGACCCAGTTTTGCTTATATCCCTGGTTTCCAAGTGAATGATTGGAATGGATGCACTCAGAAACCAGCAGAATCTTACTTTGGTTTCTTGTTCTATGCAGTAAAAATTATTATAAGAGGAAGGACCAGTGGAAGCCCCTGAAACTGAACATTCTCACTGGCTAAGATAGTGATTCAGAAGGAATATAGCATCCTGAGAGGAAATATAGAGACCAGTGTCACCATTGAAGACTTAAGAGATGCATAGGTTTTGGGGCGCCTGGGTGGCTCAGTCAGTTAAGCGTCCGACTTCGGCTCAGGTCATGATCTCTGTGAGTTCGAGCCCCGTGTCAGGCTCTGTGTTGACAGCTCAGAGCCTGGAGCCTCTTTGGATTCTGTGTCCTTCTCTCTCTCTCTGCCCCTCCCCCACTCACACTTTGTCTGTCAAAAATAAATAAACATTAAAAAAGAGAGAGAGAGAGAGAGAGATGCATAGGTTTCGGTGCCCATCATATCCCTGTTCAGTTAACCTAAGAATAGCCCCAATACAGCTGCTGTGCCAGGTATGGTATATTTGATAGAATATTACCATGCAGCCTTTGACATCTGGTGCATGGTTATCACTCCAGTAAGTAGGTTCTTCTCAATCCCTGTCAGTGAAAAAGAGCAAAAGCAGTCACCATTTATGTAGAAAAGAGAGGAGTACACACACATTCACTGTCTTGCCCCAGAGCTATGTTAACTTTCTTGCTCTCTTGTCACAAGGACATTGATCACAATGTCCACAAGGATGTTGATCAAATGGATACTCTATAGACTATCATGCTACACTGATAAGGTGAGTAGCAAGGTGCTTCCACACCCAATGATAACCATAAATGGATAAATGCAACAGCCCTTACCCAATCAGGCTGAAGCAATAAGGGCTTCAGCCCCTCCAAGATGAAGAAATGGGTAGCTCACCAGGCCAACAACCTAGTTAAACCAGGGTGGAGGAAAAGAGAGAGGATGGATATTAATTATGGCCTTGAGTCCAATTACAGCTTGTAAGGAAATGTTGCTTGTCTCTGTAACACTCCTGCATCAAATCTTTTGTGGGCATTGCTGTCAGCTACCGCCTGTATGATAGACCACATAAAAAGCAGGGTACTAGCAAATCTGAGTAATACACATTGTGGAGTATATCAGACATCTCTTATGCCCATTTCCTATCCAGTTGAGCCAAGGTGACACCTGATAGCTGATAGCTGCAATCTCGTACTTTCTACTCTGGGGCTTCTCTGCTCTGCAAACATGAGAGAGTGAACACTCCTTAAGGCAACTATATCAGTAGGGGACAAGATGCTTCCTTCTATCTGTGTCTCAGCAAACAATTCCTAATTCTGCCCCCTCAGAAGTTCTCCAGCAAGGCAGAACCCCTACTGCCTATAAAGGTAATCAGACCAATAATGTACCTCTATACTAATTTTTTGTTATCCTGTTTTACTCCTAGTTCTCTACCCCCAATTTTTGTTCCCTGGGATCATGTCCCAAACTAAGTGAATGTGAATGTGAACCTTGTCTGAGGTTCTTCTTTTTAGAAAACCACAGCAAAGACACCAAAATAAGATAGAGCCCCAGATGTGGTGCTGTAAGGTTTTTCAGAGAAAATTAAAACTGAGTTATGCCCTAAAGTCTCACCTTAAAAATTTTCCATGTGGATAAGAGGAAAAGAATATTCCAGATAGAGGTAAAAGCATGGACAAAAGCAAAGAGGTAGGAAAGGGGTTCGTAAATTCAGGAAATTTTAAGTGTTTCACGATGGTAGGAGCAATGGAGTCATGTGCTTGAGGTGGCAGGGGATGCTGGAGAGGGAACAGGACTCTGATACAGAAGATTTTATGTGCCATTCTCGTTGGGACTTCCTTTTGCAAACAATGAAGAAACAATTACGTTAACTCATACCAAACTTTCTGCCTAGCCTGAAGGATTGTGAAAACCAGCTTACTTTTCAATTTCCAGCTGAAACATGAGTTGCCATTACCTATGAATATTTAAAGATGAAGCTCTTCTGAGAAAGCTCATTGAAAATTCCAGAGAAAATATGTGGTAACATAAAACAGACACTGTTGACTACCTATCCAAATTCATTTTTTCCCCCTCTCCCTCCCAAACAAAAGATCCCCAATTTTGTCTGTGCATTCTGACTGTATAGTCTGAACAAGAGAAAGGCTTCCTAACTCCAGGTGATAGTCTAAGCTAGAAGTTAGCAAACTTTTCCTAAAAAGGACCAAATAGTAAATATTTTAGGTCTTATGAGCAACATGGACTTTATTCCAACTGTTCAACAATTCTTTTGAAGTGTGAAGGGCAGTCTTTAAGAATACTGAACTTCAGGGGTGCCTGGGTGGCTCAGTCAGAGTGTCTGACTCTTGATTTCAGTTGGGGTCATGATCCCAGAGTCATGATATTGAGCCCTGCGTAGGGCTTCTTTCTGAGTGTGGAGCCTGCTTAAGATTCTCTCTCTCTCCCTCTGCCCCTTGCCCCCACTCATGTGTTCTCTCTCTAAAATAAAAATTGAAAAAAAGAATACTAAACTTTATTTATGATATTGAACCTTGAATTCACCTAATTAAAAACAATTTTTAAAAATTGTAATTCCAGTAAAATTAACATATAGTGGTATATTAGTTTCAGGTATACAATATAGTGATTCAATAATTCTAATTTATTTATGTATTTATGTGTTTATGTATTTATATATTTGAGTGAGTACGAGCAGGAGAGCACCAGAGGAAGACAGGGAGGAAGAGAGAAAATCTAAAGCAGGCTCTGTGCCGTGTGGAGCCTAACCTGGGGCTCGATCCCACAACCATGAGATCATGACCTGAGCTGAAATCAACAGTCGGATTCTTAACCAACTGAGCCACCCAGGCACCCCTATGTATACCACTTTTTTATTCATTCATCTATCGATGGGTACTTGGGCTCCTTCCATAATTTGGCTATAGTAAATAATGCTGCAATAAACATAGGGGTGAATATATCTTTCCAAATTAGTGTTTTCATATTCTTTGGGTAAATACTAAGTAGTGGAGTTACCAAACCATCTGGTAATTCTATTTTTAATTTTTTAAGGAACTTCCATACTGTTTTTCACAGTGGCTACGTCACTTTGCATTCTCGCCAACTGTCCATGAGGGTTCCTTTTTCCCCACATCCTCACAGTGCTTGCTACTTCTTGTGTTTTTGATTTTAGCCATTCTGACAAGTGTGAGATGATAGCTCATTGTGGTTTTGATTTGCATTTCCTTGATTATTAGTGATGTTGAGCATCTTTCCCTGTGTCTGTTAACTATTTGCATGTCTTCTTTGGAGAAATGTGGGTTCATGTCTTCTGCCCATTTCTTAATTGGATTATTGGGTTTTTTTTGAGTCGAGTTGTATAAATTCTTATATACTTTGTATACTAATCCTTTATCTGATATGTAATTTTCAAACATTTTCTCCCATAAGTAGGTTGTCTTTTTGTTTTGTTGACTGTTTCCTTTATGGTGCAGAGCTTTTTATTTTGATGTAGTCCTAATAGCTTATTTTTGCTTTTATTTCTCTTGCCTCAGGAGACATATCTAGAAAAAGCTACTATGGCCGATGTCAGAGAAATTACTGCCTGTGCTCTCTTCTAGGATTTTTATGGTTTCAGGTCTTACATTTAATTCTTTAATCCATTTTGGATTTATTTTTATGTATGGTGTAAGAAAGTGGTCCAGTTTCATTCTTTTACATGTAACTGTCTGGTTTTCCCAACACCATTTGTTGAAGAGACTGTCTTTTTCCCATTGCATAGTTTTGCCTCTTTTGTTGTAGATTAATTGACCATATAAATGTGAGTTTATTTCTGGTTCTTCTGTTCTGTTGAACTGATCTATGTGTCTATTTTTGTGCCAGTACCGTACTGTTTTAATTACTTCAGCTTTGTAGTAGATCTTGAAATCTGGAATTGTGATACCTCCAGTTTTGTTCTTCTCTATTTTTTTTAATGTTTATTTATTTTTGAGAGAGAGAGAGCAAGATCATGTGAGTCAGGGAGGGGCAGAGAGAGAAGGAGACACAAAATCCAAAGCAGGCTCCAGGCTATGAGCTGTCAGCACAGAGCCTGACATGGGCCTCAAACTCACAAACCATAAAATCATGACCTGAGCTGAAGTCCGATGCTTAGCCGACTGACCACCCAGGCACCCTTTGTTCTTCTTTTTCAAGATTGCTTAGGCTATTCAGGGTCTTTTGTGGTTCCATACAGATTTTAGGATTATTTGTTCCAGTTCTGTGAAAAATGCTGTGGTATTTTGATACAGATTATATCAATGTTTTGGGCAGTATGAGCATTTTAACAATATTATTCTCCCAATCCATGAGAATGGATTATCTTTCTATTTCTTTGTGTCATCTTCAATTTCTTTCATCAGCATTTTATAGTTTTCAGAGTATAGGTCTCTTATCTTCTTGGTTAAGTTTATTCCTAGGTATTTTATTATTTTTGATGCAATTGTAAATGAGACTGTTTTCTTAATTTCTCTTTATGTTGCTTCATTATCAGTGTATAGAACCGCAGTAGATTTCTGTATATTGATTTTGTATTCCTGTGACCTTACCGAATTCATTTATCAGTTCTAGTCATTTTTTGGCAGAGTCTTTTAGGTTTTCTATATATAGTATCATGTCATCTGCAAATAATGAAAGTTTTACTTCCTCCTTACCAAATTGGATGTCTTTTTTTTCTTTTTCCTGTCTGATTTCTGTGGCTAGGAGTTCCAGCACTATGTTGAATAAAAGTGGTGAAAGTGGACATCCTTGTATTGTTCTTAACCTTAAGGGAAAATTTCTCAGTTTTTCACCATTGAGTATGATGGTAGCTGTGGGTTTTTCAGATATGGCCTTTATTGTATTGAGGTATGTTCCCTCTAAATCTTGTTCTTTGGGGTGTTTTATCATGAATGGATTTTGTACTTTGTCAAATACTTTTTCTGCATCTATTGAAATGATGATATGGTTTTTATCTTTTCTCTTGCTGATGTGATATGTCACATTGATTGATTTGCCAATATTGAACCACCTTTGGAACCCGCTTGATCGTGGTGAATGATTTTTTTTAGTGTGTTGTTGGATTTGGTTTCCTAATAATTTGTTAAGGATTTTTGCCTCTATGTTCATCAGAGGTATTGGCCTGTAGCTCATTCTCTCTCTCTGTCTCTCTCTTTTTTGTAGGGTCTTTATCTGGTTTGGGTATCAGGGTAATGCTGGTCTCAGAATGAATTTAGAAGCTTTTATTCTCCATTTTTGGAACAGTTCGAGAAGAATAGGTATTAACTCTTCTTTAAATGTTTGGCAGATTTCACTTGTGAAGCCATCTGGTCCTGGACTTCTGTTTGTTGGGAGTCTGTTCACATTTTCTATTTCTTCCTAATTCAGTTTTGGGAGGTTATTTCTAGGTGTTTGGGAGGTGTTTCTAGGAATTTATTTCTTCTAGGTTGTCCAATTTTTTGCCATATAAATTTTCATAACATTCTCTTGTCATCCTTTGTATTTCTATGGTGTCAGTTGTTATTTCTCCTCTTTTATTTCTGATTTTGTTTATGTGAGTCCTTTCTCTCTTTTTTCTCTTTTTGATGAGTGTGACTAAAGGTTATGAATTTTCTGATTCTTTCAATGAACCAGCTCTGATTTCATTATCTGTTCTATTGTTTTTATAGTTTCTATTTCATTTATTTCTGCTCTAATCTTTATTATTTCCTTCCTTCTCCTTGGGTTTTGTTTGTTCTTCTTTTTCTGCTCCATTAGGCATAAGGTTAGGTTGTTTATTTGAGATTTTTCTTGCTTCTGAAGGTAGTCCTGAATTGCTATAAACTTCCCTCTTAGAACAGCTTTTGCTGCATCTCAAAGATTTTGGACTGTTGTGTTTTCATTTTCATTTGTGTCCATATATTTTTTAATTTCCTCTTTGATTTCTTGGTTGACCCATTCATTGTTTAGTAGCATGTTATCTAATCTCTATGTATTTGTGTTCTTCCCAGATTTTTTCTTGTGGTTGATTTTTAGTTTCATAGTTTTGTGGTCGGAAAAGATGCATGGTATGATTTCGATCTCTGAATTTGTTGAGACTTGCTCTGTGGCCTAACATGTGATCTCTTCTGTAGAATATTCCATTTACACTTGAAAAGAATGTGTATTCTGCTGTTTTAGTATAGAATGTTCTGAATATATCTGTTAGATCCATGTGGTCCAGTGTGTCATTCCAAGCCATTGTTTCCTTGTTGATTTTCTGTATGGAAGGTCCACCCATTGTAGTGACTAGAGTGTTAAAGTTACCTACTATTATTGTATTACTATCAGTTATTTCCTTTATGTTGGTTATAAGCTGCTTTATGTATTTGGGTGTTCCTATATTGGATGCATAAATATTTATAATTGTTGTATCTTCTTGCTGAATTGTTCCTTTTGTGATTATGTAGTATCCTTCTTTGTCTCTTGTTATAGACTTTGTTTTAAAGTCTATTTTGTCTGCTACTTTGGCTTTCATTTCACTTCCATTTGCATGATTCATGCTTCTCCATCCCTTCACTTTCAATCTGCACGTGTTTTTAGGTCTGAAATGAGTCTCCTGTAGGCAGTATATAGATGGGTCTTGCTTTTTTATCTATTCCATCACCCTATGCCTTTTGATTAGAGCATTTAGTCCATTTACATTCAAAGTAATTATTGATAAGTATGTACTTGTTGCCATTTTGTTTGGTTGTTTTTGTAGTTCTTTTCTGCTCCTTTCCTTTTTTCTCTTATCTCATGGTTTTCTGACTTTTTGTGGTGATGTACTTGGAGTCCTCTCCCTTTATTTTTTGCATTTTCATAAAAAAAAAGTTTCTGATTTGTGGTTACCAGTAGGTTTATGTATAACATCTGAAGATGTAGCAGTCTGTATTAAGTTTATGGTCACAAGTTTGAACCCATTCTAAAAACACTAAATTTTTACTCCTCTTCCCCTGCACGTTTTAGGTATATGGTGTCATACTTCACATCTTTTTATTTTGTGAATCCCTTGGCAGATGTTTACTGGTTTTGTGCTTCCTACTTTTTTACTCCTACTTCTGTTCTATCCTTTCCATTGAAAGAGTCCCCTGTAACATTTCTTGTGAGGCTGGTTTAGTGTTGATAAATTCCTTTAACTTTTGTTTGTTTGGGAAACTATTTCTTTTTATATTTGAATGGTAGCCTTGCAGGATAGAGTATTCTTGGTTTCAGGTTATCTTCTTTCAACACTTTCAATATATCATGCCACTCCTTTCTGGTCTGCAAAGTGCCTGCTAAAAAATCAGCTGATAGACCCAGGGTTTTCCTTGTGTGTAACTGTTTTCTCTTGCTGCTTTAAAAAAATCTCTATCACTTTTCTGCCATTTTAATTGCTATTTATCTTAGTGTGGACCTCCTTGGGTTGATGTTTTGTGTGTGTGGGGGGGGTTCTCTGTGCCTCCTTGATCTGGATTTCTGTTTCCTTCCCCAGATTTGGAAAGTTTACAGCTCTTGCTTCTTTAAATAAATTTTCTGACCCATTTTCTCTTTCTTGTCCTTCTGGGATCTCTAGGACACGAATGTTATTATGCTTGCTGGTGTCACTGAGTTCCCTAAGTCTATTTTAATTTTGTATTTTTTTTTTTTTTTTTTTACTCCTCTTCAGCTTGATTGCTTTCCATTACTCTGTCCTCCAGTTTGGTGATCCATTCTTCTGCTTCCTCTAGTCTACTCTTGATTCCTCTAGTGTATTTTTAATTTCAGTTATTGAGTTCTTCATCTCTGATTGGATCTTTTTTATGTTTTCTGTCTCTTTGTAGAGGGTCTCACTGAGGTTCTCCATTCTTTTCTCCAGGCCTGTGAGTATCTTTACAACCATTACTTTAAATTCTCTATCAGGCATATTATTTATCTTTTTTTCATTTGGCTTTCTTGCTGTTATTTTTGTCTTGTTCTTTCATTTGGGACATATTCCTCTGTGTCCTCATTTTGTCTAACTCTCTGTGTCTGTTTTTTATGTGTTAGGAATATCAGCTACGTCTCCTGATTTTGAAAGTAGTGGCCTTATGAAGAAGAGGTCCTGTGGTGTCTTGCAGTGCAATGTCCCCTGTTCACCAGAACGTGGCATTTCGGGAGCGTCTCCTCTGTGTGTTGTGTGCACTGTATTGTAGCTGAGCCACGTTTGCCTTTAGTTCAGTCATCTGCAATGGCTCTTTTTGCCTGTCTTGGGCAGGATTTGTTCCCTATAGTGTTAGTGGGCCAGTCTGGGGCCACCTTGGGCTGAATCAGATCAGGGATTTGCCAAAGCTATGATAGAATCAATCTGCAGAGTGCTTTCCCTATGTTGTCCCCAAGAAGCTTTTGTTGGTGGATAGAATTGGAGTCAGACTAGATGTCTGTCCACTGCCCACTGCCCACTGTTAAGGCCCCGGTTGAACTACTGTGTATGTTTTTTTTTTCCACTCTCCCTGGGACTGGAGTCACTTTGGGGTGGTGCTGGCCCCTGTTGTGGCTGCTTACACACTGCCATGCTTGGGGTGCTGCTTTGGATGGACACCTGCCATGTGTGTTGAAAGGGATGGGTCTGCAGGAAGACTCAGGGGTGGAGTGTGCTGGTCCAGTGCTGGAGGGGACCTGTAATGGTCTAGGAAAACTGCCAAGGCTGGAGGGGGCAGACCTGGATAAGAGTGTGGGAGCAAGGCACACTGTTAGCAAGCTAGGTGGAGAGTGTTTGAGCTGTGCTATTTCCCACAAGTATCTGTGTATCTAGGCTGAGGAGTAGAGGAGGTGTATAGCACCTACTGGCTCTTTTGTTCTTGGAGAAGTCTCCCAAATATCCCTGCCCCTCCAGCACATGCTCTGAGATTAGTAAATGTAGCTCCCTCCCATATACCCCAGGCATTTTTCAAACTGCTGCTTCTATGCTCTATTTTTATGGTGCAGTTTGTTGTATTGTTGTGTTGTCCCTTTAAGGGCAGGGACTCAGTTTTCTACCACCCTCTCATCTCTCCCTGAGCTGAGAAGGCTGAGTTTTAAAGTTTCAGGTGTTAAGCCCCACTGATTATAAGAGCATGCAAAGTTAGACCCTCTGGTTTTCAATGCCAAATATTATGGGAATTCAATTTATCTTCCCAGGGTGGGTCCCCCATGGCTGGGGTGCCTGGTGTGAGATCTCTTCCTCTCCCTTCTCCATGCCTTCAGCATCCCTCGCTCCTGTGGGCAGTCCTGTGAATCTGTTTGGCTGCCGATCATGTCTCTGCCCTTCCTATCCTCTTTGATGTGGCCTCTTCTCTATGTTTAGCTGTGGAGAGTCTGTTCTGCTAGTCTTCAGGTCATTTTCTGGGTTATTTATGCTGATGTGGATACTATCTAGCTGTATCCATAGGACAATGTGAGCCTAGGATCTTCCTACTCTGCCATCTTCCCCAGAAGTCACCTAATTTTTCTGTATCACAATATATGATTTTCTTTTGATTTTTTGCAACTATTTAAGAATATAAAACCCATAGTTCATGGACTATACAAAAACAGGCAATGAGCCAGATTTGCTTATAAGCCATAGTTTGCTAACCCCTTGTGTAAGCTAATCAGGTTGGTCTAATTTCCTTTGCCAAAGATTGGATTCACTGTGGACAGGTAGTTGAACCTTGACCAATGCAACATGAAGGATGGTATTCTGCAAGCTTTCCTTGATTTAAAAAAGAGGCTCATGAGAAAGAACAGTCATTTTATTTCCTGTGGATACTGCTATGTGATGAATAATGCCTATAGTTGCTACAACAATGTGGTGACCAAGAGGCTTCTTGCTTTTTTACTGAAAATGGAAGAGTAGAAAGAATCTGATTGAATCTTCATCATATTAATGAGCTGTGGAATTAATCTGGAAAATACTTGAATCTTCATGAAATTACTAAAGTGTTGAGTTAACTTGACTCTAGACTCCTTGTTGTAAGAAACAATAAAGGTTCTTATGATATAAGCTGTTTTTAGTCAAGTTTTCTGGAAGCCAAAAATATTCTGATATTCAAGGACCCAGGAAAATACTACTGAAGCCATGAAATAGAACAAACTAAAACTATATATGCTGCAGTGGAAGGATATCCAAGACAAGTTTTTAAGTGGAAAAAAACAACAACAGGGTGTGGAACAGTTTTCACAGTTAGAATGTAATCTTAAGGATATATAGGTATATATCTTAAAATTGGGGGAAGACTTTGATTAATTATGATTAACTCTGGGAAGTGTTATTGGAATGAATGGGGAGGAAAAGAGACTTAATTCTAATTGTAGCTATTACTTTATTATTTATAAATTTTAAAGGATGTGCAATTATTACTTTTAAGATTGAAAAACCTGGTTAAAAAAAAATGAAAAGAAAATTGTTAATGCCTGGATAGGCAAGTATTGTGAATAGGATTCTGCAGGAGTCTGGGGATGTAGCAACTCAATGCTAATGCCTAAAATGTAGTAAAGCTTAGATTCAGATACACGATTTCAGTTCTATTTTATTCTCTTAATGTGGTATCTTCATCTATGCCACCTTCTCTCTGGGTGGAGCTTAGAAAAGTATAATCTAGAAGAGAAGAGCAGAGAATACCAGATACTGCAACTACAACTGTTTAGCTCTTCTTATCTTTCTGATAGACAGAATATCGAATGCATTGCCCTTGGGTGTTAGGACTGTGTCTTGTCTCAATTACCACGTGCGTTAATGATTTAGAAGTGGGAAAAAGGGCATTTAGTAATGGAAGTCCTTCCTTACATTTCACTAGTGAGACTTAACTGTGTGGGAATGATTTGGGTGAGGGAGATAAAAGAGAATGTGTTTTGTTTTGTTTTAAAATTTTTAATGTTTATTTATTTTTGAGAGAGAGAAACAGAGTGTGAGCGGGGAAGGGGAAGAGAGAGAGGGAGACACAGAATTCGAAGTGGGCTCCAGGCTCTGAGCTGTCAGCACAGAGCTCGATGAGGGGCTCAAACTCAGGAACCATGAGACCATGACCTGAGCCCAAGTCAGAGGCTTAACCTACTGAACCACCCAGGTGCCCCAAAAGAGAATGTTAAGAAGACTGAGAAGAAGATAAAATAAAGAGAAGCATGAGGGATTTAGGATAGCAATCAAGAAGACATGCCTGATAGTAAAAACTATTGCAAACAGAAGAGAATGAGGTTAGTTACACACATTGTAGACTTTTCACTATGATAGTATAAAAGGAAATTATCAGCTGTGTAGGATGGTATTATCATTAGAACCATAAAGATGAAAGAGACTTTGGAGATCACCTATTCCAAGCCCTTTCATTTTACAGATGACAAAACTGAGGCTGAGAAATTAAACTGACAAAGATCATACACTTAATTAGCTATAAAGCCAGACCAGTGTTTAGTTTCTTAAAATAGACTCTTCTATACCACATTTCCTGAGAATTATTTTGTCTGAAGGCAGTAGAATAACTGGATGACTTCTAAAAGTCCTTTATAGCTTAAAAACATTACTCAAGAACGAAAGCTATGATTTATCACAACCAGGGAATTTTTTTTTCCACCTTGGGTCCTTGCTCGGGGAGTCATGAACCCTTTGATATTTATGCAAAATTATGTCTATGTATGCTTGGAAAGCTGTAGTTTCCAGTGCCTCTTTATGATGGATTAATCTAATAGTAAGTTTCCCCAAAGCTGAATTTGGGATTAATTTCAAAGAATGAAAGTGGAAAAAAATCATGCAATCAATGAGGTAACCAGTTCGAATCCAACCTCAGAAACAAGAGGTGGAGAAGTTAAGGGGACCCTCCAGGTTCAGTGATGGGGGAATATTCTCAAGAGCATCTGACTATATTAGCATATCAAAAGCTGACTGGGTTATGGAGAAAAACTTTCATGTGCTGGGAATTTTTGAAAGTCCAGGTGACTAACTAAAAATGTACAACAGACTTTTTCTCCTTAATGCCTGCCCCCTCCCCCACAAAAGGTCTAGAAAATTTACCAGTTCGGCAAACAGAAAATGAAAGGGGCATACCCTAAAGTTGTAAAAAGAAAATAAAAAAGTTGCAGACGCACAAAGAAATGTAACAATTCTGAAACAAATGCCAAATTATGAAATTAACACAAATATCCCCAAATTTGTATAGAAATAAACCTAATGCACCTCCTTACATTTCTCATTTTCACACTGTACATTTCTAGAAAGAGCTGCAAGAAAGGCTGGTGAAAAATTATGGAAAGAGCCTAAATGTCCATCAACTGATGAATGGATAAAGAAATTGTGGTTTATATACACAATGGAATACTACGTGGCAATGAGAAAAAATGAAATATGGCCTTTTGTAGCAACATGGATGGAACTGGAGAGTGTGATGCTAAGTGAAATAAGCCATACAGAGAAAGACAGATACCATATGGTTTCACTCTTATGTGGATCCTGAGAAACATAACAGAAACCCATGGGGGAGGGGAAGGAAAAAAAAAAAAAAAAAAAAAAAAAAAAGAGGTTAGAGTGGGAGAGAGCCAAAGCATTAGAGACTGTTAAAAACTGAGAACAAACTGAGGGTTGATGGGGGGTGGGAGGGAGGGCAGGGTGGGAGGGAGGGCAGGGTGGGTGATGGGTATTGAGGAGGGCACCTTTTGGGATGAGCACTGGGTGTTGTATGGAAACCAATTTGACAGTAAATTTCATATATTAAAAAAAAAAATAAAATAAAATAAAATAAAAAAAAAAAAAAAAAAAAAAAAAAAAAAGAAAGGCTGGTGAAATGGGGAAAGTGAACTATGGACCTAACTCTAAAGAGAGAGCTCCAGGGCTACTCAGTAAAATGGGGAGACTATCGAGGCACCTGGGTGGCCCACTGGGTTAAGTGTCCAACTCTTGGTTTCAACTCAGGTCATGATCTCATGGTTTTGTGGGTTCAAGCCCTGTATCGGGCTTTGTGCTGACAGTTCAGAGCCTGCTTGGGATTCTCTCTCTCTCTCCCTAAAATTTCCTAAGAGTGTAACAGACACCACCTACTTCCCCTCAGTTTCCCTTAGGAAGTTGACAAAAGACCTCACTAAAAATAAGTAGACCATAAAACCTATGACCCACAAGGAATGTTATGGCCATAGACCACCCCTCATACAATGAAAATGAACCAACCAGGAATGGACAACTCAGCATCCAGAGTTATATAGCCAATAAATAAGGTTAGAACCTGAGAAGGAACAAAGGGGAAGGGAAGGGGAGGGGGGGGGGTGACCAGAACCTTACAAAACAAGGACCCTTGCCTATAGTCCTCCGGCATTCACTTACGAATGTCACCTCTCTGTAAAGAGAGATTTCATACTATTCTTCCTTTCTAATCTTATACTTTAATAACTTTTTCCTGCTGCTCATTTTGTGTCCATCTCTTCATTCTTTGATGTGGCAAGACAAGGAATCCTGGGTATTGAGGTAAAAGAAAATCCTGCAACACAAGTTCTACCTTTCCTCACCAGAGCTTCTCTCTCCTTCCTGCCATTTCCTCAAGGTACAGAAAAGTGAACAGAAGATGAAATACTCTGCTCTCAAACAGAAACTGACTGGAAACCAAACTGGATTCAGATATGGAGGAAAGGAAGTAAAAACATCATCCACACTGTATCACAGCAAATAGAAGGTCTGTCAGAGCTATCCAAGCCTGAGTGAGATGAAAAGAAATGGCATGCAAATCATAAGAGACTCTTAAGTAGAGAACAGACTGAGGGTTGATGGGGAAAATGGGTGATGGGCATTGAGGAGGGCACTTGTTGGGATGAGCACTGGGTGTTGTATGTAAGTGATGAATCATGGGAATCTACTCCCAAAACCAAGAGCACACTGTATACACTGTATGTTAGCTAACTTGACAATAAATTACATTTAGGAAAAGAAAAAAAAATTAAAAATGGGGGAAGGAAAGGAGTTCTGTGTGTAAAATGGTATCAAACAGCATTGTGTGTGACAGAGAAATCATTCATGAAGAGTCAATGCAGCAAACTTCACTGTTGTCTTATTTTAAGAAGTTGCCACAGCCACCCCAGCCTCTAGCAGCCACCACCCAAGATCATTCAGCAGCCATCAGAATCAAAGCAAGACCCTCCACCAAAACAAAAGATTATGTCTGCTTGAAAGCTCGGATGATAGTTAGCATTTTTTAGCAATAGTTTTTTTTTAATCAAGATAAAAAGAAAAATGAAAAGAAATGGCATGGCTACCACGTAAGCATGTTATAGTATGTAACTTTCATCAGGTCACAGAATTAACATTGTAGAATTGGAATTCAAACCCAGGTGGTCTGACTAGCCTGGAAAAATCTGGATAGAAGAATGTTTGATTTACTAAACCGTTTTCCTAAATGAGATAAAGCCATTGAGCCAGCTGTAGTTAGATTTCCAACTCTGATTCTTCGGTGTAAATAAGCCAATGAGAGAAAAGCCCCTACGTCTGATCTCATAACCTTAGGGGACATGAATCAATGAGGATCTCTTCTACAATGATGGACCAGAGCTTGGGGAAGAGCCAGGGATAGCAGTGCTGAGGAACATTATTGACACGGCCTGGTCACAGTCTAGTCCTACAATAGCTACCATACATGCATACTGTCCTAATGAAGTCCTGCTGTAAAAGATTACTTCTTTTAATATCTTCTTGAACAGGAACCTTTGCAGGGGTCCAGCATAGTGAGTCAAGACACCATTAGCACAACTGTTGCCCTTTCCATTACTAAGTTAAACATGCCTAAAATATGAGAATCCTGTCCTAGAATCTGGGTGACAAGAGAGTAGATGTCATAGTTGGGATCATTTCCTTCATGCACCACAACAACAAAAGCCCTATTCTTTTTTTAAGACAAAGTGTAAAGAGCACCCAATCTGTTCCTAGCATGGGTTTGATCTCTAGTCTTGTAGTCCAGCAGTCATTCTGAAAAACATAAATGACATGAACATAATGGCAGCATACAGGGGGCAAGCAGAGGTTAGGTAGCGATGTAGAAAAGATGTGGAAGATTACTGAAACCATGTATTGACTTTTCCATATTTCCCCTAATTTAGACAGAGGGCTGTGGCACAAAGCTTCTCTCAACTGCTTTCATTGCCTTACGGTAGCAATGTAAAAGATGTATTTCCAATAAGAATTAACTTCATCTCCTCTTCAAGTTGTGACTAATTGTAAGTACTATGTAGATAGTCAATAACAAAAAATCGTCTGGGACTGTTGAATTCTCATAGAAAAGCTAATAGTGTATTTGACATTGGATCAAAGAGGTAATTTTATGGCAACAGAAGTGTACTTTTCTATCTAGTCATGATAACATAATCAACTAGCATATATCAACCTAATGGCTTATTAGCTCTTGTCTACGTATTTGATTTCAGGGCCTGTTGCTGCATCCCTTAGTTGTTTGCAAACTGCCTAGTATGTAAATGTCCTAGAGAAGCCCATGTAGCCATCATATTAACTCACTGTAAAGGGTAAACTTACCTGTAAAAGGGAGATATTTACAGTACTTAATTCTTAGGCATCATATGAGGATTAAATGGGACATGTGCATGAAGGATTTAGAATAGTGCTTGGTACCTAGAATGTGTATCATAAGTCAGGGGCCCTTCCAGGAAGTAGAATTCTCTCCATATGACCCAAAGGAGTAAGTGTTAGTGAAAGTACTGCATACATGAGGGTAGGGGGAAGGGAACAAGCAAGGGCTGGTAGGCACCTGGAGACAAGCAATACTCCTCAGGCTGAGGGGACACAGGAAAGAGAGCCAGCTGTTAGCTGGAACTGTAGAAGAGGGACCACCCGGTAGGCATTGTAATCTAAGAGGGATGAAACTGCTGACAGAGATGCTTTGTCAAAGCAGAGGGGGATTGGGAAGAAATACTCTGACCTATTTCTTGTGCCAGTGCCTCCCATCAGCCAAACTTAAACAGCAGCCAACTTGGCCAGATAGCGCAGGACATGCAGTCCTTGGTGATCAGTTTGCTAGAGCATAAGGCAGAAAAGAGCAAATAATGGATTTGGGGGGTGAGGTAATGGGGAGAAGGGGGAATGCAGATTAACCAATGTACTCTGATTCATTTTCTATTTTAAACCAAAACAAACTATCTGAATCCTAACCAAGTTGGTATAACTGCATCTTTTCCCTACTATGAGAAATAAATTATGTGAAATTTTGTTCATATAAAGGTTCATATATGCTTTCCTTTTTTCTTATCTTCTTCATTTGTTATTTATTCATTTAACAAATAATTATGGAATAAGTACCTTGAGAAAGCAATATGCTAAGTATTATGTATAGGATTGGTATTCTTGTCCTTATGGAGATTGTCATTTACAAGTCAAATAATTTAGTATCATGTAAATAATACAATAATACAGTAAAAATCCCCATTATAACTTTTCATTTATGTAAAAGGGAGAAATACTTCTAAAGAAATAGATTTTATATTTTAAATGTTCCTAGATTTGAGCAACATTTTTTGGGTTATATACCCATTTGAAAATCTGATGAAAGCTATAGATTCTCTCTCCAGAAAAAAAAAGTTCATATGCATATAAAAAAGGCTTTTATTGATCACTGTCTTAGTCTCAAGTTTGTTCACTTGAGCCTTTCTCAGATACTCTTCCTGTCTCCCCATTTGCAGGTGCTTATGGGATCTTTTTGGGCTTAGAGGGGCCCTAGAACATTGCAGAGGGTGGAGGGTCAAAAGACAAAGAGTAAAACTTAGTGGCACTGCCTTGCATGGTCATACCTTGTTATTTCCAGAGGAATAGCAAAATGATGGGAGTCTTGGTGCCTAACAAGAAAATTTTTTTTCCAGGTACTGAATGAGAGACCCTGGGTATTGCAAGGGCTCTGATCTGTGAGGCTCCTGGGTACTCAACGCGCCTTCACAAGGGAATCTTGTCTTCAATGAGTGCACTCACTCCCCACAATCTCCCATTTCCTGGCAGCAGGACACTTTCTAAGTTCAGATCCAGCAATCTATACTCTTGCTCCCTGGACAATCCTTTCTCCTTCTCTCCCCCGCCCCCCTTCATTATACACATTGTTGTTTCAAATCCTCGTTATTTTTAAACACAAAGTTCCATTGTCTTTCTCGTTGATGGCTCTTGAGGGCCGACCCAAGTGACTAGTACTGATTCCCTTCTCTTTAGGGATGTGACCAGCTCAGTTTTTAAACATTCCCTGGAAAGGAAGAATTTGCACACCACACCTCCCTCCTTCCCCCCAATAACAAACATTGGGGGGTTTGTTACACATTCCTTTTAAGGGAGTAAAACTTAGGGGAAAAAAAACTGTTCTATTAAATCAAACTGGATGTTTTGATCCTGTTGTATTCTTGTAAACACATAGCTTTGTAAATGATTTCAGGGGTTTCAGGCTTTACACACTGTATTAACTATTGCCGTATAATAAATTATCCCCAAACTTAGCTCAGAAAAATACACACTTATATTTCACATAATTTTAGTGGTTCAGGAGTCCAGGTGCAGTTTAGGTGGGTGGTTCTGGCTCAGGGTCTTTCATGAGCTTGTAGTGAAGATGTCAGCTGGAGTTGCAATCATCTGAAGGCTTGACGATTTGCTATTAAGGTGGCTTATTCATGTGCCTGGCAAGTCAATGCTGGCTGTTGGCAGGAGGCTTCACTTCCTTGCCATGTGGATCTTTCCACAGGGCTGCATGAGTGTCTTCATGACACGGCAGCTGGATCCTCCAGAAATGGTAATCCAAGAGAGAATAAGGCAGATTCCACAATGCCTTTCAGGATGCAGCCTCAAAAGTCATACATAGTTTTTCTGTACTACCTTACTGGTTATGCACATCAGCCCTATTTAGTGTGGGAGGGCACTAACCAAAAGTGTGAACACCAGAAGATGAGAATTGTTGGCTTAGAAGTTGACTATTGCATATGTCAAATTCTACATATTTCCTTTAATTCCCCAGCTTCATTTTATCTACATCAATGATTCATACAGAATGAGTGCAAAAATATTAGTCTCATTTCATTTAAAATAAGATTATAGAGTATTGCTATATGTGCTTGCTTTTCTGTGTTAAAAAAGCAATATCTCGCCCCATCCTAGTTTTTTTTTTTTAATATTTTATTATTTTTGAGAGTGAGAGGGTATGTGCTCCTTTGGAGGATGGGGAGGGGGAGAACACAAGATCAAAAGCAGGCTCTGTGCTGACAGCTGCTCAAACTCAGGAACCATGAGATCATGACCTGAGCCGAAGTCAGATGCTTAACCACTGAGCCACCCAGGCACCCCATCCCATCCCAGTTTTAAGTAGGTGGTATCTTATTTGGTTCTAGAGTCCACAATTCTAGTGAGATATAGAAATTTATGAAATGGCTTATAGGAAAATCTGACAATCAATGATCTCACTAGAATTCAAAGGACTAGAACTACTGAACCTCATTTAGCTAAGTCACATAATCTGTATGGTTATTTTAAGTTATCTCTTTGTTGTGGTTACTAATTATAGCATTTCACTGAACAAATGTTTAATACAGTATTAAATGGAACAAATAATAATTCACTGAGGATAATTACAACAGAAAAAATGTGGGGTAGAACCAAGAACAGTAGATGGGGAAGAGTCAGGAGGTTTTTTAGATGTAGTCCTGCTACTACCTAGTTTTGTTACTTTAAGCAGGTTTCTTAAATTTCCCTATTTGTGAAATTCTGGAGTTAGACTAGAACTGGATGATCTCTAATTACGACTTTAGCTCCAGTAGTCTCTGAAATTACCTATGAAGCCACATCTATGTAATTATTCCCCATTCTTCTCTGCTTCTAAATCCATTTCACAGTTCTTCTCTAACAAGGTCCATTTTCTCTTTGTATTTTATTCTTCCAGCAATTATTCTGCATTCCTCCATAATCCTACGCTATCCTTTGCCAGTTTATCCATTGACATGTCTACTTTCTTGGCTGTCCTTAGTAGCACCCTGAATATATTGTCTCAAAACTGCATGTAGATAAGAACTCTGCAATTACGACGATGGACTCTGATTTTTATCTATAGGGTTCATTTTGGTCCATATTGAACCTCACCCAAGCATATTCAATATATTTTCCTAAGAATGGCTGCTCTTAATCCTGATTTCTTTTTTATTTCAGTAACTATTGTTCTCAGTCATACAGCAATGAGCAAGGCAAACATGGAGTCCGGTTGTGTAGTTTCAACTTCTTTTCACCCACTTTTAGTATTCTGTCTATGTTTAAGTTGTAGAATTCCCGTGGGGCACCTGGGTGGCTCAGTTGGTTGAGCATCCGACTTTGGCTCAGGTCATGATCTCACCATTTGTGAATTTAAGCCCCACATCTGACTCGTTGCTGTCAGCACAGAGCCTGACTTGGATCCTCTGTCCCCCACTCTCTCTCTGCCCCTCCCCTGCTTGCACTCTCTCTCACAAAAATAAATAAAACATTAAAAAAAAAAAGTTGTAGAATTCCCAGAAGTCACAAATAAAAGTGTCTACAGCAGCCAGGCAATGAAAATGAGTGAGGCAGGAGAGCCATTAGTCCAGGAGAGACCAAACAAAGAGGCCCAGATCTCTCATGTTTTCCAGATAAATTAGAAATCTAGATTTTATTTTAAGTTTTAATGTATTTACTTGGAGAGAGAGAGAGAGCACGAGCAGGGAAAAAGCAGAGAGAGAGGAGAGAAACAATCTCAAGCAGGTTCCACACTGGCAGCACGGAGCCACATGCGGGGCTTGATCTCACAAACCATGAGATCATGACCTGTGCCAAAATCCAGAGTTGGACACTTAACCAACTGAACCACCCAGGCACCCTGAAATCTAGATTTTAAAGTAAATCTCCTGCTTTATTGAATTTTGGGATCTACTTAAAAGATATTTGGAAAACTACCACGTGGGCCAAATGAAACATTTTTGGTGGCTGAATTTGGCCATTGATCTTTCCATTTAGGACCTCTGTGAGCCTAAGATCACTAGCAAGGCTAAATATCTTCATTTTTTAAAAAACTCATATGCCCCAACATTCCACATAGCTGGGCACCCATGACACATTCTTTCCTGTTATCTATGCCTTGTCTCTATGTCACTCTCCCCAATTCAATATCTTCTTTATTCCATCTTCCAACTTTTTCACGATTTCTTTTTACTCCTATCTTCTATTTCCAGTAAATCCAGGAAAAGGAGGAGCAAGATGAAAACTGAATTGCTGAAGTAAAAATTACTTCTGTCCATGTTAAAATGCATCTAAAAGCAGTTTGGAGGTCCAAAGGGAGAACCCTAATTCTGTCTAGTTAAGCATGCTGGGTAAAATGATCAAACTAAAAATCTTGGTTTGGGCTAGGACCAAACAGAATAAAAATCAGCTCAGACTGAAATGAGAAAAAGCAGCAGGCAGTGCCTGGAGGACAGACAAGCCAGCTGCAAAATTAACAGAGAACCTTGTTCTTCCCACAGCCATTCAGCAGCTGTAAAATGCTCTACCTCTCATACTTCTCTTTTACCAATGATGCCCAGGCTATCTTAGCTATTTAATAGCTATTATTAGCTATTTTTATTTTATTTATTACTGGGCGCACCCAATTAGTGAACAGCCCTCTCCTCATGACAGCATCCAATCCCTGGTTAATCCCCACTTTTCCAAATCCCACCTCACAAATAGCGTCCAATCCAGAACTGATTCCCGCTCTCCCCAGACCCTCCTGACTCCCTTTGGCGGGAACCTAAAACTTACAAAAGACACTTCATCCTCCAATTTCCTGGTTTCCACGCTTCCTCTGGAGTGCCCTTCCTCCTGATTTACAAATAAATCTGATGTTAATCAGATGGCAGTCTTCTTCCCAGTGGTTCTTTGGCTGATTTGGCTTTAACAGGAAGCAAGTTAGTATCAGGATCATGTTTCATGATTTCTGCTAAATTTTCATCTCAGCAGTTAAGGTTTATAGTTTTTAATAGCTACAAACAAAGATACATGCTTTCTCTAATGGTTCCATAAGCACATTTCTAGGAAGGAATTTCCCCTATCCCCATCATACAGTCCTCTAATATCTGTTTAAAAATGGCTTTAGTCATTTTATCCGGTTCAAATTTCGGCGATTTCAGTTTAAGTGACTTCGGTTCTGAATTCCTGGGTTACATTAAAAGGTAGCAGATGGGGGTTGTTGGGCTTTGAGGGTGTAAATTTTTTATGTAGTTACTGTTAGCTCAATGAGGACGGGCTGGATCATTTAAAAAAGGCTTCTGGAAGAGGAAGCCCCAAGCTTCACCCGTGTTTTTCCGGACGACCCCGGAGGCACAAATTGCCGGATGACCTTTTTGAATGTAGAGGAAAGGGGTGCGTCTGTCTTCTTCGGGAACGATGCACATTTGGATTCAAGCCTGACAGCCCAAAACCTTGTACCTGGAGCCGGGTGATGGTTCCACCCCGGGTCTCTGGGAAGGAGTCCCGGGGGTCTCTGGACAGGGTGCTCTTGGGCGTGGGCCGCCTCGGCTGCCCGAGCCTCCAGTTCGCTGCGCGGCGCGGGAGCTGTGTCTTGCTCCCGCGCCGCCTCCAGGTTTCCCGCGTTATTGACTCAGTCCCCCCTTGGCAGCCTCCCTCGAGCGGACTGTGGCGCACATCTGCCTCGTGCCGGGGGCCCGCCCCCGGGCTATGCTGCCCACGCCCAGAGCCTTCCTCCCGTCTGGTCCGGCGCAGTGCAGCAGAGCGCGCTCCCGCTCGGGGCCGGCCCGGCTCGCGCGCACGCGCGCTGGGACCCCCGCCCTCAGAGGGGAGTGGGGGCAGAGGGGGCGGTAACGGGGGAGGGGAAGGAGAAGGAGGAGGCGGCGGCCGCATCGCCTCCGGCGGGGCTCGAGCTCGCCCTTGCGCGTGCCCTCCGCCTCGCCCGAGCCCCGCGAGGGTGAAACGCTTTCTCCCGGCATGCAGCGGGAGGAGGGATTTAACACCAAGATGGCGGACGGCCCGGATGAGTACGATACCGAAGCGGGCTGTGTGCCCCTTCTCCATCCAGAGGTGAGGAACCGCGCCGAGCGCATTCCTCGCCCTTCGGGCCCCGACCGTTCTCCCCCGAACTTGCGGAGGGCTATGGCCTAACCGTGTGGGGGTAGTGGAACGTGCCGAAGTTGGGGAGGGCGGGGAGGCAAATCCAGGCCCGAGCGCGGCTGCGAGCGGATAACGGGGTGGAGATAGCGGGGCGGGCCTGGTCGGGGCGGGCTCTGGGACGCAGTCCCTGGCTGTGCCTAGAGGACAGAGGTGGAGATGTTGATGGTTCTGCTCTGTCGCCACGCTGCTCGCGGGTGCACAGGTGACGGGGGCCTAGTGCTGGTTTGGAACCGCAGCTTACGCCCCTAGTCCTGCTCCAAGCTTCTCGGGGGCGAGGACGGAGCGCGTCTGGTTTTGATTTCTTCTCCTTTGCTTCGCTGTGGTGAATGGTGGTAGCTCTTCCTCCCATTTAGCTCATCACTGTGGGTAGTGCAGGGTAAGAACACAGTTTCTGTATAAAGTGATGTCCTTCCAGGTTATGCCATAGGCAGCACCTCGGGCACCTTGTGTCGGATGTCCTTATATGAGCGTTTGTCCTTATGCGATTAACGAGAGAGGTCAAAAGTTTTGAGAATAGAGCCACGCTTACACTAGCTTGTCAAAGTATGGGTTGTTTTGTTTTGTTTTTTTTGGTTTTGTTTGTTTTTTTGGAGCCAGGGGAAGACAGTGCAACACGTTTCCCATCACAACAGGAGTATCTTCCCATGTAAGTAAACAGTGTCCCGCTCCAGGATCTGTCATATTCTGTACTTGTTTACTTCTTAGTTTATAGCTGAGCTAGTGCTAGTTCAGTCCTGGAAGCAATTCGTGATGCATTCCAGTTTTCAATGATTCACAGTTAGGTGTGGGTCAGGTAGCGGCAAAGCTTACTGAAGAACTGTAGTTTTTATGAGGTTAAGGATGAAGACAACCTTTGTGTTGTAGTGAGGGGAACCAACATGGAAGTCTCTATCTGGTTACTTTACAGTAGAATGATTCTACTTGTTTCTGAACTTTGGGCTATATTGCATGCTTTTATTATTTAGTAAAATGTAAATAAAGATACACACTTAAACATGTTCTGTATTACTACTCAATCACCCTCTTACTCATCACTTTGCTTTACCACAAACAGATGGGACCGTTCCTTAGGAATATGCCTGAGCCACTGTCCATAGAAAAGGCTTCTCTGGATTTCTGAGAAACAGAGCTGTCCATAGAAAAGGCTTCTCTGGATTTCTGAGAAACAGAGCTGTCCAGTAAAACTAAATATTTTTGTGACCAAGGTAGTAAGGTTTTTAGAACTGTCATTGGAGCTTAGGCCTGAAAAATATACCAAGAAACAAAGTAGTTTTCAGATGATTTATTGAAAATAGTACTAAGGAATATTTATTATTCGTCTATTCCTGTGAAAGTTTCAAATACTTAAATATTGATTTTATGTATTTTAACATACTGTTCTCTTGGTAAACCTTTGCCTTGTAAAATAATACATTGTTTGGTACTTTGGTAACAATCCAGAGATTGCTTGGTATAATGAAATGGCCTGTAGGCTTGAAATTTACAGACCAGTCTTCCGGGTGGCATGTAATAGGATGTTATTAGAAAATCGATTGAAAGTGGAAGTTGATATCGATATCTACCATTCCTTTTCACCTAGCAAACACAAAGTCTGATTAGATGTTATGAGTCTTAAGCTTAGAATTACAAGAGCTAAGGTCTTTCTGCATTTTTCCTGTGGTTAGTGTTGCCTGCATACCTGGTAAAGTTCTGCTTCCTTGCAGTATGTGCTTGGGCAAGCTACTTCTGAGTTCTAGCTTCATCGTTTATAATACTGGTTTGGAATAATAACTGATAGGCTATTGTGAGGATTGAGACGATGTATTCTTTTTTTGTTGTTAAAATAAGCAGTGTTTTCACCTTCTTTTGTAAAGAAACCCATTCTCTGCCTTGGTAAGCAAATAAAAATGCTTTTAACTTCTTTTAGAAGAGAACATAGACCTTTGGTCAGACAGACTTAGGTTCCAATCTGTATTTGTAGTAATTAGCCGAGGGACCTGAGACAAGCACTTAATCTCTTTAAGGTCCCAATTTGTTCATCAGAAATGGAGATGTGGGCTAGTTCACTTAGCTGTAAGGGATTAGGTGAAGCTGTACGTGTGGAGGATTAAGAATTGGCACATTGTAGGTGCTCAGTTAATGTTACTTCTTTTTCTTCTACCAGAAGAAGGAGGGAGATGTTACACATTTTGGTTTTGTTAAATGGTTTAGAGACTTGTGTGGACTTTAATTTATGGAATAGAATCTTGTAGGAACAAGTTTTATTTTACTTTTTATCTTAATTTAACACTGTGTCACAAAAATAGTTTCTCACTTAATATTTGTTGAACAGACGAATTATTATTTGTAGGATAAAGAAATAAGCCATTTCATAAACCTTCTGTTAGTATGCAAACTGTGCACTATTAAAACCGTTCTCAAGGGATTACGTAATTGGATAAACAGTGAAACCTTTTTAGAGATATTTCCTGTGAGAGAACCTTTTTAATTAAGTGATTCATTCATTTAGTCAGTCTTTTAAACATTTGTTTATTTTGTTTGGGTCAGGTACTGTGCTGGACTCTTAAGACTTTGGGATTTTTGTGTTAAATTCAGTGAGAGACAGGATAGAGTTAAGAGCCACTGGTGATAAGCAGAATTTGAGTTTTGCCACTTGCTATTATCGTGGTCCATTTACATTTGTAAAATTGGGTCAGTATCTCTTAGAGTATTTATTGTGAGTGTTAAGTAGTATAATAATGTTTTTAAGTGTTTATATAATGTTTATAAAGCAGTCATCCCAGACTGAGGCTGCCAAACAAATCTAACCTTCTGAGAGTCCTGGCATGTAGTGAATACTGGTGCTATTACTTTGTTTTCTGATGAAATAGGTGATTATTCATTTTATCATAATGGAAGAAATTAGAGGTTATTTGGGAAAAGATGAACTGATTATCATGGGATTAGGGTGCTAATCCTAACTCTTGACTTTAGGCTGTTGTACCTTTAACTACTCTTAGTTTTTTTGCTTTGAAGATAAAAGAGGTAGACTAGATGATCTCTTAAGATTTCTTCAAACTCTAATGTTGTGATTGTATGTTGTGAGTTTTCAGAATCAGTAGGTTTGAGCATCTATCTACTACGTGCATAGCACTGTGCTAGGTTATATGGGTGAAAATAAATAGGATAGCTCCTGCTCTCCAGAGTTAATGATCTAATTGGGAATATATACGCTGTTAAGTGTGAAACACTTAACAGAAGGCAAATAAGTGCTGAATTGAGTAGTGTAGCCTGCAAGCAGTGTCAGATTTCTGTCATCTAGAATGGTTAGAAGAAAGACTTTAGCAGGGACATAGAGACCATATGTTGGTCTACAATCCAGCTGACTTGCTATCATCACTCTTCCGTTTCACCCGCTAGTATATCCTCAGTAAGCCTTCCTAACTCTTTCATAGAATGAGGCCACAATACCCCCCTTTGCCAGAGTATTATTATAGGGACTCTCTGTTTCAGCAAGATCTGACTCAGAGCTTTGAACTGGATTGCCTAGATTATCGAGGGCTTTCATCTCTTGTTTTCTTTTTTTCTCAATTTAAGAACTTCTGTCACTGCTTTTTCTTTAGTTTCTCTTTTTTAAATGGTATATATATGGGGGTTTTTTTTTTGCTTTACATTAATTTTGTCCATATTCATGTCTCATTTTTTTGTTTAAAATTTTAAGGCAAAATATTACTGTCTCCTGCCTTCAGATTTAAAAAAAAAAAATCTCTTTTTTGAAGTTTTTCTTTAGTGAAAGCGATTTTGCCTTTTTCCGTTACTATTTTTTTGCCCTATCATGTAGTTAGAGATACATGTGTACACATAAGTAAATTAATTCATTTGCTTTCAGAAAGTAGATAGAAAATTTCTTTGAAAATTGCTTTTCTTCTTCTGTTGGGTTACCGGCACACTCTTTCCCTTTAAAGTATGTCTTTCTGGCCGTCTTTAGAATCTGATGCCTTTTTTACTCGGGAGGAACGCTATAGGTCATGTAGTTGTAATTTAGATTTAAAAACACTGTACCTCAAGCGTAGTAATCACTGAATCAATGTATATAAAATACAAATGCAACTGATTGGTGACCTCATAGATTGTGGCAAAGCCAAAGTTGCAAACTACTGACCTATAAACCAAATTAAATTTAGCTGTGAGAAATGCCATTTTACAGTTTTGACTTCTTTGTATTATTTTGCTCATTATTTTTATTTAGTTTGAGAGAATCATTCTAAAAATATTTAAGAACGGACTGTGGAGTGGATAGATGTAAGATAGAGGTTAAAAGTGTGAGTACTAGTGTATGGCTGCTTGAGTTTAAATTCTAGTGTTGCCACTTACTAGCTATGTGACCCTGGGGAAGTTATTGAATTGTGTCCTAATTTTCCAGATTTAAATGAGAGTATAATAGCACCTACCTCATGAAGTTGTTGTGAAAGTTAAATGAGATAATATATGTAAAGTTCTGAGTCTGGTGCTTAATAACACGATACATGTTAGCTGTTAATGTTGTGGTAAGAAATTAGTAATTCTCAAGCAACAGTAGTATACATTATTATTAGGTATGGAGGCAACTAAGTAGGTAAGAAAATTAAAATTGGGGATTGAGGAGAAGATAGGCAGAGGACTCTATTTTAAGCCTTTTTTATATTATTTATTTATTTTTAAATGTGTGCTTTGATATGAGGAGTGTTTGTTGAGCATCTAAGTATGATCTTGATGCTTTGATAGTCCACAGAGTAATGGGGAATATAAAATAAGACATTGCAGAATAACAAAAGATTAACTGTAGGCCTCCAGATCCCTCACACTAGATGAAAGTGAGCATGTTAAAATTTTGTTAAAAGTTAAAAACCCATGGCAAACCTCTTTTCCTCTAGAAAGTATCCTAAGGTTATGTTAGGGTAATTAGGATTAGTTAGTTAAGGCATCTTGATATAGTGTACTTTTTTAATGGAACCTCCTATAATCACCCAATCCAAAAAACATTATTTCAATACAAGGTTACATGAAATTCTCTTTCACAGCATCATCTAACTCTAATATTATTTTGTAATTAGATTCTGTCACCGATAGGTAATTTAAGAATAAAATATCAAATACTTAAATTTTTTTTTTAATGTTTATTTTTGAGGGGGAGAGGCAGAGAGAGGGAGACACAGAATCCAAAGCAGGCTCCAGGCTCCGAGCTGTCAGCACAGAGCCCGACGAGGGGCTCGAACTCGGGAACAGCAACATCATGACCTGAGCTGAAGTCAGATGCTTAACTGACTGAGCCACCTAGGTGCCCCAAATATCAAATACTTTAAACTTTGGAATTAGAAGAATTGATTCAAGGCAATATTGTATTTATAGAAAATGAAAGTAAAATTCTCACCCATGTAATAATTTTCTAATTGTAGGATAATATTTTCTATTAAAATATCCTTAGAATAGAGCTACAGGCAACTAATTTGAAAGTACAGTGAAATTTAGCTTTCTGTGAAGGAAATATTGCAAAGAACTTAATTTCCTGAATTATAGAGGGATAAACAGGATACTTTTGTCTTCTGTTTTAATCGGTGAAAATTTGCCATATTACTCCATTTTCTAGGGTTGATACATTCTAAATATGATAGAATCCCAGATAAATTGCAATATTATAGTGTCTTAAGCTTGTCTTTGTGATTATCAATGATTATTGAGGAGATGGAGATGAGGGGGTTAAATGTATCTGAAGGGTTTTTTTTTTTTTTGTATATATGTTAGATAGTTTGTATCTTTTTTTAATGCTTATTTTATTTTGAGAGAGTGAGAGAGAGCCTGTGTGCACACACCAGTGGGAGAGAGGGAGAGAGAGAATCCCAAGTAGGCTTAGTGCTGTAAGTGCAGAGTGTGACATGGGGCTTGAATTCACGAGCCCGTGAGATTATGACCTGAACTGAAAGAGTCGGACACTTAACTGACTGAGCTACCTGGGTGCCCCTAAATAGCTTGTGTTTTTCAACTGGTTATTTAATACTAGGAAAAATCAAGTGAAAAAATAGTAACCACTGATTGAGAATTTACTGTACTGTACCCTTGTGAATTAAAAAAAAATTTTTTTTTTTAACATTTATTTAGTTTTGAGAGAGACAGAGACAGAATGTGAGTGGGTTAGGGGCAGAGAAAGAGACACACACAGAATCCGAAGCAGGCTCCAGGCTCTGAGCTGTCAGCACAGAGCCTGACGTGGGGCTCAAACTCAAGAGCTGTGAGGTCATGACCTGAGCCAAAGTTGGACGCTCAACCGACTGAGCCACCCAGGCACCCTTACCATTGTGAATTTTTAAAAATGACTTTTTGGATTACCAACATTTGTTAATTTATGAAGGATTTAATGAGGGATGAACAAACCTATCCCTGTTCTTATGATTGATAAACAAATAAATAAGTCCTTCACTGAAAAGAGAAGTTATTTGTTGTGTAAGAATCCTTGAGTTGCAAATGTCTCCAACCCTTTAAAAATTCTTTTTAAAAACGTTTATTCATTTTTTGAGAGAGAGCAAGTGTGAGTGGGGGAGGGGTAGAGAGAGAGAGGGAGACACAGAATCTGAAGTAGGCTCTAGGCTCGGAGCTGTCAGCACAGAGCCCAACGTGGGGCTCGAACTCATAAACCATCGAACTCATAAACCATGAGATCGTGACCTGGCTGATGTTAGAAGCTTAACCGACTGAGCCATCCAGGAGCCCCATGTCTCCAATCCTTTTAAAACTTACTTGGGCAAAAAGGAAGTTACTGATTCCTATAATTCTAACTTAGGATAGCAAGAGACTCAAGGATCCCTGGAATCTGAGCCAAGAATGTCAACAAGACTGTTTTTCCTCTATCCTCATCTCTGCCTTTCAGCTCTATTTTCTCCTAATGTAGGACAGCTTCTTCTCTGTAGTGGTGATATGGATGTGGACTTTTTTTTTTTTTTTTTTTTTGCCATATGTCTCAAATATCAGCCAACCATTAGAGGGGGACTGCATGTTTTCCCTTTTCCACATTGGAATTGGGTTTTCCTGATTTAGGTTTTTTTTCCATTCTTATAGCCATGAGATAGGGCCTGTTATTTGCTAAGATCTTTTGGTTGGATCTGGGGGAAGAACAGTTTCCTTAAGGAATGCTAGCATGTGAAATTATTTCTGTCCTCTATACTTTTAATTTAAAGAACTTTTTGTTTGCTTTGTTTCCAGCCATCCAGTTTTGTTGTTGTTGTTGTTGTTGTTGTTGTTGTTGTTATGCTTTAAGAGATGTTGTAATAACATTGAACTCATTCTTAATGCCAAATGTTCTAGTTGGGTTACTGAATAACAAATAACCTAGACCAGGGGTTGGGAAACTTTCTATAAAGTTTCCAGATAGTAAATGTTTTCAAGTTTGTGGGCCATATGAGTCTCTTTGGCAACTACTCAGTTCTGTGGTGGTCATATGAGAGCAGCCAAAGACAATATGGAAATGATTGGATGTGCTGTGTTCCAATAAAACTTTATATGTAAAATCAGGTGATGGGCCAGATTTGACCTGTGGGCTAAATTTGCCAGGGCTATATTTGTCCCTTATCTGGGCAATACATAGGTACTCCAAGAAACTTACATTAAAATACAGATTTCAGTGCATTGAATCCCATTAATCACTGGTATTCAGTAACTTTATCACAACTGGATTTGTGTGGGAGATGGGTTAGGTGAAGTAAGAATATGAGTGTGTGTGTGTGTGTGTGTGTGTGTGTATTAGAATCTTACTGAGAATTTTGTTAGAATACACTTATTTCCATGCACACCTCTCACAGTTTCCAATTTAGTATGTGGGTTTGTGGTATGCATATTTTGAAAAAGTTCCAGAGATGATTCTTATCTTATAAACTCTCATATTTTGTTCCCCGTTCAGTGATACATACTTGATATGTGGGAAAACTTTTACTCCAGGAGGAGGAAGGAGGGTACCTTGACATTTAATATATGAGGCATTGTACTTATTGCTATTCATGTTATCTCTTTGGTTTGATAGATCACAATAATGGTAATTGCTAACATTTATCAAATTATAACCATGAACTAGTCACTATCCTGAAACAGTTCTGCATATATATTCATTCATTTAATTCGTACATTTTTTCATACCTATTTTATAAATGAGGAAATAGAGGCAGAGAGAGGGTAAGTAACTTGCTGGTAAGTGGCAGTACTGAATTTGAATCCAGGCTTACTGTTTGAATTTAGTTGCTCCTTTTTAAAAGTGCAGCACAGTGTGATAGTGATAATACAGTCATAGCGTTGATTGAATATTATTATTTGCCAAGGCACTGGTTAGCAATGCCCCGGGATTACAGATGCCCTCATTTACTTTTCAAAAATTCTTAAAAGTTTTTTTTAATAGACTTTATTTTTTAGACTAGTTTTGAGTTCACAGCATAATTGAGCAGGAAGTACAGAGATTTCCCATATACTGGCTGCCCACACACCTGTACCACCCTCCCCATCAATATCCTGCATCAGAGTTACATTTGTTATATTTATGAGCCTACATTGATACATCATCATCACCGAAAGGCCATAGTTTACCTTAGGGTTCACTTTTGGCATAAATTCTATGGGTTTTGACAAATGTATAATGCATCCACTATTACAGTAGTATATGGAATAGCTGCACTGCCCTAAAAATCCTCTGTGCTCCACCTGTTCATCCCTCCCTTCCTGCTAACTGGCAATCACTGATATTTTAACTGTTTTCATAGTTTTGCTGTTACTGTAAAGCCACGTAGTTGGAATCATGCAGTATGTAGCCTTTTCAGGCTGGCTTCTTTACTTAGTAATAGCATTTTAGTTTCCTCCATGTTTTTTCATGACTTGACAACTCATTTCTTTTTTAATGCTGAATACTGTTTCATTTTCTGGATATACCATAGTTTGTTTATTCACCTACCGAAGGACATTTTGGTTATTTCTGTGTACTGCTCATTTACTTTTTACAGTTCTGAAAAGTAGGTATTATTGAACTGTTTATAGATTAGGAAGCAGAGTCAGAGAGGTGAGGTAATTTATTCAAGTTCACATCATTAGCAGTTGGCAGAGTTTATATTAGAATCTAAACTCTGACTCCAAATTCATAATCCTCGTATATACTCTGCCATATAATTTAATAGGCCAAAACACAAATTAGTTTTGATTATATAATAGAAAAACTATCAGAGTTACTATCAGCTTTTGTTATTAAAGAAGTTAGGGGAGGACTCCGTTTTGGCAGTTGCTGTAAGGTTACTTTTTTGAATAATTGACTTGAAATCCTAAAACTAGATTTTTGTAAAAACACTGCTTCAAAATTTTTGTTAACTCAACTTATTTTTTTCTTTCTTCTGCTTAGTCTAAACTCATAAGGGAACATATGTTTTCATTAATAAAATCCCTTGAAAGGAAATGAAATAACCCTAGGTATGGATCAGGGGAGGCTTTGGAGGGGTTGGAGATAAGTATTCTTAGCATTAAATCTGTGGTAGTAGCTGATGAGAGGACAAGTGCTGGCTTGAGTCTAGGCACCTCCGGTGTAAAACTTTTTGAAGAGTCACACTATCATTTGTGTTATCACCCTTCATTGTAATTATAAATATTCACTACTCTCCATTTGCAATTCTGTGACTATGGTCATGAATAAACTGTAGACATTCTTTCTAAGGGAATTTTCCTTTCTGATTGAACACTCAATACGAATATCCAAGATCTTTCAACTCTTTGTGTAAGAAGTTAATTAAGTTGATTTCATAAGTTTCCATTTTCTAAACTTGTTTTTTCCTTGTCTTCTTTTTTTCTGTGGATAGTTGAATATAACCAAATCCAAAAAAAAGTCACACTTGGGGGGAAAAAATTGACAAACTAGAATCTAGCACTATAAGATAGCAGACCAAATAAAAACTTAAACCTTTCTGAACTGTCATCCTAACATCTGATTTATTCTATATTGTTGAATAATATGTGTGAATTTTCAAGGTATCAGAAATTTAAATTCCAGTATGGGTTTTTGGCTTTTAAGAACCATGGCACATGATTGTTGTTAAAAATTTAAGGAGTATAGAAGGTGTACAGTAGAAGGTAAAGTATATAACCGATGCATTTTTTCTTAATACACTTAGGACATAGTTCCATCTTAGCATATAATTATTTTTACCATTCTTTGTAATATCTAGACCTGCCTTTTTTTTTAAAGTTCTTATATTTAATGCAGTTTTATAATATTATTTGACTATAAACAGGGAAGTTAAAGTGTATATTATAAACACAGACACAGCCTGCTGAGTTCTGTGGTTCAGGTTGTGCAGATTATTATGTTAATCCTCAAATCAGTTTTCTAGGTGTGCAGGATGGTTTAGTGTTGATCTGGCTGTATTTCATGGATGTGATACACACAAAAAAACTTCCATGCTGTTCTGTCATCTTGGTTTCTCCTAGACCTGCCTTGTTAATGTGGTAGCTACCACCAATGACATGTGGCAATTTAAATTTAAACTAATTAGAATGAAAATAATAAAAAGTTCAGCTTTTCAGTCACATTAGTCAAGTTCCAAGTGTTTATTAGCTATGTGTGGTCAGCAGCTACTGTTTGAGACAGCACAGAAATGTAGAATACGTGCATAATTGCAGAAAGCTCTATTGCACAACACTGGTCTGGATGGGTTTTTTGTTTGTTTGCTTTTGTTTTTTTGAGAGAGACGGGTGCACAAGTGGGGGAGGGGCAAAAAGCGAGGGAGAGAGAATCATTTTCAATTAAAAAATTTTTTTTATATTCATTTTTGAGAGAGAGAGAGAGAGAGAGACAAGCATGAGTGGAAGAGGGGCAGACAGAGAGGGAGACATAGCATCCGAAGCAGGCTCCAGGCTCTGAGTTGTCAGGATAGAGCTGGACAGGGGCTCAAACCCACAAACTGCGAGATTGTGACCTGAGCCAGAGTCGGAGGCTAAACTGACTGAGCCACCCAGGTGCCCTGAAAATCTTCTTTCTTTAAAATTTTTTAAAAGTTTATTTATTTATTTTGAGAGAGAGAGAGAGAGAGAGGGAGAGAGAGCAAGGGAGGGGCAGAGAGACAGGGAGAGAAAGAGAATCCTGAGCAGGCTCTACACTGTCAGTGCAGAGCCTGATGCGGGGTTTGAACCCATGAACCATGACCTGAGCTGAAATCAAGAGTCAAACAGTTAACCGACTGAGCCACCTGGGTGCCCCTGGATGATTTTTTAACCATGTGTATGTTTTTTAAAAATATATTTTTTTACTGCAGAGCCATTTTTGTTGAGGTATATTTTATTTATGATAAATTGCATAAATTAAAAAATTTTAAGTTGATAATTTTTCTTTAACTTAAACTTTTTATTTTGAGATCATTTAGATTCACATGCAGTTGTAAGAAAAAGTGCAGAGAGATCTTGTGTACCCATTACCCAGGTTCTCCCAATGGTAACACCTTGTAGAATTATAGAGTAATATCACAACTGGGAGATTGATATTGTATCACTGAAGATATAGAACATTTCCATCACCAGAAAGATCCTTTGTATTGCCTTTGTATATCATGCTAATCTAGTATCCATTTCTGTAGTTTTTGTAATTTTAAGAATGTTATTTAAATGGAATCATAATTGTTTGTAACCTTTTGGGCGTGGCTTTTTTCAATCAGCATAATACTCTGGAGATTGATCTGGTTGTAGCGGACATCATCAGTTTGTTCCTTGTTATTACTGGGTAGTATATGGATATACTACAGTTTGTTTAATCATTTACCTATTGAAAGATATCTGGGTTGTTTACAGGTTTTGGTTATTATAAATAAAGCTACGTTAACCATTTGTGTGCAGGTCCTGTGTAAACATAAGTTTTCATTTCTCTGGGATAAATGCCCGGAAGTGCAATTACTGGGTTATATGGTAGTTTTATGTCAGTGTTTTTAGGAAACTGTCAAGCTGGTTTCCATAGTGACTGTACACAACCAGCAGTGTGTGAGTGATCTGATCTCTGTATCCTCACCAGCATTTGGTGTTGACACTTAATGATTGTAGCCCATTTTAATACGTATATGATTATAAGTCATTGTGGTGTTAATTTGCATTTCCCTAATGGCACATGATGCCAACTATGTTTACATGTGCTTATTTGCCATCTTTATATCCTCTTGGGTGAAATATGTCTTTATATCCTCTTGGGTGAAATCTTCATATCCTCTTTGTTTGCTAGGGCATACAAACACCACACACAAGGTAGCTTAAATAATGGAAATTTATTTTCTCATAGTTCTTGAGACTGGAAGTCCAACATCAAGGTGTTAGTAGGTTTGTTTTTTCCTGAGGTCCCACTCTTTAGCTTTTAGATGGCTGCTCTCTTGCTGTGTCCTCACATGGTTTTTCCTCTGTGCTCACAGTGCCCCTGGTGTCTGTGTCCAGATATCCTCTTCCTTTAAGGACACCAGTTAGATTGGATTAGGGCCCACCCTCATGACCTCATTTAAACTTAATTCCTTCTTTAAAGGGCCTGCTCCAAATACAGTAACATTCTGAGGTACTGGCAGCTAGGCTTCAACAAATTGATTTTGGGGTGACACAGTTCAGCCCATAACAATGTCTTGTGCCAGTTTTTTTTCAATTGATTCTTTATTTTACTGGTGAGTTTTGAGAGTTTTTAGTATGTATATTAGACACTAGTTCTTTGTCTTAGTTTGCAGATATTTTCTCCCAGTCAATAACTTGTCTTTTCAACCTCAACAGGGTCTTTATTAGAGGATAAGTTCAAATTTTTTTTTTTAATTTTTTTTTTTTTTTTAACGTTTATTTATTTTTGAGACAGAGAGACAGAGCATGAACAGGGGAGGAGCAGAGAGAGAGGGAGACACAGAATCTGAAACAGGCTCCAGGCTCCAAGCTGTTAGCACAGAGCCCGACGCAGGGCTCGAACTCACGGACCGCGAGATCGTGACCTAGGCTGAAGTTGGCCGCTTAACCGACTGAGCCACCCAGGCACCCCTCGAGGATAAGTTCAAATTTTGATGAGATCCAGTTTATACATTTTTACTTTTATGGGCTGTATTTTTTTCTGTCAAGTCTAAGATTCTCCTTGCCTAGCCATAGATCTCAAAGACTTTCTTTTTCTTGTTTACAGTTTATAGTTTCATTGAAATATTGAAGTTCAGGATCAGTTTTGAGTTTGGTTTTTTTTTTTTTTTTTTTTTTTTTTTTTTGCATAAAGTGTGAGAATTAGGTTGAGGGTTTTTGTTTTTGTTTTTGTTTGTTTTTGTGGTTTTTTTTTTTTTTTTTGCCTGTAAAGGTCCAGCTGCTTCAATACCCGTTGTTGAAAAGCTTACCTTTCTTCCACTGAATTACTTTTACATTGTTGTCAGAAATCAGTTGAACGTATTTGTGTGTGTTTATTTCTGGGTTCTGTGTTCAGCTTTATTGATCTATATATCTATCCCTCAGCCAGCACTATACCATCTTGATTACTGTAGCTATATAATAGGTCTTGAAATTGAGTCACTGCTTTCTTACTTTGTTAATCTTTTTTCAGAATTATTTTAGCTATTTTGCCTTCCTATATAAATTTTAGAATAACCTTGTCTACATCTACAAAAATTTTTGCTAGGATTTTGATAGGAATTGCATTAAACCCATGTATCAATGTGGGGAGAATTGGCATCTTTACCATGTTAGGTCTTCCAATCCATGAATATGGTATGTCTGTTTATTTAGATCTTTGATTTCTTTCATCAGTGTTTTGTGGTTTTCAGCATAAAAGTACTGTATATGTTCAGTTACACTGATTTCTATCCTCTCAGGCTGACTTATGGCGTCTCTCCAGCAGTTCTCATACTCCTACTTCATCAGTTTTTAGCTTTATCAGATTATATGTACTAGTGATAATTTCTCCCATCCTAAAAAAATCCCCAAACCAAAACCATATTTTCTTTTTATCCCACTTACCTTCTGTCTTCTGCCCTATTTCTTTGCTTTTATTTATAGCAGAACTCCTCAGAAAAGTTGCTTATATTTGCTGTTCCCAGTTCCTTTCCTTCCCATCTTATCTTTAATCAGTCCAGCCTGGCATATGCTCTACCTTGTCAAAGTAAAGCAGCATCTATGTTGCTAAATCCACTGGTCAGCATGAGGCCCTTATCCTTCTTGACTTCTCATTTCCATTGATACAGTTGATTTCTCCTGGATAAACTTTCTTCACTTTGATTCAGGGAAATGCAGATCAAAACAAGGTATAAGTTTGGTACCCATCGGATTTCCTAAAAATTAAGTTTGGTAAATCCAAGTATAGTGAAAGGAAAACTGCATTGCTAGTGAGAGTATAAACTGGTACTACCACCTTAGAAAGTAATTTAATGAAGTTGAAGATACTCAAAGTCCTTTTATCCAGAAGTTGTACTACTAGGTATTTACCACAGAGAAACTTTTACAGGTAAGCTCTGTGTAAGATTGTTCATGGTTTATAACGGCAAAAAGTCTCAGGGAAATGTATGTTATTTATTCATCTAATCAAGTACCATGTAGCAGTTGCATTGAATAAACTAGAACAACATCTATCAGCACAGAAAAATCTAAGAAACGTGATGTTAAGTGAAAAGTACTAGGTATGAAAGGATAAATGCTTTATGATGTATTTGTATATAATAAGATATTAAGTGAAACTCTTCTTGTCATCTAAGCATGTTTCCTGGAGCTCAAAGCTGAGGACAATAGCTGACAAAAGATCCCTGTAGTGTAAACAGAGATGCTGAACTTGATGGGAAGTGGCCATGATTTGTCCTGGAACTCTATTACCTCCAGCTTATACAAAATAGAGACTTTACTGGGAAGAAGGGCTCTTTGAAGAGTTATCAAGGCAAAATGGAGTGATGTAGTGTTTTTATTGTCCTTTGTAGGTTGCAAACAATTTCTTTGAAAGACGGGCACTTTTCAGGAGGGAAAATGTGTCTATAGCTGGATGTCTGCTGGGTTGCAAAAAATAGTTAGGCTTCTCTTGGGATGCTGTCTTGTTAAAGAATTCATGGAAAAGTGTGATTTGGGTCCCCTGGAGTTTTTGAAGGCCCAGAGATGGGGGGCTGCCGCTGCTTTCCTGGTGAAGTATAAAGGTAAGGGATACATAAAATAGCCTTGCAGTGGAAGAGCCAGAGACAGGGCTTCCTCTGTGTGTGCAGTGATGTTAAGAGTATTTCCTTTGGACCAGGCAAACACTTTAGAGGCTAGATAGGCTAGAGCCATCATGAAATAAACTTACCAAAAGAAAGTTTTCTGCTTGGCATAAGCAACCCCAGGGTTATACCACTAGCATAAGAGCTGAGGAGGAGTTTTAGAAATGAGCTAGAGAATGCCTATTTTATACCAGAAAATGTTACAGAGGGAGGTTCTGTCAGAGAAAACCAGAGCTGGACAATAGTTAGAATGGGAAAAATGAATTTCATTCGGGAACTCTTACAATAGGGAGGAAAGAAGCCCCTCAGTATAGAACTGGGCTCAGTTCTGAATACAGCAGGGACAATTGGGGATTTATAACAGAATGAGGGGCTCAGTGGATGGGAATACTAAAAGGAGACATCAAGGGTAGGGGGATTCTTGCTAAACTAACTTAACAGAATTCTTTCTGAAAGCTAAACTGTGCAGTCCTAGTAAAGTTATGGGGAATAAGGGCGAGACCTAGTTGAGAAGAGGGCTCAGAGGACCCTGACCAAAGTTTGGTTAAGAGTTACTGTTTGTCCTCATGGGGTGAATTTCAGAAATCTCAAAATGCTCCACAGGAGAGAGACACATTATCACCGATGATTGAGGGTATTTGATAGCCAAGAGAAAACTACAGATAGCACCAGTTTATGTAATATGAACTTGCCTCTGTCCTATGGTAAGCAGAATGATGGCCCTCCAAAGATATCAAGTCTTAATCCCTGGAACCTCTGTTACTTTATGAAGGGAAAAGAGCTTCTAGGGATAATTAAATAAAGGGTCTTTAGATGGGGAAGTTATCTTAGATATCCAGGCAGACTCTGATTATAGTCACATGTATCCTTATAAAAGGGAGGCAGAAGGAGATTTGAACACACACGCATGCAGAAGGCTATATGAAGCAGACTGGAGAGATTCGGAGATGCTGGCCTGAAATTGGAGTGATATTGCTACAACCCAGGGAGTGCCAGAAGTCACCAGAGCTGGAAGAGGCAAAGAATAGCTTCTACCTTAGTACCTCTTCAGGGAGCATGGCTCTGTTGACACCTGTGATACTGATGTTTGATTTTGGACTTCTGATCTCCAGAACTATAAGATCATATATTTGTGTTGGTTTAAGCCACTAAGTTTGTGGTAACCTATTACACCTGCAATGGGAAACTAACACACCATCACACAGTACTGTAATTATTGTTTGCAGAACACAGAAAACTGGATCACTAACTCTGCCTCAGGGAAACAAGGAATGTTGTAATGACATTTGAATTGTGAATTGAAGGATTTGTAAAAGTTTGCTAGACCTGAGATGGGGTGTGCCTTCTAAGTGGAATAGCTAACATGAGCAAAAGGACACTGAGGTTTTCAATATACAAAACCTTGGAATGGCTGTTAAACATACAGGATGCTGGTGTGCCTGGGTGGCTCAGTTGGTTGAGTATCAGACTTCTGCTCAGGTCATGATCTCACAGGCTCTCTGCTGTCACCTCAGAGCCCGCTTGGGATCCTGTGTCTCCCTGTCTCTGCCCCTCTCCTGCTCTGCTCTCTCTCTCTCTCAAAAATAAATAAACATTTAAACAAACAAAAACATGTAGGATGCTTGGAAGGAAATGGTGGATACCAAAGCTGGAAGAAGTTGGGGCCAATTCATGCAATTTTGCATGATTACTGAAATGTTACCGTTTTACCCCTATATACATGATTATAGATTTTAAACAGGGGAGTGATTGGAACAGCAAGGTAGACAGACTATTTGAGAAGGTATTATAGAGGCAATAACAGAAAAGAACTGATGAATTTGTTTGGAGAAAAATAGTAAGACTTGGTAGCTAATTAATTACACCTGAAGTGCACCTGGGTGGCTCAGTTGGTTAAGCGTCTGACTTTGGCTCAGGTCATGATCTTACAGTTTGTGAGTTTGAACCCTGCATCAGGCTCTGTGCTGACAGCTCAGAGCCTGGAGCCTGCTTCAGATTCTGTGTCTCCCTTTCTCTCTGCCCCTCCCCTGCTCACATTCTGTCTCTCTCTCTCTCTCTCTCAAAAATAAATAAACATTAAAAAAAATAGTAATTACACCTGAAATTTTGGGAGACTAAATCCAGATTGAATGAGATTTAGTATGAACATTTTGGTAGTTGGAAATGCCTTTTAGTAAATCATACAGGAAGGAGGAAAAACGTATTGTGGAGGTGGTGAGGAGGAAAAAAAAATGATTAGATCTTTTATTTTTTTTAATTTATTTTTTTAAGTTTATTTATTTTTGAGACAGAGAGAGACAGAGCATGAACGGGGGAGGGTCAGAGAGAGAGGGAGACACAGAATCGGAAGCAGGCTCCAGGCTCCGAGCCATCAGCCCAGAGCCCGATGCGGGGCTTGAACTCACGGACCGCGAGATCGTGACCTGAGCCGAAGTCGGATGCTTAGCCGACTGAGCCACCCAGGTGCCCCTAGATGATCTTTTAAAATTGTACATCTGGGGCGCCTGGGTGGCGCAGTCGGTTAAGCGTCTGACTTCAGCCAGGTCACCATCTCACTGTCCGGGAGTTCGAGCCCCGCGTCGGGCTCTGGGCTGATGGCTCGGAGCCTGGAGCCTGCTTCCGATTCTGTGTCTCCCTCTCTCTCTGACCCTCCCCCGTTCATGCTCTGTCTCTCTCTGTCCCAAAAATAAATAAAAAACGTTGAAAAGAAAAATTTAAAATTGTACATCTGATTGGCACGAAAACAGACACTCAGATCAACGTAACAGAATAGAGAACCCAGAAATGAACCCACAAACGTATGGCCAACTAATCTTTGACAAAGCAGGAAAGAATATCCAATGGAATAAAGACAGTCTCTTCAGCAAGTGGTGCTGGGAAAACTGGACAGCGACCTGCAGAAGAATGAACCTGGACCACTTTCTTACACCATACACGAAAATAAACTCAAAATGGATGAAAGACCTAAGTGTAAGACAGGAAGCCATCAAAATCCGTGAGGAGAAAGCAGGCAAAAACCTCTTTGATCTTGGCCACAGCAACTTCTTATTCAACACATCTCCGGAGGCAAGGGAAACAAGCAAAAATGAACTATTGGGACCTCATCAAAATAAAAATCTTCTGCACAATGAAGGAAACAGTCAGCAAAACTAAAAGGCAACTGACAGAATGGCAGAAGATATTTGCAAATGACATATCAGATAAAGGGTTAGTATCTAAAATCTATAAACTTATCAAACTCAACACCCAAAAAACAAAGAATCCAGTGAAGAAATGGGCAAAAGACACGAATAGACACTTCTCCAAAGAAGACATCCAGATGGCCAACTGACACAGGAAAAAATGCTCGACATCACTCATCATCAGGAAAATACAAATCAAAACCACAATGAGATACCACCTTACACCTGTCAGAATGGCTAACATTAACAATACAGGCAACAACAAATGTTGGCGAGGATGTGGAGAAAGAAGAACCCTTTTGCGCTGCTGTTGGGAATGCAAACTGGTGCAGCCACTCTGGAAAACAGTATGGAAGTTCCTCAAAAAATTAAAAATAGAACTGCCCTACAACCTAGCAATTGCACTACTAGGTATTTATACAAGGGATACGAGTATGCTGTTTCAAAGGGACACATGCACCCCCATGTTTATAGCACATTATTAACAGTAGCCAATGTATGGAAAGAGCCCAAATATCCATCAATGGATGAATGGATAAAGAAGATGTGGTATATTTATACAATGGAGTATTACTCGGCAATCAAAAAGAATGAAATCTTGCCATTTGCAACTACATGGATGGAACTAGAAGGTATTATGCTAAGCAAAATTAGTGAGTCAGAGAAGGAAAAATATATGACTTCACTCATATTAGGACTTTAAGACACAGAACAGATGAACAAAAGGGAAGGAAGCAAAAATAATATAAAAACAGGGAGGGGGACAAACCATAAAAGACTCTTAAATATGGAGAACAAACAGATGGTTACTGGAGGGGTTGTGAGAGGAGGGATGGGCTAAATGGGTACGGGACATTAAGGAATCTACTCCTGAAATCATTGTTGCACTATATGCTAACTTATTTGGATGTAAATTAAAAAAATAAAATTAAAAAATAAATTGTACGTGTAATCTGTAATTTTGCTCAGAACTTCCTGATTGTTAACTACTGAGCTAGGTACCTGAGTGCCTTTGTTTGTTCGCAATTGAAGATGTGATTTGTGAATTTCTTCTTTTAGGCTTTTCAGTGTTTCTTTGCCATGATATTTGCAATTTGGTAATTAAATTTGAAACCTAATGTACACGTGCACTTGACTCACACATTTAAAAAACAAACAAAACAGCTTACAGTGCTTAAGAGGTACTTCCTCAGAATTTGCCACAGACAGGACATTTTGTGTTTGCCCTATAGTTTTCTGGAGCCAAATTGGAAGTGTGACCAGCACTTGAGCTTGGACTACTGGTGAGAAGAGTTGGCTGTGGGTGTGAAAGGCAGGAAGGAGAGAAGGTGACTTCCATAAGATTTTCAGGCCAACTAGGAGATATATTAAAAGAATGCTGGTCCGAATCCTGTAGTTGGAAGATAAAATTGAGAATCTCTAGTGAAATATGAAATTTGACTTGTTATAGTTTACAGTCCAAAGGTCAAGAGAATGTTAGGGGAGGACTAAGAAGGGAATGCCTAAGAAAAAAACATCTGAGTTTAGTTAGGAAATGTAAGATTAACCTGAATGTTCAAGTGACAAGGAAATGTTTCAGTATATCAGTTTAAGTATTTTGTAGTGGTAAAAAGCATTACTTATAAAAACTACCTGTAATGGTATGAAGAAATGTAAAATGGAAGAATATAAAATATGAATACTATAATTACAGACTACATAAAAGTATTTGGACAAATAAGGATTGTACAGTAGTGTTGAAAGAAAATTTAAAAATTAGGTTAAATTAGAAAACATTTTCTCCTAAAAACACATAACTCTAGTCTGACAATGAAAAAAAATCCAGACAAATCCCAGTTGAGGGTCATTCTGTAAAATACCTGACTACTCAAAACTGTCAAGATCATCAAAAACAAGGAAAGTCTGAGAAATTATTAAAGCCAAGAGAAGCCTAGGGAGCCATGACAACTTAAATGTAATGTGATATCTTAGATGGGATCCTGGAAGAGAAAAAGGATATTATGTAAAAACTAAGGAAATCTGACTAAAATATAGACTTCAGTTAATAATAATAATAATATATTAATATTGGTTCATTAATTGTAACAAATATGGCATACTAATGCTAGGTATTCATATTAGAGGAAACTGGGTGTGTAGAATATGAGAACTTTGCATTATTTGTAAATCTGAAACTTCTGAATAAAAATCCTAAAAATAAAGTTTATTTCTAAGAAGGTAGGAAAGGGAGAAAAATACACATGCAGGCATCTATTCATCAAATGCCTGTGGATAGAAAAAAACAGTATGCCATATACATATGTATATAGTTACAAATATTTGTATACATATGGATTCCAGAGGGAAATAAAGTGAAAACCAGTTGTTTGTTTATTTATTTAGTTTTATTATTGAGAGAGAGAGAGAGAGAGAGAGAGAGAGAGAGTGAGCGCATGAGGGGGGAAGGGGCAGAGAGAGAGGGAGACACAGAATCCAAAGCAGGCTCCAGGCTCTGAGCTGTCAGCACAGAGCCTGAGCCCAATGAGGGGCTCGAACCCACAATCTGTGAGATCATGACCTTGAGCTGAAGTTGGACGCTTCAACTGACTGAGCCACCTCGCTGCCCCTGAAAACCAGTTTTTAAAGAAGCTAGGTGAGGAACAGTTTCCCACTCTAAAGTTTGTTGGAAGCAAGCAAGATTAATTTGATAGTTTGGATTGAGGTGATGGTGGTACTACTACAGTATGAGAGAACCTGTGGGTCAAATTGGATTCTTTATTAGAAGCAACAATTGTTAAAAAAAAAAAAAAAAAAAAAAGAAAAGAAAGAGAAAGAATCAACTATCATGTAGTGTTAGCCAGGGATCCAGGACCACAGTAGAATATGTAATAAATGGGACCTGTTGCTTACTGAAAAAACTTGATTCGAAATCTTTCCATTGTATAATCAAATCATTTTTGTCTCATCTGTTAAGAGTGCAGCAAAAAAAGTTAGGAAGAGTTGTCTTGAGTGTAGTGCCATCTGCTGGCACTATTACCTAAATACATTTAAAAATCATTTTACAATCTTGTAATGTCTACTGGTTTTCCTTATTCATTATTCCCTTGGTTATATTTGTTTTGTTCTTGTGCTGTCTTTTTGTTATATATAACCGATACTCCTTTTTAAAAAATCCTTATGGTATCCATAGAATTTAATTCATCACTACCTCAGGTTTTAAGAAGTTCTCATGTTTGGCTTGTCAATTTTAGCTGGAACTTAAAAGTTAGTCAAGTGTGCGTAGACCTTTTTTCCTTTTATTTGTTCTTGTCAGAAACCCTTTATAGTGCTCTAATTTTATCTCTCTACATTTAATGGGATTAAATGTGAGCGACTCAAAATTATATAGTTAAGTACATTTCACTTCTTGATTCAGAGTCTATCCTATTAGAATGATACCTGACAGCAGACATTTACACAGTGCAAGTCACAGGCATATACTTAATCCCTGCTGGCTTGCTAATTCACTGTGTATGTGGGCTGTGCACCAAAGACAGGCAGGTAACATGTGCCTTGTAGGTAACATGTATACACCCTAGAATGCTGTTAAATTGATTTCTCCCTTTTTGGAGGGGGGTGGGGGTTGGAATTATGGCATCTTTTCATCTCTCTTGCTCCCTTTCTCTCTCTCCAGCAATTGTATTTTGCCCCCTTTGAATTCTCTTCATATCCTTTGCCTATTTTGTCAAATGTGATGTTATTCATGCTTTTCTCAGAGCTTGGTATATGGCCAGAGAGTCCAGAACAGTCAGAAGAGTCCAGGGAGTGCACACACTCCCCAAGAACAGGAAGATGCATCCTTCTCTCACCAGGTGAACCATCATTCTTTCACATTGGTATCTGTATGTTTTTATGGGGAGTGTGGCTGACCTGGGAAGCTTTCATTCATGCTGCCCTGAATTCTCTGTGTGGCCCTGTTATTTTCAGACACATTTCAGTATCATCTGCCATTAAGGAAACTATATCCTTGGCTGTATTTGTTAGCATCTTTATATCAAGCATATTAGCCTTTATGTTGGAGACTGCTAATTTTTTTTAAGTTTTTTTTTTTTTTAAGAAAAAAAGATTGTTTTGAGAGAGTGTTGAGTGTTTGAGAGAGTGTTTTGAGAGTTTTGAGAGAGTCTGCCATTAAGGAAACTATATCCTTAGCTGTATTTGTTAGCATCTTTATATCAAGCATATTAGCCTTTATGTTGGAGACTGCTAATTTTTTTAAGTTGGTTTTTTTTTTTTTTTTAAGAAAAAAAGATTATTTTGAGAGAGTGTGCATGCGCACATGAGCAGGGAAGGGGCAGAGAGAGAGGAGGTGAGAGAATCTCAAGCAGGCTCCGCACTTTCAGCATGGAGCCAGGCGTGGGGCTCGATCTCACAAACCCTCATGTCCCCCACAGATGTCCCCCCTCCCACTGCCGCTTTTAAAAATGAATGTCACCTAAAGGTTTAATAAGTCTGGCATTTAAAAAAAGTTAACTAGATTGCACACAGACAGTTGGTAACTAGTTAGTTGGTTATATTCCATCTGGACATGTGAATAAACGTGTATTGTGGCATCTATCATCTTGATACACAAGCCAGCATTTGCCTGTACCTGCTGTGTAAGTTTCAGTTCTGTCATGTTGATTTCTCTTTGCAGCAGTGTGCAGCAGCTGAGCTCTCCCAGCTCCTCTCATTCTTGTCTACTGCGTCAGCATTAGATTGGGGAGGTGCTTTCTCATTCCAGTTCTCTTCAACAACACCAGGGTTGTAAAAACCTTTGGCTGCGAACTAGGTACTTTAAGGATCTTCATATGGCATAATTTCTTTACTCCAATACAGAAAATCACTGTGTTAGCCTTAGAAGGGATCCTGGAGGACTTGTAATCTAGTAGTTTTTAAACTTTTTTTAAAAAGCTGCTAATGTTTTTTGAATTAAAGAAATCTTATATAAAACCTCAGTATCTAAAAGGCAGGGTAGATAACAAAATGCTGTGTTTAAAGAATTGAGAGTAATGAAGCTCTTTAACACCTTGTTGTTGGTCCTTGAGGCACCTCAGAGAAACTCTGACCTGATTTTATTCATCCTTCTCTTTTTTTTTTTAAGTTTGTTGTTGTTGTTGTTTGTTTGTTTTGTTTTGAGAGAGAGTGAGAGAGAAAGCGCTCAGGTAGGAGAGCTGGAGAGGAAGAGTGAGTATTCATCCTTCTCTTTTTACAAATAAGGGACCTGAATCCTACAGTAGTGAATTGCCTCACTGGGTGTAGCCTAGATAAGAAAATGGCAGACTTTGGATTCAGTAGCCTCTCAGTTAAGGACTTTTTCTGTTACACCAAGCTGTTGCTAATGGAATTACTGCATTTCTCAGTGCTCATGATAATTGTATTCTTAATCCCCTTGACCCATTTCACCCATCCCCTCACCCACCTCCCCTCCGTAACCATCAGTTTGTTCTTAAGAGCCTGTTTTTTGGTTTGTCTCTTTCTTTGCTTCTTAAATACTACATATGAGTGAAATCACGTGGTATTTCTCTTTCTCTGACTTATTTCACTTAGCATTATACCCTGTCTCCATCCATGTTGCTGCAAATGGGAAGATTTCATTCTTTTTTATGGCTAATATTCCACTGTACATATATACCACATCTTTATTCATCTGTCAGTGGACACTTGGGCACTTTTATTCTTGGTGACTGAATTTTTTGGCACCCTCTTAAACTTTGCACTGCCCTTACCATGTTCTGGCCTGAGGTTGCAGTACATTGTATAGTGCTTTATGTACAGCAGGCCAAACATGCTCTGTGTTTTGTTGTCATATAAAATAAACATAATTGTATCTTGGTGCTGTGTTATATTGAGGAAGCTGACTATGCATAACAAGTTTTGTTAAATACAAAATTACAACATACTAGCTTTGAATGGGATGTAATATTCTGTAAAACTGTTTAAAATTAGGAGTGTTGACCTTTTTAGAACTATTTAAGTAGATTTACATTTTATCAGAGCTGCCCCATTGTTCCTTACTCATCTCAACATAGATGCTTAACAAGCCCTCAGCATGAAGGAGTGTAAGAAAAGATAATATCTGAAAATAATAGAAGAGTAATTTCTGTTGGTTTGTTTCTTTACCACCTTAGAGTTTATTTGGCATGTGATGAAAGTTTGAAAATTAAAACAAAAATTTAAATGTTTGTTTTTGAGAGAGAGAGAGCGTGCACGTGCGCGCTCTCGCGGGGAGCACAAGTGGGGGAGGGGCAGAGAGAGAGAGGGAGACACAATCCAAAGCAGGCTCCAGGCTCTGAACTGTCAGCACAGAACCCCATCGGGGGCTCGAATGCACAAATTGCTAGATCATGACCTGAGCTAAAGTCAGATGCTCAACTGACTGAGCCACCGACTGTGCCACCCAGCCACCCCTAAATTTTTTTTTTAAGTTTATTTATTTTGAGAGTGAGAAAGTGTGAGCAGGGAAGGGGCGGAGAAAGAGGGAGAATCTCAAGCAGGCTCCGCACAGAGCCCAATGCGGGGCTCGAATTCATGGAACAGTGAAATCATGACCTGAGCGGAAATCACAAGTTGGACGCTTAACTGAGCCACCCAGGTGTCCTGTGGCATGTGATGAGGGTTTTAGAGTGTTAGATATGTACAAACTTGTTGAATCACTATGTTGTACACCTGAAGGTACCGTAATATTGCATGTTCACTATACTCAACCAAATTCAGAAATAAAAAATAGAATGCTCAAGGTAGAGGTTTTGCTGGAATAAAAGACAAATTGGTCTGAGAGAATGAGAGTTGAAGTTCAGGGTTCTGTGGAGCTAAAGATGAATTTCAGTTACAAATTTGTCACTCATCTCTATCTCTAGTCTGGCAGCTTTTGTGTTTTGAGAGTATGTGCAGGGGTAGATCTACTTGACATGCTTTTTCTCTGAAGAGGACATATTTCAGAATAAGGTAACAACCATTTCAATAATGAACCTTCTTCAAACAGTGCAAAACTGGTAGTAAAATATTGAAATGTTCTCTGTATCTCTTTTCTGAACTTTTGCCTTTGTGTAATTTACTCTTTAACAGGAAATCAAATCCCAAAGCCATTATAACCATGGATATGGTGAATCTCTTGGACGGAAAACTCATATTGATGATTACAGCACATGGGACATAGTGAAGGCTACACAGTAAGTTTTTTATTATAGTTGTTTTCTTCTTTGATATCTATGTTTTAAGTAAAATATGAGCACCTGTATTTCTCTCTCCTTATTGATAATATCCTATTTGGTGTGATATTGTTTTCATACTTTAGCTCTTTGTACAGATTTACCATGGCTGATTTAAAGATTTTGTCTAGTCAGTCCAATGTCTGGGATTCCTCAGTGACAGTTTCTGTTAATTGTTCTCTGTTCCCCTCAATGGATTATACTTTCTTGTTCCTTTGCATGTCTTTTAATTTTTTTTGTTGAAAACTAGACTGTTAAAATTATATGAGGTCACAGTTCTAATATCAGATTCTCCTGGGGTTTGTTGTTGTTATTTGTGCCATTTCTAAATTAATTCTGTAAACTATCTTTGTCATGTGTGGCCACTGAAGTGTCAGCTCAGTTAGTGGTAAGTAAATGATTGGACAGAAACTTTTTTTCTTTTTTTTCTTTTTTTCTTTCTTTTCTTTTTTTCTTTCACCTTTATGTATTTATTTTGAGAGACAGAGACAGTGTGAATGGGGGAGGTGCAGAGAGAGAGAGAGAGCAGGAGAGAGAGAGAGTCCCAAGTAGGCTCCTCACTGTCAGTACAGAGCCCCATGTGGGGCTCAAACTCACAAAATTGTGAGATCATGACCTGAGTCGAAACTGAGAGTTGGCTGCTCAACCGAGTGAGCCACCCAGGTGCCCCAGAAACTTCTTAAATCCCTAGAACCAGTAAATCCTGGTCTTTGTTGAGGGACTTTCTGTATGGTTTGGACACTCAGTACTCTTCCAGACAGTTTTCCAATGCCTTAGCCTTCATTGTTTGCTTGCCTGGAGCCTCAAAGTCAATCTGATGTGAGAGCTTAGGGTTTTCTTAGGTTTTTGTTGAATATATGCACATAACCTTATGCTTGTGCATGGCTTTCTAGATTCCCAGGAATATGTCTGAGCTTTTCAAAGCCCCTATGGATATCTCATTCCTCAGCCTTTGTTTCTTTCCTCAGATTTTTTTTTGCCCCAGCTGTTACACATTCTCTCAAGCAACTGTGATGTTAAAACATTGGCAGTCCCCAGACAGAAGCTTTTAATCAGTTTAAGTTAAGTTCAGTAGATAAGCCTTTCAAGTGGACTCTTCTAGGGAACCACCAAACAGGTCAAACAATGACCTCTCTTTTGGAAGAAGGCTTTGCAAGAACTCCATCCCTGTTCTGCTTACTCTGGTACTAGTGTAAGGGAACCAGTGTGAGTTTGCTCCTTGGTGAGTCACAGATACACCAGGTGGAGCTGTCACATTAGTTAAACTTTATTTGCAGCAAATGAGGAGATCATGGGAAATAACTTGCAAAGCTGTGACTCCCTGACCAAGGGTGGATGGATTCCTTTTATTTAGTGTTAAGATGAATATTTAAAAAGGAGATCCTTGTCATCATATGTAGAGATGGGCATACGGTTGCACACACACCTTAAGGAAAAGGAAACCTGCCTGTATACACATTGTATGTTATGTAAAAGAGGCATGTGCTTGGGGTGCCTGGGTGGCTCAGTTGGTTAGGCGTCCGACTTCCGCTCACGTCATGATCTCACGGCTCGTGAGTTCGAGCCCCACGTAGGGCTCTGTGCTGACAGCTCAGAGCCTGGAGCCTGCTTTGGATTCTGTGTCTCCCTCTCTCTCTGCCCCTTCCCCACTCTGTCTCTGTCTCTCTCTCAAAAATAAATAAACGTTAAAAAAAAAAGTCATGTGCTCCTCCTTGGGCGGAGATTTTGGTCTTATAATGAGTAAAGGTAGCTGTCAGTCACTCTAGAGGTTATGCCACAGTCTGTGCAGGTGCGATTCAGAGGTTATGCTCAAACTGGTCTGGATGGTCTGGACTGGCTGGAGGTCCTGTCTGGGCAGTTGCTATTGCTTGAGGGGTGGTTTTAGTTTCCATTTCTGAGTTAAGAGATAAGCTGGAAAGAAGAGCTTAAGGAAAAATGTGGGATGAAGGTTGGTGAGTTCAAGCAATAAAGGTCAGGTCTTGGAGTCTAGCTGGTGATGTTGGTACCAGGAATACAAACATTTTTCAAGGCTGCTGGGGAGCAGAGAGTCTGGGACTATGATATGTTAAAATACCACAAAGTTCTCTGTTCTTACCGAAATTCAGCTGTTTTTTTGACTGAATGCTCTTTGGATTGTTGAAAGCCTTTTGTTAATTTCCATAGTTCTGAAAGCGTTAATTTTGACAGTTTTTGCCATTTTTTCATTTTTTTTGTGGAGAGACAAACTTTCAAAGGTCCTTAGTTCACTGATGTCACTCTGCCTTCTTGAATGTTATATATAGTCAAATATCAAAGCACATTGTGCCCCCTGTATTTAGCAAACCGATTACACTGTTTTACATTCATCTTTCCTTTTGAGACTGCTTCTTTTGATATCTCCTTTCTCTCATTCGTGATTAATCTGTCTCACCTAAATGCATCATTTCCATAAGCAAATACACTCCAGTATCTTTGATCTTAAGAAGAAAACAACCACCCTTTTTTATCCCTTACATACTCTTCTAACTATTCAATTTCTTGAAAAGTATCTGTCTGTAATTTCTATCTTTAAAAACGTTTAAATTGTGAAACATTTCAATCCTACAGTGTAAAGTGTAGAGAAGAATATAACTGTCAGATTAAGCAGATGCTACTAACATTTTGCTGTAATTGCTACAGGTTGCTCAGTGTACTACTCTCTTCCTTCTCCTCAAGGGAACCTCTCTTGAAAGTGCTGTGAATTATTGTCACGAACATTCTTGTACATTTATTTCTACAAACATCTATAAAAAATATGCTATTGTAATATATACCTAAAATTTATATAAATTGTATGCTATTCTTTTTTTTTTTTTAAGCTTATTTATGTATTTTGGGAGGGGAGGGGCAGAGAGAGAGGGAGAGAGAGAAACCCAAACAGGCTCCATGCTGTTGGCACAGAGGCTGATGGAGGGCTCAAACCCACGAACCGTGAGATCATGACCTGAGCCAAAACCAAGAGTCAGTTGCTTAACCGACTGAGCCACCCAGGTGCCCCTAATTGTATTCTATTTTACATATCATTTTGCAGCTTTTTTTAAAATTAAAAAAAACTGTATACCTTTAGCGATTTATCAGTATTGATAAAGACCTAATTTATTTTGCTTTGTTGTTTTTTGAGAGAGAGAGAGCAAGAGAGGGACAGAGGGAGAGAGGGAATCTTAAGCAAGGCTCTGTGCTGAGTGCAGAACCTGGTCTGGGTCTCGATCTGCTGGCCATGAGATCATGACCTGAGCTGAAATCAAGAGATGGCCGCTTAACCAACTGAGCCACCCAGGTGCCCCAAGGACCTAATTTATTGTTTAACTGCTTTGTCTTATTCTATCATTCTACTTACTGAAGGATACTTACAACTGCTTCTATAGTACTTTGTTAGTATTACAAAGATTGCATCAATGAATATCCTTCTTCCTGTTTTCCTGAATACATAAATAAGAGTTCTAGGGTAGAAAAATCAAGTGGAATTTCTGGCTTCTTCAGAATGTTTCTTCAACCTTACCAACTATTGCCAAATTGGTTTCCAAAGTGGCTGTGCCAATTTGTACTTTAACCTGCAGCAAATGCGTTCTTCTTTGACTACTTCTTGCCAAATCCTAGTTTTGTCACACTAATAATTGTTGTCAGTTTAATGGTTGTGAAATGGTTTTCTGGGTTTTTTTTTTTTTTATTTAAACAAAAAAATTTTTTTTTAATGTTTATTTATTTTTGAGAGAGAGAGAGAGGCAGAATGCCAGTGGGTTGGGGCAGAGAGAGAGGGAGGCACAGAATCCGAAGCAGGCTCCGAGCTGTCAGCACAGAGCCTGACAGGGCTCAAACTCACGAGCTGTGAGATCATGACCTGAGCCGAAGTCAGATGCTCAACTGACTGAGCCACCTAGGTGCCCTGGTTTTCTGTTTTGATTGCCCTTTCTCTGATAACAAATAGTGTTGAATATATTTCCTATGTTTATTAGCCGTTTGGATTTCTTCCTGTGCAAACTGACATGTTAAATCTTTTACCCATTTTGAGTTCTTATGTCTTTTTTGTAATTGATTTGTAAAAGTTTTGTATGTATTTTGATGGGAGTCCACAAGAAGTTAGTGGGATATGTGTCCCCTTAGTGCCCTTCAGAGTCCTATTTTGCTGCTGTGCTAGCCCCTTCACACCTCCCAGACATGCAGCTCACCATTCAGTACTCCTCTCCAGTGTGTACAAACTTCAGTTTTTTTTCTGCAACAATGTGGTAGAAGTTCTCCTCTGGAAACCTGGATTTCCACAAGGCTCTCTCATCTGTAGGAGGTTGTCTAAGACAGTGTTGTCCAGGGTTCCCAGACCATTGCCAAGAAGAACTGTAACCAGGTCATGGGCCACTGCAGGATCTGTGGCTGGGGCACTGAGGTCTGTATGCCTATTACCCAGCACATGGATGGATGAGACTTCTCATCTCCCTTTTAGTGTGGTACTGGATCCCATAACTGCCACAGAGGCACTTTTGTCCATGAGTAGATGCCAAATTATTGTTGGAAGGGGGACAAAATGATGGATGTCTTATACTACCCTGATGCTGACATCAGTCTGGTCCATTTCATCTTGTATAATATATATTGTTTTAATCATTTCTTAGTCTTCACAATTGACCTAGCTATTTTGGCCTTTTACTCTCACAAATGAATTTTATTTATTTTAATGTTTATTTTTGAGAGAGAGAGACAAGCAAACAGACATAGAGTGCAAGTGGGGAAGGGGCAGAGAGAGGGGGAGACACAATCTGAAGCAGGCTCTAAACTCTGAGCTGTCCAGCACAGAGCCCAATGTGGGGCCTGAACTCACCGCGAGATCATGACCTGAGCTGAAGTTAGACACTTAACTGACTGAGCCACCCAGGCACCCCCACAAATGAAATTTAGGTTCTACTTGAGAAATTCATGAGATACTCATTTGGGATTTTAATTAGAATTTCATTGAATTTGTAGATTAATATGGGGGAAATTGGTGTATATATTTGTCATAAGTGTTATTTATAGTGAGAGCAGTGTAATTAAATGTGCTTTCTCATTATTTTAGATGATTTAACATTTCATATTATAATGATATTGGAATTTGATCCTAAATATATTTTACTCGGATACTTTGTTTTAATGAATTTTTTTTTTCTGAAAAAAGATAACCTCACAAAGATACATAATTTCCTGATGGAAGAATTATAGTCTATGCTACATTGACTAAGTCACAGTAATTACTTTTTCAGTATTATTCACTAAGCAAATATTTTACTGACTTTTAACCTGAAATACCCATTTTTAATGACAGTTCTTGCAACCTACTCAGGTTCTGGCATTTTTACAATGACAATAAATGGGTTTATACGTATATGTTAGAGAATTGTGTCAAAAATTTTAGCATATCCACATGAGGAAGTTTTCATAGGTGATATATTTAGATCTTTCAGAAACTATATTATGTAATGATGCAAACATTTTCAACTATACGGTTTTTAAAAACTGTTCTCTTTATAGCAAGTTTTCTTCTAAAGTAGAAGTAGTTATTTTCTCACTGTGTCTAAAATACCCTTTTGCCTTGAAGAGGAACAGACTAAATATCTTTATCCATTTTAAGCATATATGGTTGATAGTATACTGTGCATTCATTTGCTGTCACTACCCCCCCCCCCCCCCCCCCCCCCCCCCCCCCCGCCAAGCCAGTACATTTGAAATACTTTTCTTTTTTGTTAGAGGGAAAATGCAGTTCACTTCTTTGTATGGTTAAGAAGATTTTCGGGTCATCTGGTTGGCTCAGTTGGAGAAATGTGCGACTCATGATCTCCGAGTCATGAGTTTGAGCCCCACATTGGGTGTAGCAATTACTTACATACATGCATACACTAGAAAAACAAAGATTTTCGTGGTCACTTATCTCATTTAAAATGTGAGGTAGATTCTGCTCTTCAAGGTAATGTGTCTAGTTTACTTAACGAAGCACTTGTAGGCAGTTTTCTGAAAAAGAACAAAGAGCTTAAGATACCACTATCATCTCTGAATTGTGAAACTCTTGCTCTTCCCTTTGGTTGATTACGTTGTGCACGTGTGTGTGCACATGTACATATACGGTACAGAGCCAGTGAGGGCAGCAATGTGAAGGCTCTGTTAAATATTAGTGAAGCTTGATTAATTACCTATGGCATTAATATAGTTAGACATTTTAGTGTTTGTTTCTAGTGCCCCATTATTGCGCTACCCCTCCCCCAACCTCACCCTGTGGTGTGCCTTGCCCATTTTGGAGACCACTCTAAGAAATACAACTGTAGTCAAAGCTCGTTTAAATTTGTTTTTGTGTCTCATATTTCCAAGGACGTGATATTTTGTTTAGAATAAAGCTGGTGGTTCTTGAGGCTCCATGGTGGATTCTTGGTAGTTTATTGTACTGTGCTCTCCATTTTTGCTTATGCTTAAAATTTTCCATAATAAAAAGTTTAAAAACTATGTAGCCAAACAGTATTCAAAAGCTGAAAGGTGGGGTAGGATCAGGCTCTCTGCAAGTGCCTATCTTCTTTATCAAATAAAAACATCTTTCCTAGATCTCTCCCAGTGTACTTTGTCTTATGTCTCAGTGGCTTGAACTCGCAGGACTCTTTCCCTACCCACCCTACTTCCTGTCCCCACATGTCCTCTGTCCTCTTTTATTTGCCCTAAGGAATATCAAAGCTAAATTTGTAAACAAAGAATCCTGAGGCTTGTGAAATATCCTTTCTTCTTTTTGTTCTTTTAAATCATTGATGCTTTTTGTTACTGCTTTTTTGTGATTTAATATTTTTTTATTTAAAAAAAATTTTTTTTTAACGTTTATTTATTTTTGAGACAGGGAGAGACAGAGCATGAACAGGGGAGGGTCAGAGAGAGAGGGAGACACAGAATCCGAAGCAGGCTCCAGGCTCTGAGCGGTCAGCACAGAGCCCGACACGGAGCTCGAGCTCATGGACCGTGAGATCATGACCTGAGCCAAAGTCGAACGCTTAACCGACTGAGCCACCCAGGCGCCCCTGTATTTTTTAATATAATTGTCTGTATTTTTATAAGCAGCCTTAAGTGTTTTATGGACTAAGAGGTGATATTGATAAAAACAAGCAATCACTAAACATTTTATTTCTGGTATCCTTTTCTCTTCCAATTGATGAGATATTGCATTTTTTATAGATGAGACATTTAAAACAGAAAATGTTGCTAACTGGATTAGGAAAAACTGTTGGAATATTGATATTTTTAAAGTAACATTTTACATTGAGAAATCCATTTTAATTTCCAGGTATCATAATGGAGCATTATTTTCTTCTGGAAATGTTACTTTCAGCTTTACATTTGTTGTGAAATAGTAATAACAATCTTATATTTTTTTCTTTTCAAGATACGGAATATATGAACGCTGCCGAGAATTGGTGGAAGCAGGTTATGATGTACGGCAACCAGACAAAGAAAATGTTACACTCCTCCATTGGGCTGCCATCAATAACAGAATAGATTTAGTCAAGTATGTATTGTTTGTATTTTAAAGTAATTATTTATTATAAAATTATTCTAAATTATAAAAATTAGTAATTTCTAAAATTCATTGCTTTTACTTTTTATTTTTTTAATGCTTATTTATTTTGAGAGAGAGAGAGAGTGTGAGTGCAAGCGTGGGAGGGGCAGTGAGAGAGAGGGACAGAGAGAGAATCCCAAGCAGGCTCCTCTGATGTCAGCGTGGAGCCCGGCACAGGGCTCGAACTCCTGAATTGTGAGATCATGACCTGAGCCGAAATCAAGAGTCGGATGTTTAATCAACTGAGCCACCCAGGCGCCCCCCCCCCCCCCCCCGCCTTGTTTTTAAAATGTAGATTCTATGTACCTTTTTTTCCTGAAAAAAAATAGTTTTTAACATACATCAAACACTTATTTGTACAAGGTGCTGTGCTGAGTGCTCTTCCATGTATATTTCCTTTAATCTTAATTCTTGAAATAACCCTATGTGAAAACTAACAACTTTCACTGTTGTCTTGATGTGGAAACTGGAGCATATAAATAGGTTAAATAGGTTACCAGTGACATGCAGCTAATAAGTTGGAATCAGGAAATCAACAATCTAACTGGCAGCTCACGTTCTAAATGTGAATTCTTTGGGAAAAAGCTACAAAAGAAAAGGGAGCAGTCACAAAGATAGTAGGTAATAATAATCTAATTTAACTATTCATGCCAGCGTAAGTAATGAATATTTACTAAGTATAAATGATTTTTATTACTTACTGCTAATCTGCTTTTTTAGTTTTAATAAGAGGCAGTTAGATAAGCAAGAGGTTAATAGAAAGTCTTTTTAGTGAATCTAGTTTAGTAGTCTCTGACAATTTGGACATAAGTTCTTTAGATAAAGATATGAATCTGAAGTAAACCAGTTGCAGATGTGCAGTTATGTACAGCACACAGAGTCCAGAGACAAATAGGATATTAATGCCAGGTAAAAAAATTTTCCATTTTGAGTATGAAAGAAAGGATAAGCAAGTAATAACGAAAGCATTGAACTTGAATCACTTTCTTCCAGAGAGCATAGCTCTATTCTATTTGTTCCTTTTGTATTCTTGTATATCTCATCTTCCCTCTGCCTTCGATATGGGTCTCCTGATATCTAATTCTGTTTTTGTTTGTCAGAAAATGTTTTTATTGCATCTTTATTTGTGAAGGAAATTTTCCATATGTATAGAAATCTAGGTTGGCAGTTTTTGTTTTATTTTTGTGTTTTACTCATTGAAAATATCATTCCACTATTTTCTGGCTTCTGTTACTATTGAGGAATCAGGCTAACTATTGTGCTTTTGTGGGCTTTTTTTTTTTTTCCTTTTCTTCCCTTGGCTGCTTTTAAGTTTTTTCTCTTTGTTTCTGGTATTCTGCAGTTTCATGATGATCTAACTAAGTGTGGATTTCTTTTTATTTACCCTGAATGAAATTGCAATGAATTCTTGATACTTCAGATTGACGTTTTCATCAGTTCTAGAAAAATCCCAGCTATTATATCTTCAGATATTGCTTCCATCCCATTCTTTTTTTGCTCTCCTTCTGGAACTCCAGTTAAACATATGTGTGACCTTTTCATTGTATGTTCTGTGTCTTTTATCCTCTTTTATGTGTGTACTGTCCTCCGGTGTGCTTCATTCTGGAAACTTCTTACTTACCTTCCAGTTCATTTATTCTCTATGCTGTTAAATCTGTTGAGTGTGTTCTTAATTTTATTTTTCAGTTCTAGCATTTTCGTCATTTTATTTTTTAAGCCTGTATTACTGAAATCATTTGTGGCTGAAATATTCAATCTTGTATACTTGGACATAGTAAATAATTATTTTATAATCTGTGAGAAGATAGCATTTGTAGTTTGTGTGGGTCTGTATCTGTTAATGTTGTTTCTTCATGTGCTGATTGTCTTTAAATATGTACCACACAATGTGTTTGAAAAATTATTTGTTGAATAATTTGAGGCCTAAAATGAGATTTCCATTTGTTTCTGCTAGGCACACCTTTAATTTCAAGGCTTTAGATTTTCTGGATCACCCACGTGGCTAAACACAGGCTAGAGCCAGGTTTATTTCTGGTTCATAATTACTGCTACAGTGCAGCTTTTTGGGGTCCCAGCCCTTGTTTTGTTTTGCTTTTGTCTGCTTAGCTTGCTTCTTGGCCAGCTTTTCTGCATCAGCAAATTGTCTCCAGGGCAGATGGTGCCCAAGTAGTTTTCTAACTTCTCCGAATTTTAACGTCTCCTGACTTTTGGCCTGGTTAATGCTCTTAATCTTGTTAGGTTTTACTCTTTAGGAAATGTTTCTTATATTTCATTGAACTTTTTTAGTTTAATGGGAGGTTTGATTCAAATTATCTTGCCTTCTAAACCTCTGTTTGTTTTTTTGGTTAATGTTATTTAAGTCAAAGTAGTGTATAAACAATTTGAAAACTCAAATAGTACTTAAAGTCTTACAGTAGGAAATAGCAATCGCTCCCTACCACCTGGGTCCTATAGCCCAGAAATAACTATTTTCAGTACTTGAGCTGTTTCTTTCAGTGTATACTCTTTATTTTATATATTTATGTTGCTACTTTTATCTAGAAATCTATTTTCTTTACAAAAATGACAGTACTTTTTCTGCTTTTTCATTTAATATATATATCTTCAAGATTTCTCATTGTCAGTACAAATAGAGATGCATCATTCTTTTTAAACAGCTGTACAGTGTTCATTTATATGGATTTAATGTATTTCATGGTTTTCCTGTTGATGGATGTTTGGATTGATTTTGATGTTTCTACCATTACAGCCAGTGTTCTGATTGCTAATCTTGGTCATATATCATTTTGTTTATTTTTATATATATCTGTAATATTTATAGGAGAAAAAAAAGAGTTTTGATTTTTTTTTTTTTTATGTTTATTTATTTGAGAGAGACAGGGAGAGACTGCATGCAGGGGAGGAGCAGAGAATGAGAGAGAGAAAGAAAGAGAGAGAGAGAATCCCAAGTAGGCTGTGCACTGTCAGTGCAAAGCCTGACACGGGGGTTGATCTCATGACCCTGAGATCATGACCTGAGCTGAAATAAAGGGTCAGACTCTTAACAGACTGAGACACTCAGGTGCCTCAGATTTTGAATTTTAATAAATATTGCCCACCTTTATGCTGGTATTTCTTGATTTATCAATTATTATATATTTTGACTTTCTATTTTAGGATAACTAGATGTCCTAGAGATCCTCACCACTAATCATTCTTCCATCCTCTATTTTAGTATTAGTTAAGTCACTGTGCATAGTGTAAGTTGTGAGAATGTAAATTCTCACTGCTAAGCTCAGAAGTGTTCTATGATTATTTGTTCTTTCCTTGCAGAATTTTGATTTTTGTCTGAAGCAGCAGTTACTTCATTTTATTTTCTTCATTTGTTTAATTTTCTCCATATTGTAACTAATCCTTCCCGTATCCCATATTGTTACAACCGTAAAACCCCTCTATCTGCCAACAGTATCACCTAATTTATCTGTTCCATTTTTGGAGTTGGGAGGGGGAAGAAATCATTCCTGGAATTCTCCACTTTTTTGCTCCAACCCCGATTATTTGCTCTTTAGAACTAACATACAGCCATTATCTTAAGACTTTGCTTTGCCATTATTCTGGGAAATCCTTTTGCTCCAATGTTGGTTTCAGTTTCCTGGATCTCCGGTTTTTTGTCTCTTTTGGGTTGCTCCCTGATTTTAGTAGAGCACAATTTCTGATAGCTTTCTGAGAGAGACAGCACTTGGGAGGTAAATGATTTGAAGTTACAATTATTTCTGTCCTTACACCTTATTGGTTGTTCGGCTGAGCATGGACTTACAGATTAAAAGTAGTTTTCTTAGAATTTTGAAGCATTACTTCATCATTTTCTTAATTCATATGTTACAATTGAGATTCTGTTGGTCAAAAAATTCACAGTTGTCTTATGTGTAAAAATAAAGTCTGAAGTGAGAAATAATAGACAAAAAGTCTTGATGGTGCCTGCCTTACAAGTGTTCCAAGCCACTTGTGGAATAGTGAGGTTATAGAGTAGTCAGTAGTTGTAGAGTGGGTTAATAATTAGTATCTGCGTATTATATCTTCAGGTGGGTAAACTTAATTTTTTATAGTGCATAATCTAGCAAGTTACTTTCCTAAAACAAACATGGTGAGTAAAGGCAGTTTTCGGTAACAACTGGTATTTATAGCCTCAAGATTACTTTTTACTACCGATCTGGAATTATACCCCCACTTAAAAACTACAGCCTATTCCTACCACAACAAATAGCATGAGCATCATATTTGCCTAGGGTCCTTGTACACATAGGTCTTATGGGAGTGGCTTGCGGTTGTTCAGATGTATACAGCACACATAGTGGGTTTGTATTGCATCTTGGGGAATTCATTGCTTTTATAATAAGAGCAGGCTTGCTCTTTGTTCCAGAGGGAGACATTACCTCATCTCTCAAGGTTGCTGGATACAAACACAACTCTGAGAAATGACCTATGTAGAAGTGGTCAGGGCCTTGTATTCTTCGTTTATACCTAGCAAGGCATATGGAAACATGAGAGACCCATGGAGAAATGTCTCTCTTAACAGTTATGTTTCATTAGCATGTATTTAACTACAAAGTGGTCGGGACACTTTCATGATAATAAGGAATAAAATAAGTATAATGTGGAAAGGAGGAGACCTTCACCTTAGCCTGGATTGTCTATAGTTCCAATGTTTTCAAGCGAAAGTCTTTATTTCTCAGCTTTACCCTAATGTAATAAAATAGAAAGGATTAGCTCAAGCTCTTGTGTTCAACAGTCTCTTGTTACCTTAAGAGTCTTCGTTAAGAGTAATAATAATAATTGTAAATAATACTTGATTATTATAGTCAAGTAAGTAATACTTGAATTCAAGTCAAAGCTTTATTAAGGAACATGGGGCTTTATTAAAAAATATAGGGTTCACAATTTTTTGAGAATACATTGTATGTGTGGCTTATTCTTCTTCCCTGGGAACATGTACTTTTTTTCTTTATCCTTGGCTTTGTGAAAGTTCACATTATTGTGCATTTTATTTATTTATTTATTTACGCATTTACTTACTCACTTTATATCTAATTTATGGCCATTAAGTGGCCACTTTTAATCTGGAAACTTGCCTTTTTGGTTTAGGAAGGTATTCTTGCATGGTGCCCTCAAGAGTGCCTTTCGTTTTCTCTGTTTCCCCCCCACCCCAGGAACTTTTATTGTCAGATAATGGAACCAACCAGATTGATTTCTTTTTCTTACCATTTATCCCAAATACTTTTTATCTCCCAGTATAGCCATTGTACTTTGGGGAGATTTTCTTAATTTATATAATTTATCTTCTAATCCTTTCTTTGAATTTGTAATTTTACCAATTGCATTTTCAATTTGCAAGTGTTTTTTTTTTTTTTTTTTTTTTTTGATCTCTGTCTCCTCCTCCCTTTTTAAAAAAATATTTTGTTCTTCATATCATGAGTATATCATCTTCTCTTATTTTTGGAGGATGTTAATTGTAATTTTTTGTTTTTTAAGTTTTGCTTTATGTTATCTGTTTATTTTAGGCTTCTTCTGTTTATTTGGTCTCCTTCCATATTTGCAACTTTCCTCAAATATCTAATCATATTTAGGAGAGACATAACAAAGCTGATTGGAAATTGTAGAACTTAGATCACAACAGGAACCTCTCAAATGTCTACTTCTAGAAGTTTTTCTCTGGCATTGTTCAGTGTTTCTTAGAGAAGAATCTTCTAATCTCTTTGTAGGAGGAGCTGAGTATCTATCTCTGTCTGCCAGCTGAACTGAGCAAGGAAAGGGGTTTGGGGTTGTAGTTGTTGTTTAGCATGTAAACTTTCATTGAATTGCTACGTTTTCAGTATAGTGTCTCATATGGTTCTCTGATTTAATTCCCTGAGTCTCAAATTTCTCTGATGAAGGTGCTCTGAATATACTTTTCAGCAAATGCTGAGTGGTTGAGTGTTAAAATCAGTATGAGCCTGAGGCTGAAGCCAGAAGTCATCATCATACAATGAAATTTAGAGATGTAAGAATGAATCTGAACTTTTAAGAGTTTGAGGTATTATTACAGTAATTTTGAAATTTTGAGGAGTCACATTTTGAAATTCAACATTACAGTGCACAAAGAAGTACTTACCTAGCACTGTCAGCTGCTTGTTTCCATCCATGTCACTCAAATGCCTGTTTGTGGTGCTAAATACTTAACTTTTGGCAAGAATGTAAGTTACAAAACAATTTTTTCAGTAACTTTTATTAACTTACAGCCAGTGTTTTTGTTTATAGTCTAGCTTCTTTACATTCTACAGAGGTAACACTTACCTTTAATCCCTTAGTCTTTCCAGGGTTTTATAAACTCTGGATTGCTTCTCATTGGTGTTCCCTCTGGAGACATTTGAGTTTTAGCTCTTTACTTTTCATCTTTCAAATACTTGTTAATATCTCTTGTTCATTGATGGTCCTATCTCAAAACCTAGGGATCATTAGTTAATACCTGCAGGAACATTCCTTGGTAACCTTCTTGTAGTATACAGGAGGCTTAAGTTTAAAAGTAAGAATTAAATGATCTTCTCAGAATTTTGTAGTTTTGAACTAGGGTCTAATAGCTATAAAGAATAACATGTTATAAAAATTTGGTACTTCTCTTCCAGTAGTTTACAATGAAAAGGCAATAAAAGTTATTCTTCTTTAGCATACAGAAAAAAAAAAAAAAAGTTGTACTTTAGAACCAGTCTGGAAATCACTCATTGCCATAGCCCTAGCAAGGATTTGAAATGTGAGTAAAAATAACTCTCATGAACAAATATATTGACTATAGAGAACATAATATAAAATTGCCTTAAAAAACATCCCAGCTCTTATCAAAGTTGTTCTTTGGCTAAGCTATATTTCTCTTTGGGCTCAGAAAATCATTTTCAGCTATTATATAGTTGAAACTTAAGAAACAGTTTAGGAATAGTTAAATGTTTGTATTCAGACTAATGTCTGATATTTTGGACTGGAAATATTTTAGTCTGGAAATACTTTGTTAAGTTACTTAAACTATTTAAGAAGATACGGTAGAGTTAGGCCCTTTATTGTGTAATGTTTTAAAAACACCAGTTTAACAAATACATAAAGCAATACATTTCTGAATCAAACATATGAGTATATTAAATGTTTAAAACTGTGTACATTAAAAGTGAATGTGTTAGTGATCTAAAGCAGTAATCACTTAGAACAGTTTAAGAATCTCAGTAATATACACACATCAAGTATTTGACATCAGAGGTGTGAAATCACTTATATTCAAGATTCATTATATTGATCAGTTCAAAGTAAGCATTATGATAAGCAGCTAAGTCCTGTTCATTTCAGAAGATATCAAGATGTTATAATGTTAATATATTAAGCAGTGAGGTTGCTTTTTTTTTTTTTAAAGCAACATACCTTTAAAGGCATAACAAGGCATTCTGAAGAACCTCTATGTTATACTTACAATTTATAAAATTCTTGCACGTAAATTGTTTGATTTAATCTACAGTAATTTTGTGAGGAAAGTAAAGCTCTAAAAGCTGAGCCTCTACCAATGGTAGACTAAGTGGCCTGTTCTACAACTTTTCTGTGCTGTTGCTCTTTGATCCAAGTCTTAATGGTTCTCTCACCGCCTTCTTTTTTTATAGAATTGTTAATTTGGTATTGCTGTTCTTTTTTGTAACTTTAAAAAAATTATTTTCCTTTTGCTTCTAGAACAAAAGAGAGTGATGTGTTTGATATAAATTCTACTAAGTATATTTTTTAAAGATCACAAAAGATTGTTTATCATAGAGACATAAACTAGCATGAGATCTACAATGGAAAACATTTTTTCTTTATTTTTTACATAATTTCATAAAATTGAAAATGCAAGTTGTCTAAATTATTTAAAATTTTGTCTTATAGATACTATATTTCGAAAGGTGCTATTGTGGATCAACTTGGAGGAGACCTAAATTCAACTCCATTGCACTGGGCCACAAGGTTTAAATTTGCTTCTGGATTATTTTTTTCCTTTGGTTTCTTTTTTAGTCTATAACTAAACAATTTTATTTTTTTAATGATATGCTAAAATGAATGGGAGAACTTAAAGTAATAGTTAATACCAACAGTGTACTAACGTATTGCCGTATAGTGTTACGTGCATTGGCAGCAGTTTATTGTCCCAGAATATCTTTAGGGAATTCACCATGCTGATGTTAATCCAGTTAGGTTAAGACTGAGTTAAACTTTGAGTTTGTAAATGTAATATTATGCAGCCTCTGTATATTTGCAATTAAAGAAGTTGCTCAGTTTCTGAGATAATTAAGATAATATTTGAATAGGATTAATAGAATATAGTAACTATTTATTACATATTTAAAGAAGTTATAAGTATCTCTAAAATTTAAAAGACTTTTTTCAGTCGAGACTTAAAAACCTTAAAATCCTAAGTATGTCTTGACATATGCCTATTTTAAAAAACTTTTTAAAACATTGGTATAATCTTTTCCACCATTATCCTATTTAAAAAAAGATCTTCCCGGAGATCCTGTTTGAAATAACTTTATATATTTAAGTGTTTATTCTTTTATGTTTTAGACAAGGCCATCTATCTATGGTTGTGCAACTAATGAAATATGGTGCAGATCCTTCACTAATTGATGGAGAAGGATGTAGCTGTATTCATCTGGCTGCTCAGTTTGGACATACCTCAATTGTTGCTTATCTCATAGCAAAAGGACAGGTAAAAAAATTACAATGGTGTGGATTTTAATCAGATGTTCTTCATGGTTTATTTTGAATAGTACTCTCTGATGGATGACAGTGAATAAATATATAGTTACTTTCATATTGAGATAGTAAATGTAGTTAAGTTGAAAATAAGAAAGATAATCAAGAACCAGATAATGATCTATTAAATTGCATTTTTTATTTCTGAGAATGATAGAGATGAATCCTGGAAAGTAAGAAAATTTAAGTATCTATTTTTTCCCTTAATTACATCTTTTGAATATATCCTCTGAATTCATTTAAACTTTTTGAACATAATTTACTGGTTATTTTCTCTATTAGATACCTCTTGGAGAAGGGGATAAATTGTTTAGGATCAGTTTCTTGGTTTCTGCTGTGTAAAATAATGCTGCTTCATACATGTCAGAAAACTTCTCATGATTTAAGGGATTCTTCCTGACTTTTTGAGTGTGTACTGACTATAATCACATTAAATAGGTACCAGTTTATATATACCATGTTTTTGTGATAAATGTATTTCATTAAAATTAATGTTTCTCAGTTTTTGTTTCATGTGTTTTCTCTGGTCATACTTAAATATTAGTTTTATAGCTAAGGATCTCATCATAAGAGTAAGACAAATGATTTACTTCAAGGCTATTAACATTTATTTTAGATTAAAATTTTTATGCAGATTCGCAATTTGAATAGCATTTATCTTATGAATTCTTTTAAGATATTTGTTGTTGGCAGTGCCAAGCACTGACCCTTGTGTGTTGTGCTTATAGCTTAAGGAAAGAGGCGTAGACCGGCTACTTGCTAGTAGGGGAAGGGTTTCTGTTATGGTATTAACAGACTACCCCCAAAAGCGGTTCTGACAGCTTTAGAACAATGTCAGCTATTCCTTGGGTTGACTGGTCTTGGCTTGGTGGTTCTTTGCCTTGTGATAATGGCTGGGGCTACAGTCGTCTGGGGGCTTAACTGAGATGGAGGATGGCTCTTCACATACCTTGTATCTTAATAGGAATGGCTAAAAGGCTGGGTCCAGGTGGAATGCTGAGATGACTAGTCCTCTCTCTTTTTCTCCATGCAGTCTCAGAATTCTTTCTCCATAGCACCCTCCACGTAGTCTTTCTAGCAGGGCAACTAGACTTCTTGTGTGTTGGGAGCTCCCAAAAGAACAGAAGCAGCTCTGCCTCTTTTAAGTCTTAAGTCTTGAACTGACACAGCAACATTTGTGCTCCATTCTGTCAGTTAATGCAAGTAACAGGGCCAGTCCATGTTCATTGGGGGGACACGTGGATGTGAATACCAGCAGGTGAAGTTTGTTGCGGGCCATCTTTGGATACCAGCTGCCACAGGAGATTACTTTTGTTCTCCCAGAGTTCCTTCTAGGCTGGGGTTTGGACCAACAAATGGTGCTGTAACCCATGATGGTGTTGTTAGTGGCTTTTTATTTTGCAGGTATAAATTTATATTCGCTTTTTTTCCTTTTGTTTTTTTAGCTGGGTAAGAAAAGTGGTATAAATTTTTTTTAGTCTTTTTGTTAGCATATTGATTTTGGGTTTTGGATGTTTTAATAATCTTTTTAATTCTGGCATAGGATATTGGCTATAAAATTCTTGGGGCAGGGATTTCTACCTGTTACAGTACCTTTTGTATATAATAAATGCATGATAATAACAAATGGCAGTTTGTTTTCTTTTCCATGAGTAATTTTTTTGCTGCAAAAGTAACACACTTACTGTAAAATATTCAAACATAAGAGCACAGTATAACTTAGAAAATGAAACCCCACGTCTTCCCTTACCCGCATCTCAGACTGAGATCACTTTCTTTTAATTGTTTAGTATATTTTTCCAGAATTTTTTTCCATCTATACACTAATTATAAAAGTAAACTTCTGTAGTGTTCATTACATCATACTTTGGGGTCCAAAGTCCTTCTTTGGCCTACAGAACCATGGGTTCTTTGGCCTACAGAACCATGGGTTCTCCAGCCCATCTTTTGTCATTTCCCCTCACTCACTCTGCTTTGACACACCAGTCTTCCTCCTGTTCCTTGAGCGGCTCTGCTACACTGCTGCTTTAGGGCCTTTGTGATTGATCTTACCTTCTGCTTGGTAAATCCTTCCCTCAGATAGTCACACAGTTCTCTGTTTTATTTCAGTCAGATGTTTGCTCAAATTTTATTAGTTCTGATTAGTTCCCAATTATAAGTAATAATAAAATTACTATATTTTTATTTTTTCTTTTTCTTCCCTTTCACTGACTTTAGTCTATAATACTGTTTTTCTTAGTGTTAACTTCTTTCTGGTAGATATAAGTACATTTCCATTACTTGATTTTTTTAACTATAAGTAATATCCTTGGACTCATAGCTATTACAGATTAGGCACTCTTCACACTTTCTTTCCAACCTTCTTTTTCCATTTTTGTCTTCATTTTTTTCTCCATTTTTTTGTTAATTGTATCAGTTTTACATTCTTAGGGCATAACATTTCCATTTAGTTTGTCATTCTGTTCCTCACATTTGTTTCATTTTAGCTCTATTGTTAAAATATATTTAGTGTTCACTACCAATTCTTTTGGATGATTTTCAGGAGAAAAGGGAAAATGCTAAGTTATGGAGCCCTGTTGATCATGGAATCCCCATAAGCTTTTGATCTGGGCTTGTTAATTCTTCCTAATAGAGAATACCCATACGTCCAGGCTGAACTTGGAAAAGAAGTACCAAGTTTTAAATCCTGATCCAAAGAAAGAAAAGGTTGAATTTCATTTTTCTTTTAGTACTCTATAGATGTGGCATTATTTTACATTTTTAATTTCACTTATATTTTTTAATACTGTCACTTATTTAAAAGGATAGGAAAAGACAACTAAGAAGGAAGAAGAAACTAAAGAATTTACATGTCTGTCTTACTTGGACATCAAATTTAGTAGAGCTATCTTGAAATTAGGACAGTGAAAGAAGTAAAATAAGTTACAGTGCTTGACTCATATAAGAAACAAGGAAACTTGTCATTTCTGAGAAGATTTTCGTAAAGATTTTTATTGAAAAAAAAATCGGTGTGTATATTGGAAGTATCGAATGAGGTTACATAGGACATTCCCACCCACATTTAACATGAATCCAGAAATGGATTTATAATGGATAAGGCATGCCATTTGATTACAGTATTTACTACGAGGGACAAAACTGATATCCAAGGATGAGTCTAGTTTGTCTAATGTACTATTTCCTCAACATTTTTTCTGCCTCAATACCCTTGAAAATGTTCACATTTGAGGCATATTCCCTCGGTATCAGTGGCTCAAGAGAATTGCTGCATAGAGTTTTAAAGTGTTTTGCAGTATACTCGACTATGACTCTGTCCTCTCTGCATGACTGGTATACTAGATAACACAACTTGGATTACAGCTGCTACTTTTATATAATCCAGAATTGGGCGATGGGGAAGGGAAGAAGAGGAAACTTAGTATCTGTTGAATGTCTGTTATATTCTAGGCTATAGAGTGCTTTACACACATGGGTGTTATATGTATAACACATAGCCTGTTATATTCTAGGCTGTAGGTGCTTTACACACATTGTTCCATTTAATCATCACAGGGTTCTTAGGAAGCCATTATATATTCACGTTTTTAAATGAGGAAGCTGAAGCTCAGAGAATTAAAGTGATTTTGCCAGTCTTCTAGCTAGTAAGTGGTAGAGCTAAGAATTCAAAACCATGTCTGTCTAAAAGCCTATGCCTTTCCCAAACAAATAGGTAGAGAAACATGTCTTTTCACTTCACAAATGGTTTTTGATCACTTCACAAATGGTTTCACTCTGCTGGGCACTGAGAATACAAAGATGAATTTTATAACAATTTTAATCCTCAAAGAACTTCTCTTTAGCTAATGGGACAAATACCTCAGGCATAGAGGATAATTAGTCCAGGTTGGAGTTAGGAGAGATAATTTTAGAGAAGTGAAACTGATAGAATCCCTGATACATCAGGATGTCTTGAAAGGAGATTTAAGTAACTAGGGAAGAGTTTTGGTTAAAGAAATCATAGTTTTAATTCTAATTTGTCAAAAAACTAAGCAAAAGGCGGGGGGGAAGTACCATTAGGAAAGCACAAAGTTGGGTAGGAGAAATAAAATAATCACTATTTTGCTGGGAATAGTATTCATATACATTTGTAATAATGTAAATATCAAATATTTATAGAACCAAAAATACAGTAGATCTCTTGTAAGAATAGAAAGGTGCATATTTGTTATGGGGCAGGAAGAGTAAAAAATTCTCATTTTGCATACCGAAGAGTCTCAGAAGATAATGCCTAAAACTGAAAAATCAAAAAGTAGTAATTCATGCATCTTTAAGATGTGGAGGGTAAATACCAAAGTAATGAGCTAAAAGAGGTGAAAATAGTGGGGAGAAAGGCAGAGAACAGCTTTATCACCACAAACTTTGCAAAGTTATTTGACTCTAAAAATGTACGTGCATACCAATAAAATAAAAAGGAAGCAGACTTTTTTTGAGTTTATTGAAAAGATAGGTCTTTTTATTCTTTGTTTTGAAATGACTAGAAGTAAACAGGGTTTCGTTATTCCTTCTTATCACGAATTTGTATAAATAAGTTTTTTGGACACTTAAATCATTTAACTTCTCATTTGTGGATGAAAGATGAAGAGTAGGTCAGGATCTTTAAATGCAAAACATTGAAAGGCTGATTAAAGCATCTGAAAAGGGAAATCTATAAATATATGATAATTAAATACATATTTAATGTTTTGTCAATTAAATATTTATATGCCCATTAATTAAAATATTTAGTGACAATAGGTGGTTTTATTTTAAAGTTAGAAAAAGTTTCATAAATGACCCTTGATTGAAGAGTGTTATATTGGCTTTTCCTGTGACATGCAAATTAGATTTTTCAAGTAAGTTTTGTAGGAACTTAGAAATTTTTACTGTCTTACTTTTTTCTTTTTATTTATTAGGATGTAGATATGATGGATCAGAATGGAATGACACCTTTAATGTGGGCAGCTTATAGAACACATAGGTATGTAACCATCATAAAATATTTATTCAGATCATTGTCAGCATAATAAAATGTAAAATAAATGATGGGAAAAGGCAGTTAATGTTCTATTTGCTAATATTTAAAATTCTTATTATGAGTACATAGTGTATGACAATTACCTTTTTGAATGTTTGAATCTTTGTGCTTACCTTGACCTTGGTAGTTACGGTATCCTTAATCTATTCCTCTTTTAGCAGTTTTTAAGAATGAAAGATGTTATCTTATTTTTAAAAATGATTTTTTTCACATTATTTGTATATTGACAAGGTTGATATATTAATTAGTAAGTAGCTTGAAAATATTTTTGGAACAATCCAGATTTTAATTAAAAAATTTAATTGTTTAATTATGTAGGTATTAAGACCTCAATCCCTAATGAAAAACAGAAAATGTCAGGACCACGTATGCCCTCTCTTGGAACTTTGTATAGGTGTTGCACATATTTAATCCTTCAGATTAGAATATTGTCTCATTACTGATTATAAGGTTGAGTATAGGTTAGAATGGAAGTGTTCCAAAATGGGATGCAAATGCAACCACGATCAGTTTAGTATCTGTAATGATTTCTATAATTGAAATTAGGGTTGTTGTTGTTGTTTTTTTTTTTTTTCCTTTTCAGTGTGGATCCAACTAGATTGCTTTTAACATTCAATGTTTCAGTTAACCTTGGTGACAAGTATCACAAAAACACTGCTCTGCATTGGGCAGTACTAGCAGGGAATACCACAGTCATTAGTCTTCTTCTGGAAGCTGGGGCTAATGTTGATGCCCAGAATATCAAGGTAAAAATACCCTGTATTGATTATGTTATGTGAAATGTTGTTAAGATCTCAATTCCTCAATAAAAAACTAGATTTTTTCACAGACTGTCAAAGATGGAAGAAACGTCTTATTTAAGCTCACACCCTTTGCTTCCATGCAAGAATTTGTTTTGAAAGATTTGTTTATTTACTTTTGTCTTGTAGTATTGAAGTAATTGCCAGATTTTGATGGCCTTTTCATTTGTGAATTCTTTCTTTTGAAAATTAAATTACATAACCCATATCTTCATAGGTGAAGGGAATAATTTTCTGGTTTCTTTAAGAAGACCAGTACAAAGAATCACATGTTTGTAGTTAAACCACATTATGCATAATAACTTTCAGTGATTCTTTGCCTTGTAATTGTCTTGTTTTAAAGATCAGGACCTTTACAGATTTATTAAATGTAAATACCTCTCCCGCGGATGTTTGGCCTGATCCAGGAAAAGTATACAAGAGTATCTAAGAGCAAAGCACAATTAATTAACATTTGCATTCTGAACATTTAGAAATTTGCAGACATTTCATGAGTAGTTGAAAGACAGTTCTGTTAGTAGTCTTAAATTTTGGTTAACCATTTTTATTTTTAAAGCTTCAGGATCCACCATGTTGTTTGGCACCATTCTTTCCGTGAAATGACTTTAAACTTTGAAACATCATCTTTCAATAATGTGAATTCATAAATAACGTTGTGCCCTTTGACAAGTGTTCTTTAATTTTGACTATAAACCATAATACTTTTGGAGTCAGATCTCTTAAATTTTTAAGGGAGATGTGCTAATTAAATTTGAAAGACATTTGAGCCACACAATATTCTGAAATGGCAATCAAAAAGTAGGTTATCTCCTGCTGGATCAGGGCATCTAATTACGTTCCATTGAATAGTTCTTTCTGTATTCAATTACTCTGAGGTTAAACTGCTAAAATAATATAGCTTAGACTAGCTGTATGGAGCCTAATTTACTTAAACTTTTAACCAATTTTTAAAAATGAGTTTAATTAAAAGTACTTAGTTAAAAGTAGATATCAAATATCTTGTTGGAAACTATAAGAAATTGAGAAAAAGTTTCTTTCTTTCTTTTTTAAATTTCAGGTCTTTCTGTCTTTCCCCAAAGTGATCAGAATGGCTGAATATCTGACAATAAAATATTGAAAGAGGAAAGTCAGCATATCATAGGGCCTGACACATGATGGGCACTCTAAATATTTTCTGACAGACTGAAGATTTATGTAGTCTTGAGCTTTACCTCTAAGCTAGTTTTTCTGACACTCTGCTATTATACCTCCCTGCCACTTCTGAAGTTATAGAGAGAAAAGTTTGCTTTTTGAAATGTTTTTTTTAATTTAATTTAATTTTTTAAAAAAAGTTTACTTATTTATTTTGTAAAAGAGAGAGAGCACCAGTGGGATAGGGGCAGAGAGAGAGAGATGAGAGAGAATCTCAAGCAGTCTCTGTGCTGTGAGCACAGAGCCCAAAATGGGGCTTGATCTCACAAACCATGATATCAGACCTGAGCTGAAACCAAGAGTCAACACTTAACCTACTGAGCTACCCAGGTGTCCCCCAAATGTTCTTAAATAGGAAGCTCAGAAACATTTTTAACACTATGATTAGTAAATTGGGCTAACCTCAAGGCCTAAAGGACAGGAAAGGAAGAGTTTGACTAAGGCTAATATCCCCATATGAAAAAATTAGTGAGTTTACCTTATGTTTATATCTGTATTGCTTTAGAGCATTGTTTCTCTTCTGTTTGGTACTGGACAGCCATTCTTTCTTTCTTTCTTTCTTTCTTTTTTAATGTTTATTTATTTTGAGAGAGAGAGGCACAGGGGAGGGGCAGAAGGAGAAGAAAGGCGAGAGAATCCCAAGCCAGGCTCCGTGCTGTCAGTGCAGAGCCTGATGTGGGGCTCACGAACTGCGAGATTATGACCTGAGCCAAAATCAAAACTCAGATGCTTAACCGACTGAGACACCCAGGCAGGTGCCCGCCCCCTGGACAGCCATTCTTAAAGTGATCATGCCCCAGGAATATATTTCAAAATATTTCATGTTACATTATTAAAAAGATAGAACCAATTTTAACAGTAATTGAAATTACAATAATACTAAAAATTGTGATAACATGACTGAACAGTTCTGGAATTTGAAGCTAGTAGTATGTATTTTTAGACCATTTAAGAGTATATTTTTTATACATATAGACTTTTGGATAACTTCACTTGGATCATGATCTTTAAGTCTTTGAAGTGTAGATTGTAAATTTAATGTCTTTTCAAATAAATAGTGAGCCCTTGCACTTCGCATTAACCATTGCATAAAGATGAGATTATGTATGTACGTATGTATGTATATTTTTGAGAGAGCAAGTGTAAGTGAGCGAGGGACAGTGAGAGAGAGAGAGAGAGAATCCCACAAGGGGCAGAGAGAGAAGGAGAGTGTGGAGCCTGAAGCAGGGCTTGAGCTCACCTGAAGCGGGGCTCAAGCTCACTTGATTGAACTCACAAGCCATGAGATCATGACCTGAGCTGAAATCAGATGCTTAACCGACTGAGCCACCCAGGTGCCCCATAAGCTTTTTTTTTTTTTTTTTAAAGAGAGCATGCGCAAGCATGGGAGGGGCAGAGAGAGAGACAGACAGACAGACAGAGAATGAATTCGAAGCAGGCTCCACACTGCCAGCGTGGAGCCCCATGCAGGACTTGATCTTGTGACTGTGAGATTGTAACCTGAGCCAAATCAAGAGTCAGACAATTAACTGACTAAGCCACCCAGGCGCCCCAACCATTGCATAAACTTTTATTAGACTTAGTAAAAGAAATAATCTGTAATGAATTTCAACAGAAAGGTAATGGTAAGAGAGATATTTGAAATGATGTAAATAATTTGAACCTTATAATTTTAATGGTTTGTAGGTTCAGGCATGTGAATTATTTGGTACCAAGATAGGATAAAGCTTGAATGTAGCTTTCTTAACTAGTGCAGTCCAGCGTCTACAGTGTAAAATAATTATTGTGCCTGTAGAACTTTTATTTAAATTCATGTTTGGTTTTTTTATTTTTATTAATGTTTTAATTTTATCTGACTTGTATAAGCAGGATTGGCTATTGACAAAAAGAAGTTAGTTTGAAATGTCGTTCTCTGATAGCTTCTGGAGTTACATCATCATCATCATCATCATCATCATCATTATCATTGTTATTATTATTTAAAATTTTTCTAAATTAAGGTATAGTTGGCATGCAGCATTTTACTAGTTTCAGGTGTACAGTATAACCTGAACCTGTCAGGAGATGACCACAACAGGTCCAATCAGCATCTGTCACAAAACTTTGTTTTCTCTTGTGACTGGAACTCTGAAGATTTGCAGTCTTAGCAACTTTCAGATATATAATACAGTAGTATTTATTTTTGAGACAGAGAGAGACAGAGCATGAGTGGAGGAGGGGGAGAGAGAGAGAAAGAGACACAGAATCTGAAGCAGGCTCCAGGCTCTCAGCTGTCAGCGCAGAGCCTGAGGCAGAGCTCGAACTCACGAGCTGTGAGATCATGACCTGAGCTCAAGTCAGATGCTTAACCGACTGAGCCACCCAGGCGCCCCTACAATACAGGAGCATTAACTGTAGTCGCCATGCTGTACATTACATCCTCAGGACTTAACTTATTTTAAAAATGGAAGTTATTGTTAACTTTCAGCTCCCTTCACCTATTTCACCCACCCCCAACCCCTGCTTCTGGGAACCACTGGTCTGTTCTCTGTATCAGTTAACTTGGTTTCGTTTTATTTGTTTTATTTTTTAGATTACAGATATAAGTGAGATCATACAGTATTTATCTTTCTGTGACTTATTTGGAGTGACATTATTTTTAAAGGAAATAAAGTTTAAGGAGTTGCTTCAGTTGCTCAGGGAACACTTACACTTTCAGAGGAAAACTAATCTTTTTATCCACACTGGTGGAAAAGTAGATTTTTGTTTTAAAATGCACTTTTTGTGGAATTAAAAAGGTGAAGTATCAGATGCTTTTTCTGCTTGAATCTGGCATTCCAGATTCCATATGCTGAAGTCTAGTCACCACCTTCTAATGGAAACCATTCATTCATTCATTCATTCATTCATTTAACAAATATCAGTGCTCGGGAGTCCAGGTGTTTAAGATAGATGAAGTCTGTATTCTCTCAGAATTTACATTGTATTAAGAAAATAGACAATAAGTAAAAACACATGCATATGCATCCTCATAGGCAAATGTGGTACAGTGATGAGGGATGAAGGGGCCACATGAGGTGAGAATGACTTGTGAATACCTCTGAGGAGATGACATTGCTTTCAGACTTGTCTGATAAAGGGATCAATTATGCAAAGACATGTGAGGAAGAAACTGCACGTAGATGAGCCTGCAAGTGCAAGTCCCAAGGTCAGGAGTAAGCTTGCCTGTTAGAGGTGCAGCAAATGACAGCCTGGACTGAGTGCAGTGAGCACGGGAGTGCAGTCACTGAGGAAGGCAGGTGCCAGATCGTGCAAGGCCATGATAAGGTACTTTGTGTTCTCAGTCACGAGAAGCAGTTTGGGAGGATTTACATAGGCTGGCTTTATAATCTTTGTGTTTTAAATATTTTTAAAAGACTACTTTGGTTGCTGATGGAGAATGCATTGAAAAATTAAAAAAAATGGAGGGGATGGGTAAAGATCAGTTAGGCTATTGTAATAAACCAGGCAGGTGATGTTAGTTTAGCCTACAATTGTAGGAATAGCAATGGAGAGCAATGAATGGATTTGGAAATGATAGTTTAGAGTAGAAATGAAAATGATAGTTTAGAGTAGATTAGATATGAGGATGAAAAGAAATATTGATGACTTAGATTTTGGTTTGAATAACTGTCTTGTGATATATTGAGGTTGTGAAGACTGAAGGAGGAAGACTTTCTTGGGGTGAGGGTGGTAAGAATATTATAATTTGAGGTGTGGTGCCTTTTAGCTATGTGGAATAGCAAGCAAATTAAGTAAACTTAAGTTGATATGAATGTCAACAGGGGAAAAATTAATTAATTGAAAACAACGTAGATTCTTTGTCCAGGAATTTGACAAAGTTGATTTATACCTGTATATTTTTCCATTTTTCATTTCGAGAGCTAAGAAAGAGACTAATTGATAATCATGAATTATAACAAAAAAGATATAGTCTGCAAATCTGGCTGTAATAGCTAATAAAAGTTGTACTTTTCAAAGAATATGAAAAATTATACTTTGTGTTATAGTTATAAAAATATTGATCCTTTTTCTTCTAAAATAGCTTTTCTAATTAAAATTAAATTTAAGTTTCTTAGAAATCTGTCTTTATATTATTTACCCTTATAAATTAGTTATTTGAATAAAAAATTCAATTCTTTTAATATGTAAATACATGATTTTTTTTTCAAAATAAGGTAACTTTAAAATGACTATTTTGATCCTTAGAAGGATCAGGAGTGGTCATATACTCTAGATTAGAAATTCTTAATCTGGGACTTACTAGTGAATTTTGGTTAGAGGGTGAGCCCATGAACCCCTGAAATCGTTACCAAAAAATTACTTGCATCAGTGCTTTTTGGGGAGAAGGTCAATGGCTTTCATGAAATATGACTCAAAAGAATTTAAGAACCGTGGCCCCAGATAATAGTTACATGGAATAAATCCAGTCTTGTTAAATGATAACAATAAGGAAGGGAAAAATGATTTGGGATACTAAGGATTTTTTTAAAGTGACCTATGCAGTAATCCCTTTTTATTACAGCATCTCATTTGTGAATTTTTAAAAAATAATATTTTACCCTCTCCCACGTGTTTTGGTTATACAGATAAATTTAGATGAATTGAGTTTTGGGAGGACAATTAATCTCCGAGTGCTGCCCAAGCATTTATGCTTTTTCTTTCTAAAATTATCAAACAGCATAATTTTTACCTTGTGCGGGCTGTAAGATTACTGAGCTTTGTTAATATATATATGGAAAAAATCTTATGTGGTTTCTTGACATGAGATAAGATACTTTTTTCTAAAAATAGTTTTTATTACCTCTTAAGTAACTGCCCTAGATGGTCTCCAAACAAGAATTTTCCTAGTTTTAACAATGAAATTCAACCTCAGGCAAAAAGTGATTTTCTCCTTTCCACCTTCCATAGTGTTTATCTCACCAAAACCTTTGAAATATTTCTTTTATTACCAGTTACATAGTCTATAAACACTCCATGACTCTTGTTGTTATTGCTCTTGTTATTATAATTTACTGTTTGGGCTGACACATGGAGTAATCAAATATAGACTTGACTTAGAACCCTGGTTTTAGTATCATTCTTTAAATTAATTGCTTGTTTATTTTACCAGCTGAATAAAAACTATACAAAAGCAGTCAGAAGACTAGAGGAATAGTTGAAAGATTTCTTAAAGCTCCCTCCATCTTTTTATCTAGGCAATCCTTAGGTGTCACATGGCCCTCTAGTGGAAGGGATGCTCAGCTGGACCGAGGCAACAGCAGGATATTCTCTGGGAATTGTTACCCAAGGGATTGCTTTTATTCAGGTAATCTTTATAGTTTGGATTAATTAGCTGGTTCTTACAACTTAGGTGATAGAAGTTTTGAATAGGTAAGGAGGTATTTTACAGTAAATATTCCTATTTGTGGAAGACTCACCTAGCTTAAGCCCGTGCCTTATTAAATACTATTGATCTTTTATTAAAGGATTGGTTGGGCATTTTGTTGTTATTGTTGTATTGTTACAGTTGTTGCCACTGGTGGTAGTGCTGTGTTTTGTTTGCTTTTTATTTTTTAGTGTTTTTTTGTTTCATAGAGTGTACTTTATACTTGATAAATAATCATCCCTCATAAGTAAAGCTCTCCAAGGCTCCTTATTCTTTTGTTTTTATCTAGTTTTTCACAAAATTTCAGTATTTTCCTTTTTTAAGTAATTTTGAATATTCATCTATACATTCTTAAAATTTTGGCAGACACAATTTTTCACTTTACTTTTATATTTAATGTAGATAAATAGTGTAGAATATTAAAAAGAATAGAAATGTAGGTGTCTCACTAATGAGAAAGAAGATTTGAAATTAACAAGGGCAAAAAGAAGCATAGATCTAGAGTTGGGGGCGCTTATATCTTGTTTCTTCCTTTAAAACATACTAGTTTCATTCACTTCTACTCTTTGGCATTCTTCTTCTTGAGATTAAAAGCTACAGGTCCACAACTTGAGTTTCACTATTTTTTTGTTACTGTTCTCATTCTCTTTGGAAATTTCTGGATGTGTGAATGAATTTAAGATGATAGTACAACAGTAGGAGAAATAGAAGTTGACTTTTCTTCTTCTTCCCTATTCTCTTCAGACCTTTGTCATTATTGAAATTAAACTGAGAGGTTTCTGGCAATTTAGTATTCTAGTAGGATGTTTTGTAGTAATAAGTATTACTAATAAAACAAAGATATGAAATAACCGATAAACTTGATAGCCTCTGATCCAGCAGGTGCTGAAATACCTACTTTTTGATGTACTTAATATAAGCCAAAACGCAAGCAAAAATAGAATGTATAGAATAAGATGAGTAAATACTCTTACTGATTGTACCTTGAATGGGAGAGCATAAGTAATATGTAATGGTTTAGATTCTTTTAGTATTTGACTTTGCCTGATGTCAAAACAATGTTAGTGAACTAATTGTTCAGTCAGTTTATTTTTATGGGAGTGCTTTAAAAGTTTTTTAAATATGAATTTCTTCTACTTATCAGGGTGAATCAGCACTTGATTTGGCAAAGCAGAGAAAGAACGTGTGGATGATCAACCATTTGCAAGAGGCGAGACAGGCAAAAGGATATGACAATCCGTCCTTCCTTAGAAAGCTCAAAGCTGATAAGGTAAATTCATGACTGAAGTTTTTCAGTATATAATCTTTTTAAGTAAAATTCATAGGCATACCTTCTTACCTGAGCATTTATAGTTTTTAATTTTGCCATTGACCAGTGTGGCTAATTTGTCAATCATCAAAGGTGAATAGCATTAAGCCTTGAGTACCATTTTATTGTAGGCTGTTCTGGTGGTAATACTATTTACTTAAAGTTAATGTTGATCTATGTGTTATCACAACAGAATGACAAGTTTTGGACAAAGAGAAAAGTAAAAGCATGCCTCATTTATTTATAGTTCAGACTTCCTTAATGCATTAAAAATTCATTGGTCCATTACTTAGACATGAGAAGAGTTAGATTTATAGTTTATAAACTTGCCTTTTTTCAACCCCACAGTTGAGAATAATGAGCAATTTTTGCATGTTGTATTACCTCTTTCATTTTACTACTAGATATGATATAGAGAATGGTTATTTTTTTATTTTCTTTGATTTTGCTCTGTCCTCTAGGATTTAGAGCAGTTTTTCTCAACATAGCAAACAAAGGCTGAGGTCTCATAATAACTAAGCTTGTAACAAAAGAGTCTTATATTACTTTGGAAAGTCCCATAATCTTTATGCTTTCATTTGTTTAGTGTAAATATTATAAAGGATTTTTAAAAAATACATTGTCAGATGAAAATGACTTTGTAAATTCTAGATGTTTATTAATATATAGTTACTTATTATAGCAATAATGAACTAGATGCCAGGTTTATGTGTTTGGATGTGATTTCTTTTATTTTTTAATTTTATTAAAAAGATGTATTTACTTATTTATTTATTTTTAATTTATTTTTTTAATTTACATCCAAGTTAGCATATAGTGCAACAATGATTTCAGGAGTAGATTCCTTAATGCTCCTTACCCATATAGCCCATACCCCCTCCCATAACCCCTCCAGCAACTCTCTGTTTTTTCTCTATATTTAAGAGTCTCTTATATGTTTTGTCCCCCTCCCTGTTTTTATATTATTTTTGCTTCCTTTCCCTTATGTTCATCTATTTTGTATCTTAAAGTCCTCATATGAGTGAAGTCATATATATGTTTTTCTCTAATTTTGCTTAGCATAATACCCTCTAGTTCCATCCATGTAGTTGCAAATGGCAAAATTTCCTTCTTTTTTGATTGCCAAGTAATACTCCATTTGTGTGTGTGTGTGTGTGTGTGTGTGTGTGTGTGTGTGTGTGTGTATTGTGTGCGTATGTATATGTGTGTGCGTATGTATATATACGCACACACATATACATACGCACACACCACATCTTTATCCATTCATCCATTGATGGACATTTGGGCTGTTTCCATACTTTGGCTATTGTTGATAGAGCTGTTATAAACGTTGGGGTGCATGTGCTCCTTCGAAACAGCACACCTGTATCCTTTAGATAAATACCTCAGTAGTGCAATTGCTGGGTTGTAGAGTAGTTCTATTTTTAATTTTTTGAGGAACCTCCATCCTGTTTCCCAGAGTGGCTGCACCAGTTTGCATTCCCACCAGCGATGCAAAAGAGATCCTCTTTCTCTGCATCCTCACCAACATCTGTCGTTGCCTGAGTTGTTAATGTTAGCCATTCTGACAAGTGTGAGGTGGTATCTCATTGTAGTTTTGATTTGTATTTTCTTGATGATGAGTGATGTTGAGCATTTTCTCATGTGTCAGTTGGGCATCTGGATGTCTTCTTTGGAGAAGTGTCTATTCATGTCTTTTGCCCATTTCTTCACTGGTTATGTGTTTGGGTGTTGAGTTTGAAAAGTTTTTTGTAGATTTTAGATACTAACCCTTTATCTGATATGTTGTTTGCGTATATCTGCTCCCATTCTGTCGGTTGCCTTTTAGTTTTGCTGATTGTTTCCTTCCCAGTGCAGAAGCTTTTTATTTTGATGAGGTCCCTCCCAATAGTTCCTTTTTGCTTTTGTTTCCCTTGCTTCCGGAGATATGTTGAGTAAGAAGTTACTGCGGCCAAGGTCAAAGAGATTTTTGCCTGCTTTCTCCTCAAGGATTTTGATGGCTTCCTGTCTTACATTTAGGTTTTTCATCCATTTTGAGTTTATTTTTGTGTAAATTTTTTTCAATGTTTATTTATTTACTTTTTTTTTAAATTTTTTTTTTAAGGTTTTATTTATTTTTGAGACAGAGAGAGACAGAGCATGAACGTGGGAGGGGCAGAGAGAGAGGGAGACACAGAATCGGAAGCAGGCTCCAGGCTCTGAGCCATCAGCCCAGAGCCCGACGCGGGGCTTGAACTCACGGACTGCGAGATCGTGACCTGAGCTGAAGTCGGACGCTTAACTGACTGAGCCACCCAGGCGCCCCGAATGTTTATTTATTTTTAAGAGAGAGAGAGACAGAGTGCAAGCGGGGAAGGGGCAGAGAGAGGGGAGACACAGAATCTGGAGCAGGCTCCAGGCTCTGAGCTGTCAGCACAGAGCATGATGCAGGGCTCGAACCCACCGATCGCGAGATCATGACCTGAGCTGAAGTGAGACACTTAACCTTCTGAGCCACCCAGGCGCCCCTAATTTCTTTCAAAAAAGAGAGAACAGTTTAGCACAGTTTTATTAATGTTTGTATATTACTGGGATCAGTTCAGAAATTGAATATTCCTGTTTTTGTTTTTGTTGGTTTTTTTTTTTTGCTTTAGTATTTGTAAATACACTACATTTTTAAAAAAGATTACTCAATAAAAATATATGATGGTTGAGGGCTTTGTGAAACGAAGTATTTGTAATTATGTAGATTGTTGTCTTTTCCTCCTATTAGAAATATTTAAGTCATAAACATGACTTGATTTGCTGTTCTGTACAGTATGTTCTGTATTTAAACAAGAAACAGTGGCATGTAGGATTCAGTAGTATTTTTCTAAAAATAAGTAAGTCATCCCAAAGGGGGAAAAATATTTTTGGACAGTGCTAGTAGATTAGATAGATGCAGAGAAAATCTTGATTTCAGAAAACTGTTTTAAAAGTTGTTGGATTTTTTTATATGTTTTTTAATGTTTATTTTTTTTTTGAGAGAGAAAGAGCGTGTGCATGCATGAGTGGGGAAGGAGCAGAGAGAGAGAGAGAGAGAGAGGGAGACATAGAATCCAAAGCAGCTCCAGGTTCTGAGCTGTCAGCACAGAGCCTGGCATAGGGCTTGAACCCACAGACTGTGAGATCATGACCTGAGCCAAAGTTGGCCATTTAACCAACTGAGCCACCCAGGTACCCCAAGAGTTCTTGGATTTTTAAGGTTAGAAAGTTTTAGTTAGGCAGATTTATGGCTAAATAAATGCTTAACAATAAGTTAGAGGGAAATCTCTATTATTTCTCAACACTTAAAAACCCATGATCCCTTTTGTTAACAATGGTAATCTCACATATTGTCCTCTTTAATATTGTTTATTGATATATATGAAAATAAATCTGGGAAGATGGAGTAGATATTCTTTTCTCTATACTTCTCCACTAAGTATAACTGCAAAACCTGGACATTATGTACAAAATATTTAAATGTAGGAAGATTCTGGGAGATGGAGAGAAAAAGGCAGAGTGGTCAGGGAGCTCAGGACCTGAAGAATGACATAGTGGTTAGTTTCCTGTGTTTTGTTTTATTTTGGTTTTTTTTTTTGCCTCAAATATCCCAAAAGTGGAGCTGACAAAGCCAACAATCTAGAATCACAAATGAATACAGACAAAAAGTCTCTAGCAAAATCCTCCTGTTTAGCCAAAGAACCACAAAAGAGGCAGCTTAACAAGATAGAGATTTTTAGAAAATAAATTTCTGCCACAGCTAAATATTGCAAAAAAACTGTGGCTCCATCCCAAATCATACCAACAAAGACCATCAGACTTCCACCCTTACCAGGCTGTAATGAGCTGTCCCATCTTATCTCCTGGGATGGTGTCAGAGAAGGCTAAATAAAGATTTGGCACTTTCACCCCCACTGGTCGTTAATGAGGTCCCATCCCCTGCTCTATCAGGGAAGACCACAGAGGAAACAATAATGAGGCACTTCTAACCCTCCCAGCCAGGGAGGTATAAGTAGAGGTATAGTGAGAGTTGGAAGTTCCACCTTTGCCCAACAGTAATTAGGAGCCCCCCCTTCTCGGGTGTCAGTGGAGTCCAAGTTGAGATCTGAGCTTCATTCACATCACCTGGCAGTATTGGGAAGGTGCATCACTCCCTCCTTCCGCCATGCTGCATCAGAGGAATCCATCTAAAAGAAAAGGTTTAATAAGATCCAGTGTCTGATAATACCCAAAATCCAAAATGTCCAGGTTTCAAAGGAAAATCACTCATCATACCAATAACCAAGAAGATCTGAAACTGATAAAAAGAGAATCAAGTAGGTACCAACAACATGATGACAGAGATGTTAGAATTATCTGACACAATATTTCAAAACAGCCATTAAAAAGACTTCAGTGAATAATTATGAACATGCTTGAAACAAAGGAAAAATAGTCTCAGTAAAGAAATAGAAATACAGAAATAGAATATACAGAAGAACCAAATGGAAATTTTAAAACTGAAAATTACAATAACCAAATGTACAAAACTCAGTGAATGGGCTCAGCAGCAGAATAGAGGGGAGAGAGGAAAGAATCTGTGACCTTGAAGATAGAACAATAAAAATTATACATTCTGAATGACAAAAGGGAATAAATTGAAAAAAATGAACAGAGCCTAAGGAACCTGTGGTTATAACAGAGTATCTGATATTGATATGTTTGGTGTCCCAGAAGAAGAAGAGCAGGAGGGTGGAACTAAAAAAGTACTCAAAAGATATGATGGCCCATAAAACCCCCAAATTTGTCAAAAGACAGACCTACAGAATAAGAACTGGAACATACCCTAAACAGAATAAACTCAAATCCTGCCTGAACACATCATAGTCAAAATTCTGGAAACAAAAGACCAAAAAATAAAATTCTTGAAATCCCCTTACCAGCAGAGGTGAAACAGTTCAGACGACCCTGGAATTCTTATCAGAAACCATAGAGGCCAGAAGAAACTGGCACACATTTTTCATGTGCTGAATGGAAAGAACTGTCAACCCAGAATCCAGTATCCAGTAAAAATATCTTTCAGGAATGAAGGAGAAATCATCACCTTCCTCAGATAAAGGAAAACTAAGAAAATTTGTTACCAGCAGACCTACCCTAGAAGAATGGCTAAGAGAAGTTCTTTAAACAGAAAGGAAATGAAAAAAAATTAGAAAAAAAAAAAGGAAATGATAAAAGATCTTGCAATATAAGATCATGATAAGCCAAATTATGGGTAAATACCATGGACTTCTCATCTCATACCTTCTAAATTATGTTTGATGATGGAGCAAAAATTATAATACTGCTTGATGTGTATCTAAATGTGGGTAAAGAACATATGTGAGACAACTTATAATCAGGGGTGGGTAGAGAGGCATAAAGGCAAGTAAAGTTTCCACATTTCTCTTGAACTGGTAAAATGATGACACCAGTATATACTGGGATAAGTTATGTTTATATAATACTTAGAGTAACTACTAAAAAAGCTATACAAAGAGATAAACTGAAAAACACTATAGATGAATCAAAATAGAATTCTAAAAAGCTTTCCAGTAACCCACAAGAAGGCAGGAAAAAGAAAACAGAGAAACCATAGAGAAGAAGTAGAAAACAAAAAATAAAATTATAGACAAACACTAGCATATCAGTAATCTCATTACATTAAAATATTCTAATATACCAAGTAAAAGACACATATTGGCTTTCTGTATTATAAAGCATGACCCAACTATGTACTGTCTATAAGAAACTCACTTCACATGTAAGAATATTGGCAAGTTGTTTATATAGGCAGAATGGAAATGATATATGTTACCCTGATATCAAAATCACACAATGGCACTACAAAAAAAAAAAAAAAAAAAAAAAAAAAAAAAAAAAAGACTATAAACCAATATCCCTGATGAATATACAGTTGACCCTTGAACAACATGGGTTTAACTGTGTAGGTCCACTTAGATTTTTTTTTTTTTTATATAGTACTGTAATGTATTTTCTCTTCCCTAATGATTTTCTTAGTGATATTTCCTTTTCCCTAGTTTACTGTAAGAATATAGTGTATATATAATACATATAACATACAAAATATGTTTAGCCAACTGTTTATGTTACTTGGTAAGACTTCTGGTCAAAATAAAAGGCTGTTGTTAAGTTTTGGGGGAGTCAGATGTTGTATGCAGATTTTTTATTGCATGGGGTTTGGTACCCCTAACCCCTCCATTATTCAGGGTTTAACAGTATACTCAAAAATTTTTAATAAAATGTTGACAAATAGAAGTCATCATTACATAAGAGGACTTATGTACCATGACCAAATTGGGTGTATTATAGGAATGCAAGGCTCATTTATTTATTTAAAACAATTTTTTCAATGTTTATTTATTTTTGAGAGAGAGAGACAGACAGAGTGAGAGCAGGGGAGGGGCAGAGAGGGAGGGAGACACAGAATCCAAAGCAGGCTCCAGGCTCTGAGCTGTCAGCACAGAGCCCAATGTGGGGCTTGAACTCATGGACTGCGAGATCACGATTTAAGCTAAAGTCGGACACTTAACTGACTGAAGCACCCAGGCGTCCCTGCAAGACTCATTTAATATTCAAAATTATTCAGTGTAATCTACCATATTAACAAAGAAGAAAAATCTCATAATTATATCCATGCAGAAAAAGCATTTGATAAAGTCAATGTCTGTTTATGGTAACACTCTCAAGAGAACTACAAATAGAGGAAAATTTCCTGAACTTTATAAAGGACATTTCTAAAACCTTCAGCTAATATCATACTTACTTGTGAAAGACTGATTTCCCAGTAAGATCAAGGACAAGGCAAGGATATCCCTCTTACTGTTTTTTATTCAACTTAGGGCTGGAAATTCTAGCTAGTGAAATAAAGCAAGAAAAGGAAATTAAAAGGCATATAGTTCGGAAAGGAAAAAAAAAATTGTCCCTATTTGTGGTTGACATGACTGTCAGTATAGAAAATCCCAAGGAATCTGTAAAGTAAACCCCTAGAACTAATAAATGAATTTAGTGAGTCACAGGGTATAATCTATTTTATTTCTAAAAACTTTTTTAGGGGCGCCTGGGTGGCGCAGTCGGTTAAGTGTCCGACTTCAGCCAGGTCACGATCTCACGGTCTGTGAGTTCGAGCCCCGCGTCAGGCTCTGGGCTGATCGCTCGGAGCCTGGAGCCTGTTTCCGATTCTGTGTCTCCCTCTCTCTCTGCCCCTCCCCCGTTCATGCTCTGTCTCTCTCTGTCCCAAAAATAAATAAAAAACGTTGAAAAAAAAAAAATTTTATAAAAAAATAAAAAAATAAAAACTTTTTTAATGTTTATTTGTTTTTGAGAGAGAAAGAGCATGAACAAGGGAGGGTCAGAGAGAGGGGGACACAGAATCCGAAGCAGGCTCCAGGCTCTGAGCTGTCAGCGCAGAGCCCAACGCAGGGCTCGAACTCACGGACTGAGATCATGACCTGAGCTGAAGTCGGATGCTTAACCAACTGAGCCATCCACGTGCCCCCTATTTTATTCTATATACTGTAATAAACATGCAGACACCAACATTAATACAGTATTACTTAGAATTGCACAAAACAATTGGGTACTTAAGTGTAAATCTAACCACACACATAAAATAACTATATACTGAAAGTTTTTTTAAATGCCAATGAAAGAAATCAAAGGTGATCTAAATAAATGGAGAGATATACTGTGTTCTTAAAATGGGGGGTGTCTGGGTAGCTGAGTTGGTTAAGTGTCTGACTCTTGACCTCAGCTCAGGTCTTGATCTCAGGGGTCATGAGTTCAAGCCCTGTGTTGCGCTTTGTGCTGGATGGGAAACCTATTTAAAAAAAATATGTAAATTTTTAAATAGTAAATATGTCAGTTGTGCCCAAATTGTTATACAAATTTCATGTAATTAAAAAATTCCAGCAAGATTTTTTTGTCTATATAGCCAAGATTATTCTATACAGAAAGGCAATAGATCTAGGATAGCTAAGACAATTTTGAACAAAAAGAATCATTCTGTGCAATTTTAAGACCTGCTATATATCTATAGTAATCAGGACTGTGTGGTATGCTTAGAGGAACAAATTCCTAGATCAGTGAAAGAGAATAGAGACCCCAGAAATAGAACCACAGAGATATATGCCCATCGACTTGATAGAAGTGCAAAAACAATTCAGTGGAGAAAATAAAACCTTTCCAACAAATGATGCTAGAGCATTTGGACCTGTATAAACAAAAAAATAAAATAAACCTCTACTCAGACCTCACACTGTATAAAAAAGTTAACTCAAGGGGCTCCTGGGTGGCTCAGTCAGTTAAGCGTCCGCTTTCGGTTCAGGTCATGATCTCACGGTCCATGAGTTCGAGCCCCACGTTGGGCTTTGTGTTGACAGCTCAGAGCCTGGAGCCTGCTTCAGATTCTGTGTCTCCCTTTTTCTCTGCCCCTCCCCTGCTCATGCTCTGTCTCTCTCAAAAAAAAAAAAGATTAAAAAAATTTTTTTTTCAAAAAACAAGTTAACTCAAAATGGTTCACAGACTTAAATGTAAAATGCAAAACTATAAAACTTTAGGGCTATGCAAGGAGTTAGACTTCACATGAGAAGTATGATCCATGAAAGTAAAAATTGATCAGTTAGACTTAATTAAAATGAAAAGCTTTTGTCCTATGAAAGACCCTGTTAATTAGGATGAAAAGACAGACTACAGACTAGGAGAAAATATTTGCTAGCCATATATCCAACAAAGGACTAGTTTGCACAATCTATAAAGAATTTTCACAACAATGAAGAAATCAAACAATCCAATTAGAAAGTGGATTAAAGGCAAAAAGATATTTCACCAAAGAAGATATAAAAATGGCAGATAAACACATGAAAAGATGTTCAGTATCATTAGTCATTAGGGAAATGCAAATTAAAACCACAATGACTTACTATCATATACCTATCAGAATAACTAAAGAAGTTGCAGCAACACCAAATGCTGGTGAGGGTACAGAGAGATCACTCCAGATGATTCCTACATTGCTGGTGGGAATGTAAAACAATACGGTACTCTGGAGAACAGTTTGAGAGTTTCTTTTTTAAAAACTTAATATGCATTTACCGTACAACCCAGAAGCTGTACCGTTATGTACACAAAATCCTGTACCTAAATGTTTATCGCAGTTCTGTTCATAATAGCCCCAAACTGGAAACAACCCCAGAGTCCTTCAGTGGATGAATGGTTAAACTGTGATACATTCATACCATGGAATGTTCTTTAATAATAAAAAGAAGTGAACTAAGGATATATGCAATAATATGGATCAATGTCTAGACAATTATGTTGAATAAAACTAATCCTATAAGGTTATATACTGTATCATTCCAATTATATAAAATTCTTGAAATGACAAAATTATAGAAATATAGAATAGATTAATGGTTGCCAGAGGTTAATATACAGGTGAAGGTAGAGTAGGAGGGAAGTTGCTCTAAAAGGACAACATGAGCAGTCCTTGTAGTGATGGAAATATTCTGCATCTTAACTGCATCAATGTCAACATCATGATTATGATATTGTACAAAATATTGTACTATATTTTGCAAAATGTTAGTCTTTGGGGGAACCTGGGTAAAGGGTACTTGGGATCTGTATTATTTATTACAACTGCATGTGAACCTACAGTTGTTTCAAAATTAAATTTAATACAAAAATAGCTTACTGAATTACAGACTCTAGATGGTAGATACACAGGTATTCACCATAAAATTCTTTCAAACTTACTATATATTTGAAAGTTTCCATAATAAAATTCAAGAGAAAATAGATTTTTCATATCTACAAAAGCAGCACATCACCATTACATCTTTTTTTTTTTTTTTAATATCTTTACAGTATCATAAATAACATGGTAAGTAACATTTTGGAAAAGAAAAAGACAACTCTGGAAACCCCACACATGGATATTTATCCAAGTGAAATGAACTTACATTCATGCAGAAATCTGTATGCAAATGTTTATAATGGCTTTATTCACAGTCCTCAAATTTGGAAACAACCTTTATCCTTGAGCTGGAGATGGATAAGTAAACTGTAATACATCCTATAATGGAATACTACTCAGCATTAATAAGGAACAAACTGCTGATACACACAACAACATGGGGGAGTGTCAAATGAATTGTTGAAGTGAAGGAAGCCAGACTTAAAAGAGTGCATCAGTATGATTCCATGTATACAACATTCCTGCAAAGGAAAAACTATAGGGGTAGAAATCAGATTAGTGTTTGTTACGGGCTGGGTCTGGGGGCATAGGTATTTCAGGACTTGATAGAGCTGTTCTGTGTCTTAATTTTCATGCTGACATAACTGTGTATATTAATCTAACTTCAGAGTACCCAAGAGAGGGTGAATTTTACTGTATGTAAATTGTATCTTTATTTTTAATAATGAAAAAAATGTAGCTATTGCTGAGGGAGAACGAGTACCTTAAATCAAGGCAAGTTACAGATAATTTTAGAAAATACTTCTTTAAATAACACATCTACTTTCTCTGCCACCAACACCCACCCACACTTAACCATACACCCTGTCCTCCCTAGTTATAAATATTCCCTAGTGTCTTTTTTTTTTTTTTTTTTTGAGAGAGAGTGAAAGTGTGAATGGGGAAGGGGAGAGAAGGAGAGAGAGAATCTTAAGCAGGCTCCACATGCAGCATGGAGTCTGACACAGGGCTAGATCCCACGACCTTGGGATCATGACCTGAGCCGGTATCAAGAGTCAGACACTCAACTGACTAAGCCACCCAGGCACCCCTTCTCTAATGTCCTGATACAAAATCCATCTGTGTTAGAGATGAAATAACAAATCAGAAGGGTTATTTTACTACAGCATAAAATTAAAACTCTGAAGTTTGTTATTCAAGCTAAAATTGCACACACTATTTAGAAAATGAATTACAGTGGCTAAATTGGGAAAGATATGGCCATTTATTTATATGAAAAAGTATTTATTTCATTAGAGGCCAACAGTATAAACAGGGTGCTACAAAAAATGTAATATCTTAGCTTTCAAAAAGGTAAATAGTGAAGAAAGTAATGTTTATACTTTGACTTTTATTAAATCACAGCTGGAATATCTTAAATTGTTTTGTCACTTAAGGTTACTCCAGAGACTTGATAGCTGCCTATCAACTGTGGTATGTGTTACAAGGAAATAGGTTTTATACTTAGAAGTAGGGACTTTGTAGCAATTAGACTAGTACAAAAATGAAATGGAACTACCTCCAAAGTATTAAGTGCTCTGCTTTGATCTGTGTTCAGGGGCACATACTCTTCCTTCTATGGACTCTAGGACTCTGTAGACTGATTTTGTTTTCTATTTCATTTTAAGGTTTTTCATTTTAAGGTCATTCAAAGTATCTTCTTCAGGCTAAGCATCGGCAGGATTCTTTATCTGTTGTAGCTCTTAGAACATCAAGTTATTCTAGTTGGTCTTATCTCTAGTTATCAGTGGCCTGTTAATGGGATGGTGTCATCAAGAACTGTTTTCTAGTTTATCCACGTGTTGGCAAGCAGCAAATACTGCTGTCTTCTATTATCTGATATCTAGACCCACTCCTATAATTTATACTCTCATTTTCCACAATTTTAACTGCTTTTAAATTGTCTATAGAAGACTGAGACTAGCATCTTGAATAGTGCCTGCGCATAGTAAACATATTTGAATGAATGAATTTCACTTTCTGATGCATGTTTCCACGAAGATAAAAGTGATTCACATTCAGATTACCTGAAACATGCAAACTTTCTGACTAATTGTTTTGTTTTTTTTTTCTGTGCAGGAATTTCGGCAGAAAGTAATGCTAGGAACTCCTTTCCTAGTTATTTGGCTGGTTGGGTTTATAGCAGACCTAAATATTGATTCTTGGCTCATTAAAGGGCTAATGTATGGTGGCGTTTGGGCTACAGTACAATTTCTTTCAAAGTAAGTGTGTTGTTTTTAACTATGTTTTTATCTGTACATGAAAAGATATAATTTGGACGCTGCTTTGTAAAATTAATGTTTTGTATGTTTAGAATACTACCTTTATGTAATATATTTCATCTTAATTTAGTGTTAAAGAATTTTGGCAGATTTATATCTGAAATCTTTTAAATTTTTAATGTTGAAATGTTGAAATTCTAGAGGTATATTCAATGACAAACTCTAACATAATTTTTAAGTCTAAGATACAATTTAAAAACATTTCAGTAGAAGTAGATTGAGTTCGTTGACCTCTAACTAATATACATATTGCTTATTTCTAGGTAATTATAGCTTTAGCTTACCTTTTCATAGGAGTTATATTTTCTTTGGTCATAAGCAATATGCAAGAAGGAGGTTTGATTTTAGTAGTAAGGTACAGTCTGAGCATATGAAGTACGCTCAGCCTTTTTATTTTCTCCTCCCTCTTTTTTCTTTAAAACATTGTGATCTTTCCCTTTTTTTTCTCCTTAGATCTCATTTTCTAAAATTGCCTATTCAGCAAACCTAGACAGTTGTCTATGATCTAGAACTTCCTACCTAATCTCCATTCCTTTAGTACTTTGTTTTCACCTGAATTTCCAACAAAAAAGAAAAAAAGAGTTCTGAAAATAATTCACATAGAGTATGTTAACTCTCAGGAATAGGCTTAATTCTAGGTAATTAATCTCATTTTAGTGTTTCTAGGGGCTCCAAGGGGTCCTATAAATAGGAAGACTTCACACATAGCCTACATGGATAGTTGATCCTGCCTATGTTTAATAAAATTCATTAATACTTTTCCCAAATTCTAAATTCTGTAAATAATGACCTTCAAATCCATTAAATTGGCCAGTTCATTCTGTTTGAAAAGCTGTACTAAAAGCTTAATAGGAGTGTGCAGGTAAGGAGAAATAATGAAACAGAAAAACTTGAGGATTGCTTTGTACTCATTTGTCAAAATTATAATACATCTTTGATGAATAATATGCTAAATGATAGAGTTACTAACTATACTGAAGTGAATTATTGACTTAAGAGAATAGAAGTAGACTGAAATTCTGAGGCTGAAAAATATCTAGAATAGAATATAATTCTGTTGGTAAATTAGGATCCTCAGAATCTTGCTCACTTATTCAGCTGTGAACTCATTTATTATTGATTACCATGAAAAATGGTCTTGTTATTTAAGCATTCTGGATGTCTGGATTTTGGTTAAACCAGAGTTTACTATGTGGAACATGTGTAATTTTCATTTAAATAAATAATTCCTTTTTACAAGGAAATCTAGAGCTCAAATTTTATAAAACTTGTGTTTTGCAGATCCTTTTTTGATCATTCAATGCATAGTGCATTGCCTCTTGGAATATATTTGGCAACCAAATTTTGGATGTATGTAACATGGTTCTTCTGGTTTTGGAATGATATCCTTTGGTTATAAAGGTCTTATCTAAAGCAAATTTTGTTATTTAAACGAGTGTTTTATAATAATTTAACATTTGGGACTGAACTATCCATGATTTGTTGCAGTAGAACAATATTTCTAGAAAAATAACGTGTGAACCAATGTAAATATTGCTCTTAAATGTTTCATATTTAATAGATTGCTTTTGACAGCCGCTTTTGATAACAATATCAGAAATAATAATAGTAGCTACTATTTAGTATTTGAGTGTTTAAAGGGTATTTTCTTAAATACTTTGTACTCGTTTAGTACACATTCTATATGTTAATATTGTTATCTCCATTTTATACATGAGAAAATTTAGGCTTAAATAGGTTAAGCTGTTATCCTTGCCCAAGGCTACACAGCTAGTCTCTGGTAAGGCTGGGATTGAAACACATACTTGTCTGCTTCTATAACACCTATTCAAAACCTTTACTAAACTGTGATTTTCGTGTTTTATTACCAGACTATGTACTCTAAATATTTTCTTAATATCACAACTTTTTATTTTGTTGTGGAGGATAACAGTTAATTTCCTTTTGCTTTATGAAAAAGCACACAGTGCTGTATCTTCAAATATTTGCTAATTATTTCAATGTAGTATACTTTTACAAAAGTAATATAATCTGAAATTGTAAATGTGTGGGTGCATGTGTGTGTATCAAAGAAATAAGGACAGGGTCACCTTTTGATATTTTTACATAGAAAAAGCTCAATCAGTAAGACAGTCTGTTTTATTAAAATAAAGGCACATGTTTCACAAATGTCTGTACTAAAATCATTTTTTAAAACATTACTATAAAAAATATATAAAGTAGATTTTAAGTAACATGCAGTTTTTGGTGACTTATAGCTATTCTGAACGATTTTAATTACTATCTAGTTTCACTTCACAGTCGTGCATGTTATAACATTGTGTTCTTTTTGTTGTCTGTGTTTTAAACAAAAACAAAATACTGGAAAAAAATGCTTATTTTGAGACTGAGGCACAGTCTTAACGTTTTTACAACGTTATATGATTACTTTCAGAAAGTGGAGTGCTTTTTAAATATTTTTTTAGCGTAAGTATCTTTTGAAATGTTGCCATGTGACAGTTTTCACTAGCTCATTCTGCATTGTACTAAACTTTGACATAAACATTATTCAAGGGTTTATTAACCATTAGAATTATCTTACTGAAATATTTAGTATAAGTAAAATAGATCTTCTTATTTTCATTACCTCATCTATTTTAAATTTATAAAAAGCACTGACCTCTGAAATGACTTTAGTATTCCAGACATACTTTCTAACTTTGTTTCCTAAATTGGACAGTAAATTTTACATCCCGAAAAAAGTCAGATTGACATTTCAGAATAATTTTAGACTGTTGCTGTTCTCTTAATCTGTTGTGCATATAAGTGGAGAAAAGCTGGAAAATTAATAAATTATAAATATTGAAAACTTCATGCCAGAGAGTTTTATGTAGTCTGACTTGAGTTTTTTGTTCCTTTTTTGGAGACAATAAATAGCTATGCAAGTTTCTAAGCTAGGGAGTTGAGAATGTAAGAGGTAGATTTTGAGAGGAAGGTCAGCACAATCAAATCTATTTAACTTGTTCTATTTGAATAATTGTGTCTTTAGAACAGATTGGCATATAGTTCATTTTTTAGATGCACTGAACAAATTGCATATATTTTTCAAATAAAAATTATAGTATGAAAATACCAAGTTTCATACTTGTCTGCACAGGAGTGATGATCATAGTACTGTCTCACAGAAGTCTTGAGCATGAATGTAATAAAGCTTAGGATACCTGACATGTAACAAATGTAAATAAGTACGTGTTATTATCTTCTGCATGACTTTTTGGATCATTGTGTCTGTCTACATCAGTTTTAACTGTGCATTTATGGTTTCTTTTATTCAGATGTTTGTATATGTGTATATGCTACTCATAGAATGTGGAATGAAATCACAAATAACTTTAAATTCTGATTATAAAAAATTGTTTTATACTTATCTATGTTATAAAAGAACCATATCTCTAGACCTTATATGATATTAGAGCTATATTTTTTTCTTTTTAAGTATTAAACTTCTGAGACCAGAGATAGGAACTCAAGAAACCTATAGGAAGAAAACAGAAAGAACCCAGAATAATTTATAATGGAAGCACAAGGGGTGTTAGGAAAGAGTCATGAGGTTCATGATATAAAATAATGATTAAGATATAGAGTTAAAATAGCAGCTGTTATCAGGGACTGCCTCTCTTATTGACCTCAGCCTCTCTGTTGTTGCTTGTACCTCTTTCCTCATGCAACTCATGACTGCGTATGTAATTAAAACTGATTGGTTGTGGAAAATAAGAGTTACAGTCAATTTTTATTATTTGTGGTAATTATGTTCTATAAAGTTGCTGCAAACACTGAATTAGCAAATACTAAACCTATTGCTCCTGGAGAAGAAGAAAATGTCAGGCTCTGGTCACATTTTTGTCCATCAGTCAGTACATAACCTTGGTTTTATGTGTGTTTCTGTTTCAGTACCAAATTTAAGATTTATCGTTGATTGATTAACGTCGGACTCACAGCCAGCTGCACTATAACCCATGCCTGAACAAAGCTTATATCTGATATTTTCTCTGTAAGGCACATCACAGCCCTCATGTGTTTAGGAACGTGAGATAACACCTCAGCACTTCACTAGGAGGCCATTTTAAACAGTAAAATCACCAACAAAAAACACAAACAGGCAAAAGTGTGGCACAGAATAGACCTTTCAACTCAGCTGGCACTACGTGCATAGGGAGATACATATTTTTTGCTACTTTGCACATACCCATGATGACTAAAAAAGTACCGTGAATATTGATTTTAGGGTTACAAATAAATTTTATAGGAAGTAGGCATGAGGATCAACTGTATAAACTTTAGTTTCTCATAATATACCCAACTTAAGTGTTATTGTGGTGATAATGAATTTTATATTGATATAAACTATTCTTACAAGTGAGTTCTTAATGTTTTCTATTATTCATTAAATAATTATCATCTCAGGGTCGCCTGGGTGGCTCAGTCGATTAAGCATCAGACTTCAGCTCAGATCACGATCTCACAGATCGTGAGTTCGAGCCCCATGTCGGTCTCTATGCTGACAGCTCAGAGCCTGGGTCCTGCTTCAGATTCTGTCTCCCTTTCTCTCTGCCCCTCCCCCACTCACACTCTGTCTCTCTCTCAAAAATAAACATTAAAAAAATAGTAATTATCATCTCCTATATACCTTATATTTATTCAGCGCTTTTTGGTTTATAGTTCTTTCAAATCTATTGTGTGAGCTGGTTCTCAGAGCAATTCTTTGAGATTAGAAAAACCACACAAATCCTAATCCTGTTTTCCAACTGTTGGAAGGAACCCTTGAGGTTCAGAGAAGTTGTATGTCTTGCTCAAAGTCACATGGATAGGTTATCAAGAGTCTAGTATAGCACCCACCTTTTTGATGTGATAACAGTGTATCTTCAAATGTGAACATAATTTTCAGTTTTTAAACCTTGCTGGAAAGCAACATGTAGAAAGAGCTTTAAACATATCCTTAACTGGGGTGCCTGGGTGGCTTAGTTGAGTGTTCAGCTCTTGATTTCGGCCCAGTTTATGATCTCATGGTCCTGAGATCAAGGCCCTTGTCAGGCTCTGTGCTAGGCATGGAGCATGCTTGAGATTCTCTCTCTCTCTCCACCCCCCTCAGTCCCCCTCCCCCGGCCTGCCCCCCCCCTCATGTGCATGCTCATGCTCTCTCTCTCTCTCTCTCTCTCTCTCTCTCTCTCTCTCCCCCCCTCCCTCTCCCTCCCTCTCTCCTTCCTGCCCTCCCTCCCTCCCTCTCTTTCTGTCTCTCTCTCTCTCCAAACAAACAAAAAACCCTTAAACATTCATAAGTAAATCATAAGAGACAAGATCAAAAATGTATTTACAAAGCTGTTTATCATAGTACTAATAGGAAAAAAAAATGGAAACAACCTGAGTATCCATCCTGAATGGGAAATAGTTTTTATCAATTAGCTATGTATAGTATGGGATAAAATCGCCATTAATAATGCTTTTCTAAGACTTGATGTGGGCTTATACTTAGGATGTAATAAGTGAAAAAATATATTAAATTATATTTACAGAGTGATTCTAATTTTAAAATGTGTAAAGGATAAGAGTTGAAAAGTGGGTACATGTAATGTTAACAGTTGTTATCTCTGTGTTAGATTCATGACTGATTTTATTTTGTTTCTTGTCCTTTTATTTGAAAATGTTGTTCATTGACCATTTTTCTCTTATAATCAGACAACTCTGAAATTCAGTCATAGCCAGTACAATCAGTTGTTTATTGTGTTGGCACCACTTGTGAAATATTGATGATAGGTTATTAGAAATTTTATGTCTAAAAATAAATTAGTTTTCAGTCAGATTTTAAGCATAAACTGAAGATAGATACGAAGCTCTTCTGGAACTGGGATGACTACATATATAAAAATGAAGACATTGAAGAATTATTGTTTTCACCATCCTCTCCTATGCATTTTTCTCTTAAGCATTTTTTCCTGTAGTTTACTGTTAGAGGACTTCTTTAGTTTTTTTGTGTGTATCTTTTCTAGTTTACTTGTAATATTCTCTAAGCTTTTTAATGCCTATCTTCAGGTATCCAGTCACCACCAATGGTGAATTCTGACAATATTACTATAAATATTCTTGTATATCATTTGTGTGTGTGTGTGTGTGTGTGTGTGTGTACATATACACACACATGCAGGTGTCTCTGAAGTTATTAAAGATAATCTCTAATTTATTTCTTAATTCATGTGTATTTGACTACTCTGTATAATGAATGATGTGAGGGGAGCGTGTGTGTGTCTTCCTTTCTGCTTATTCAGGAACTCATTGCTCCAACATACCCTTTCCTCACTCAGTTGCAGTATCAACCTTGATATTTATCAGTTTTTCTCTACTCTGTTCAGTTTATTGATCTCTTGTGCCAGTACTGTATTATCTTACTACTATATCTTTCCTTCCTTCCTTCCTTCCTTCCTTCCTTCCTTCTTTCCTTCCTTCCTTCCTTCCTTCCTTCCTTCCTTTGTTCTTCCTCTCTTTCTCTCCTTTTCTTCCTTCATTTCCCCCCTCCCTCCTTCCCTCCTTTCCCTTTCTTCCTTCCAGTACACACAGTTATATCAGTTTTAGGTGTACAATAATCGTGATTAAGCAATTCTATACATTACTCAGTGCTCACCATTGTAAGTGTATTCTTGATCCCCTTCTCCTGTTTCACCCCCTCCCACCACCTCCCCACTAAAGCTTTTTTCTTAAATCATGATATCTGTTAGGCCAAGTTTCGCAGTGTTTTTGTTTCTCAGGAATGTTTTAGTTTTTTGGCCCTTTGTGCTTCTGATTAAATTTTTTAGGATTAGCTGTTTAAGTTCTGTGAAAAGCCTAATGCAATTTTGATTGAAAGTCTATTTAAGCTATAGAATAATTTAAAGAAAAGTGAATTCTTTTGATGTTTAGACCTTTGCCATTACAAAGTAACATAGACTGGCTAGCTTAAACAACAGAAATTAATTTCCTCACACTTCTGTATCAGGATGCCAACATGATTATATTCAGGTGAGGATTCTCTTCCTGTCTTACAAGTAGGCACCTCCTCCCTATGTCCCATAGAGCAGGGGGAGAGAGTGAGGTTTCTTTCTTCCTTTTAAATCTTACATAGCTGCAGTCCTATTAGATTAGGGTCGCACCCTTAGGAACTTGTTTAATTACCTCCTAGAGACCCTGTTTCCAGAAACAGTTGCATTAGAGGCTAGGGCTTCATATGAACTTGGGGGGTGGGGGGAGTGAGGGGGGGGGCATGATTCAGTCCATAGCAGAGGGCCAGGGTGGGACTAATGGGAATTCTGCCTTTTTATTCTTATCCGCATGTTCCATACCACTTAATACAAATTAAGAACAACCCCAAACAGCTTGCCTCTCCAGAGTTGTTGTCTTTTCTTGACCTCAGGTTGAACTTTATGGTATAGTGTGGCATTTCCCCTTTTTGAAGCTGTCTCTGGTGTTTTGTAGATAGTTGATTAATTTGATTTACTGTTTTTATTTTATTTTGTTGGGTATTATGGTAAATCAGAGCTGCAGTTCACAGCAGGCATCAAAGTAACATCCAAGTGGATTAAAGAGTTAAATGTAAAACAATATTCCATAAACATTTAAATGAAAATATTGACGACACGTACTTCTTTTTTTATTTAATTAGAAGACTAAACGTAAAAGCAAAAGTACAAGTTAAGTCAAATAGAGCTTCTTTTACTTCTAAAATTGACAACTTTTTTCTTTGATGAAAATGTGGTAGTCAAGCAATATGTATTGTTAGCGGGATTATAAATTGGTATATCTTTCTGGAAATAATCTGACAGTATAAAAAATATACATCAAGCCTTAAATATGTTCATACCCAAAGATATTGTCTCCGTAATATTTAAGGGCCTAGGATATTCTGCTGAGTGCTTTGGAGAATCAGAATAGCACAGGTAAAAAGAGCCCAGATTTTAATATTTCCTCCACCTCTAATTTACTCTGCAGCTTTGGACTGTTTAGTTAACCTCTGCCTCAGGTTTGTCACATGTTAACGTGGGGATAACTGTAGTATATATCATAGTTTTCATGCAGATTAAATGGCAGACAGTCAATTAATAAGTGTTATTTGTTTTACTAGTGTTCATAAAACACCATGGTCTCAATTTTGATTAAAAATGCAGAATACCGAATATAAAAGGAATTATCTCTGGATTGTGGAGGTATTTTTGCCTTTATACTTTTTTAGTGTTTTTTTTTTTTTCTTTTAATCAGGAAAAAAAAAAGTTGTTTTAAACCTTTACAAAGAACAACCAGGCCATTTGTGGAGAGTTTGTAAATTTTTGTTTTTAAGTTTAAAAATTAACTGGTGTGACGTATTATTAAAGCTAAGTTCAAACTACCATTTGAAGATATCTAATCTCCACACTTTTAAAGACCAAGCAAAGAAGTTGTTTAAGCTCATCTGATATTTAATTCTTGAATATCCCCTTCAAAACTGTAGACATTTATTGAGCTGCTGTTTAGCCCCCTCACAAATTTAGTCCAGGCTGTAAGAAGCTGAGCTATTTAGTTACATTTAGCACCTTTTGAAATTGTTATAGTGAATAAAGGTCCTGCTCCTGAATAGTACCAGACTTCGTATTCTTTGCATATGCATTTACCCAGCTTTATTCTCAAGAGATTCTTAGCTGTTGATACTTGTGCCAACATAAAATCTTGAAAATGGTATTTGAGTATTTCAGATATTTGTGTCTCAGAAAATTGTTGCTCTAGCAACATTATTTTTCTTAGTGTTATTTAAAATAGTTTTTGATTCCTCATTTATATTTATAAAGGTTAGTACATTTCTTACATTTTCATTAGGTAGAAAAATGTGAACATGGAAACTTCTGTTTTAAGAAAGTTTCTAAATAGTTTTCTAAAATTAAGGTCAATTTGTGTTCAAAAAAGCAATGGAAAGAATTTAAAAGCAGTCTTTTAAATGCATGGGTGTGATATCTTAACTAGTAGATATATAAAGGTTTTAATGCAAAGAGATAAAGCAATATACTAATATAACTTTGAAGATGAGAATTCCCTTCATTTTTGATCAAAAGGAGTAATGGTGTGCTCGCTTTGGCAGCACATATACTAAAAGGAGAAATGGTCATTTAAAAATAATGATTCACTGAATTTTTAATGCATCACTGACTTTTTTAAAGGGTCAGATAAGCCAATCCTACATGACTTAAAGTTTATAAAGAAATCACATTTTTACTTTTTCCATTCAGTTATGAACATAATTTAAAAGTATATTTATTTTGATGTAATAATAGATAAATCAGCTTGTATTTTTTTTTTTATTGGTAGGTGTTTTGTGTGTGTGTGCGTGCATGTGAGCACGTATGGTAAAATTTTACAGATTATAAGTTTACCTATAATAGTAATTCATTTATCATTGCTTTAGATTCCTTAACTTTAGTCACATCTCAATTTTTTATTTATCCATCTTCCATTCCTTGCCAATAGTGTTGCACTTTTCTACAATTTTGGAAAATCTTGGAAATCAGATCCAGGGATTATTAAAGCTACAGAAGAACAAAAGAAAAAGGTAGCAAGATAGAATCTAACTAGTCACATGTGTTTAATTGTGAAATTATCAGTATTTATACCAGTTATTAGAGTACAAAGAAAGAAACTGTCTTTTAGAACATAAAAAAGTTTCAAACCAAACTGAGATTGTGCATAATTATTGCTCGCCCTCGGTACTCCTGAATGCCTGTCCTTACACTTCCATGACATTTTTAAATTTCATGTTTCTGTCCTTTATAAGAATTGTGATTGCTTTGAGGGATGAGTACAATATTTTAAACATCTCTGTAAACCCTCAGCAGATAATAATGAATTCAGTAAATGTTTGTTAAATGTGTAACTGGAAGACCAAAAAAGTGGTTGATAGTGCACATATTTTGTTTTAATAATATTTTTATACACCACACACACATATTATATATGCATATATATATGTATATATGTGTGTGTGTGTATATCTATATCTATATCTATATCTAATCCACAGCACCTCTCACCTAAAGCTCAGGTACTTAGGAAACCAAATTGACAGTCTGAAGGTGTCACATAAGAGAATTAGACTGGAGGCAGTTAAATTATCTTAAGAGCTATTTTATCCAGTCTCTGAAAACAAAACAAATCCTAATGAATTATTTCTGTCTATGAAAGACTAGAGCACTAGCAAGTTCCTAAGGACTAATCCCCCCCTTCTCTAGGCTGCAGAGGGGTTGCTACCCTTATATTTAGTTTTCTTCAGACATTACTGCTAATTGATTTGCTAGGTTTTCTTAGTCATAATCCAGTTCTGAAGATTTCAGTTCTTTATTGAACTTAAGTTTATTTTCATGTCTTAGTCATCACAGCCTATATAGTCCTGTTCTTAGTGTAGGTAACTTAGTTGTATTCTCAGAGGAGTAAGTATCCCCCTAAGTTTAGAGTTGTTTTCAGATATCCAAGAAATAAAATTCCTGTGTTCACATTACAATGAGATAGCAGAAGTAAATGAATGAAAGATTTTATTATTTTGAACTGAAAACATTGGTTAATTAAAAATGAACATCATGTTTAGTGATGTAATAGCAGAAGTAAATGAAAGATTTTATTATTTTGAACTGAAAACATTGGTTAATTAAAAATGAACATCATGTTTAGTGATTCATATTGATGGCACTATAGTTGGTGAACATTGTTCAGTTTGAATAAAATATATATATTTTTTAATTCACAGACCATAGTTGAACTTGCAGAGACAGGAAGTCTGGACCTCAGTATATTCTGCAGTACCTGTTTGGTAGTATTTTTTTTCTTTATTCTTTCCTTTCTCTTCCCATGGCAGTGGCATAGCATAGAAGGGGTGGGGAACAAGGAGAACAGTTTCTTCTGCTGAGCACATTTCAGGCCCTCCACATTCCCCCACAAGTGCCTTTTAGACCGTAGTACAAGAAGAAAGATGGTAAAAAGATGTCTCCTCCCAATCTGCTTATCCACCCTGGTGGTAGACCTGGACTATACTTCTGATTCGAGGTGCCATTCATTCATATTCATCCTTAATCTCTTTTTCTTTCTTAATATGTAACTCAACAAAGAAACTAAGCAATAAAGTACTAACAAGGTTTACTATGATTCTCTAATATTGTTTCCCTAGGTATTTTTAAGAAAAAATTTATTCTATTTAAAGGTCACAGTGGGAAAATCCGTTAGATAACTTTTAAGACAACATGGCCTGTAAAATGGTTCCGTTTGAGTAGTTATCTCTTTGTAGTAGAGTGTTTTTGCAGCTTTGAGCACTATTAAAAGTTGTCATCTTAAACCAGGTCATAAAGAAAGATATAAATGAAACTAAATAGCATTTATTTATGGAATCAGGTATAGTAGTACTGACATTGTTTATTTTCATAGACATCCCAGATTTCTATAGCATAATACTATTTGTGTTGTAATTATTTTCTTAATATTTATGATTAGTTCTTGTGAAAAATCTATAGACTGCCACAGTGGTTAAACCATGTTTTCCTTTGTAAAAGTAGAAATAATCCCTAAATCATACCTGAAACTAAATGCTCTTTTATACTTTTAAGATATAGACTACAACTGAACTAATGTCTTAACATGTGAATAATAACAAGAGAATTGACTTAATTCAGGATTATGGAGTGGGTGTTTGAAGTGGAGCTGTAACTCTACAGATCCTTTGTTTCACCTAACATTCTTTGACCAAACAGTTATGATTTTCAGTATTCAGAATGTATACTGCTTTACTTTTGGTAGCAACTTTAGGGTGTTGACTAGATTCTCTTGCACTTGCAATCATTCTTTATAAAAAGGTTTTTGTTTCTATGCTTTACAATGGTTAATTTACAGAATTGGCACCTTAACGTTCAGAACATTTTTATATTCCGCTGTTCTTTGGAAATATTATTTTGTTCTACAAAGCCAAGAATGAATTGGCTGATATGTTTGCCATATGGCAAACAGATTCTTTATAGAGTCACTCGGTATATTTCATTGTTAAATAAATATCTGATGGCAAGAACAAGACTATTTTTATTATCATAGTATAAATGTTTTGTTATATGTTGTGTTATTGTAAGCTGTGTACTTCTGGATAGATAGTTCAGACTGACAGAGGTAGCTGTCATAATATCGGTGTCCTTCACTTTGATGAATAGACAAGTCCCTAAGAAGACATATATAAATCAGAATTTCCTAAAAACGAATTAATTACTCTGTAAGTGAACTGAGGAGCCTATCATGTTTAGGAGCCTTGTGTCAGTGTTTGTTCAGAATTCATTGACAAGTATTGCCCAAAGGGGAAATGTAGCTGAGGGTTGGAGGTGGGGGTAGAGTTTGTTTAATACATCCTTCTTCTTTCTCCTAAATAGCTTTAATTTCATATCTGTGGTAAAGAATAAGTGGCGCTTGTTTTTAAGGGTTCACAGATCATTTTAGTACATGTAAGGACCACATAGTCCACCTATGCTTTTTTCCTAGTACCTCAGAATGGTGTCTAACCTATTGCAAACTGGTAGAGAAATGGCAGTGGTTTTTTTGAAACACCAGTAAAGGATATTATAGATTTTGTTTCTGGCATGGGTTGATAACTAGCTCTTGTCACGTATCCAGCATTAGGTCTGCGTAGCCCTTTGGAGGTCACTAATGAGTTCTTTTAGTCACTTGACTGATTCAGAGTAATATAGAGAAACTTTTCACAATACTTAAAATAGTATGGCATCATAAACATGAATTTTTTTATTACTTGTCAAGAGCTGAATAATGTATTTTATGTTTTTGCAAGTAATAGGGACTACCTAAACTTGTTAAGCATGGTGTACTTTCTCAGATGGCTCATGCAGTTCAGCAGAAAAGATGCTGTACCTTAATCTCCGAGATCTCAGGAGCCACTGAAAGAGAAAGATATGTACACTTACTGCTTTTTGCTAGATTTGTTAACTTTGGGAAGACATTTTATTAATGACTTTGAATTTTATTTTATTTTTAAAAAATTTTTAAACATTTATTTATTTTTGAGAGAAAGAAACAGAGCATGAGTGGGAGAGGGGCAGAGAAAGAGGGACACAGAAGTAGAAGCAGGCTCCAGGCTCTGAGCTGTCAGCACAGAGCCGGATGCGGGGCTCGAACTCATGGATTATGAGATCATGACCTGAGCTGAAGTCCGACACCCAACCGACTGAGCCACCCAGGCATCCCTAATGACTTTGAATTTTAAGAGGTTCTTTTATTCACTTCGAACTTGACCTTCCTTTTAGTAAGGAAAAATTTCCTTTTATTAAACAAGAACCAGTAACATGACCATTAATCACAATAGATTTTCATTTGGAAGCCTGGAGAGTGATTTTTTTTTAATCAGAAATGTGAGGGATGTGAATTAAATATAATACCATTCATTACAATAGCAAATAGGTCTGTGATTCTTAATTACTTTTGTAAAGTTATGGTTCTGCCCATTCTTAGGAGTTATATTCCACACTAGCCCTATCCTGTCTTTTCTTTGTTGTTGCAGTTGAAATTCCATTGAAGAAAACAATAGTGGTTTTTGTTTTATTTTGTTCCTTTGGAAATAGAGTTTTGTTTTCTTCTTAATTGTATTTTGAGAAAATAAATGTTCAGCTTCCCTTTCTTTGGTATAATGCCTTTCATAATCTTTTAACATGCTTGTTAACAGATACGGAAACCAGTGAGGTCCAAACACTGTGGTGTATGCAACCGCTGTATAGCAAAATTCGATCATCATTGCCCATGGGTGGGTAACTGTGTAGGTAAGTTTTATTAATGATTTCTAGGTATGTTGTTCATTTAAGTTATTCTAGGTAACTAGTGAATTACAGTTAAATTAGATGTTAGAAACTTCATTCCTACACCCTACTACAGCCCCATTCCTCCCAGTTATCTTCTGGTTGATAAAACAGCAACTCAGCTGTGAGAAAGTTATAAAACCAGTGTCTAGGAATGATTGATATTTCTCTATCAGTTCTTTTTGGTGCCGCCTCTTTCCTGTTTTCTTTAATGGGTAATAGTGAAATTGAGAAGGAGGCAGAATAGTATTGTGTTTTAGTTAAACTGGAGAAAGTAAGGCAATAAAAATACCTGGAAGGATGTTGTGTACAGAAGCAGAGAGGGATGACCGATGGAATTCTGTATACCTCAGTACTCAAGAATGGTGTGGTCCAAGGAGGTGAACTAAGTGGTCTGAGAGATAACCCTAAGGATTTTATGAGGTGACAGCAGGGAAACATTACAGAGATTGCATAACCGTTGAGAAGAAGCCTTTAAAAAGTTGGATTATAAGGTTTATGCAAATAAAGATAAAATAGAGTTATTTTAAACCTCACAAAGCAAAACAGTACATTAAAACTCAGAATTGAGATTCATTTGGTTCATTGGGACTCTTGACTTCAGAATGAATGTCATTGCAGTCCTTATATCTTTGCGTGTAGTTACAAGCATTCTTAAGACTTTTATTAAAACATTTATTTTCCTGAGGAGCATTTAATCAAGTAATGTATGTGTTTATTGTCCAAACTGTATCACACCTTTCATGGCATTTGTCTATCCCCATCCCCAAAAGGTGTATTTCTAGTTGTTTTTTCTTAGCTGAAAAAAATTGCTTCTGTGTTGTTCTTTAGGTGCAGGCAACCATAGATACTTTATGGGCTACCTATTCTTCTTGCTTTTTATGATCTGCTGGATGATCTATGGTTGTATTTCTTGTGAGTACAATTAGCTTTTTACCTTCTTAAGACAATTGTATACTTTTGCGTATTACCATGTTAGCAAAATATAATGGTGATAAGTCTTTTAACTAAAAATTAACGGCTTTGGACACCTTACTGCACTGAAGCATAAGGAAAAAATAGATATAGAACTATAAACATACTCAACATATAGCATAAGCAACAGAATTATAGTTAATTCTGAAAATCATGTTAGCTTAATAGGCTTTGCAAAGCTTTTGGGTAAACTACATCAACATTTTTCACATCACGTGCTTGCCTTACTCTAGTAGCTTACAGATTTTGTGACTGTGCTAGTTGCTCTTCCTTACCAGACAGTTGGGAAAGTATAGTGAACTTCACACAGAACTTGAAATATTTTGAAAAGTAAGGTGTAATTATTGCTTGCTAGAGAATATTAAAAGTTACTCTTTTAAGAATAAATTGCCATTCACTTGATCATATGGGTATAGAGGAAATGATGTTTTTGTTTTGTTTTGTTTTTTACACTGAGAACATGGTTTGAGAAGGGGTAAATGAAGATGTTAGTTACTACGCTTCAGGGCTTGGTGGTACTTATCATAATATATATTATAGCCTGGCTTAAAAATAGGACTTGGAAGGATGATTTCCTAGTCCTCTTCTCCCACAGATATTAAGAATAATGTCTGTTATTGCCCTGATGAAAAAGGAGGCTACTTCCTCAAATAGAGATTAATGGAGAGAAATATTTGATAAAAGATCTTGACCTAACTTCTGGCCCAACACACCAGAGAGAGAATACGGCCTAAAGCAGCAGTAGTTTTTATGGCAGCAACTCTCAAAGAGGATACTTTTGTTTTGGAAAAAGCCCCTCTCACGGAGATGATCTCATTGTATTTATTATATGTTCCCCCCCCAAAAAAATTTTTTTTACTTATATGCATGTCACCTTATCTCTGTATAAAGATGTTAATCATTATATGTAGGCAATGCCAATCAAATAAAAACTATACTATTTAAGTACAGTAGTTTTTTTGTTTGTTTTTTAAGATTGCTGCTTTGTCCATTTCTATCTTTGCTCTGATTTTTTCACTGATGTAGAAAGGGATTATTTAGAAGTATAAAAGTATAAACAATTTGTATCGAAAGTTATCAGTTAAATCTAGACTTTTGGATCATGTTTTCTAAGTGGTGCCTCTTGCAGTTGTCTTCGTGAGGTGGTTGGATGATTACTGAGTAAATGTGAAACTTCTGTTCTCATTTTAGACTGGGGACTCCACTGTGAGACCACTTACACCAAGGATGGATTTTGGACATATATTACTCAAATTGCTACATGTTCACCTTGGATGTTTTGGATGTTTCTGAACAGTATTTTTCATTTCATGTGGGTGGCTGTATTACTCATGTGTCAGATGTACCAGGTATGTGCAAGTACATGGCTGGTTCCATGGCTGGTTCTTTAGTGTGCTGACAACTCTTAAAACTCCATTCCTTGTTGAAAGATAATAATGCATTCTGTTTCCAACCAATCCAGCTTTTCAAGGATTAAAATTTTCCACTTAGTTTCCTTCCTCTTCCTTTACTCTTTACTTTTCCTTTCTAGCTCCCACTCTCCCTCCTCCTCTCCTTCTTATAGTATGAATTTTCTTTTTATATTATGAATTTTCAATACTACTTGTGACAAAACGTATTTCTGTTGTTCCTGATTCAGCTATATCCATTTGGATATAGGTGTGAGCTCAGATCGATGATGCCGTTAGTTTTGTGTTTATTCATAATGTTTTATTACCTACAAATGTCAGTATTTATTCAAGAGTCTTTTTTTAAATTAAGGATTTTTTTGAAAGCTCTTTTTTAAAGGGGCTCATGGAGAGGTGGTCTGTGTACATAGTGTCCATCTCTCCCCAAGCCCAATGCCAAATCACCTGTGCTTTAAACATTTTTCCTGTTTAACTGGCTACTTTTCACCAGAGTCAAAGTGATACCATGTAAACAAGCTTGACAATCTCCTAATGGAAAAACAGAAACAGATTTCACCACTTTTTCCCCCTTGAGAATTAACTTCTTTTACATTAAAACTTATTTTCCATCAGAGGGAGTTAATGGTTTGCTTTCTCTTACCTCCTAGATATCATGTTTAGGTATCACTACAAATGAAAGAATGAATGCCAGAAGATATAAGCACTTTAAAGTCACAACAACATCTATTGAAAGCCCATTCAAGTACGTACATGTTTATAAGTTTAATATTTTATTTTGGCATATAAAATTCCTTACTAACCAAACTTAGCAAATATCTAGTGAATACATCAAAGAGAAATATTTTTTTTAGGTATGTCAATAGGATATGAAACAGGGAATTTTTCTTTTGTTTAGCAAGATGTAAAATAGCTTAGAAATCCTACTGAATTCTAAGATTTCTGCCAGACATAGCATTGGTTAGTTTACCATAACTTTAGAATTCATCACATTAACTGCATGTGAATTTGTAACATTTTTTTTTCTTATTTGCACAGTTCTAACTCTATTGATCTACTAACATTTGGTATAAACAGAAGTCTTTATACATTAATATTCAGCTTTAACATTGCCATAAGTTTTTACAAGTTTTCACTGATAAATGAATGTATCCAGAGAATTGAAATATGATTTTTAAAATATAATCAATTGAAATTTGTATATAGGGAAATTTTCTAGACTCTAGGGCAGCTGCTTTTCAGTGTGAATTATTTTATTTGTCCTTTGAATGACAGAAAAATTTCTGTACACATAGTTTTATTTTATATTTCCTTTTTTTAATTGAGGTGTAATATATAACATTTCAAATGTACAACATAATGATATTTGTGTATCTTGAAAAATGACCAACACAATAAGTCTAGCTAACATTTGTCACCATACATAGTTACAGAATTTTTTTTCTTGTGATAAGAACTTTTTAAGATGTGTCTTGGCACCTTTCAAATATGGAACATAGAACTATTAACTGTAGTCACAATGCTGTGCATTATATCCCCATGACTTATTAATTTTATAACTAAGTGTGTACCTTTTGACTCCTCTCACTTATTTTGCCGACACCACACCCGCAGCCCTCTGAGAATCACCAGTCTATTCCTTGTGAGCTTGGTATTGTTTGTTTAGATTCCATATATAAGTGAGATTATATGGTTTTTGTCTTTATCTTTCTAATTAATTTCACTTAGTCTGAAGCCCTCAAAGTCCATTCATGTTGTCACAAATGGCAAGATTTCCTTATTTTTTATGGCTGAATAATACTGCGTGCACGCGTGTGTGTTGTATGTACATACATATACCACATTCTCTTCATTCATCCATCGATGAACACTTACGTTGTTTCTATGTCATGACTGTTGTAAATAATGCTGCAGTGAACTTGAGGGTACATATATCTTTTCAAATTAGTGGGGGTTTTTTTTGTTAGTTTCTTGTTTTTTGTTTTTTCAGGTGTTTTGCTTTTTTTTCCCCAGACAGATACTCAGAATTGGAATTGCTGGATCATATGGTAGTTCTAGGTTTAGTTTTTTTGAGGACTCTACTGTTTTCCTAGTAGCTGCAACAATTTAACCTTCCCACCAATAGTGCATAAGACATCCCTATTCTCCACATACTCACCAAACTTGTTAGTTCTTATCTTTTTGATACTAGCCATCCTAGCAGATGGCAGATGTGAAGTGCTATCTCATTGTGATTTTGATTTGCATTTCTTTGAAGATTAGTGAGCATCTTTTCATGTATCTGTTCGTCATCTCTATGTTTTTGGAAAAATGTCTGTTCAGATCTTCTGCCCATTTTCTAATTGAATTGTTTTTTTCTTTTGAGTTGTATGAGTTCTCTTTGCTCTTGAGTTGTAGGAGTTCTTTATATATTTTAGATATTAATCCCTTATTGTATATGATCTCCACATACTTTTTCCCATTCAGTAGGTTGCCTTCTCATTTTGTCGAGGGTTTCTTTTCTTGTACAGAAGCTTTCTACTTTGATGTAGTCTCACTTGTTTACTTTGCTTTGGTTTATATTAAAAAATTCATTGCCAAGATCCATGTCAAGGAGCTGACCACCTATGTTTTCTTCTAGCAATTCTGTGGTTTCATATCTTGCATTTAAGCCTTTAATCCAGTTTGAATTAATTTTTGTGTGCGGTATGATATAGTGGACCTGTTTCATTCTTTTGTGTGTAGCTGTCCAGTTTTCCCAACATCATTTATTGAAGAGACTATGCTGTTCAGTAGTTCAGATATATAGCTCAAATAGCTCAATATATAGTTCAAATATATATGTATATATTTAATTTTACATTTAGTTTGATGCTGAAAAGTAGTAGTTTCCTAATTATATGAAGTATTTAAAACTTTTGATTTTTACTCAAGCTACTTGGCCTTCAATTTTTTGTGATGCTATTAATTATTGCATGCTTCTGGAAAGCATACAAACCGTTAAATGAAAGCAAAAATAAAGGAGTTGGGTGGTTTTGAGAATTCTCCCATAGGCACGATTATTATATAAAATGGAAAACTGTGACTGCTTTTCCAGAGGTATTCTTCAAGTCCTAAAATTCCCTGAACTTACCCTTGACATTTCTTTTCTTAAATTGTTACTTTTAGGTACATTGCCAGATTCATGCTGTTTGTAATCATTTTGCCTTTTACTTTCTCAATTTTGGATAGACTTTGTCTCCTTGCCAAAGAGCTGCCCATCAAGGAAGAGTTTTATAAAAAAAATTACATAGGACACAGGAATGAAAGAAATGCAGATTTGAATAACTTTAAAATATAATTGTGTAACCCATTAAATTAACAAAAGAGAGAAGAAAAATTAGTGTTGGCAGAACTATGAAGAAACATTAATGCATATATATTTGGTAGAGTTATAAACAAACAGGTTCTTTCTGGAAAGTAACCTGAGTTTTTAAGTTTAGGAAAGTATATATTTAACACCAAAATTAAATTAAACTCATATATCAAATTACTGTACTAATAGGCTTTTTCTTTTTCTTTTTGTTGGGGGGATATTTTAGCCATGGATGTGTAAGGAACATTATAGACTTCTTTGAATTTCGATGCTGTGGCCTCTTTCGTCCTGTTATCGTGGACTGGACCAGGCAGTATACAATAGAATATGACCAAATATCAGGATCTGGGTACCAGCTCGTGTAGCAACATCTTTATCCTATGAAGCATATTGCTGAGTGGTGCCTGAAAATTGTGTCTGTCCGTGTCTCTCTCACACTCGAATCCACATTTTTGAACAATAGCATGCTATATGTAGGGCTAACAGTGGATTTTACAGTCTTTTTTTCAACACTTTATTAACAAAAGTAAACATGGACAGAGCACACTGCCACTTCTGGGAAGAATAAAGATCATAAAAAGGAATTTTAATGGTTCGTAATGTGGGAATTCACAACATACTCAACTTTTTGGTTTTGTTCTCATAACATTTTTCACGAAGAAAGAGTGAACTTATTCTGAACTTATTCTGTTGATAGACATGGTATACTGATCAGAAATGTTCAATTCTAGCTAAAACTAAATTTATGATTTATGGCTAAATTTTATGATGCACTCTACTATGACTATTGCAATTAATTCCAGGAGAATGGTCTCAAATTGATTCAGACTAGTATTATGTACATTTTAGAATGTACATGTAAATACTGTGATCAAAATCATGTGGTTTTATTAGGGATCTACTGTAATGTGTCTTCAAGGGCACGAGAAAATAATGTTCACAAGAATATGTGCTAACACTATTTTATTGCCATCAGCTGTTGCAATGCTGATATATTTCTAGTTCAGTGAAATAATTTGTAGTAACCTTGCTCTGAGGTTTTATGGTCTGATTAATAAAGCACTTGCATGAGTATAGTAAGTCATGTTATTTTGTTCAAACTTAAAAGCCCTACTAAGTGCATGATACACCTCATAGAATACTAGCACATACTATCCAGTAAAGCATAAATTAGAATTTAATTTGATGTGCAAACAGTCCAATTTTTAAGAGTTGAGGTAATTTCAAAGCAGAGCAAATAAGTTCATGCAAAATTCTCAGTAATAGAGATAAATGGATATACTTCTAGAATTCTGAGCTGCGAAATAAATTGTAAACAAAATAATGGAGTTTAGCTAAAAATGGAGCATGATCTCTGTACATATAGCACATGTGAATAAAAGAAAAGCTAATGGTATATTCTGGTTTTTAAAAAATGACCTATCAGAAAGAATTTAATCCTCAAGATTATTTCAATTTCCCCAATATTGAATGTTTTGAGGTTTGTTAATGCTGTCTGAAACCATTTCAGAAAGATCTTCTTATTGTTAAATGTGATGCACTGATCAATTTTTGTTGCAGCATTTCCATACTCTCACGGTGAACTATTAGTCACTGCTTCCATAAATATTGTTTACAGAGTGAGACTTGGTTTAGTCCTCTTAAGTGCTGTAGCAAACTGTGGTTCGAGCAACCTGTGGGAAACCTGTGAGAGGGAATGGGCTTGGGGGAGGGTGGGGAAAGGGTGGTCAGACTGATGACAGATCCTAGACCAGTGTAAAGATTGTGTATCTGTATATAAATAATTTATCAAATAGTTTTCTCTTTGTGTCTGTATGTGTTAGTGTATTCAAAGCTGCTCATTTCATTTTATCCAACCAAAAAGAAAAGGGAGATAACCTAATGAGCTTCTAGTGATGTTCAATATTGCTGTTAATAGGCATTATACCCTGCAAGTTCCACTGCATGTCTGAAGCTTGGTAAAATTAGTATTCTCTGTAAAATGCAGATTACAGGTATTAAAGCAATCTAGTGGTATACCCGCCCCTTGCCTTAGTAAGAGGAGCAGTGAAAATGTATATAGTTGATGTTCAGTATTTCCAAGTACCATTTTTATATAGTAGTTTCTTTGACCATAAGTCACACATCAGAAAGATTACCTTTAGTGTATTTGAGTGTTTTAATATTAGAAAATTGGCATACGTACTTTATTTTTGAAAAGGGAAAAGATGGGTGTGGGGTGGCAATAGCATTGTGCCATTTTGTCATAGAATGTAAAAAATTGGTTAACTTTACAAATGTCTCTGCTAGTTTTGACTACTAATTGGGGGAAATTTTAGATAATTTTTAAATTCAAAGTTATTTATAAAAGGCTAGAATTTGTTTTAATTTTTTGTATTTTGAGCCACTTCACATGAAGACTCGGTTGCAATTTTTATTGGATACATTTTTATTAACAGTCGAATATAATGGTGGTATTCTCAAGAGTTTGGATAAGAGTGTTGTTACCATGTTCTTTCTTTGTGGTACAATATTCTTTTCAGTGCAAAAGAGATGTCTTTCAGTTCAATAGAAAAGATACTCTAGATACAGAAGTACGTGGAAAATACTAGCAATGTTAATGCTTTCGTACTAACCATCTCGCAGTGCCGGTAAGATCTATAGTTTAGAGATGGTCAGGTGGTCAGATAGCCAGGAGCCAGCTATGCAGCAGTGTACTGTACCGTCCGTTTACTTACTTTATAAGTCGTGTGTGTGGAACCAGCTTAACCCAGTTCTAAAGTTGTGTATGAAGGTGACCCTTTGGGGAATAGTTCATATCAGCTTAATTGGATACTTATAGCAAATAGGAACTTACTTCTCAGCCCGGAACATGAATTACTTCTTTGGAGTTTTTTTCCTTCACCTTTTTGTTCCCAGGAATTTATTTGAAATATTAATAGGCATAAAGCAGTATCATTATACTTAAGCTATGGATATTTTTATTTTATATTTTCTTTATTTATAACTGTGCCAAGTATTATTTTGCTACTTACCGTGTTACTCTGTGGAAAGAAAAACCTGTAAAGTGTTTAATAAATTAGCTCTCCTTACATAAATTAAATCTGTTAAAATTTTGTAAAATATTAATCAGAATAAATATTGACTCTTAAGCGTGTGTTTGTTTGTTATTTCGTTCAGTTCACTTCAAGAAATTGACGAGACACTGGGTAGTGGTAACCTATTATATTGAAAAGATTATTATGTATATTTGTATCTGGAACAACTAGGATTCAAGTGGGAGGACTAGAAATTAGCAAAAGTAAAAGGTGGTGGTAGTATTTTAAAAAACTCTAATCCCATGTCTATGTATATGTATGTAATTAATACTTTGTAAGTAAAAGGAAATTTTTCTTTAAGAATTTTGGATTCCATAGAGTAATTAGGATCCTCAAGGACTGTATGAATCTCCAAGTTTTAAATCTAAGTATTATCTAGAGACACTGTGGTAAAATTTTGGAAAAGGAAACCTACCAAACATTGATCTCAGTTACTTGAAAAGCTATGCATCATAACTTCTTTTTTGGGGAATTTAAAAAGGAGAAATTGTGAAGGTGCCTTTTCCTGCATGTGCATGTCCACATGATTGTTTATGGGTTGAGAACCCAGTGGTATTAAGTATTTTCAGACTGGAATAATTAATACTCATTTCATAATTATTTTATGATGTTTAAAGTAATGCGTCCAGAGCTGTGTAGAGCTAAAGGAACAATATTTTGAACAAGTATAAAAATAAAGCAAATTCTGCAACAAGCCATCAATTTTCATTCCGGGTATATTTCTCCCCTTCATTGTTGACTTACATGGATCTCTCAGCCCTTCCCAAGATTGGTAGGTTGTACCAAGATAAGGATACCAGATTCTAAGAGTTTATAGAGATAACTGGAAACAAGTGGTATGTATCAGGACAAGAAATCTTAGCTTCTTGTCAAAAAGTAAATCTTCAGTTTCATAAAGTTGTTCATATTAAGAGTTACTTATTAAATATCTTTATGTGACTTTACAAAATGGAAAGTCTGTAATTCCAAGTGGGATATTCAGAATGTTCCTTCATCGGGGTCAGCTAAGTCACAAACTCCAGGAAACCAGATGTGCCTTTTAGAAAACTTTTTGCCTTTGGAGTATGAATTTTTTGCTTGGATAAATTTTACCTGAACATCTGTCATCAGACATTTACTTCGATTGAACAATACGTTTTAATAGCAGTGTTTCTAGCACTCCAAAAAAGGGACTGTTTCCATTCAAAGCATCAGAAAGCCTCATTGCTGCTGGCTTGCATCTGTAGGTTTAAAGTTTTCATCAAATTTGGAAATTTTCAGTTATTAGGTCTTCAAATATTTTTCCTTTTCCCTCCCCCACCCTCAGGAAACTCTAGGTACACATTGATTAGGCAACTTGAGATTGTCCTACAGCTCATGATCAGTTCATTTTTTATTTTTGAGAGAGCACGGGGAAGGGCAGAAGGGGAGGGAGAGAGAATCTTAGACTCCATGCCCAGTGCGGAGCCCAATGCTAAGATCATGATCTGAGATCATGACCTGAGCTGAAATCAAGAGTTGGACACTTAACTCTGAGCCACCCAGGTGCCCCAGTCAGTTCACTTTTTAAATTCTCTTTTTCCCCAGTATTTAGTTTGGGTTGTCTTCAGGTCTTTAAGTTCACTTAAATCTTTTTCTGTCTAGTTTAGTCTATTGTCAATACTATTTAGGCATTTAGGGGATTTTTCATCTCCGACATAGTTTTCACCTACAGTGTTTGATTTAGACCATTTTTTATATCTTCTGTCTCTACTGTTTTGAAGATATGGATGGAGTACACTGATAATTAACTTTTTATTTTTTTTATATTTTTAAAAGTGAGAGTGAGTAAGCAGGGGAGGAGTAGAGAGAGAGGGAGAGAGAATCCCAAGTTGGCTCTGCTCTCAGCATAGAGCCCAGCACGGGGCTCAGTGTCACAAACTGTGAGATCATGATCTGAGCCAAAGTCAAGAGTCACGCTCAACCAACTGAGCCATCCAGGTGCCCCATAATTAACTTTTAATATCCTTACCTGCTAATTTTCACATCTATGTCAGGTTGGGTTGGTTTTGATTTTTCCTCATTGTTGCAAGTTGTATTTTCCTGCTTCTTGACATGACTAGTAATTTTTTTTTCTTTTCAAATTTTTATTTAAGATGACTAGTAATTTTTGATTTGGTGACAGACACTATGAATTGAGTACTGGATATTTTTGTATTCCTACAAAAATTGCAGAGCTTTGTTCTGTGATGCAGTTATTTGGAAGCTTCAGTTCTTTCAGATTTTGTTGTTAGCAAGATTGGTTAGGCAGGACCGAGCAGTGTTCAATTTAGGATTAATTATTCCCCATTGTTGAGATGAGCAAGAGCAATGTACTCCATCGAAAGCCCCATGAATTGTGTTTCCCCGTGTCACTGGTGGCAATGAACAGGAACTATTCCCAGCTCCATGTGAGCACCAGACTTTGTTCTAAGTCTTTCAGTTGCTTTTTTTCTCTGGTCTTGGACAGTTACCTCACAGGCGCTATCAGCACATGGCTGAAGACTTGCAAAGTGGGGGGTGGGTTGTCCTCTTCATGTCTGTGGAGTTATTTTTCTGTACAGCTCTCTCAGGTCCTTTGAACTCTAGCTGCCTTGGCCCCTCTGGACTCCACTCAGTCTCAACTTGGGGTGCCTCCCAACCCCACCTGTGTTTTCCCTCCTTGCACTACAGCTGTAGCTTGGAAACTCTCAAAACTAGTGAAACTGCTAAGCCTAAGACTGATCTCGTTTCCCCATCACTGTTCTTTGTTGCCTGTTGTCCAAGGCCTGAAAACTTTTTTTTTTTCCGATGTAATTTGTGGTTTTGGTGTTTCAAGTGAGAGGGTAAATCTGGCCTGTTACTTTCATTTTTGCTTTAAGTGGAAGTCTGAGTTAACACATTTTTTAAAATTTTGTTTTAATTTCTGATACAGAAAATATTGGTAGATGTAATTGATCATAAACAATAGCTCCTTGGGCTCCTCAACAATGTAAGAATGTAAAGGGGTCCTGAGATTAAAAAAAAAAAAAAAGTTTGAGAACCAGTGGACCAGATTCCCAGTGCTTCTTTTAATATGTTAGTGGTTCCATGTGCAACTAAAGGCTCTCGAGTTAAAACAGACTTCTCAACCACATGTTCTCAAGGCCTTCATTACGCTAGTGTGTCCTGTGAATCTACAGCTGTGTGTGTATTGATACAGATTGGTAGCAGCAACACTTGCTAAACTTAACTGATCCTGAAGATTTTTGGGAACTAGAGTTCCCAGCCCTCCTCAAATATACCAAACCACCACAAAGGACTGAAAACATCCCAGTTGGGTCACTTTAAAAATAAAAGTATTTATTTACCATTCAGCACTTTAATAACACATTTGGATTACTTTTGGGCTACCCTGTTGACTTATTCCAAATGATGAAAGTGATTCCTCCCAGAACAGAGCCTACACAAAGCCAAATTTCTTCTTCCACTCCTAGAACCACTGGTAGCTAATTTTACATTTTGGGGGGAGCTGTTTGTTATGGCTCCCAATTTAAGAATAATTTTGAGTAGGTTGTTTATTGGGTAGAAACCTCAAATTAGTAGGCACCTGGCAGCTTTGTTTGGAGTAATTTCCTTTCAGATATCTACTAATATCTCCAATATAATTTGGGAAACTTAGTAGGTATGGGAAATGTTGGTTCTGTGTGGGGAATGGTTTAATATTTACATTTGGGTTACCTGTAGCTACCTAACCAACCTCTCAAAAATTTAGTAGCTTAAAATGGTGTTTTTGTTCACAGATCTCTAGTTTGCTCAGGACTCAACAGGAATAGCTCACCTTGTTCCACTTGGTGTGGGCTGGGATGTTCAAAACTGGGGACTGGAATAATCTGAAGGCTCACTCATGTCAGTTAATACTGGCTGATGGTCGAGATCTCTCAGTGGAGGCTATGGCTGTAATACCTCCATGTGGTTTGGACTTCCTCAAAACATGGCAGCTGAGTTCCAAGATTAAGCTTCCAAAGGGAAAGAGGCAGGCAAAAACCATTGCCTTTTCTAACCTCACCTTGTCCAACATATTGTGCTAAAAATGAGTCACTAGGTTGGCCTTTATTCAGAGGGAGGGGAATTAGTCTCCGTGTTTTGTTGGGAATGTCAAAGAATCTGTGGGCAAGTTCTAAAACTACTACATACAGATTTAGAAGTTATTCCATAACTGTTCTTCAATTCAGCCTATCTTCATTTATGGTTGATTAGCTTCCCCAGCCTGCTTAACAAAGAGGCCTTCCCCTCTCCCACAGTGGAACTTGTCTTCTAAGACCACATGAGGTGCTCAAGGCTATGACGTAAATAAGCATGAATTCTTTCACCTAGTACATCCTCAGTTGATTTCTTCCCACTAAGTTTCTGCTTATGTTTTTGATGCCATACATAGCACAACCGCTGTAGCTTTTCAAAATAAGCAATACAGTCTGTTAAAACAGGCTTTGGACAAGATTAAGATATGTTCATTGATCATGCTGGTTTATTTTACCAATCTCACACCTTACCCCTGAAATTAAAGGTTAGATTGAGTCTTTGATAAAAGTTTCTGGGGAAATAGTGAAAATATTGTGTATAGTCTGGTGCCTCCTTTTCTACGTGAGCCAGCTGAATGTGTCAGGACACTGCAACATTCTTTGTAACTTATGCAGGATTGAAATGTTTGAGGAAATCACTTCAGTTTCCAGGATTTAGTAAGTTACCATGTATCAGGTCAGAGTGGAGTCTAAAAAATGTCACACCAAGCCTCAGGTTCTGTACTTGTCTGTAGGTAGCTGTTTGTAATGATCTTTAGACTTAGATGAATTAAATATTTCAGTGTTTTGTTTAACTGTGCCCACCACCCTGGGTCCTTGTGCCTTTCTGAGGAGCTTATTAGAATGGCTTCTATGGCCCTACCTCTAGAGTCTGCTTCTGTAGGGCCTGGGAATCTGCTTTTTAATACTCCTTGGTGATTCTAATGCAGGTTGTTTAAGGAGAATAACCACCAGCTAGAGTGGGGGGGGCAGGTGGGTGGGGGATGCTGCCCGACCATCTCTCAAGAGCTGGAATCGGTTGCCAAGCAACCCTGACCAGGTTAAAAGAGATCTTCTCCAACAGCTGTGATGCAAACATTAGCCTAGTCGGTCAGCTGCATAACAGGGTGGACTCTAACCACTAAAGTACAGGTAGGGACCCAAGTGATTTTCCGCCAACTGAAATCACAGCAGCTCCTCCAAAACGTGAACGACACTGAGCACCTGAATCCAGCTGAAGTTTTATTTAAAATGTAAAAGAAACACTTCTTGAAAATGCCGAGGAATAAAAAGCAAAGGGGTACAGTGCTCTCTTCCCACTAGTCAGCCAGCCTATCCGTGTACGGGGCAACAGACAGTACGTAAGTGCCGGCAGGATTTCACAGTAGTTTAGTGTTAGATTATCTGTGCCTAGGCCATGTAGAGACTTTCCGTGTTTGATGTCAGCTCAGGGCCATGCCTTTACTGAGCATGAACAAGGGCTCCTGCTCCTTGACCATAGCCAAATCCCTTGGGCCCAAAGTTCTTTGCGTAGCATCCTAAAAAAGGAAAGAGAATTAGCAGAAGGTCCATTAAGCTTTGCTAGCATTAAGACCCACAAAATGACAAACCCCTGTAAGTTAAAAAAGAAATGGTTTGCCATGCCCAAAACAGTTCAACTTATTTAAGATATAAAACGAGCCACGTAGCAAGTATCTGAGAGTTGCAAAGGTGAGTCCAAACATTCTGACCCACTGGAGTTACAAGCATACAAATCGGGCCGGGCAAGTTACGTGTTTGTCTGTTGTTACCTTCATACATTCATATGCTTTGCTGGAAACATACAGTGTTTCAGTGAGGTTTTTATCTTATTTGTCGGGGGAATTTTAAATGACAGTCAATTTTATTGTCTCAAGTTATCTCTGTTATCTGTGAGCATCTCTAGATCCTTTATTTTCAAATAGCCAGTGGCAATCCCTTGCTTTCCTTCCCAATTCCTCTCCCCACTGTCACAGTACTTTCTTTTTCTTGTATGCTGGTGAAATTTCCTTAACCAGGGTGGGATATTCAGATGCACAGCAATAATGGAAATTAATTTTACCTTTACAATAGATTTCGCCTTCTTTCTCAGTCAGAGTTGTTGATTCAAGACTCTTCCCACACTTGGCACACCGGAAACAGTTTTTGTGCCAGGGCTGGAAGAGACAACTGAGTAAGTCTGAGAGGGTGGTTTCTTGCAGTACAGTGTAGACACTTTGGCAAGTGGCTCGCAAACGTCAACCCAACGCATACTCCTGACTGCTGTGCTTCAACTCCAACAAAAAGCCTGGAACTGGACCTCCCTGTGTCTACACAGGGTGTTGGCCACCTACACCAGGGCTGGGTTCAAACTTCATTTACAGAAGACATGGGCTGTACCAGCCAAGGGCCATCTCCCCAAGAGCCGTCTCAGATCTCACCGCAAACACAATGCGCTCCTTTAAAGACTGCCTCTTTTATGGCTGAGAGCATTGCAGCCGGAAGAGGTGAAGTGGTTAAGTAATTTGCTCAGAAGTACACCTCAGATTAGCATCAGGAGTCCCAACTCTGGTTTCCCACTACATGGAATAACCTGCAGAGTGCAGATTTGTTAACAGTCTGCCTTTAACATCCTTCAGGAGCGCCCCTTATGAAAACAAGTTTCTTTCAAACATAGATGTGATTTGTTAAGTAAGGGCATCGCTTCAACAAGTTAATGATTCAGATGGAAATCTAAGAAAAATTTGAATCCAGGGCATTAATGTATTTATATAAGACAGCACACCTGAAGGGGATGTGAGGGGGACGGGAGAGAAAGGGAGGAGAGAGGAGTCATTCACTGCTGCTAACTCAAGACAGCACTTTACCTTTCCAGCTCCGATTATCTTCTCAGCAGCATACACGGAATCCCCACATCGGGAACACTTCTCAGCACCTCCATACTTCTGAGCAAATTTAGAAGTGTTTGGATTTGTTGTAGGCCTATGAGGTTGAACACTTGAAGAAAGGGGGAAAAACTAGGATTTACCGAAGGGCCCATTCTAATTAATAAGTCCACAAGACAGGCACAACCGGACGCTGGGACTTAACTGCTGTCTTGTCTCACGGCCAGAGGCCCTCACTGAACTACATCCAGGGGAAAGAAGAACTGTGTCTCAGGTGCTGGCCGGCTGGTACTTTAACCTATTTATGGGCTCATTACTGCCATAAACAGACGAAGCCCCAAACTTAACCTGTCTCTGTGAGTCTAAACAGAATTCCTTGAATCCCCGGTGCTGGCCTCTATGAAACAATTATGCTATGCTTTATAAAAACATACACTGGACATATTTTTACCCCATATTCATATCATTGTTCATATTACCACTGGAATCACAGGGAGTTTTTTACTTTACCAGAGTCTGAAAAATCACTGTTAGCCTAAGCAGTTAAAAGTTTCTGCAGATAGGTCAGTGGACTCAGGTAGAATTAAGAACGTTAAGCATTACTTACAGATTAATTTCCTAATATACGTTAAGTGGGGAAAAGTGTGAATAAGCTACTTAGCTTCATGGAAAAATGCTGTAGAAGGTTTGCCTATTACTGTATGATGTTTGCTTTTTCTGTGGATATTGTAATTTTTGTCACTTATTTTCAAGTCACTGGGTAACTTCTCGCTTTAATTCCCCTTCAATATGTAGATGTACCTACAGTGCAGAATACCATTCTGGGCTCTGAGAAGATTTAAAGGCCCCTCTCAAGCCTTGTAAGTCAGTCAAGCAGATAAGAGGACAGCAGCAGTTAGATCAGCAAATGGTACAAGTGTCCCATTTTTCCTGTTGGAAAAAGTTTTCTTTCCTGACTCTAGTTTAAGTTACATACTTATAGAAAATAAAATGTTAGTTTAGAAATACTGCCTTTTCATAAAACAAAGGATTCAAACTCCTCCCCGGTATCTTCCATTTCTTCATCTCCAGTGTATCCATGTTTTATCATCTGTTTTCTGTACTTTCACATGAGGTGGCAAACATATAGCATTTCTGGAGTCATGTTTGCTATGGCCGCTGGAAATTTTATTCTAAACAACAAATACCAATTCACAGTACTGATGCAAGCATTGGTGTTTCCAGTTGCCCCTAATGTACGAATATTTTAAAAAAACTGTACAACCTACTATAGGTACTTCCTTTGGAGAGTGATTTTTGATAGCTATTCACAATGATATCCAACATTTGGAGTTAGGAGTTTCCCCAAAAAAATATCCAAAATATTATGTTAACAAGAACTTAATGTAGATTATCTCCCATCTCCCTGCTAATGACATCGTAGGGTGTGTATAGTTGTTAACCTCACGAGAAATGAAGAAATAGGGGCTCAGACAGTAAATAACATGAAGAGCTACAGAATTAGAAAATTGGTGAGTCTGAACTGACAGTTCTGCCTCAGTGAAATGTTCTGCCCACACAGTGCTGCCTCTCCGGGAGACTCCTGTGAAGATAATATGGTCCCCATATGTTATATCGTTACCACATCCCACCAGGGTGCTCCAGACCACAGGTGCTCCCAGAGGTGAGTCATTAAGAGCAGAGAGGCTTCTGGAAAAGGAAGTCTCTACATCTGGCCCTAGTAGGTGGCCAGGCTAAAAAGGAGAAGAGGCAAGGGCACAGATCAACAGGCCAGCACAGAGGGCTGACCAGCTATTGGACAAGATGGAGCAGCAGGAGGTAAAGAAGTGGGTCCACTGCTGCCCTTTGTGACTTTAAAACTGTAGCCGCAATCACGGACTTAACTTTTGGGTTATGGATGAACTTGGCTTGAGGGGGGGTGGTGTGGAGGGAGGTATATAGATATGTGTGTTTTGAAAGATTTGAAAGAAAATCTTAGAAAACGAGAAAGGATTTTAACAAGCTGGAAAAGGAGAGCAGAACAAGCACAATGAACTTCAACAAAGACCAAGGTAAGCTGGGCTCCTACAAGTGATGGCGCATAACAACGGACGAGCCAGCCCTTGTACAGCTGGTTGGCAAGGCACCATGGCTCGGAAACTCTGTGGAAAAAACCCAAAGAACAGACAGGTGGGCCTCAGTGCAGTGGAAAGAGCGCAGGTTTGGGAGCCAAATGGGCATGCGGTCAAATCCTGGCTATGTCACTTACTTGTGTGACCTGAGCCTTAGTGTCCTGTCTATAAAATAGGGACAAGGTATCTAAACCCCCAGAGTTACTGTAAGGATTATGTAAAATGAATATAAATGTTCAGCAGACAGCAGGCACTCAAGTATTATTTCAGGCATACCATAATGCATCGTGCTAAGCTTTGGAGTTACACTAGGTTAAGTTCCAGGCTCTGCAATTAGCTAGCAATGCGACTTTAGGAAATAGCTTAATATTTCATTGTCTATACTTGTTGAGTAAGATGGGAAACCCTACCCTGTAGGGCTGTCGTGAGGATTATGTGAGGTGACGTGTTAATATTGCAGGGTGTCCAGCTCACGGGGCATGATTAACGGTCTTGTCCAAGAAAAGACCACTTTATTGGAGTATCACACCCATTTTGGCCTCTTTGATATAAAACGGATGTGAAAAATGTGAAGTTCAAATGAGAGAATTAATCGGTCAAAAACAGGAATTAAGAGGAAATTCCAAATGAAGAAATTATGTAGCCTGAACATAAAATACTAAATGAAGTTTAGCAGACTTAGTACCTTGCTATTTTGGCACTGGAACCTTTAAATTTTAATACTAATGTCTCAGCGAATCAAACACAATTTCAATTTGAAGACTTTGTAAGTTCGAGAAAAGTAATTTCTTGGTGAAATATTCTTACATGGAAGGAGTGACTGAGAATTTTTCCTTGCTTAACTGCACATGAGAAATGTGTCTCATGATTCAGACACTACATTTCTGTATCACTTGATTTCATGACATCTGGTCTCCAAAACACTGTGAAATGGAAGTAAATGTAAACCATGTGCTTTTGAGAACATGAGTCCTTGATACACTGGAGCATGGCCCAAAAGCAAGACTAGAAATCACTGGAATAATCAATAAGAATTCTATTAGGTCCCAAACTGTCCATTTCAAGCTTAAAGAATAGTCACTAGTTGATACATGAAAACCGAGAGTCCTTTTGTTTGCTTATTTTAAGCTAAAATCTGTCCCAGACTGCTATTTCACCAAGCAACATTAATTGTTATAACTCCGTTCTGAAGGTAAGAAACGCGGTCCTAACTCACCTCTCTGGCTTGATGCCCAGCCTCTCACCCCGGTCCATGTTGAGCGTGCCAGCGCCCTGGCCATAACCATAGCCTTTGGGCCCATACTTCTTTCCATAGCAGGATTTGCAGTAGATCTCTTCATCGTGAATTGCCACTGTGGTGCTATCTAAATTCTTCCTGCAAACCACTGAGGAGGAACGAGTGAGACCTTTAGAAACATGCCAGAGATGCCATTTCCCTAAGAGCAGTGGTGGCCCTGACACATGGTCTACAAATGGGAAAGGCACAGGCTCTCTCACGTTCCTATTTCCCCTGTGGTTTCCCAAAAGCCATGGGACAGCATCTGGACTGGGTCGGCTACAGCTGAGGACGATTTGCCTTTCTCCATGGATAGGAATGGTGTTGTTTCAGAAATGTATCAGAATTTTAACATCCTGAAGCCTCAGACTTTTCAATAGGCTTGGCCTCTCTGGCAGGACAGAGGGGTTTCAGAGAATTACACGGCTAGAATTACATGAACAAAAGGAACAAAACTAACGCTTGCTCCAACCCTCAGCACAGTCTTCCACCTCTTCACCCTAGTGGTGCCAAAGCACAACCTAACAAAGAGCAAAAGAGTGGCTGAGTGCCCTGTGGGGGCTGGCTCTGTAGCCCTCCCCTGAAGAGCACCCCCTGGCATAAAAACGGCTTTAACTCCAGAATTCCAGTTTTCCTCATGAGTCCGGAGGGGATAACCTATTATTCTTTCATCTCGCCACCGGCTTCTCCAGCAGTGATGAGTAGGTCTGAAAATCGCAAAGTGGTTTCAAGTCTGCATTTGTGTTTCCCTTCTGTCCCAAAGGAGAATGCATTCTTTCTTGATGGTTTTCTCGCCACAAGACATTTCCACGGATCCCACTTCATAAAACTGCCAAATGTCATCATGTTTTACCCAGACATTATTTCACTTTCTAAAACTTCAGTTAAGCTTGGAAAACACACACACACAAAACTGTGAGGGAACTTACTGGGCAGCTGGAAATCCGAAGTTAGTAGAAAGGGGGATTTTTCCTCTCTCCTACTTAAAAGGGTAGGGGGAGGGAAATAAAAGGAGGAAGAAAAGAAGGACAGCAAGGAACGGCGACTGGCTGGTGTAAAACAGTTACAATTAGGAAGCTTCTATTAGCCTAACACTTTCTCTGGTGGAACAGAATGACATCATCTGCTCTGGAACCTTGCTGTTGAGGCTCAAGAACTGAAATGTGTTTGCTGAAAGACACAGGTAACCTAAAACCACACATTACAGGAGAATAAACACCCTTAAGAGAAAAAATCAAAATACAAAAACTGTTTCAAAGACCACAGAGTTATTAAAGCAATTTTATGAAAATTTTACTATATGACCATCCTTCCCTTCGTCTTCATTCTCTATTCTCTACAGTAAAATTCTAAGTTTGCAAACTGTTCTGAATTATATCCTTAAAAGACCTTAGTCAGCAAAGACAGATACTAGGAAGTAACAGTAAAATTGCCAGTAAAGAAGTTGACATTGGGGAAACAGTGAGTTTATTATGGTGGAGAGACTATCCTGGCTTAACCTAGATGAAACTAAGAACAATGTCTAAAGTATCTGTATTTCCCCTTTTGTTCATGTACTCTTGGTTTCAAACCTGCTGAAAAACAGATTCCTTAAAAAAAAAAATAACTTCTAAGAGAAGAAATGGTGAAACCAGTTCCAAGAAATGGTAGCTATTATGGGAGCATACACAGTAAACATATGTTGGATTTTTATTCTTTAACTGCGACTTTCTGCTGTCTGTTTCTCGTTGCCTGCAAAGCAATTACACCATAAAAAGGTCCCAACAGGTTGAATGCTGGTGCCTAAAGAGAAAAGGGCAACTAAAATTTGAGAGAGGTTTTTCTGGAGATTATTTCTTAACGTAACCCAACATATTTAATATATGCAGTTTCTAGCAATAATTTTCACTATATGGTACTATAGATACAGCAAGTATCTGTCTGCATGTACGGGGGGGTGGTCCTCATGTAACAAATCCTTCATCAAAGAAAATTTGTCCTTTGAATCAGAAGATGATGATTAACAAAGAGCTTTCCGAAGTGGCTTCTCTACTGCTTGAAACTGAACACTTAGTTATCACTACAGTCTGCAGGGGGAGGGGCCCTGTGTCCGGTTCTGTTTCTCTTACTGTCCACCGTGTACAGTCTTTCGAGCACAGACGTGTGTTTTATGTCCTCTTTCTTGTCTATATCAGACACTGATAATCTTCCATCTTTAAACAGTAGTAATTCTCAACTTGCCTTGATGGCATTTTCACATCCTAAGCTCCTTTCCCTCAATTAGGATATCAATAACCCAGAAATAACTGAATTTTCATGACCAGAGAAGATGGAAATGTAGCTTCTAGACATTTGATTTCAACCAGTAGTATGCCAAGAAACAAGCAAATAGGTTTCAAAGAGAAAGGCCCCTGCCAAAGAGAAAGCTGGGGTGGATGAGGAGGAGCAAACCGTTCATTCAGAAATGAGAGCCCAGCCCTTACAACGCACCAGAAACTGTGCCAAGTGCCAGACTATAAACAGCACTGAGCTCTCAGTGAAGCAGGGGAATGGACGTGAGAACAAGTACAGTACAGTAAAGGCCCAGTGGAGGCTAAAAGCCACGGGGACATAGTACGGCCACATGCCACAGGTCAACCCTGCCGTCCTTGCTGCTAGGCTGAGCGTTCACGATGTCAAGGACAGATAGGCAGAAACCACCTAAGCTTCTAGAATCATCTCTGTGGGGCGCCTGGGTGACTCAGTCGGTTGAGCATCCAACTCTTGATTTCAGCTCAGGTCATGATCTCACACTGCATTGGATCGAGCCCCGCCAACAGCATGGAGACTGCTTGGGATTCTCTCCTTCTCCCTCTCAGCACCACCCCCTGGCCCCACTCATGCTCTCTCTCAAAATAAATAAGTAAACATTAAAAAAAAAAAATCTTTGTTAACAAAACCACAATGTTTTTCCTTAAATAGGTAAACTGAAGCTTTTACATTCATTACAACCCATTCATTGTCGAAGATCGAGCCCTGGAAGATACTTACTGCACAGAAAGCAGCAGCGGTGGAAGCTTCTCCCATCACACTGCACCTCTTCTGCGTGGTACACGGTCCTCCCACACGCCCCGCACTTGTTTCCACCTCCCCACACGGGCATTCTGCGGGAATAAAGGACTCATTAGAATGTCCCCACACGAGACGAGATGCCTGCCAAGCTCCCGGGAGGGCTGTTTAAACCCCAGGGCCAGCTGCAGATTTTGTCTAAGAACTGCTCTAACCATGTCTTTAAAGCCCTGCGTTCCTCCAAAATCGCCTCATCTTCCAAATTGCAGCTCTTTCCTTAGCAAACTCTGACTTGTCACGCGCAAGTTTTTTTTCCCTACAGGACAAAGGACCTGCATTCAGTAGAACAGTACAGGTCGCCAGGCACAAAACAAAACTATGCCACCAGAAGCATGAGGGTTGAGAAAGAAGTGTGGGAGTGGAAAGGCAAACCACTGTCCATCCCCGACACCCCCACCTTAAGGATGGGTTCTGAAAACTCAGCTGAAGAACATGCACCCGGGTGGAGGTCTTTATCATGTGTTCACTTTGTTGTAACACTGCCGATTTTTTTTTTTAATGTTTATTTTTGACAGAGAGACAAAGCATGAGCGGGGGAGGGGCAGAGAGAGGGAGACACAGAATCCGAAGCAGGCTCCAGGCTCTGAGCTGTCAGCACAGAGCCCGACGCGGGGCTCAAACTTACAGACCGTGAGATCATGACCTGAGCCGAAGTCGGACGCTTAACCGACTGAGCCACCCAGGCGCCCCTAACAACGTCGAATTCTTAACACAATCTACAAGAGCTCTGCCACTTTCGAGGGATGAACAGAGTGTTGTATTGCCCCGCGAGAACTAGTCTTATCTGTGTCTGCTGAAGTTATGCAAGATGACAGTGTAAATAGTTGTGTCTGTGACTGGAAGAACTGTGTGCATGGAGCCCCGGCTGTAACCACAACAAACTTCCATTGGGATGGCTACGATTTAGGTTTCTGTGCTTCACTAACCCCCAGGTCCTCTAGCCCAGCCAGTAGTAGTTTTTCCCCTCTTCGATAGGCCTGTCAGTCCATAGAGAATATACTACCAAGTTCCCTTCCCGGCGAGGTGAATTGTCTTTTGAGCACGTCTGCAGTTGGCCTGACTCTGGGGTAGTGCTCCAAGCTTAAATCCTGCTGTGATGTGGGGCCAACATGTTCTAACCTCTCTTCTCAATGAACTGGCCTACCTGGCCGCGGTTTCAAATGCCTACTTCTGAATGGCCAACGTACTCAGGTGCCTTAGCAGTACAGAAAGTTGTCCTTCAAGGATGGTGCCCTGCCCTGCCCCAAGTGGTGTCTAAAAACACAGTGAGAATTTCTTTCTTCTCCAGCCTCATTCTCACACTTCTCTTCTGTGAGTGGTATTTGTAGCCCTTGGTTGTTCAGTCTCCTTAGATGAGATGCACACCTCTCTAGAAAATAGCTGGTTGAGAAAGTGGAGACCCCCTTGCTAACTCAGACTTGGCTAGCTACATAAGGGAAGAGGAGGGCTGCTAAGCAAATAGATGGAAGAATCTTCAATCCTTAAAATAAAAAGGAAGGCGGTCAATTCCCATCCTCCTGCCCAGCCTACAGCATTAAACAATCCAGAACCCAGTGACTTCCTTGACACTGAGATGAGGTCTTTCTAAAAGCAAGTTTTACAGAATTAATCACTGTGTTGGGCACATTTCTGGGATACAGCATTCTCTTGACCCTCTTGTAACACTTTCCCCCAGATGTTCTCCAGGCAAGTAACCATCTCTTTCTTAGTCCATGTGGGTTAGGACGTACTTATTAAAATGTAGTCTCCTTGTGATGGTCCACCACATCTGGTACCAATTCAAGATGAAATGCAGGTGAGAGTTCAGAAACTTTATACAATTTTATGCCACAACAATCAAGAGCATGATCAGTGGACTCACCTTACTGAATAGCATAGAAGCAGAGAATCTGTGCTTGGAAATTAAACAAAAATTGTCCTTTACCAGATAGTTTGAGAAGTACTTGTTTAGAGGGTGTTGACCGTACCCTCAACTCCGGGGCTGGGCATGTGACTCGGTCATGACAATGAGGTCACTGCATCCCGCCCCTGCCTGCCACCCATCACAGTGTCTGGTGTGGGAATGAGCACACAACCCTAAGGCAGTTCAGTGAAAGTTAAACCCAGGGCTATGTGGATGTAGGGGTGGAGCTGCTAGCAGCTGCCTAACCACTGGAAGAAAGGAACCTAAGAATGAAGCTGGCCCAGAAGAAGAGAGATGGAGAGACTAGGTTTAGACACTTTTCAGCTGTGTCTTGTCTTATCCTATAGACATTACATGAGCCAGTACATTGCCTTTTCAAAGTCATTCTGAGATGGAGCTCCTGTTCCTTGAAAAACACACAGACCTGACTAATATGACTAGTTATCACTAAACTGTTGGTCTCAACTTGCAAAAAGCCTACTTCCTTATTCAGACAGGATCAAGGTGATTCTGAGGGTCCATGAAGGTAACAGGCTACTGTGAAGGCATCCACAGAGGATCAACAGCTAGCAGCAACGGGATAAATCTGCAAGCTTTCCTATAGTAGTTGCATAAATCTTTTATTCCCTTCCCTGGAGACAGGTGCTCCAATGTTTAAATCCACAGTGAAATTTGAGCCTGACTGTAAAACCTCAGACACAAAGCCTTGGCTCCAACAGCCTGCACTGGCTTGAGTCTAAAGTGCAATTAGTGATTCTGACTTTGTCCCCCGGCTCCAAAGTTACCAGAGTTCTGGAATGTTCATGGATGCCACAGACATCTGCTGGAAGTACCCTTATGATTCTGGAGGAAACCTAAAACCCAACCCTGGCTTGTAGGTAATGACCTTACAATTAATTACTACCTAAAATTGGATCCCAGCATCAACAGCCCAGCTGGCTTCTAACATAATCTGTTACTGTCAAGGCATTTCTCATCCTATTAGAAACTATACTATTTAATATCAACCTAGTGGCTTACATTTTCCCACCTGTTTACTTTGGAGCTATCACCAATAAGGAACCAGATTTCTATGAAGACTAATGCCATCTTGGGTTATCTCTGAATACCATTTAAAAATACTTTTTTCAAAAACTAACTCATCACTTTGTTATTCCCTATTAAAGAGCAGCTTGGACTTTTAAACAGGGAAGAAGGTCTTTCCTTTCTTTATGTAATTCACAGTTACTTAAATTCACTTATTGTAAGTCAAGTCTGATTTCTACTGCACAGGCCACACCAGCCAAATGTGTCATCTTTTCAGGAAATACCCATCAAAGTACTACAACATTCAGCTTACTATGTTAAAAGCTTTTTCCCCTCTAGGGTGGGGACCACATTTCTCTATTCCCCATACCATGTACCAGAGTGCTTGGCACCTATCAAAATAATGTCTGTTGTTTTAAAGAATTCTTCCTTTTTTAAATTGTACAATTCCCAATTCGATTTTATGCTTATCAAGACAAAGGTAGCACTGGTCTACTTCCCTTTGTCACATTTTTTGATCCTACATAAAATTGCCAAGTCATCAACTTTTCAAAATTTCCATCCAGTTTCAAGGCTTTCCTAAGGATTTCTGAATAGCCCTCTCTGTGGTCCAAGCACATGGTGTAATAGAAAGAGCATCCTCACAAAGCTTCAGCTGGAGTAATCTTTATTTTTTTATGTTGGATACTGGGTAGTTGGGCGTTCCTTCTATTATTCTCTACTTTGTATGTCTGAAATATTTCATAATGGAAAGAAGGGAGGGAAGGAGGAAGGTTGGTTTGGATAGATCCAGTATTTAAGATGTTACTTAAGATGGTTGTGCAACCTTGGGCTTAGTTTTCTCGTCTGTAGAATAGGGAAAGGCAGCCCTCTCTAACCAGTGGAGATACTGTGAAGACAAAAGGGGGTAAACAAATGTAGTGGCAGCTGTCCAGTTAACTGTTTGCTTGAAAATGGAGGGGCATCTCCTAACTGTCCATCCTGCCAGGAGTACTCCAGTAGGAAAACCCACTGGCTGGCGCCTACAGAAGAACAGAGCTCAGAGCAAAAAAACAGGGTAAAGAAAAAACTTAGCTGGTTAGTCACTCATAAACCTTCTTCTGGGATGTTAATACGCACTGCAGACAATGATAGTTCCATTTATGGTGACTAAGAAATGAAGTTCAAATTTACACTTTTGGGGTGAACCCCTGTGGACGTTCCCTGAATTTGGCAGGAGGAAGTGTGATGATCTTCCATTTCTGTCACTCTTGGCATTGCTTTGCACAGAAAAAAATTCTAAAGCTTCACGTTCCCTACAGGCCTTTGGCCGTACTACTCCACAACAGCTGACATTAATCACAGCAGACTGGATTTGCACTCCGCAGTCTGGGCTACGTGCCTCTCCCCAACCCTATGCATTAATTTACAGAATGGTGAGAGGAGAAAAGAAATCCCACTTTACACATATCTCGCCAAAGAGGCCAAACAGGCTTATTCTCGGTTTCTCAGTCCACTCTTTGTTTTTCAGTGTCTGAAAGAGTTCTAATACTGGGGCACTGTGTTAGATTAAAAGGCTTGGTTTACATCTGAACACCTGTATGCGATTTCTCTTTGCTGCTTCTCCCCAGGCAAAGACACCACCCAGAATTTCATAAGACTTACCCCTAGGAGAAAATTACTGTCGTCTAAATCTGAGTCACTTGTGGTCAAGTTACCTCATTCTCCAGATAACCGGCAAGAACCGCAAAGTGGCCACACAGATCGTTCTCACACTACCTGTTCTGCATTTGCCATCTTCTTTTAGATTCTGAATGTCTTGAATCCCTGAATATAGACTCTACATGTCGCCACTCACAGTTTCAGTCACTCGCTCTGATACCAAAGGTTTGGAATGAATCCGTCTATAAACCCGAATTCTAAATACTTCCAGAAGCTTTGACATTTTATTATTACATACAGGGTTTTGTTAGGACACTGGAATCTGGCTAGAATCCAATTTCCAGAAAGGGAGAATTCATTATAAACCAGTTTCATCTTGAGACACATGGAGAGGGGTCGCTAGTTAAAGAATATGTAAATTAGTAGCACTGTCCCGAATTACAATGATTTTTTAACAGAGCCAGAGTTTGAGAGTAGTAGTTAATTGGAAATTGAGCTCCACTCCGTGCCCATTCTAAAAATTTTTCCTTCTGCTTACCAAACAATCTGGTTAGTCTACTTCCCTTATCTAAGTGAATACCACTGAGCCAAGCACAGACTTTACATGTTAGTGATGAGCTACATGTTCCATTTGGCTCCTTCTACCAAAGCCACGACTTCAAGACAGCTCGGCCTAAGAGTCCATTAAAAGCATGGCTTTTGGAGTCAACACAGTCTCATTTCCCTCATATGTAAAAGGAGGATAATGTGCCTTTGTTACAGAGTTAAGAGAATAGGTTGAAGAAATGCTTATCGGAGGCAGTCTGTGTAGAATGATATACTCAGCATACTCAAGAGATGATGTTTTGTTATCAATCCTCATCTACACATCTCAGATAGCCATTCCTTCATTATACCCCTAATCCCCCTGCCTCTCCCCATCAGGGCAACTGACTTCCTGTCCTCCCTCATCCAGCTAAATCCGAATTCCTTTCCTGTATCTCAAGTAATTCTTCTAGGGTAAGGGCAGCTAATAACCACTGTACAATGCTTTACTGCATGGAGATTTCGTCTAAATGTATTAATTCCGCACTCTGTAAGCCACATCCTGGGTTAGGAACTGAGGCTAAAATAGCTGGTCCTAAGGAAGGGTGCCTGTTCCTCAGGAGGTCCTGCTTTGGTGCTAGCATGACATGAACAAAGGCAATACGGTAGAAGCCATGACACAGAAGCAGGTAGAAAGGGATTCGGGAAGTCCGCAAGGTCTCAGGGATGGCAAAAACAGTTTCATCTCATAGATTTACTCACAGTGGGCTCCTGGAACTACGTTCAAGATTCCACATTAAAGACGACTGTGATTAATAACGTCTGCCACGGAAAATGCATTGCATGTGCCACCTCTAACATGTTCCTAGTATAAGAGAAAGAGCGTGGAGATAGAAGGCTGAAAGTCTGAAAGATCACTGGCTCTGTGATCTTGGCCAACTTCTTTAACTTCGACATCCTCAGCTGCACCTTGGAAACGGATGAGAACGCTCGTCAGGTGGTTGGAGGATTTCACGAGATACCGTTTGTGAAGTACCTGGCAAAGAGCCTGCGCTGCACAGACGCCGGCTTCCTCTTCCTTCGGCAGCGCTGCTGGGCCTGAATATGGCTACCAGAAGGTCGGCCGTTAGGTGACTTGCTGAGGTCAGTGACCTCCAAACACCCAAAGCCCGGCTCAACCCACTCCTGTTCAACTCCAGAACCACAATCTCTTCCCCAAACTCCCATATCTGATTGAAGGGTTGAGACCATTCAGATCACCTGAGAATTATCAGTCCTTTGGTTACCAAATTACTTGTGCACAGGAACGCCTTCCTCTCTGACCAATCTTCAACCCTCCAGCTACCGGTTAGTGAGTGTCCTCTCTGTGCCTGGCTCACCCCCAAACTGCTACTTTCGACCAGAAAGCTCTCTGTCACTCCTCTCTGCTGCCCTAAGTCTATCCTCGCTACAGAGAAATCCGCCCTTCTCTCCAGTAAGTTGTCCTTTGTTCACCTCAGCGCCACCATTAATTACTAATTCCATATCCTGTTTCCATTCATGTCTTCAATGTGGAGTACAGCAAAATCCTTGACACAGATTTCAGTACTACCTGCCAAATCACATACTGTAATTAGAATGCAACTAGGCTATAGATTTGGTCACCGACCCCCAGCATCTGCCATCTCAATCCACAATCTGTGCGATCCACAAGATATTTAATTATTCAAATAATTTAATGTTGGTGTGATTTTTACATGGAGTCAGACCGAGATTTATATGCCAAAACTACTACTTATATGCCAAGTGATCTTAGGTTGGTTATTTGATCTGCTGCTTTTCTGATTTTAAAAAATGGAGATAATGCTTATTTATATCATAAACTAGTTCTGAGATTAAAGAGTATATGGAAAGCATTTAGAATAGCGCTTGCCACGTGAAAGGTAACAATAATCACAAATACTCATGTAATACAAGCTCTTTGCCTGTATTACAGGCACAATGTTTATTTCACAAACGTTACCATTAAATCCCCCGACGCTTACTACATGTGCTACTTATATTAAGTAGTTTACTTATGTTAACTTAGTTAATCCTCCTAACAGCTAAGGTAGACATTATCATTATACCCATTTTATGGCTGGAGAAGCTGAGGTATAGAGATCAAGTGACTCATAACTGTGAAACCAAAGCAAAATTACCATTTCAATTGAAAAATGAACACCAATAAAATTCAAGTGACTTCTAGGCTCTGGCACAGGTTCTTTTCAAATTGGGCATTTCCTGTACTATGTGAAGACTGAATTCTCTCTTCACTTTTCTCTTTTAGAAGTACTATGAAGCCACCATGAAACCTTCTTTCCTGTAGTGAACTGGGAAGGTATTTGGCCCTAATGTATTATAGGGTATCTGTCCTCTTTTCATTAGTGAAGGACAATTAGTAGTTACTGTTGGCACAATGAGATAATAAAAAAGAGCAAGGAGAACTGATACCCTTTGCAAATGATTCACAATGTACTTGCTCCCCTGACTTGGTTCTTCCCTTGACTTACACAAAAACTTAAATTTTTTTTAATTTTTAATTTTTACTTTATTTTGAGAGAGAGGGCAAGCACGCATGTGAGCACGGGGGAGATGCAGAGAGAGGGAAGGAGAGAGAGGATCCATAAGCAGGCTCCACACTCAGCACGGAGCCCAACTCAGGGTTTGATCTCACAACCCTGAGATCATGACCCGAGCTGAAAGAGTTGGACGCTTAACTGACTAAGCCACCCAGGCGCCCCCAAAACTTAAAATTTTTAACAATCAGAACTTGTGCCGGGTTCTTCCATAATCCAGTTTGAGAAAACTCCAAGTCAGGGTACTTAAACTGGGACCACAGATTCCTTGAAATAGCAGGGACTGATGAACTTGGTACCACATACTTTATTTTATGCACTTAAAAACATTTTGAAAAGGAGTTCGGAAGCTTCACCAGACTGCCAGAAGGGTCCACCACACAAAAACAGTTAAGTATCACAATTGTGGGTAATCAAGGCCCCAAGGGACTCTAGAGATCCCCACCCAATAGAACCCCAAGGATGCCATGCAAATACCAGCCCAGGAAATAATACGGTACCTTGAGGAAACCAATGAATATCAGCAAAGGGAAGAAACCTGTCCTCATGGCAAGGCCTAACAGATACTGGTAAGTCTGCATCAGTGCCCTCCTGGAAGAGGCTTTCACTGATGACCATTTCCCTATATATTCAATAAAATTTACAATAGTGTCCAATTACAAGGAACCTCTCCCTGGCTGAGCTGGGCTTTGTACAAGGATCACAATCAACGTGCCTTATGACAAACCTGTTGTAGGTGCTGTTACATCCATTTTATTAGATGAAGTAACTGAGACCACACAGTAAAGATGCCCAAGGTCATCAAACCAATGGGTGCTAGTACTGACATGTGACTTGGGGCATGGCTGGCTTTAGTCCTGTCGTTTTCACTAGGCCAGGACTCCTTCTCCATAGGAGGTTTGCTCTCCTCAGCTCTCCTGATTCACCTTATTTCTGGCAGAGAAGAACAATTAGATGTCCACATCCCCATGGCCATTTAGTGGCAATGTTGAGGCTGGACTGAGGCTTCTAAAGCTCATTTATTGCCACCCCCTCTATTCTATATGCCAACATTCTTGCTGTTTTGGTATAAAATGCAATTTTGCCAAAACCCAAGTTATTGCCAGTTTCATCAGATCTCCAATGAGTATTGCTTTCATCATAGTATTTAGCATATTGGTATTTGTATCAATCAGTATTTGAATACATTTGGAGCAACCGTTAAAAATTTGCAATCGAAACCTTAAGTCAAATTCGCTAATATTACCTACTGCCTGAGTTCAATTAAATATTTGTCCCCCACAGTTGCAATCTTACTCCTTCCTTTCTTCATTCAATTAACCAATAGTGGCTCTGGTCCAACTGTGTTCAAGGCACGCAGGCAAGTACTGTGAGTCTCAAAGACTCATGAGATGCAGATCTTGTCTCTTGTAATTTTCACTCTAAAAGAGCAAAGAAAACTAGACACCAGAGTAGAAAGAACATTGAAAAATATTGATCAAGTACCAGCTGCAATCAACCTGAGACAGCAATGACCAAGGATAGTGAGGGGAGACCAGGGTGGACTTCATAAAATCACTTATGTTTTGGTACACAGTTTTGAAGTTATGTGATTCATTTAATCCATCGCCCATCTCTTTCCTGAAAAATCTGAGTCAAATTAGAGACAAATTTGTGATTGTCCTATTTGAATTCTTGTCATTTCGTAAGTAGAGCTTTAAAACAGGTTAATTAGAAAAGAACCAATGACACCATTTTTACTGCCTGAGTTAAAAAAAAAATACTACCCCAAATTAAAAGATTATCCATATTGAAAGCATATTAAAGGTGACAATGTGCTTAATCTGCTGATGGCAAATAAAACAGGGACCACATTTTGGGTAACCATTAAACAAATATCCTTCAACAAACGTCCAGGCTTGAGAGAGGGGGTGGAAGGTGAGTGTCTCCCGGCTTAGAAACCCCCTCCCCCAGGGACTGCCTACGTGGAGCTTTGGAACTCAGGATGTGATTTCAGGACCTGTTGCAGAATTTCACAACCAAGCATTCTTGCTTTCCCGTTTATACCTGAATCGTAGAAAGTTCCGGAAAAAGCTCGACCTGATGTTTCACTGCTGTTCTTTCAACATTTAAGGTTCAGTGCTTAGTGGGCAGAGACCACTAAACAATGGGGATGCCAGAAATCTGCACCGCAGCAGGGGAAGGATCCTGGGCTCGGCGGGCTGTGGAAGCCCCCACCTCACTCCCAGGACTCCCAACCAGCCCCTGGTAAGGTCGCCCTCAGCGCAGCGAGGCAGAGGAGACCTCCTCCGGGCAGAGGAGACCCCGAGACTCGGAACCCACCCCACCCTCTTCTTGGAAAGAAAACCGGCTGCTGGAGGAGGGGGCCCAATGCTACCAAGAGGCGGAATAGCAGCAACGCGAAACTCTCGGCCCCGCCTCTCCCAAAGAAACCGGTGTGAAGCAACTGGTAGGGAGGTCACGCACGATTATTTATCTGCCCGAAGGGCCCGGGATCCAAGGACAGGGCCGGGGCGGCTACGGGGAGCGGGGCAGGTGTGTATGAAAGGGGGGTGGGGGAACCGGGGGGGCAGGGGTGAGGAGAATGGCGGAGGGGAGGGCAAGTGGGGATCGAGATGGGGATATCGGAGATGGGGGCGGGGGGGCGCCGGCAGGACGTCCCGAGGAGCCCGGGAGGCTGTGGGAACCTTCCTCCCCCGGGGTGGGCGGAGGCGCCCCCACTGCAGTTACTCACTCGAGTCGGAGGCAGGACCACGCACCACCCGCGGCAAGACCAGACCCCCGGGAAAGCTCCGCGAGTCCGCGAACAGCGGCTAACCCAGAGCCCCCACCTTTTAAAGACTCCGTGATGGGCGTGGCCCTACGCGCCCCGCCCCGCCCCGCCCCGCCGCACCCGGCCTCTTCCCGGACCGGCTCTGGACGGCCGGGGGAGTCTAGCGCGGGGGCTGCTTGCCGAGCGGCTTCAGGCAGGGGGCCGCGAGACAAAGGGCAGAATCCCGCCTCTTCCTGCTGTTTCCCGCTCGCCTGGCATCTTCCCACGTCCCGGGACCCTTCCGCCGGCCTTACCCCTCTCCCTCCTAACGGGATCCGGCAGTTTCCAGAAGTGATTAGCAGCTGGAAAAGGAGACTTTCTTACCCTTACAGAGGGACCGGGCCGCGAGACTGTCCCGTCGGGAAATAGCCCCCGCCACCCTGTGAGGTACCCTTCCCACGGGGGGCACCAGGTCTCCTTCAGGAGGCCACAGCCCAAGGCCGCAAGTAGAAAATCCGCCAGATCGGGGGTTTCCACCACCCGCTCCCTTGCCTTATCCTTATAAGTAAACTCAACGTGATTAACTTCCCCAGTGGACAAATAGTCTCTGGTCCGATTTCCAACCTCTGGGAATCTTCAACCTTCCTGTTGTTAAAGAGCAAAATATCTCATCTAGACCAAATAAATGACGTTACGAAAACGCCTCATTCCCCAAGTGTTTTTTGCATTTCCCACCACAAGGGCACGGTTGCACACACAGGGGGGAAGAAACATAAACCCAGCCAGAAACCAGGGCACCTAAGGGCCCAAAGATGCCAGTGACAACGCAGGGGACCTCATACTTGAGCTTCAGGATGATTTATTGTTGTAGATGAAAAATAATGTCGGCTCTGTGCGGTTCACATCCTAGGCCTGCTGATGACCTCTGTGCCAGAAGCCATGATCCCTGAGAACTGTTATCTGGGACAGGGACCTCAAAAAAGGCTGTTACTGAAACTATCCCTCAAACCACAAATGCAAGAGCTTGCTCTGGTCCAGAACTTCTCAACCTGAACACCTGACATTTAGGGCTGGCTGATTCTTTGCTCTGGGGGCCTGTGCTGTGCGTTGTAGGACGCTTCCACCCGCTAGAGGCCAATATCACCCTTCCCTCCACTTTGTAAGAGTCAAAAACACAATTTGACTTTGCCAAATGCCCTATGGGGAAAGGGCAGAGGGCATTGGTTGAGAACCACCACCCTGGTATATATATGACATTATTATTGTTTTATTTCATATGCTGGGGCTAACCCAAGGTAAACTCATAATAGCAACTTTATAGTCTCTGTCCACCAAGTACTGTGCAGAAACCTAGTGATGACTGACATCTCCTGATACTGTGGCCGGAGTCTGGAAGTATTCCTGCCTGCTGTGAGCTTTTCTAAATATGGTCAATCTGTGTTTTCATGGCATCAGCTAATGTAAAAGTGACATGACTCCTAGGCAGACATGAAAATCCTGTCCTTGAGATTCTACACTCACTGTAGCTCTGTTGCTTACAATACTTTGTCTTGCATAGATAGGTTTCTGTAAGTGTTTCTACTGAATGAAACGCTATGAACTTTTCTGCTGTACTGGTTTTCAGCAAACCATTGCTTTTTCTCCTCTACTCTTGGGTTCTTGATGCCTCCGGGACCTGACCTGTTTGCTTTCTGACAGGCTCATGTGGTCCCTAAATTTCACAGCCTCATCCTATCATTTGAAGTTGGTCTTACTTCTAACCTAAAAGTATTTCCACTATCTGTTCCTTTGTGTATTTGTCTCAGTGTATTTTACAGCGAGTTTGGGGATAATGTATAACATTTGATTTTAGATAAGTCTGTGTTTGTATTTAATTATCAACATTTTTAAAAAAGTATTTAATTTGCCTTTAAACATTTCTTTAAACTGTTGACGCTTTTTTTGTTGTAAATGTTAAGGCAGTCTTTCAGAGATTAGAGAGAATGGTGCAAAAAGAGAGTATGGGCTTTGGAATCAAACAGATGTGGTTTCAACATAGAGTTCTGCCACCTAGTAGCTCTGTGAGCTTGGCCTAATACTTGATTTCTTCACACCTTTTCTTTATCTGTAAAATGATGATACTGCGCAGTGTGTAGGATTGTTAGGAGGATTACATCAGGTTATGTATGTAAAATGCCCGGCAGAGCACCTGGCTCATGGTAAATTCTCAATAAATGATGGTTGTTATGTTGAGCAAGGCTATCTTGGTGTCCTTTTCTGCCTTGAGAAAGAAATAGAAACTGTGTTTTGGTGAGCATTCATCTTATGTTGCCTAATGAAAGGTTTGGTAGTGAGAAGGTATTATGTGTTTTCTAATACAATCAGGAGCCTTCTACTAGAAGGAAATTGTGTGTCTGGGGAAGAGCTAGTGGGAGAAATTTGCCCTCGTGGAGAAGAATAAGCCCTTCTTAATTTCATATGGTCCTAGTCGGTTTGATCCCCTCAATCTTATAAAAGGCAAAATTGAAGGTTAAAAGTGTCCAGCAGGATGTTTCTTTTTCCGAAGAAATGCACGTTATACTTGTAACAGTTCCTTCACTCTCTGGAATCCATTAAACAATTTCCAATGAAAGTTCTTTGTCAAGGTCACTGGCCTGAGGCAAGTTGAACCAAGGTTGCCTTTCTTCATGACCTTGTGCTCAAGTTCAGATTTTTCAAATATTTTTATTATTTTTATTTCATGCTACTTTTTCTTAACAAAACTCTGAACCAGATGAGTGTGAATATAAACATAGGGCCTCTTTGTTTTATTTTAGGGCAAGGATTCCTTCCCAGAAGCCAGCTAGGCTATGGTGAAGAGGAATTTTTTAGTATATGTTAAATAAAGGAAAAAATAAATTCTCATTCTGCTAATCTACATGCTTAATAAAAAAAGAAGAAGAAGAAGAAGTAGCAGCTGTTCCATCGTATTTCTTAGCCAAGATTTAACAGCAGTGGTAGGAATTAAAAAATACTCATACTCAATCCTAATAGACTGTGATGCATTTTCTGGCAGAGAAAAGAGTCATACAAGTCATATATGCTTAAATTTTGAAAGGTAGATTAAAGTTCCTTATTCTTGATGTTTGCCATAGTTGCTTTTTTTCTAAACTGACTTGTAACTCCCACTTCTCATAACTGGCATTATTTCTTACCTTTCTTTCTCCAATGAATACTATTTCTTTCCATGCTGTCACTTCTGTTACAATATTATTGATGTTTTTTTTGTTTTTCTATCAGAGTTTTCTGGCTTTTCTAGCTATGCTTATGTTTTCTTATCACAGCAGATTTTTCTAGCCCAACAAGCATATAAAATATTGTTAACCTTAATCTTCAAGACAGTCTATTCCACCCATCTTAACCTAACCGCATAAATGCCCAATTACACTTTTCTCCCTCATGTTTAGTTAGTCACCTCTCCTCCTTCATTCGCGTTCATAACCAGAGCCAACATCCGGTCAGCCCACTTCCTCTAACTGGCGATGTTTTCTCCCTTATTTACACGTGCTGTCCCCTATGTCAGAAGGAGAGGTGGTTCTCTGACCCCTTACCTAGAATATCCACTGTGCTGGTGCCTTTGATCCAATTTTTCAGCATTCTTAGTTGTTATATTCTCTTGCTCTTCAATTTCTCAGTCTCTACAGCTTTCTTTGCCTTCATGTTACAAAAATGCCATGTACTCCGTGTTTTCAAAAAAGCTGGCAAAACTTCCGTGACTTTCCTAGGAGGCATTCATGATTGCCTCTCCGGCATCTATTCCTTGTTCCCAGAGGCCCAGGTTTCTGTTTGATGTCTGTGTGGTTTTGGGGATGTGCCTCCCTAAGCCCTGGTTCGGGGATAGGGTACTGGAGTCACTTAAGGCCTTCCAACCCTGGTTTGGATGGGGTGGGGGTCATGTGACCTAAACCATCCTATCAGAGTGAATCTCTGAACTCTGGGGGATGCTGAGACAGAGCCATGTTTACCTGTTCTGGAAAGTTCTGTGTGCATACATGAGGCCCAGAGGTGCTGCAGTCATTTTTGCTGGTAGGAAACCTGCCTGGGGATAATTCAACACAGAGAGGTTAGAGAAATGGAGCTGGAGCTCTGAACAAAGTGCTCCTGAAGTTCATCTACCTGCGGGATCTTTGAACTCCCATTGTTGTTTATTCAATTTTGAGATAGATTTTCTGTTACTTGCAATCAGGACTTCCGTTTGTGGTGTTTTAAAACTATGTCCACAAATTCTATGTCCATATTTCTCTGTTCATCAAGTGGAATTTAATTCCTCTCCCCTTGAGCATGTGCTAGATTTAGTGTCTTGCTTCCAGAAAATAGAATGAAGTATACAATTCTAAGATTAAGTAAAAAAAGATATTGTGACTGCCTTCTCATTCATCCCTCTAGTGCCCTTCTATCTCTGTCTCTGTCTCTCTCTGTCTCATTACTTGCTCTAGGGAAGCCAGCTGCCATGTCAGGAAGACACTCGAGTGGCCTTGAAGGGCCTACATGATGAAGAACAGAGGCCTCCAGCCAACAGCCCCAGAAAGTTGAAGCCATCTGCCAACAAAAATATAAGTGAGATCGAAAGGTGAGTCTACAGTCTTATTAAGCCTTGAAATGAAAGCGCTGACACTTTGCACCCTTGTGAGAGACCCTGAGCAACTCACTGTGGTCATCAGAAAGTCCCTAGCTACCAAACCCATGACCATTTTTCAGTTCTTACCCTACTTAACCTCTTGGTTATGGGACAACACTGAATAAGTATATGATCGTATATATATGCACAGAATGGAATTTTCCAAGAAAGGTCACACTTCGGGGCGCTTGAGTGGCTTTGTCGGTTGGGCGTCCGACTTTGGCTCAGGTTATGATCTCACGGTTTGTGGGTTCAAGCCCCATGTTGGGCTCTGTGCTGACAGCTCGGAGCCTGGAGCCTGCTTCGGATTCTGTCTCCCTCTCTTTCTGCCCCTCCCCTGCTCGCACTCTGTCTCTCTCTTTAGCTCTCAAAAATAAATAAACATTAAAAAAAATTTTTTTAATAAAAAAATTTATAAAAAGAAAGGTCACACTTCTGAGGTTTCACACACATGTTAACTTCGGTCTTACGATAGTATTCTGATGAGAAATGGGAATAAGTTCTCAAAGTCACAATCACTAGGAAACTTATTTCTTCCCTCCAAAAATTGTACTGTGAGGAATAGAGCATACTGGAGGACGTATTGAATAGTTTATTATCTCACTTGTCACAAGAAGCACCAGACACTTCCAGGAAAATAAAATATAAATTTCCTAACTTTTAACAGATTTTTTTGGGCTACAGATTACATAAAAATAAATGTATATTTTATCCGCCAAATTTCAAGGAAAATTTTTAGAATTTGCAGTAGGGCTTATCAAAGAATTTTTATTCCCCCCTCCTCCTCCGTTCAGAAAAAGTCTAAGTAAATTAGTCTAATTTAGGATTTAAAAATTAGCATTTGTATATAATTTATTTCAAATGTAGTTAAATAAGATTTCCATGTGTATTTCGGTCACTGAACAGAGAAAGTCGCATAAAAATTTCCATTTAAAACATCATTCATATATATACATATACGTATACATATACATACATTTATGTATATACATGTGTGTATACATATACATGTATAAATATACATGTGTCTATTTATATATACACATATGTAATGCTTTAGGGGAAGTGATGTAAGGAAGGTTAACAGGGTTTGGAAACAATGCACAGTTGCTATAATTGATAGGCACTTGATTATTTAAGCAAATGCCTGCCAGGATTTTTGTGCAATGCTCACATACGGGATTAAAAGTCATTTGTAAAATGAAACTTCTCTTGTAAAAGAAAAGAAAAACTGTCATGTTTCTCCATCTCTCACCTCATAAGAAAAGTGTTGAACTATAGACAAAAGGTTAATACTTAAAAAAAAAAAAAAGCTCCTATAAATTCTGTATATGTTTATAAGGAACGCTGACTTAGATTTTATTTTAAACATTATTGACCTACCCTGTTCCAAAAAGGATAGTGGGAATACCTAATTCCCATTCCTAATTCTTAAATAATGCCATGTGTTAAAAGACTCAAGTTTTGGATTTATTTCTCCCTGTGTTCACATTGACAGAAGACTTGAGGTGCTGAGCAGAACCAAACTCTATTGGCCTGGGAATGGCTGGGTATGAGCTCAAATATGCATGTTTACATGGACTTGCAAAACCATTGGAGTCCTCTGTGAAAGGGCATTGGGCTACCCTGGAGCGATCTTCGCCTCCTGTCCGAATTCAGCTGCAAAACCATAAATGGGGAACAGCCACAGTACACACCATTGGCTGTTGTTCACCCCGACTGCATATGTTGCACCCCAATAACAATAACCATTTACCGAATGTCCTTTGCATGTCAAACGTAATAGGAATATTTCTTCTGGGCCAAACACCAGCCTTTGAAGGTCATCATCTTTCTTTCCATTTTACAGATAAGTGAGGCTCATGGAAAGTGAATAACTTGTCCCACAGCCACATAGTAAGTGGCAGAGCTGGGGCTCAAATCCATCCTGGATCCAAACCTCTTTCTCTTTCCATTACCAAATGGTGCTTTCAACAATGATTCTTCCCTGTCACACAAGAAGAGCAAAAATGTAATTTTGCCTGACAGCACCAAGGACTGCTAGCTCCTTGGGAGCAAGTCTTCAGCCAGGCAAAGCAAGAGCAAACCTTTGCAGTCTGCAGACACGCTCCACGCCATAGCTGACTGGTGTGAAGTCTACGACAAGAAGTAGCTCCAGGAATAAGCCTAGTTGGTCTCAACCAGGTGAGGCAGGTCTGGGGATGGGGCCTGTGCTGGTCTGGGAGGGGTAGAAACGGTGGTGGATGTAAGAGGAAGGAAATACATTAAAAAGACATACACTCTGGGACACCTGGGTTGCTCAGTTGGTTAAGCATCTGGCTCAGGTTATGATCTCACGGTTCGTAGGTTGGAGCCCGCACTGGACTATGTGCTAATGATGCAGAGCCTGCTTGGAATTCTCTCTCTCTCTCCCTCTCTGCCCCTTTCCTGCATGCTCTCTCAATCAAAAATAAATAATAAATAAATAAAAGGGCATCACAGTCTGACATGAGTGGTTTGGGCTAAAGCCTGCCAAATGATGGATGAGCATACTAGGCAACTCAGAAGCACCAAAGTTTAATTGGGGCACAGCCATTTTTGTCCCATCCCCTTTTTGGGACACAAGGATGGGATGAATTCCTTACACAGAGTGGGAGCCAGGCATGTGGCCTTCCCTCCACCTCTATCCATCTGAGGAAGCGGTGAGTTCTTTAACTTTTTAGAGCTTCATTTTCCTCTAAGTCTAGCTGATCACTATGGACCCTTTAGCTCTAAAATTCTATGATTCTATGATTTCGTTACTAGCAGCAACGAAATGATATTATGGTCCTATACTTTTTGACATGGAAAGGTGTTCACATTAGTTAGGCAACAGATTATTTGCAGATAACAGAATTTCCAGGAGAAGCAGGAAAGCGAACGATGTGATAGAACTGGCATCAGTGCCCGACCCCAGCCTGGTGCAGTTTTCAGGGGACCCCTCTGCTGCCCAGGCCTGCCTCTCAGTGTATATTACGCCAGAGCCTGAGAGTGTGCTTTCTACTTCAGGTACTGGAAGGTCTGCTGTCCCTGACCATGGCCGGCACCTCATGTTACTCACTTGCCTTCCAGGTACACACTCGGGGTATGTATCAACCGTTAGGACTCGGTGAGAATTTGGTTACATGTGGAACCCAAGCTGCAAGGGAGTTTGGAAATGTTTAGCTTTCCAGCCTCTGGGTACAGGAAGCCATGTCAGAAGTATGAGTGGGTGTTATGGTGTCTGCCACTTTGTGTTACGTTGTTGGGTGAGGAAAGGGGGCCTCTTACAGATGTCTATTAAAATACTACACAAAATGTTGAAAGGGTATTCGCTAAAATGTTAGTAACCTTGGGACACCTGCGTGGCTCAATTAAGCATCTGACTCTTAGGCTCAGGTCGTGATCTTATGATTTGTGAGTTCAAACCCCGAATGGGGCTCTGCACTGGAGCATGGAACCTGCTCAGGATTCTCTCTCCCTCTCTCTCTCTGCCCTGCCCCCACTTTCACACACACTCTCTCTTTCTCTCTCTCTGAAAATAAATACATATTATTTTTAAAATGTTAGTAATGTTTTGCTTTGATCAAAAGTATAACTACTCACTTCTCCTGACTGGTATTTCTACCAAGAATGAATATTACTTGTATTATTTCTTGAAAGAATGATCTTGTTGTTTATGTTACTGTGATTCTATACGAAATAGAGATGCTGTCACTGCCTCTTTGTGTTTTATAGATAATCTGTCTTCAAGATACAGGCTCACAGAATTAGATCATGGAAATAGGTTGAAGGTCATGATATCATTATCCCAATTCAGATAGTGTTACCAAATCTCTGGATACTTGAATCACTTTATTTTTCTTTTTTTTTTAAGTTTATTTATCTATTTTGAGACAGAGAGAAAGCACAAGCCAGAGAGAGGCAAAGAGAGATGGAGAAGAGAGAATCCTAAGCAGGCTCCACACAATGAGGGGCTTGAACCCACCAACCATGAGATATGACCTGAGCTGAAGTCAGATGCTCAACCTACTGAGCCACCCAGGCACCCCTTGAGTCAGTTTCTTAATGAAGACTCATAGACAATATAGTAATGACAGGGAAGCAAAGTGGGATCTGAGAAAGCATTATTATCTGGGGGAGTTGGTTTTTTTCTAATAGCATGTATCTGATTGCCCATTTTAAAACAATGATAAATTTTCTTATGAAGTGAGATCTGCCATATTATGAAGTTTTAACAAAGATAAACCTGAAATACAGATCAACTGCACACACAGAAATACAGCTGGCTGGGAAGGGAGGTGAGAGCTAGATACACTATTTATTTGGGTCTTTGAGTGCTAGGTTAAGAAATAAAACTTGATTCAAATCTTATCTCCTCTAACTCCTTCAATGAGTGCTGAATTTTGTTTCAACCAGAAAATATTAAAATATATTTAATCTATTGCTTAAACTTGAAGATCCATTTTGAACTTGGAACAGCTTATGAGATTTCTAAATCAATGTGATTCATAAAAATTTGCTTAAATCATATGATTTATATAGTGCCAGAGAAAATATAGTGCCAGAACTATTTAGTTAGATTGCTATAGTGCCTTTCTTATAAAAATCCTTGATGTGATTAATGTAGTTACTTAATGTAGTATTTTTAAAGCACCTGCTATATGCAAGGTACTTTGTTAGGCTTTAGGGGATACAGCATTTAAAGAAAATTTCTCTTTTCAAAGAGTTTAAGGTTTAGTTACGAGAGTCTAGACATCTATAAAACCCTGCAATAAAGAGCATAACGTGAGACATATTACAACATGGGAACACCGGAGCCCAGATGGGGAGCAGACCCTGACACAAGGATGCAAGAACAAGGACTTTTTTTTGAAGGTATAAGAAGGAAAGTGAGTGGGGAAATGAGGCAGATAAGAGAAAGTCATGGACGTAAAATGCATTATCAAGCCAGTCACCACTCTGGGCAAAGGGAGCTTCAAACCCTGAGGAACCCAGGGAATGATATGGACGGAAACTCAGAGTTATTCCACCCAAGGAGCAAAGGAGATGAGGTGCTTATTCACCAGGTTGAAGTCCTAATCCCCAATGTGATGGTATTGGGAGATAGGGCCTTTGGGAGGTAATTTGGTTTAGATGAGGTCACAACAGGATTAGTGCCCTTACAGGAAGAGACACCAGAGAGCTTGCCCTCTCTCTCTCTTCCTCATGTAAGAACACAGCAAGAGTCTACTGTCTCAAACCAAGAAGAGAGCCTCACCAGGAACCAAAGCAGCTGACATCTTGATTTTGGACTTCCCAGCCTCCAGAACTAGGAGAAATGAATTTCTGCGCTTAAGCCACCTAGTCCATGATGTTTCATTATGGCAGGCTGAGCACACTCAAACAGCCAACTTCCATCAGTCTTGGAGCAGGGGATTTCCAGCGGAAGTTACTCCTTTTGCGCTTCCAGACTGCCAAGCATGGGCAGAACAGCCTTCTCCAGGTTTGCGGGAGATTCTAAACCAAAGACGTGCTGCCCCTGCGGTGGGAAGCCCACCCGTGAGCGCTGAAGGTAAAGCTAGACGCATATGGGTGAGAAATAGCAGTATCTTCTAGGAGGTTAATTCTGAGGATAGAGGGATGCAGAAGTCTTGATACTTCAGGGAGGATGTAGTGTTTCAACTGAGCCTCGAAGAGATGTCAACAGAGGCAGGGAAAAGCCATTCCAAACACAGGGAGTGGCTAGAGCCTAAACCTGGGAAAGGCAAAGTTTGGGATACTTTAGCTGGTTGATACAATTGCTTTAACTCCATTTAACTTGCTTTTCTCCCTTGACATGATTTAATTCGTGGGTTTTATGTCTAAAAAAATTGCATGTACCTCAATTTAAAAATTGTTTATCGCTAACAAATGCTAACCATCGTCTGAGCTTGCAGCGAGTTAGAATCACTGATCCCAGATCACCATGACAAATATGATAATAATGAAAAAGTTTCAAATATTGTGAGAATTACCAAAATGTGACACCGAGACATGAAGTGAGCAAAGGCTGTTGGAAAATTGGTGCTGATAGAATTGCTGAAAGCAGGGTTGCCACAAAACTCCCAATTTCTAAAAACTGTAATATCTACAAAGCTCGATAATGCAAAGTGCAACGAAATGAGGTGTGCCTGAATCTAGACTGTTTTCAAGCTTCATTCTAAGGAATATTCATTTAATCAGTAGGTATGTATTCTACAATATGAAGATGAGCAAGACCTGCCCTTATGAAGCTGACAATTTAGTAGGGGACACTGTTGAAACACATTTACAGAAGATCAGTCTACAATACACAAGGCCTCCACCCTTGGGAGAGCAGGCAGGGACCTCCGGTGACTGTTATGAGCTCCTGGCATTCGGGGCACTGCTTCTTTACAGTTAAAACCTCTGTAACCCTCAATCCATCTGGCCCGTAGTTGATACTGGGTAACGTTGGTCAAATTATGGGAGAATATGCCTAAGCATGGTGTGAACAGAGTAATAGAATTGAGTTTAGGTTTTATAAAAGAATCATTGTGATTAGCCACACTTTTGTCCTCTGCAACTTTCTGCATGTCCTGAGACATGAAATTTATTTCCCAGATATTTTCTTCTGTGGGGTCTTTAGCTTAGGATGAAATGCATTTCACTTCCTTGGAATGTGGTCAGTGAAAGCCACACCTCCCTTTTTTTAAGTCATAATATGGAAAGACAAACTTCTCTTTAAATCTTAGAAGCAAACTTAATTTACCATGTAAGTGTCTTCACCTCAGATGGCTTCACAGAAACGCCTGCCCGGGTTTCTGGCTTTCTCTCGAGTTACATTTTGGTCAGCAGTTGCATGTGTAGTATTTTATCTTGTTAAGTTTTGTCTCTCATTAAAACAGTTCATGAATCACTTTTTGTGGTTTCTATATAGGTTACAGAATGAGCTCATTTACATAGAGATCCAAGTCCCTGCCAAATTTAGGAGCCCACCTTTAAAATGTATCTCAAAACTTCTATTTTCTCGCTAAGACCCCCTTTCTAATATCACGTCCATCTCTACCTCCTTTTTTTCTTTTCATACTAATTTCTTTCCATCACCAAAACCATCAGTTGACGTTTTTCTCAGGGCCATTTTCACAAGTCAAACAGATTGTTATTACTATGAAAGCTACTGCCTAAAGAGCAGAAAACTAGAAAGCCACATTGGGGTATGTGCTGTGGGCTATGGACTGAGCTCATTCATTAGCTGGGCGACTCACTCCCCAGTCTCCATCTTGTCCCAGCAGATTCCCAGATTACTACAGCAATGGAATGTCTTCTGCCAAATAGCTAACTCTGAAAATGGTAATCTTACAAATGCCAAGAGTTTGCTCCAGTATTTCCGAAACTGGCTTCCAAGGAGCATTATAGTTCAAGTTGCTAATGGATGTTTTACAAAATAATACAGTTTTGTGGTCAAATAAGTTTGGGAAACTCTTCATGTTCTATATTTCTCTTGGATAATTCATAAAATACATTAACATATTACAGGTTCCTAACCCTATTTGACCATAGAAACCTTTCACGAAGAACCTAATAACAAGTCACAGATTATTAATTTCCTAAGGAATATTGTTTGAGAAAGATTGGTCCATGTGGTTTCTATGGAGTTTGTTTCCTGGATTTCTCAGAAAAGAGAACATGAACAGTTGTTTTAGTTCTTGATATATGTGCCTCCGAATGGATTCAAACAACAGTATATTTACTGATGATTGTGTTTCTATGACTGACAAGCTTTGCCTTGACTATCAAAGTGGTTCACACTGTGATATGTTGATACTTGATATGTTCTTAGCTGAATAGCTTAACAAAGTAGTTCTCAAAGTGTGGTCTCTAGACCAGAAGCTTCAGTATCATTTGAGAACTTGTTAGAAATGCGAATTTTCAGGTCCCACATCTACTTACTTAGAAACCCTGAGGGAAGTCTAGCAATCTGTGTCTTAACAAGCTTTCCAGTTAATTCTGATAGCCCACTGAAGTTGGAGAAACATCAGTTTAATACCATTTAAAGACATCTGCTTTTATCCTCTTATCTGAAAGAACTGAAAAACTGAACAAAAGATAGGAAATAATGGTTCTCAGACATTGGACATCAGGCAGCTCAGGATAATCATCCTTGAGAAATGGGAAAAAAGTGAAATGATCCCTATCACTGCTCTGGCTTACTACCTAGACAGAGTTTCCAGACTGAAGTCAGGGGGAGGGTTTTCAGGCAAGGCCTGGCCATCTCTGTGAGTTAAGGAGATGGAGCTGGGTGGCTAGATTTTTCAGGGCAGAATAGCAGATAAGAGAAAGCTACATAGAAAAAAGACCTAGAGAGCTGCAAAGCACCCCCCCCCCCGCAAGTCTTTGGCTGATTGCTGATCAGAACATGAGTCTGAGGAAACTATCTGAGGGAAAGATCTGCCCAAATGGAGCAGAGGAAATAATCCCTACAGCTCACACAGGGCTGGGGATAGGTTGTGTTCCCACCATCTGGAGGCAGAACCTTCTAATTCACCGAGCACTGGTAGAATACCCAGAGGGTATTGCCTTAGTAGGGGGGCAAAGTTGGCCCTCGACTAAAGGCTGTTCTGGTCCTGGCTAATAAGACTTAAAAGTCTTGAAAGGATCAAACTATTTCCAAATAACATAACTGCATCCTAGAACAAAGCTCTAAGATATTGATAGGAAAACTTACAATGACTGGTATCTAATACAAACAACAATGAAGAGGAAAAAAATCAATTAATAGGAACAGATCAAAAAGTGACACAGACAATAAAATCCATTAAAAAGGACATTAAAATGGTTATAACTGCATTCATATGATCAGGTAGAGAAATGCTTGAGCATGTTAGATGGAGACATGGAAAATATCAAAAAGGCCTAAGTTGAATTTCTAGAGATGAAAGGTACAATGTGTAAGATGAAAACTGCTATTAGATGCAACAGAATAAAAAATTAAATAACTTAAAGACACAGCAGCAAAAACTACCCAAAATGAAACTCAGGGGAAAAAAGACTGAAAAAAAAGTGAGTAGAGCATCAGTGAACTGTGGAACAACTTCACATGACCTGATACATGTGCTTAGAGTTCCTGAAAGAAACAGAATATTTGAGAAAATGATGACCAGACATGTTCCAAATTTCATGAAAACAAGTCTAAGTCCAAGAAATTCAGCAAAGCCTAGGAACAAGAAATATGAAAACTATACCAAGTCGTATTATGATTGAATTGCTTAAAATCAGCGATAATGAGACAATCTTAAAAGTTGTCAGAGGGTAAAATGCCACAGAATATGTGGAGTGGGGGCTGGCTGGTGGGGGTTGGGGGGAGAGGTGAATAAAAAGGTAAGAATTACAGCAGATTTCTTGCAGGAAACAATGTAAACCACAGGACAGTGGAACAATATCGAAAAATCTTTCAAAAATGAAGGTTAAATAAAATTTCTTCCAGGCATATAAAAGCTAAAAGAATTCATCACAGCAACAGACTGAAACAAAACATATTTTTAAAAGAAGGCAGAAATTTTTAAATTTTCAGGCAGAAGGAAAATGATATTAGAACGAAATCTAGAGCTACTTAAGGAATGAAGAACACTGGAAACAGTACATAGATAAGTAAATATAAAACACTCCCCCACCCTGCCTTTTTAAAAAAATCTGCTTAATAGATAATTGTATGTTTAACAGAAAAAAATACAACATATACAATGTACTGTAGGGTTTATAATGTGGAAATCAAATGTCAAATGTATGACACTGAGAGCACAAAGGCCTGGAGGTGGGAAAAGGAAGTGTGCCATTGTGAGGTTTTTATACTGTATATGAAGTGGTATATTACCACTTGAAAGTTGGCGGTAATAGAATAAGGACATACACCATAAACTCTAAAGCAACCACTAAAACAAAATAAAATAGTTACAGTCAACAAGCCACCAAAGGAAAGAAAATGGAATCATAAAAATATTCCAAAAGAGAGCAAAGAGATATAAAAAAAAAAAAAAGAGAGAATAACAGATGGGCCAAATAAAAATCAAATTGCAAGATGATGGATTTAGAAACCCACCATATCAGTAAATACTTGGACACATAAACAAGATTTTTTTTTTTTTTTTTTTTTTGCCTATAAGTCTTAGGCAAATAAACAAGTTTTATCTCCCATCAGCATTAAATTTCTCTCAAAAAGTTGTGCAGTGAAAGATTAGAAAGTTGAACTAATCATGGTTATAATAGCAAAATGATCTTGGCAGTGATTCCTTTCTGAACTTAAGCATATCACAGAAAGATGTCTAAGAAGTTCAGCCAAGAGACACTGCTGAAGGCACTTTTCATTTCTTACTTCACAGAGATTTATGTAACTCAGATTGCTATAGGGTAACGATCCAGGCATGGAGGGCTTGAAAGGGATTTATTGCTCACAAGGCTGGGGCTTAGGAACGCTATTAAAAGGACTTTCCTTTGTTCCCCTGAGACTCGAGGAAACTCTGCAGGCTTTTGGAGCCAACTCTCTTGTTTGGTCAGTGGGGTCTGCTCTTTTGCAGTCCACTGCTTGAGGAGTCCCTGGGCCTCTCCTCTGCCTCATCTGTGTCCTGCTTCCCTCCCTCTGATTACACCTGCTGCTTTTTAGTTCCTGCCTCTCTCCAGGCTCGGGCCTTGTCCAATCGAGGCACAAGAAATGAGGGAAGGACAGCAGGGATGTGAAGTGGGGCTGGGAAGAGTTTTGTTGGAGACTGGTTAATAGTCTGGGCAGAGAGGTGCTGGGACATTGTGGGGTGTGCGAGAGATTGAGAATGAAAGAAGGAAAACAGAATATCAAGATGTGTGTCTGTGGCTATGAATTGAATCCCCTTGACAATCATTGAGAGGCACCGTTAAGGAGAGAAATCGCTTTCAGTGGAATTTTGGCTGCTATATTTGACTCCAGGAATAGGAGGGAACAGACAGACTAGACCACATGGGGCATATTAGTGGACAGTGGCTAGTGCTCTTTGGCTGCCATTGTCCATCCCCCCCTCCTTTTGGTAAGGCACCCCCAATTTCTTCTGAGCACCAACTCTCTTCCCCGGTCTCAATTCATGGGCTTCTTCTGGAATTGGCTCCACCTCCAAGCCCAAGGATGACCATGTGACTTAGGCCTGGCCAATCAGAGCACCACATTCCCCTGGCCAGGATGGATGTAGGGAGTATGCATAAGTTCTCTTTTGAACAGGGAGAGTCATGCCCAGGATATTTGCTGAGGGAAGAGAAATACTTCCTTTACTACTGGGTTTTAAGATAGGAATGAAGCGGAAATGTAGGTGAACAGGGCTGAAGTGAGACGGGAGGTCCTGGTAACATTGTTTTAGCTCCTACACCAACCCATGCCTCAGCTAGCCCTCAGCTTTTTAACTACATAAACCAATAAATACTTTTTTTGTTTTTTTTTTTGATTATGGTAGTGTGAGTTGAGTTTTTGGCCACTTGGAACTGATAAAAGTCTAAATTACACAGCATTCAACTTATATCTGTGTTACATTTGTTTAAGGCCTGTCTCCATGACTGTACTTCATAAGGGCAGGGTCTGTGTCTTTTTTGTTCTCTACTGTATCCCTATCACCTTGCACAGTGTCTGGAGTATTCATTGGATAAATAATTAGGGGCATCTTTGTGACTGGTTATTGTCTGTTTTCCCGCTAGATTTTAAGCTCTCTGAGGGCTTTTGTATATTTAATATGATATATATAATGTATATATATTTTTTTGTCTCGTTTATCTTAGGCTTTCAGCCTAATGCACAAGCCTTGGCATCTATAAGGTACTTCACAAATGTTGGTAGAATGAATGAACAAATACAGGAAAAAAGATATAAACCCAAAGCACAACAAGGGATTAAGTGCCCATCATGAAAAGGCCGATTAACTCTTTGTAACTTGATTTCCCAGATATGCAATGCCTATGAAGTGAAAACTTGTTTTTTTTTTTTTATTTTTTACATATTTTTTAATTTTTTAGTTAAGTTTATTCACTTATTTTTGAGAGAGATTACACATGACTAGGGGAGGGGCAAAGAGGTGGGGGGGAGAGAGAGAGAATCCCAAGTAGGCTCCATGCTGTCAATACAGAGCCCAATGCAGGGCTTGAACTCACAGACTGTGAGATCATGACCTGAGCTGAAATCAAGAGTCAGATACTTAACCGATTGAGCCACACAGGCACCTCCTTGTTTTGTTTTTTTTTAAATGTTTATGTATGTATGTATGTATGTATGTATGTATGTATTTGTCTATTTCGAGAGAGAGAGAGAGTTCAAACAGGGGAGGGACAGAGGGAGAGGGAGACAGAGTCCCAAGCACTGGCAGTGCATAGCCTGATGCAGGGCTCAAACCCAGGAACCATGAGATCATGACCTGAGTCAAAATCAAAAGTCAGACACTTAATCGACTGAGCCACCTAGGTACCCCAAAACCTTGGTTTTTATGACAGATTTAGAAGACTGGGAATGAAAAAAAAAAAAAAAAAAAAAAAAAAAAGACTGGGAATGAATCAGGTAATCATCACTACTATATTTTCCTCTCTTCTCTTCTACTTATCAAAAGTGATCATATCTTTTTACTTCATGCATGCTTCTCTGACCTAAGAAGGCCTAAGCTTGTGTATAAGACTTAGAGTAGTGGTTAACATATCATTATCATATAGTTTATGAATTTGCAATATCTAGAGAAAAAGAAGTAGGGCTCTATAGTAGTTACAGTATCAAAAGGTAAGGCAGAAGTTCAAGTCACATAAGCTATATTTCTAGGTTATTTAAAATCGTCACTTATAAACGGCAAAGAAATGAATATCTGGTAAAGATCCTAAAAAGCCCACAAGTGATTCTAATCCCTACTCATGGACCCATGCAACCAATGAGTCTATTCCAAGACCAGGAAGAAAAGTTTTCATCATTTCCTCTCCCTGCTTAAGTATTGTATATGATTCAACAAAGAAAGCAGAGTTTTCTGAAAAAGACTTGAATGGTATGAGTTGTCTAAACCATCTTCAGTGGTAGGAAGGAAAGGCTGTGATTCCAGAAAAATGTGGTTTTTGCCTGGGCCATCTTTTTTGTCAGGACAGTGCTGGTAAACAGGCTTCTGGAATGAGCAGAAGCATTCCTTTTCTCCGGCAAGAACAAACCCAAGCCAAGCCCAGGCCTGAGAAACAAAAGGCAAATAGGGAGCAAAACAAGACTTCCTTTGCTAGTTTCTGACAGTCTTCTCTCATTTGTTCCTCTTCCCCTGCCCCTCCTCAGGTGAAATGACCCATTAAGTTCACAGAGTTGAGCATTGTCATGCAGAGGAATCTCAGATTTCTTAGGTTGATTTTATCAATTAACCAATGCAAGATGTTGTTGGAAATTGTGGGCGTTGGCTCGCTGTATAATGAGCTCTAGAGAATATAAAAATTTCAAAACATTAACTTTCTGTCAATGAACTCATGGTTAGAAAACAGGTCTGAAAGATTGAACTCACAAACAGGGAAATGTTTCCTTCTTCATGTTAAAATCTGGAGCAAGGATTTGAGAATTTATACAACATAGGAAGAAGTGAGGTGCTTCTTTGACACTGGGGCAAAAGAAATGTGTGCCCTTAGCTACTATCCAGCTTGACTCCCCCCTCTACAGGAAACAATTATGAAACTATAAAGTAACTCTTTTTTTATAGAGAGACATGAAAAACTATTTGTCAAACAACAGGAAGAGAGTGTTGTGGTCAGATCAATAGCACACTGACATTGTGGGTATTCTGCTATGACATTTATAGATCTGCACTGTAGTCTTTCTTGATAATGGTGTTTATTATAATAGGATTTCATGTGTGCTATTAAAGTGATAGTGTCGATCATTTAAATATTACTTATATCCTAAATATGTGAGTCCTAATGTATATCCTTAGTAGCTAGTATACTATGAGTACATAGCATTTGTTTGTACCAGATATATCATAGGTGCTCATTGAGTGTTGAAATAAGAGGATAAAATGTTGATTTGTTTTAGCGAGCATTTATTTTAAAGTTTCTCTAAGTTCTTATCTGGAGTTTTTGGTTAAGAGTAACCTGATATGACTCAATGTGTTTATACCTTCCCAATGATGTACATAGAGATCCCACAGATGTCTGGAAATCATTTAATAGCTTCTTATTATTACAGTTAAGCACTCCTTAGCTCATATGATAATTTTAATAGCCTTGGATGCCCAAATTAGTGGTTCTTCCCATGCTTCATACATAGGAAAGATTGTTTCTCTATGTGTCACATTCTCAAGGCAAGGTATGCAAATTAAAGAGGAAAAAATCTGATCAAGTTTTTTTTTAATCATCAACTAATACCATAAATGTGAATCTATGTCGGGGGTGCCTGGGTGGGTCAGTCGGTTAAGCGTCCAACTTCGGCTCAGGTCATGATCTCACCATTCCTGAGTTCGAGCCCAGCATCCGGCTCTGTGCCGACAGCTCAGAGCCTGGAGCCTGTTTCGGATTCTGTGTCTCCCTCTCTGTCTCTGCCCCTACCCTGCTCATGCTCTGTCTCTCTCTGTCTCAAAAATAAATTAAAAAAAAATTTTTAAATGTGAATCTATGTGATACATATAGGGGAAATTAGAAGAGCTGGTTATTCAGGAGCACCTGGGTGGCTCAGTTGGTTAAGCATCCAACTTTGGCTCAGATCATGATCTCGCAGTCTGTGAGTTTGAGCCCTGGGTCAGGCTCTGAGCTGACAGCTCAGAACAAGGAGCCGGCTTCGGATTCTGTGTCTCCCTCTCTCTCTCTCTCTCTCTCTCTGCTCCTCTCCCACTGTCTCTCTCTCTCAAAAATAAATAACCATTAAAAAAAAAAGAATAGCTGGTTATTCAATAATCAGTTCTTTTTTGCTATTATGTGTGTGTGTGTATATATATATATATATATATATATATATATATATATATTTAATGTTTATTCATTTCTTTGGTTGGGGGGGGTGCCTGGGTGGCTCAGTCAGTTAAGAGACTGAATTCAGCTCAGGTCATGATCTCACAGTTCATGAGTTTGAGCCCAACATAGGGCTCTGCACTGACAGCTCAGAGCCTGGAACCTGCTTCCGATTCTGTGTCTCCCTCTCTCTCTCTCTTTCTGGACTTCCCCCACTTGTGCTCTCTCTCTCTCTCTCTCTCAAAGATAAATAAACATTAAAAAGAAAAAGAAAAAAAAAAAGAAATTCCCAAACTTTAAAAAAAGAGAGTATGTGTGAGCAGTGGAGAGGTAGAGAGAGAAAGGGGGAGAGAGAATCCCAAGCAAGCTCTGAGTTGTCAGCACAGAGCCCAACACAGAGCTCGATCCCATGAACCATGAGATCACAACTTGAGCTGAAACCAAGAGTTGGACACTTAACTGACTGAGCCACTCAGGTGCCCCTAAAATGTATCTTCGAGATATATATTTTTTAATGTTTATTTATTTTTGAGAGAGAGAGAGAGAGAGAAAGAGAGAGAGAGATACACAGAGTGCAAGCAGGGAAGGGGCAGAGAGGGAGACACAGAATCTGAAGCAGGCTCCAGGCTCTAAACTGTCAGCACAGAGCCTGAGGTGGGGCTCGAACTCACAAACCATGAGATCGTGACCTGAGCCAAAGGTGGATGCCTAACTGACTGAGCCACCCAGGAGACCCAAGATGTATTTTTTTGAGAAAGTTTGGATAGTGCTAGAACTGTTCTCTTAACCTTACAGTTCCTCTGGATGTTTGCTGTCCCTGATTTTAACCATACAAATTAATCGTGTAAGGATTTGAGATACAAGGCAGAATGTATTTTCCAAAGATGGTCACCACAGTATATCCCACCCCTTACAATGTGATGTTGATACTGCTTCTATTCAGAGGTGGCATCTGTCTTTCCTCCCCTTGAATCTGATGGGCCTGTGACTATGATAGAAATGACTCTGATTTTTTTTTTTAATGTTTATGTTTATTTATTTTGAGAAAGAGAGAGGACGAGCGGGGGAGGGGCATGAGAGAGAGAGGGAGAGAAAAAGAGAATCCATGCTTTCAGCACAGAGCCCCATGCAGGACTCAATCCCATGAATCTGGGAGATCATGATCTGAGCAGAAATCAAGAGTTGGATGCTTAACCGACTGAACCACCCAGAGGCTGTGACTCTATGTGATTTCTAGGCAAGATAGCTTCTGCCTAGTGCTTCTGGGTCACTTGATCTCAAATCCCAATAGCCATGTGTGAAGAAGCCCAGGCCACAGGCAGAGGCTGTGTATGGGTGTTCGGACTACTACCTTGACTGACTTTCCTGCCAATAGCAGAATCCATGGGCTATGAGAATGAAGCAACCTTCAAGATGACTTCAGTATGAAAAACTGTCAGACTGCATAAGAAAAAAAACCCCCAAAAAGAATTGCCCCCTATAGCCAAGTAAACCTTCACAGTTGTGAGCGTCAAATAATAATAAAATGTTGTTTTTTTAAGGCACTAAGTTCTAGGGGCATACATTATGCAACAATAAATAACCGGAACAAATAGAATGAGGTTCTCTTCAATTCCCTATGTGGTCTTTTGTGGTAGAAGAATTCACAGCGTTCTCTGTTTTCTGGAAGTTTTCCTTCTGATCACCTAGCATCAAACTATGGAAAGAGAAGTCAGACTGGACTGCCAGTCATGTAGCAATCTCTGATCATCTTATCTTTTGGTGTAGTCAAGACTACTGGGAAAACTACAAAAGCCTGGCAATATGAAAAGTATAGTATAATTTTGGTTTGTTTTTTTTTTGTTGGTTTTGTTGATTTTTGTTTTTTTCTTCGTGCATAACTGAACTCATTGAGGGCATAGATTTTGTCTGTTTTCTTTCTTCATGCTGTACCCTCAAAGCCTAGAATAGTGCCTAGCAGAGAGTCTCCCTAAAAATATGTTGGATGAATGAATGTAAATGCATTGAACAGAGTGAGCACCAAAATTTATTTCTGGCAGATAGAATTATGTATGATTTTCTTCTTTGTTTTTCCTAAATTCTCTACTATGATCATGGATTACTTGTATAATGTACTTGTAAAAGTTCATGGCATTCTATTTAGAATAATAAAAGCTTTCAAATACTTAAATAGAAACATATATTCAAATCTTTTTATAAGCAAAATATCTTCTTGGAAAAAAAAGGATGCATTATAGTAAGTCTCAAGAGAAAGCTTTGTGTTGTATAGGCAGGGGCAGTAATAAATGCAGATTTTCTTAGTTACTGTATGGATTCTCTACAAGGTATCATAGAAACACAGATTTCTGTCAAGTTTTGAATTAATTAGTTGGCTTATTTTACTGTCTTGTTATAATTTCTTTATTTAGCTCAGCTGGGACTAATTTTATCCATCAATTTAAAAATACCGGATTATCACCTTGTGCCAAAAAGGCCCTGAGAGAAAGTCCTTTGCCTTTACAATTGTTCAGATTTAGGATGGAAAACAGATATCCAATTCTGATCGACTGTGCTGGAGATGACCCAGTACACCCTGCAGAAAAGGTAATGATGATGCCTAGTTGATTAGCAATGTCTGCCATGGATCAGGTGGAGTAGAGAGCAGGTGTGATGGCCCGTGAGTGCAGGCCTTTGTCAATGACTATCTTAATCTGTCTTGTACCAGGCCCTACTTGTTTACAAACTCTAGGGCGAGTTTAAAATGTGATAGGCAGAATAACAACTCTGAAAGATGTCCACATTCTCATCCCTGGAATCGGGATCACAGTTTTGACTGAACTGAGAGATAAAAAGATCACTGACTGCAACATAATTGGCAGTCCAGTTAGACTTCTCTTCCCATAGCTTGTCTTTGTGAATATGTTATGTCCCATGGCAAAGGGGAATTAGGGGACAGGTGGAATAAATTACCAGCCGGCTAACCTAAAATAGGGAGAGTACCCTGGCTTATCCAGATGGTTGCATTTTAGTCATAAGGGTCTTTAAAAGTGGAAGAGAAAAAAAAAAAAAAGTGGAAGAGAGAGGCAGAAGAGTCAGGGTTGGAGGAAGATGTGACTGTGGAGAAGAGAACTGGAGAGGTGGTTGCATGAAGGACTCTGCTTCTGGTTGGTTGCTGGCTTTGAAGATGGAGAAGGGAGCTGGGAGTGAAGGATGGCAGACTCTAGAGGCTGGAAAAGGCAAGGTAAAGGGTTCTATTCTTGAGCCCCCAGGAAGCAGGGTACCCTACCAGTACCTTGCTCTTGGCCCAGGGGGATCCACGTCATATTTCTAACTGTAGGGAGGAAAAATAATATTCCCTTTACCTTTCTGAGTTCATGGATGAGCCCTTCTGTACTAAAGGATTAACAAGAAGTAAAAAAAACACAGTTTATTAACATGTATACTTTATGTATATATGCTAGATGTTAATTTGGGATTAAAACCCATCTTAATAGGGAAAGGAAGGGTAGATATATACCTCCTAAATGACTTTTGTGAAAGAAGAATGGGCCCCTAGAAGAATAGATGGGAGGTAAGATAGTCTGAGGCAAAGTCTGTCTGGGTGTGGTGTCTACCTCTGGCCTCAGCAGTGATAAGAGTCGGCTTCCTTGGTTAATGAAACGCCAAAGAAGGGGTTTTATAACAATTGAGCTCCTTTTGGAGGAAGGGGAGATAAGGGAAGTTCAGAGAAAGCCTCTCTGTGCATCTGCTCTTTTTCAAGTGCCTACAGATCAAAATAACCAGTATGCCAAAGGCGCACATTTTGGGGCAGTATAGTTCATTACCTCTCATAAACTACAGACTTGTAAGATGAAAAGTTTGTGTTGTTAAGTTAGTGGTAATTTGTCACAGCTGCAGTGGCAAAGTAAGACAATATGGGCTATTCTACCTTTAAAAAAGAAACTGCTGTTCCACAATCCCCTCCCCAACTCCTGACCCATTGGTTTTTTAGATCTCACTTTAAAATTCACGGCCAGTTTCTTCTAACAACTTGAGAGTCAGGTCTCTCAACTTAATAGGTGATATTGTGTGAGAAGCGAGCAAGTTTTAACATTGCTGATAAATGGTCTAATTTCCCTTTCTTGCAAATGATTTTTGTCCATCCGGCAAGACCACATTCATCGAACAATTAGAGAACAGTACAAAATAAAGCATTCAAAATTGGATTGCTGTAAGGAAGGGGAGAGATTAATGTTAGCTAGAAATATTGACTATGGCTTTGAGGAAAAACTATAATCACTGAATACTGGATTAAAAAAAAACTACCACTTAGGAAGAACCAACCATTGCTTCATATACATCATCTTATTTCACCTTTAGAACAACTTTCAAAGGGAGAGATTGTTGTCTCCTTTTACAAATGAGGATACCAAGGCTCAGTCCAGGAATTAACTAGTTCAAGTCCAGGACAGAGTAGAGGGTCCCTTGATGGATCAGATAACATTTCCCTTTGCAGACCCTCTCCTTCCAGCTGTGGGGAAAAGCAGATGATTTACTTTGCTCTTAAGAGGTATGATTGGCTTTAAGAAACAATAGTCCTACAGGGCGCCTGAGTGGCTCAGTGGGTTAAGAGTCCAACTTCATCTCAGGTCTTCATCTTGCGTGGTTCGTGAGTTTGAGCCCCGCATTGGGCTCTGTGCTGACAGCTCGGAACCTGGAGCCTGCTTCAGATTCTGTCTCCCTCTCTCTCTGCCCCTCCCCCCACTCGCACTCTGTCTCTCAAAAAGTGAATAATAAATGTTAAAAAAAAAAAAAAGGACAACAATAGTCCTAATATGTAAGTATAGCTGACGTAATGTCTACAGCAGTGCTTCTAAAGTTGTGTCATATGTTAAAGCACCTGGGGAACTTTAAAAAAAATCTCTGTACAGGCCACACTGCACACCAATTACATCCTAAAACTCTTGGAGTGGATTTAGACAGTGATATTTTTGTTTAAAGCTTCTAAGGTGATTCCAAGTTTAGGAACTCTTATTTATTTATTTTTAATATTTTTAAGTTTATTTATTTATTTAGAGAGAGACAGAGACAGCATGAGGGGGGGAGGGGCAGAGAGAGAGAGGGAGAAGAGTGAGAATCCCAAGCAGGCTCCTCACCATAAGCACAGATCCCAACATGGAGCATGAACCCACAAAGCTGCTAGATCATGACCTGAGCCGAAACTGAGAGTCGGACGCTTAACTGACTGAGCCACCCAGGTGCCCCCCAGATTTAGGAACTCTTGATCTGCAAACTAGAACCTCACTGTGGTTGTTACAGCCCCAGCATTGACTGGTTTATGGTATGCAACAGTTATACAAGCACACAAGTTTTTAAATGAGTATTTTGAGAGGATCGCCATAAACTTGGTTCCTCAAAGTTAGAAGCTTAATGAGATTCAGGTTGTTTTAAACCACAGATTCATTTAATAGATTTTGGGTGTCTGAGCATATTGATGAAATTTCCTTTTTTCTAACTTTGCATATATTTTTTCTATTCACAATTCTTCTAATGCCTTCATTGTCTGTAGCTTCTCTATTTATACCACTATACATATGTAGAGAGTGTCTACCTTTCCAGCCTTCGACTACTAAGGTGGTCATACTGTATTGACTTTAAGACAAAAACTCAGAAGCAGGAAAACCTTTTAAAATGTAATATAAATAAAGGAAATCCAAACAAAGACACTACCAGTCTTGTGATGTGTGGTAGAAAACTCCTGTCCCAATGGGGCCAGGCAGGAAATCTAAATAAACAAAATGGACTAGTGTTGTTACAGAGAATGGGAGGCATGGAGAGGGGGAGAACAGAGGGAGTACACAGTATCCATTGTTGCCAGATTTTCCTCTTTTTAAAGAGAAGCCAAATCAGGTCTTTTTAAGTGCCTATATATTTCTTAATGTCTGCTCAAACAATTTTGGAACACTGTGTTATTCAGACAAAACGTGTGTGCTTGGGACTCAGCCACACCGGCCTCTGATACTTTGAAGCACGGACTATGGTGGATTTATGGGGACAAGTGTCCTCCAGTGAGTCTCCTTGGGATCCAGCCTTGACTAGAATGATAGCAAATGGTGCAATCCTGAATTTTTTTTTTTACCCTAGAGATAAGATCATTGGCCATTGATTGGACTGTTAGTCATCATTAGTTACTATTGGACATTGAGATAAAAATGATCACAAAATTGAACAGTTCTGTATTAATAGCATTGTCTGCAATACTATTTTTTGTGTACTCTGCACAGCTAATATGTATTATTTAATAATATCTATCAGTAAAGAATTAAGACTAATCCATGGCTGTGGAAGAGATCATGGAATGGTGGTAAAAGTGGCTTTTGAGATAGAAAAAGCATTGAAGGACAGGGTGTAAGATGAAGAAAGATGAGAACCCAGGGAAACTGCATTTGTATCTCTTTGTGGGAAACTGGTAGAATTATTTACTTAAAAGAGGTTTTGATGAGGATGGAAGAATTACAGAAATCCATTTTTATAAATACTTTGATCTCTTGCTTTGTTCTAGTTATTAGCAAACTCAAAGCAGAGATTTCTTTTTGCTTTGTTGCTTATTATTTGCAAAGCATGTATAGGCCAAATTCACTGTATCTGACCTTCTTCCCCTCTGTCCTTTCAGCTTTCATTTCCTTTGTGTCAGATGCTTTGAATTACATATAGTAATGGAGACTGGCTACAGTTGATTAGTTCTGGAGAGTGGTAAGATTAGTCACCTGCAATCCACAGTGGCTAGAAGCATAAAAAATCTTTTAATTTGCTTAGCTTCTGACTTACAAATAGGCAATTTCTGGATAAACCTGCTACTTTCCTTTCAACCCCACCCTCTGTTCAGTTTCCTGAGGTTTGTTAATGGAAAAATTCTTAATCCCATATAATAAAAGAACTAATCAAAAAGGCCAGTTGATGTTCGCCCCTTTTGTTGTAAACAGCTGCCAAAGGTGAAAAGGAAGTGGTGGTGATAATTCTGTATTTTTTTTAACATCACAGAATTTGATATGTGGCAGGGATTAAAACCTATCGGGGTGCCTGGGTGGCTCAGTCGGTTAAGGGTCCGACTTCAGCTCAGGTCATGATCTTGCACTCCGTGACTTTGAGCCCCACGTCCAGCTCTGTGCTGACAGCTCAGAGCCTGGGGCCTGCTTCAGATTCTGTGTCTCCCTCTCTCTCTGCCCCTCCTCTGCTCATGCTCTGTCTCTCTCTGCTCTCAATAATAAATAAATGTTAAAAAAAAAAAAAAAAAAAAAACCTATCTGGGCATGCCCTTGTTTTTACAGTGTGGGTTAGTGACTTGGCCAATGTCACACAGCTAGCCAGTGAAGGCACCAGACCCTAAGCCATATGTTTTGACTTTGATCTCACTATAAAGCTCATAATCTCTAAGACCTTCTCCTATTTGGTCCTTATAACAGCACCATGCAAGAGCAGGGTAGGAATTCCCATTTCATTTTACAAATGATTAAACTGGGTCTCCAAAGTATAGAATTATCTTCAAGGTCAAATAACTAGAAGCCAGAGTTCTCCATCATATTCAGGACCTTTCAGAGGTTTGAGATTGTCTAAGCTAGTTCCATTTCTTGAAACTCCCATTGTCTTTAAAAATTCCCAAACAAGATCACCTTTATTTTAAAGGTTTACATTTAACAAATCATTTCTTCTAACAACCCCCCCCACCTCCAAAGATTACTGTAAGTCAAAGTTCATCTGGAGAAAATATCTAAAGTCTACATTTCAGACTTCAGTGAGGGCAAGGCTAATTTGTCCTTTTGAATGACCCCCTGACCTTGGTGGAGAAAGGAAAGGGAGACAGGCATAGAGATGTGGTGAGACCATAGCACCTGCCTGAAATCAGTTAAAACTTCGAGTTTTTTAGGCAACCCCATAATTTCTATATAGAAAGGCAGCAATTGCTGGAATCTCTGGTTTGAAGCTGCATGTGCGTAATACTTTAAGAACATTTATCAAAGAACAGAGATCTCAGAAGAGGTAGGAACTAGCAGATGTTATTGGTTGTGGAGGGAGGGGCCAGGTAGGAAAGATTGGCCAAATTATCCTTTGCTTTCTGCACCTATTATTTGATGCAGTATATGAATCATCAGTGGACTTCTCTCACAGAGAAGTGAATAAAATTTCCATTTACATTCTCCATCCCTCTCTTGATTCTTCGTTTCTAACAAAGAGGGTTCTGTCCTTTTATTATTGATTGTGGCCTTAAATAAAGAATTCTTTAGATTCCTTCGTGCTCACCACCTCTGGCTCTTTCCAGACCAACTTCTGAAACCAACGACCATAGTGAAAACTGAAATGTAACTGAAAAGAATCTGTCTCATTGTAAAGACACTCATAGTTTTGAAGACATTTTCACATTTGATCCTTTTAAAGCACCAGGCAATAGGCAGGGTAGAAATTATTATCCAATTTTACAAATGCTTAAGCTGAATCTTAGAAGGTATAGAAATATGTTCAAAGTTACATAACTGTGACCCAGAAACAGTTTCCACAGTTCCATTTCAATTTTTTAAAAGTATATTTATTTTGAGGGGGCTGCAGAGAGAGAGGGAGAGAGACAGCATCCCAAGCAGGCTCCACACTGTCAGCACAGAGCCTAATGCGAGGCTCCAACTCACAGGGAGATCATGACCTGAGCTGAAACCAAGAATTGGACGCTTAACCCACTGAGCCACCCAGGCAACCCCACAGTTCCATTTCAATTCTATAGATTCTCTAAAAGGATATTTTGCTAATGACTTAGAACTTGGGGAAAGTTCATGTCTGATTTTAAAATTCAGGATATTTTTGTCTTGTTTATCACAGTATACCCAAAAACTTCAAGAGTTTTGTGTGTTTGTATTTTAGTGTTTACGAAATCCTGCAACTATTTTTAAACAATTCAGTATTTATTTTGGACTCTAATCCAGATTTCATTCACTCCTAAGGTTTCCCAGTGGTCAGCTACTTCTATGTTGTTAGCTGTTTATCTTGACCGCAATCAGTTTGGGAGAAATTTGAGGGGGACAACTCGATAATTATTGGTGTTTTTGCGATTCAGCATTTGGTAGATGGCTTTTGAGGAATACTTGAGATCATACTTACTATTAACCGACTGATGAACACTCCACTAAAATTAGTCTTTTCTAAAATCATGGGAAACTGTTCTTGTTTGACATAAAACAGCTCTTATAAGCACTGGAATGTATAATTTAAGGCTCTGACTACTACTTTTCATTTTTCCAAAGTACTTTCACATATCTGATCTCTATAAAATCTAGGGGTGGGAAGATTATGTACCATTCTGTCAGTTTTCACAGTAGGAAAAAGAAAGGCTAAATTTGCCCAGTGTTGTGTAGACAATTAGTGGTAGACCATGAACCCTAACCAACTCCCAGTTTGCCTTCTGACCTTGCTTTTTATGTGTTGACATAACGGGGGAGCAATGATTTTGGCCAACCAGCTGGCATTTAAATATTTGAGGAAAATAACAGTTTGTATCCCCTCCTTCTGTGCCAGTTACCAGTTCCTTTCTATCTTTGGCCACATAAAAGAATCCTTGGATCTTAGAGGAACCCCTTTTTTGATTTGAAATATTGGCTACTCTTTTGTCAACATCCTCATTATCTGTGATATGTATTCTGCCACTTGGTTTATAGTCAGTGTAGCTCTCTAGTATGCCATTTTTCTTTTTTTAAAGTTTTATGTGTTTAACCCTCGTCTTGCCGATATAACAAGTTTATTTTTAGGTAGAGACTGACACTTTTCCAGGTGTGTGTGTGTGTGTGTGTGTGTGTGTGTGTGTGTGTGTGTTTCCCATTTATTTATTTTGAGAGACAGTGTGTGAGGAGGGGAGCAGAGAGAGAGAGAGAGAGAAAGAATCCCAAGCAGGGCTCCACCCTGTCAACGCAGAGCCTGATGCAGGGCCTGACCTCCCGAACTGAGAAATCATGACCTGAGCTGAAATCAGGAGTCAGATGCTTAACCGACTGAGCCACCCAGGGACCCCTCCAGGTGCATTCTTGAATTCAACTGCCTATTTTGTTTTTTCCTCAAGGTATCTTGAGTTTGGCTTCACAAGATGTATATTAAAATATTTTTTTCCTCTCCTCTTCTTGTTAGTTAGTTATCCTCTCCTACTGGAAAGATAAACAGAAAGGACCACTGCCAGATGCTTGTTTCTTCTTACATGCCACACTTTTAATTTTCTTCCTAGTGAAAAGATCTCCTTTTGTTTCAGATTAATGTCCAGATTAAAATGGTGAAGCTTCAAATGACAATCAGGGCCAGCTGCATAAATTGTAGGGTCCAGTGCAAAGTGAAAATGTGGGTCCTTTTTTTTCAAAAAGAGAGAAAAGTGCCATTGAAAGCATTGAAATGTTAAGTTTTCTTTAAAACTATTTTATTATAAAACTTAATAGGAGTAATCGTGTTACATAAGTAATTTTATAAATTACAAAAAATATTTTTGGTGTCCTAATCTTATATATTAAAATCATACTTTATTAATGTGATATCTTGATTGATCATATAATTTTCTGGCTTAATTTTCTGCAATTCTAATAAATTTGTTTATTAGATCATCGGAATTTATACTTTTACATCAATGGATTTAAAAGGGTTGTTAGTCACTCAGCAAAAAATAATTTTTGATACATATTTGTGATTTTGAGAAGACATTTCTGCTGCTGGCCTTGTTATGGGAGCTGTTAAGAGTATTTCACAGAATGTAACAACATCGGGATAAAATTCTGATAAATTGGTTTGATATAAATTTCAGTATCTCTAGAATGGAGGATTCTTGGAACAATTTTTCTAAAACTTCATACAAATCAGCTTTGTGTAAGTCTGAATTTAGTTAAAATTTTTTTTTTAATGTTTATCTATTTTTGAGAGAGAGAGAGAGAAAGACAGAGTGCAAGAGGGGGAGGGGCAGAGAGAGAGGGAGACACAGAATCTGAAGCAAGTTCCAGGCTCTGAGCTGTCAGCACAGATCCCGACACGGGGCTCTAACCCACAAACTGTGAGATCATGACCTGAGCTGAAGTTGGATGCTTAACCTGCTGAGACACCCAGGAACACCCTGAATTTAGTTTTAAATGTAAATTTATACAATGGCATTTTAATTTTTCCTCTGGAATTTACTGTGATTTGGGGGAAGGGGCTCATACAAGAAACTGAAAGACTTTAAGGTCTGTATTTTGTTAAATATCATTCTATCCTTTATCTTTAATTACAAGAACAAAAATAATTTAGGGGTGCCTGGGTGGCTCAGTCACTAGAGCATGTGACTCTTGATCTAGGGATCCTGAGTTCAAGTCCCATGTTGGGTGTAGAGATGACTTAAATAAATTAAAAAAAAATAATAATAAAGAACAAAAATAGTTTGAAAATTGTTTTCTTTGTTAATATTTGGTTCAGCCAAAGGTTCATATAATAATAGTGGTCTTTTTCACTGAATGTGGTAATTTTAAAATTATTTCCATTTTTAATTATGTAGCTATCTGCTTTATAGTATTGCAGCAGTTTTCAAAACTCTGAATAATTCTAATAATTCCCTGACATGCTTTATTTCCATGTCAATGTATGTATATTGAATTTTGTAATATCTTGCCGACCAAGTTTACCACCTGAGTGCGGGCAATTATGATGACATCAGTTCAGCCAGAGGGAGAGTTAATATTTGTGCAGATAGGGTAGCGATAGGCCCTGGGGATGGATGAGCAAGCTGGCCTTACCCAAGTCCCTTCACTTTCCTGTGGCTGCTGCTGCTGCTGCTACTGTTGCCATTGCCCATCTAGGCCCAGCTCCTAGCCTGGCCGCCCCTCAGCCCTGTAGCCCCCAGGCTGGCTGAGGCAGCCGTGCCCACGGACCTGAACCCCCGTGTGCGTGGACCACAACCACTTGCACGCATGGCTGCCTGTGTTTCTCTGCTGATTCCCCTGCTCCACTGTCCCATTAGACTTCGCTGTAAAACACAAGTTCAAGAATAAAATAGTAGCAATTTTAACATGGCAGAACAGAACACTAAGCCAAGTATGACCCTATGCAAAGGCACGGATTGCATGCCCATGAAGCCCACCTTGACAAGTAGGCCTTTCTGAGCGATTTCTCCAGCCCCCCAATCAGAGATTAGTTAACAAAATTAGAACTCTGTTTCTACCGCCCTGCCTGGCTTTGTGGCATTGTTTGACATCAACCCCACCCAACAGGTCTCTTTAGACCTGTCCCAACAAGGTTTATTGGCCTTACTCTTAGATACCACTTATCCCTGCATCTCTGCTAATACTGCCTGCTTTGAGAGTATTGTATTGACCCCCTTTATCAGTTAGTCCTGTGTATTGACTTTCCTCCCTTGCTATCTCACTAACTCTTATTTCACTTCTCTGTCCTTCAGTCCTGATACCTGGCATGCGAGCCTTTGCCTCAGCCTCTGCTTTCAAGAGACCCCAAGTCCTAACAATTAGTACAGTGCTTGGAGATGTGCTTTGAGGGGCTAATTTTCCTCAGTGATTAACTAGACCTCTAACCATGCTGGCAATCCCATTTCAGATGCCAGCATTCATTCATTCAACAAGTATTCATTGAGTGCTGACTCTGTGCCGGGCAAAGAATAATAGGAAACCAAACACAAAAATTTCTGCCTTCATGGTGCTCACATGAGAAATGTTTGAGCGAGAGATAAAGCAGGGGAAGAGGTTGTGGGAAGAGGTTTGCAATGTTAAAGAAAGCGTCCGGAATGGCCTCACTTACACAGACTCGAAGAATAGAGGGAACTGTGTAGAGGCCTGAGAGAAGAGAGATCAAATTGGAGATAAGGACAAATGCAAAGGTGAGGTGAGGTGATAGAGTGCCTGATTGTGGTCTGGTAGTAACATGGAGCCAATCTGGCTGGAGGGCAGTGGTCAAGGGCATAATTGTAGCAGATGAGGTAGAGAAGGCCAAATCTAGTAGTAGGACACCATCCGGACGTTGCTGTTTACGAGGGAAACACAGACTTCCTGCAAAAGAGTGACTTTATCTGCTTCCAGATGCAACAGAGCCTTACATATGGAAAGCCATTCCAACTGGGTGCTGCAGACTCAACCAGTTTTCCCAGTTCTTTGTCCTGGCTTTCAGACAATTTAAAGCAGATCTTTCTAAAATTTTTTATTTGATAAGATGTTCAAACTTTCCTTCTAACATGGGTAAGACACTTTGATTTCTTGATTAAAAATGCTTTGAAACCTATTTATATTTATGCAGCAAGACGTGGAAATTACATACTCTATTGTCTTTATTCAGAAGAGACCTTTTGTTTAGTGGTAGAAATACTTTACTTCAATCACTGCCTACATTCTTTGAAGAGGAGCTTAAGATGTTGTATACATAATTATTCTCATTGTTTAAAAATGCATAGTTTCCACCCATTTGAATTTGCATTTTGATTTTGTTTCCTTTGTTTGGCAATCAAATATCATTTTCTTGTTAGCCAAGTATGTAAGTGAAATCTAGACCGAACTGTTTTAGCTAAGAGGTAGGATGTGAATATATCATTCCATTTTATATGGAATCAATTATTCTCTGCCATAATTAAGTCACGATGACATAAAATTAGTTTTCTGGTCTTTAGTCAATAGTGTTTTTGTTCAAAGTTTTGAAGATCACTTGAAGTAAAGTCCAATGAATCATTGAGAGGAGGCATCTTTCCCAGAACTCTAACTAAATGCTGACAGAACGCAAGGGACCAATATTCATACACCAGAAGGCACAATTCAACTTGTATCACCTACATTTTTCCCCCACCCACTCTTCCCTCAGTTTCTGTTTCTCTTTTTATGCTTCTGGTCTTTTTTATACTCTGCTCCCTTCCTCCAAATCATCTACATTTAAAAGTCCACCACATTGCAGTGCGGCGGGGAAGGGGGGGCCTAGATGGCAGGCGGGGCAAATTGTTCCAGCTCCACTTGTTCTTCCACCAAAAGCCCAGTCTCCATGCTAGTGACTTGCTCCCAGTGCCCAGAGAATATTTCCACAAGAACAAAATGTTCTCCTCAACTTGACCAGATTAATGACCTATGAAATCTGTAGTGCAAGATGCTTAAAAGGGGTGTAAAAATAACTCCCACGCTTGAACAATTCTACCTCAGTGTAGCAGTTGAAAATTTTTTCTTCTCTTAGGCTCATGACTGTCCATTCCCTGAGGGCAGGGGTCAGGGTTTTTGTGGATCGCTCTTGTTTCCCCAGTAGTAAAGGAAATGCCTAGAACATAGCACTTACCTATTTCTGGAATACATGAACAAAGAACAAACTTTATACAGAGCATTATAGTATTTGGTTTATGAAAGACCTACCTGAAATGAGCAACATGATTTAGGAATTGATGTTGAGAAGTTGTTGAATCTGTTGGTTAACCTCCGTCAAGAAGAACAAATCCCTATTAAATTTGCCCAACCTCAAATAATCACTTCTGGCAAATGGCCTGTAACATTCAGGTGGATGGGGTAGGACTGAATCTTTCCATGTAACAAATCAAATTTATTTTGTTATGTACAGGGACATTTGGCAATTAACTCAGCTTGGTGAGCTCATGGCGTTGAGGTCCTATTTAAGATAAAACCTGTTCTGAAGTCTGTCGTGTAGTACACATGTTCTTTTATGCCCTAGAGCACTCATTCACCAGTTGTCTTTACCTGAATCTTAATGTGGTTAATGTGCTACCAGTGGTGTTGCCTGCTCAAAGCAGAGGTAGGGGATTCAAGCCCAGCCAACCAGAGCATCCCATTCCCTGGGACACAGTTATTGGATTAGGGATGGGCCCATGGGCCAATCAGAACCAATAAAATGCAATAATACATCTACTATGACACTGGAAGGAGATCCTTTCCCTTTTGCTCCAGAGTGTAGTTAGGGAGATACTGACTTTAGGAGTGCTCTCTCGGAGGGGCGAGTCTATTTGACAGTAATGAAACTAACATGGAGGGGAATTGAGACACTGAGAGAAATAAGGTCAAATCTGGGTCACAGTAATATAATTTAAACCCTTGATGAGTCTATACCTAAAGCCAGCCTATCTCTGGACTTTTCTCTAATATGAGCTGAAAATTCCAATATTTATTTAAGTTAGTTTATGCTGGGTTTTTGATCCTTTATGATGAAAAGAATTAAAAGTAATAATACCTATGATTAAAAGAAAAAGCCTACTGAATCCTTATTTTAAAATCCTAATATATTTGTGCCCCCCTCTTTTTTTTTTTTTTTGGTCCCCTGATCAAACTTGCCAGGAATTTGTTTGTTTTTTCAGCTTTTCAAAATTACCAGCTTTTGTTTCTTGTGATTCTTTGGTATTTTTGTTTCCAATCCTAACAAGTTACATTCTTATCTTTATTATTTCTTTTTCTGTACATCCTTTGGCTCTATTCTTTGTGCTTTCTTTCGCTTCCTATGTGAAATTTTTTTTCCTATTTAATTTTTTGTCCTTTGTGTTTTCTAATAAGTGCATTTAACAGTTTAGATAGCTAAGTACTACTTTAATTGTATCCAACAGGTTTTAATATATAATGTTTTCATGTTACTCAGTTTTAAAAGGTTTTCCTACTTCCATTTTGATTTAATTTTTGATCCATAGACTCTTTACAATTGCATTTAAAAATTTTCAAATGTGGATATTTTGCGAAGTTATATTTTTCTTAATATGTTCTAGTTTTAATAACTTATGAGGAGATAATGTAGTCAGTATCATGCTGATTTTTTGGGTAGAATTGATATTTGCTTGATGACTTTGTATAAAGTCAGATTTTATAAATATTTCATGTATTTGGAAAATTGTTTTCAGGATTCATATGCAAATTTCCATTAGACCAAGCTTCATAATTAGTTTAAATCCTTAATATTTTTACTAATTCAGGTTTGTTCTATCTATAAATTGCTGAGAAGGATGTTAAAATCATCTATTATAACTGTGGATTTGCAAATTTCTTATAATTGTGTCAATATTTTAGCACATATTGTAGTCATGTTAGTTAACTATATGCTCAGGATTATTCTATCTTTAGGTAAATCGTGTCTTTGTCATGTAATATTTTTGTCTTAAAATCACATTAATAGGATATTAAAATAGTTTCACCAGTTTTCTTCTGTATCTGTTAAATCTTTTCCAGTTCTTTTTCTCTGAGTTTTTGTTTGTTTAAATATTTTTGTCAACATATATTTTAAAACAATTACAAATTTTATCTAACGGGTTAATCATTAAAAGAGATAATGCATAACCAAAAAGCTAGAAGAGGAGAAAAATGGAATAATAAAAATACTAGATTAATCCAAAAGAAGAAAAGAACTAAGGAATAAAGGAAGAAAGAACAGGACAAAGACAAAATAAAAAGTATGATAGGAGATTTGAACCCAATGATATCAATACTTTTAATTATAATTCACATTCCAACTAAAAGATGGAGATTGTCGGAGTGGATTAAAGAATCCCGACTGTATTCTCTGGATTCTTTCTTCTTATCAAGTTTGGACTATCTTACTCTAGTTTATAAAATACTTGCTTTCGCCTGAGCTATATGTTACGCTGTCTGCTTGTCATGTTGGTTGATGTAAGAAATGGCCATATAAGGAAATTTTCTGTTTTATCTGCAGACCCCTCGTTAAAGACCTGACGTACTGTGTGGCTCAGTGTTTCGTGTAAGGTTTCACACAATAAATCCCTCCTAGAGTTAGTGCTAGGAAAATGTTTGGTTTCCTGACAACTGAAAGCTTTCTCTCATTAGTTACATAAAATGACATTTTCCTTTCCTGTCTTATGTGCAATAAGTTTAGGAGGAAATCTTGTGATTATTTTTAGTGATTGTCTCGGTCTCCGTTTTTGCTAGAACCATTTCTTCAGTTAACTACCACAAAGTGATTGAACACTAAGTCTATGTGGAGAAAAAGGAAACAAAAGGATACAAGGATTTAAAAAAAATGGTAAAGACATATAAACAAATAATTACATTATAGTTAGGGAGTGCTGTGATAGAGGTATACACAAAGGGCTATGGGGATGTAGGTGGAAATGGTTAATTTTACCTGGATTGGAAGAGCTAGGAAGGCTTCACAGAAGAGGTGACAACATCTGAAGTCAGATTTTTTTTTTTTAATGTTTATTTATTTTTGAGAGTGAAGGTACATGCACCAACTGGGGAGAGACAGAAAGAAGGTGAGAGAGAATCCCAAGCAGGCTCTGCACCATTAGTGAAGAACCCCACATGGGGCTTAAACTCATGAACCCCAAGATCATGACCTAAGCCGAAATCAAGAGTCAGACACTTAACCAAGAGAGCCACTCAGGTGCCCCTGAAGGAGGCCCTCCTAATCAAGAGGAGAAACTATAAAGAAAAAGATGGAATTATTTGTATGTGTGTGTGTGTATGTATATATATATATATATATATATATATATATATATATATATATGTGTGTGTGTATGTAAAAGATAAATATTATTGACATATACATATATATGAGTTCTGAACAGCCAAAGTCATTATATATGAGTTCTGAACAGCCAAAGTCATTATGGACAATATAAAAGGAAAATTACAGACTAAGATATATATTTGTAAAATACATGATAAGTGATTAATATATTCTATATTCAAAGAGCTACTAAAGTTAATAAGAAAGTTTTTTTTTAAATGGGCAAAAGATATAAATATGCATTTCATAGAAGAGGGAATGCAAATAACCAGGAAATAAATGGAAAAAAAAAAAAAAAAAAACAACTGGTCAACCTCACTTTTTGTCAGAGAAATTCAAAGCCAAAAATGAGTATAATTTTTATCAGATCAGCAATTTTTTTCTTACTATTTTTCTTTTCTTGAGAAATGACAAAATCCATACAGTAAGAAATAGTCAAATGCTACCAAAAGGTATATAACAAAGCAAGCCTGCCTCTTTTTGCAAATCCCTAGTCCTCCATACTCTACCTTGAGGGGCAGCCACTGGGAAACTGACTTTTGTGTTTTCCCAGAAATGCTCTCTGTATATCAAGTACACAGTGGAAAAAAATACATAATAAATTACAGACAGGAACATGCCATACCCATTATTCTGGACTTTGTTTTTTTTTTTTTTTTTTGTATCTGTCTACTTGATCATGTTTTAGAGCCATAAAGCATTCTGTCCTTCGGATGCACCATAATTAAATTTTTAAGCTGTTTCTAATCTGTTGCTGTAATAAACAATACTATAGGGACTATCCTGTGTGTTCAAGTACACCTGCAAGACAAATTCTGAGAGGTAGAATTGCTGAGTTAGAGTTTGTGCATTTCAGATTTTACGGATATTACCAAACTGCCCTCCAAAGTGGTCCCACCGGTGTCACTTCCAGGAACTGTAGGTGTTGAAGGACATGTTAACACAAGTGACCTCAGGGGTTGGAATGAATGAGAGGGAGACTTGAAATTTTTCTTTGTTTTTTTTTAAAAATTTATTTGTATTTATTTTGAGAGAGAGATAGAGAGCAAGTAGGGGAGAGATAGAGAGAGAGGGAGACAGAATCCCAAGCAAGCTCTGTGCCATCAGCACAGAGCCTGATATGGGGCTCAACCTCACAAACCATGAGATCATGACCTGAGCCGAAATCAAGAGTCAGATGCTTAACCAACTGAGTCACCCAGGTGCCCCAAGTTTTTCTTTATACACCTGTGATTTATTTTACTTGTTAGAGGACCCATGAATTACTTTGTAGTTATTTAAAAAAAAAAATGAATAGCAATCTGACATATATGGGGAGAAGGCAAAATTAAGCAGACACATGGGATAGTGAAAAAGCCCTGTTTAAACGAGCTTTTTTTATTGTAAGCCTTTTTGGAAGTAGGAACCCTACAAATGAATGTAAGTATGAAATACATCAATGCCTGGCTAAAATGGAAATTATAGACTTCTCTTGGTGTAGATGAGCCCCTAAGGAGGTGAAGGCCCATTATCTCCACCATTTACCTACCTAATTTCTCTTTTTATGCATACCATTAAAAGGCCGGAGAATGTTAGTGCCTCTTCCAAAGTGCTACATGAACTCCTCTGATTTATTCAGGCCATTAACAAGAGTGCACCCCTGACTCTTACTCATTAAGTACAAATGAGGTTTTAAAGATCTTTTTTTACATATTTACCTCCATTAAAAAAATACCCCCTCTTTTTTTCCCATTTCCTGCTGGTAGCCCCTTATAGTAGCCTATAGGAGTCCTCTAGGCTCCTGGAGGGCTAAGGCCCTAAGAAGGTGCAGGACAGAACAAGAGCATTGTTCATCAGCAATTCTGTGAACCGGTATCTTCTGTGCATTCCTGTCCCTTCTGGCGAGTATTGTGTACTAAGGCCAACCAAGGAAGGCCCTGCAGCTGCGGATGGGTGAGACTTTAAGGGGGGAATTGGGAGGTTCCTGTAAATTTCTTGGGAAGGGATGAAAAGGCGGTACCTGGAGGCTTTCAAGAGAAGATGGGAGGAACTAATGGGGAGATTGGACAGGGCTATGCGGAAAAGAAATAAAGGCTGGGCTGCCAAAGGAGTTCAGAAGAGTCGCATCATAGATTTTTCCTTTAAGAAGGGATAGTGTTAAATTATTAAAGACTGTAAAAGCCAGTCTATCTGCATTTTAGACTAATTTTTTTTTCCTTATTGAAAGTTTTTATGTGTACATCATCCCATTTGGAAAGAGAGAGGTGGGGTGGGGGAGACAGGAAGGAGGGATGGGAGGGAGAGAAAGAAAGAACAATTTCCTTTTCCCTATGGGAATATCTTCGGTGAAAGCCAATAATTATCAAGCATAGAAGATACTAAAAATGAAAATGCTTTTTCCTCAAAGTTCATTGTTGAAGATAGAATTAAAGCAAATGATTATGATCTGCACGATTCTATAACGGCAGAAGCCATAGACGTAGTGCCAGAGAGGGGTGGTTTGCTCTACGTGGGGTCAGGACAGATTCCTTGAGGTGGTGACCTCCCAGGGTTGTTTTGAAAGAGGACTAGGAGGCAGACCATGGGAAAGGCTGGAAGATCACTCCAGGCACATGTGCACCACAGCTCCATGGGTCTGGGCAGCAACAGGGCAATGTACTCTTCTGGGAGGATAAAAGTAGAAGGGAGGGGTAGGAGATGAGGTTGCTTCATTCATCCATAAGACTCTTCCCCTCTTCCTCTGGTAAACCCCTAACTGTCCTTCAAGATGCTGCTCAAATGCTGCCTCTTCTTTCAATTCTTCACTGCTGAGTGCTGTGTATACTCTCGATTAATGTTAATTACACATTATAATTACTTATGTGGCAAGGTCTCCCACCTGAGATAGGGTTGCTTGTACTTTGGGAGTCAGACGTGTCTCATAATGTGGGACGGGCAGGTCTTCTGGAAATGTTTGTAAAAGGGACTGAGGACCAGTCTGGGAGAAAACTTGAGGGAGGAAAAGCCAAGAATAACAAGTTGTGCTATTACAAAGCAGGGCAATTTGAGGACCACTTTATATCCGTGTGAAGACTGTTAGGCTCTTGTTCCTCACCTCCAAATCTGTGTTCTGTACTCTCTGTGGCCCCTCGTGCTGGGACTCTGCTCTGCCGAGAGCAAGCCCTAGTGGGAGATGGGAATTCAGAAGAAAAGGGGCTTGCTTCTCTCTGTTTGCACTCTGTTTTGTGCCTAAGTAATTGCACTTCACCTGAGTACAACAGCTGGTTACCAATCCCCCCTCAGAGGTGCAGTGGCAGCTGGGGGAACCCCTTCTCAAGGTCAAATTTTAGCTTTGGAGGTCTCCTCCTCCAACCTAGGTTGTAAAAATCCCAACTTTTCCTCTTCATTCCTCAGGCTACAGACAATGGTTGCTTCCTGCTGTTATTATCACTGTATTACCTGGGTGTTCCTTTGTGCATTTTTGGTCCTCAATACCTGTTTAAACAATTCTCTATTATAGATTGTCTCTGTTAGAATCACTAATGTGGCTGCTATTTTCCTGTTTGATCCTAACTGATGCTCATTTTCACTGGGTTCTCCATTGACATATATATGAATCCTATGAGATGTGAGTGAAAAACTGAAAGAAAATTTTCTGTAAAAATGGTACTGTTTTTTTACCCCTCCTAGAGAGCGTGGCACAAAAATTAGCATGTTCTCTCTATTTGGCCACAATCTTTCTAGATTCCCCTGCTGAAAAATTCTCTTGTAGGACTCAGTGGAATCCCTCAGAGTTTTAGGGTTTAATATAGCACTAACGAGTTGAGAAGTTCAGGGGTAGAGGAGAGGAAAATTCAGCTGATGGTCAGGCAAATAATATAAATGAGCAAAGTAGGTTAAGTCAGTGAAACAAGAGAGGTAGGTCATTGGTAAACTGGAGACTGACTACCTGGTCAATATGGACAACTACTCAGTTCCAGCCTATTACTGCCATGCGGGAATGTGGAGCCAGTATTGTCTACATTTTCAAGAAAGCTTAAAATTGAGGGGCACCTGGGTGGCTCAGCTGGTCGAGTGTCCAACTTCAGCATAGGTCATGATCTCGTTGTTCCCGAGTTCGAGCCCCACGTCGGGCTCTGCGTTGACAGCTCAGAGCCTGGAACCTGTTTCAGATTCTGTTGCGCTCTCTCTCTCTCTCTCTCTCTCTGCCCCTCCCCCACTCATGCCCTGTCTCTTTCTCTCAAAAATAAATAAAAACATTAAAAAAATTTTTTTAAAAATCGATATTTTTAGGGAAAAGTAGTTAGCAATGAATTCAAATTAAAAATATACAGCTCAAAGTCATTCAAGTCAAACAGTACCTTTTCATTTTTTAATGTTCATTATATTTGAGAGAGTCAGTGAGTGGAGGAGGGGCAGAGAGAGAGAGGGATACAGGATCCCGAAACAGGCAGAGGATCTCATACCAACGCAGAACCTGATGTGGGGCTCAAACTTGGGAACCGTGAAATTATGACCTGAGCTTCAGTCAGACACTTAACCAACTGAGCCACCCAGGCACCCCTGAAACAGTACGTTTTATCACTGTAGGCTATTGGTCAGTATTTATCAAATCTGCAGGAGCTGATAAGACATATTTGCAAGACTTGGGAGAGTCTTAGAAATACTTGATAATCTTGGGGGATAATCTCTGCAAGGAAATTTGTTGCTGTAATTGTGGATGTAAGGTAAAAACCAATGACATAGTTCATTCGCACTTCTTCCTTATTAGATGGTAAGTTCCCTGAGGGACAAGGGTGATGGGGCAAGGATTTATGTCTAATCTCTCCTTCTATCTCTAGCCCCTGGAATAATTCTTGGAATATAACAGTTTTAACGAATGGCTGAATGGATGAGTGTATTAGTTAAGAAAAATAACGTGGGTAACACAGCTTGGAAATTAGACTTGGGTTCTACCCCTGGATTTATTACAACCTGTGTGGCTGTGGGAAACCACTTATCTGATACTTTCTTATCAGTAAAGTGGAAACACTAATACCTATCTTTCGAGGATTTCTGTTTTTACTCTTTATTAAAAAGCTTTATTGCAAGGTTTTTTATTTACTCTCAATTTATTAAGATAATGTGAAAATATCTTATGAAGGGATTTGCTAAGAATGGGGGGTTGGAGAGGGATTCAAATGTTTGTTCCTTCTTCAGTAGCTTGCTGCAGCTCTATGGCACAACTAGAACTAAAACCATGCTGTAAAGTGTCCTAGTCCAGTGATACTTGACCTGTATGTGCCGACAGCCAATAACGTACTTGGAGAGAATTCTATTTTGTTGTTAACACTGAATGGTATTTCTACCAGACTGACTCTGCTATGTTGAACACTCACCCACTATTCTTGAGGAAAACCTTCCACATTACCCACATTCGTGCAGCTCAAATCTTTTAAAGTGTTTTTAAAAGGGTGTCTTTGATTAATTTTCCTTTTCTGGAATATCTAAGGTTATGATGTGAGAAAAATCGCCCTCTTATGAAATGTCCTTTTTGGATTTCTTCCCAGAAGTCACTTTCTTTTCCTTTTCTCCTATTATTTGAAGAAACGAAACTAATGCTTTCATGTAGGGCCAGTACTTAATGTGCTTGAGGTGTTTATGTGATGAAGTGGGATCTGGATGCCACTGGATAGAAAGTTCCTTCCTCCTCATTCCTTCACTGTTCACTTGCCGTTGCCTCCATCCAACACCACGTAGCATCTCCATTAAATAGCATAACCCTGAGGTCCCTCTCTGTTTCTCCCTTATGCCTCTACTTGGCTGTTAGTCTTGGGCCAAATGTGAGTTTGGTCAGATGATAAGAGAGCAAAGACTAATTTACCTCAGTGTGCACAGATCCTGGAAAAACAAACTTCACAGAGTTAGACTGATTATATATACCTATGGTTGTCAACCAATTAATTCACTTTGACCTGACTGACTTGGTATAGCCATTAGGTTTTTCAAGATCCTTTCTATCTTACTTTCTACCCTATAGATTTTTGAATTTCTCAAGCTCTCACAATTGGGGGAATCAAGTCCTTAAAATAAATTGTGTCTATATATCCACATATCTCCATATACACATATAGATCTATGTATACATCTAGATATGTAGATAGGGATATAGGTATATAGACACAGAAAATACAGAACCAACAAAATGTATGTGTATATGGATATATAGAACCAACAGGACACATCTTGTTGGTTCTATATATTTATCTGCACACACACATCCTGATGATTATGTATATCTATCTATATCTATATCTCTCTACACACACATCCTGTTGGTTCTATTTATCTGGAGAACCCTAGTATAAAATCATAAAAGTATATAAACTTAATCAAAATAAAAAAAATTTTTTTGCTCTGAAAAAGTATGAAGAAAAGACAGGCAGATATTTTATACATATATCTATATCTACCTATATACATATGAAAAATGACTTGTATTCAGAATATGTGAAGAATCTTACCGCTTAATAAGAAGGCAATAATAAATGACCAAGATCTTAATAGGCACTTCACATAAAAAAGTATGTGAATGGCCAATAAGCATATAAAAATATACTCAATGTTATTAGTGTCAAAATAAACAAAGCCAGACACTAGTTAAAGTGGTGAGGACAGATTTTATTTGGTAATCCTATTGCAATAGGGAAAAGAGTCCAGTGTGAATCGAAGTCAACATTGATTGGTGCTGTAGTGAGTGAGTGTTTCAAAGGGAGAGTGAGGTAATGGGGAGGGGAGAGCCGCAAGGTCTTGAGTAGAAATTATAAAAAGGAGGAAGGGGGTGTTAGTTAATGTGACCAGGCCATCTGGGTTTGTTCATCAGAGCTTATCTGGAAGAGAAACAAACTACTTGTATCTTTGTAGCAGAAGACGGTAATGTAATTAGAGCAAGGAGCCCCGTGAAGCTGGGCCCTTAACTTCCCATGGGACAGATTGTATGCATTTCAAAGAAATGGCTCTCAGGTCCTTGAGGAAACAGTTTTGGATGGTAGATTTATATCTCAAAGGGCAGAGAAAAGATTTATAATTGCAAGGTTTCTAAGGTAACTGCTCTCAGAGGAGATTCAGGGGCCTATTACCATTTTAAGGGAGGCTGGGGTCACCCTATGGATGAGCCTTGAGATGTTAGAAATTATGCTAGTGTTGAGTCACATCTCTTAGGGTGGGGCGGACAAAATTATTTGTGCTGAGAGTCTGCAGTTTTTGTAGGTCAAGGTTGAGGCCCAGTGAAGAAGGGCTCAGAGAAGCCTGGTTAGAGTTTGATCAAAGATAGTCTTTATCATTAGTCCCTAGGAAAATGCAAATTAGCGCTACAATGAGATAACACCATCCCAAATTCCTAAACAAAATAAAACAAATGATAGCAAGTGTTAAGGATGGGGGCAGAGTTTGCTGTAGGGAATGTAAAATGGTACAAATACTTTAGAAGACTGTTCTGCATTTTCTTGTAAGGTTAAGCATGTAGTTAGCATATTACTGAGAAGTTTTGCATCTATACATTTACCTGAGAAAGGGGTCCATCAAAAAGTGAGCGAATAAACAAACTCTGGTATATCCATAGAGCGGAATCCTACTCAGCAATAAAATGAAACAAACTACAGATACACGAATAGATGAATCTCGAAATCATGCTGAGTGAAAGAAGCCAAATGAAAATGTTTATGTGCTAGGATTTTATTTATATATAGTTCTACAAAATGCAAATTAACCTATAATAACAGAGAGCAGACCAATAGTTGTCTGAGGGAAGGGGTGGAGGGAGGGTGGATTTCAAGGAATCAAGAAGAAACCTGTGGAGGGGATAGAAATGTTTTATATCCTGATTAAGATGATAGTCTCATTGGAAAACGCCTGTATCGTATGTGTACTTTAAATATGTACAGTTTCCCGCATGTGAAGTAAACCCCAGTAAAGTTTTAAAAATTAAGCTTTCAAATATCTATTAATGCAAACATTTATTTAGCACTTTCATTAAATCGATGAAACAACTTTGCCTGTAATTGTGACTATCTAGATGATAGGTTACAAACCTTTTCTATTAAGAGCCAGGTAGTATATATTTTAGACAAGCCACATGCAGTTTCTGCAGCATTTTTTTCCTCTTTCATTTTAGAAATGTGAAGACCATTCATAGCTTGTGGGCCATGCAAATCAGGCTGTGCAGCAGATTAATTTTGATCCAAGAGGGCCAATACAGCCATCATGTATTCATAATCAGTTCTATTTTAATATTGATTTTTCAAAATGGACTCCCCTTCATGATCTCGTTTGATGAGTGACAATCCAGTGTGTCAGCATGGGAGAGCCAGTGGTTCTCCTCTTAAGCCCGGGGTTGAAACTGACTACGAGGGGGCTTAAGTGGATTTCTGCATGGTCAATCAGTGCCACCAAACTTTAACTGGCAAATTCCACTCTAAGGAGGATAAAATAATTTAGGGAGGAAATTAAATACCTATCCTGACAACTAATGTTTAATTTAGCACCTGTGAGAAGGGTGGGTCACATTAATGATGATTTTAGTCCTCCCAAGAATCCTGTAAATTTTCTCGGGCAGAAAATAATCAACATTTAGAGACTTTATAACTGACACAACAAATTCACTTGTTCTATGTAATTTTATCTTCACAGTGAACCTTAGCCTTGGGATGCCTAAAATTTAACTGTTACCTCAGAACCTTATCATTCATACTTCTTCATAATCTAAACTTTTCTTCTTCTCTATGATAGGCACTTTTAATCATGCATGGAATGGGTACACCAGCAAAATTTATAGATATTTTTCACAGTAAATCCTGATGATATTTGGTCTGTTAGGAAGCATGTCTGTAGCACTGTTTTGTACTATCTCTGTCACCAGAACAATTTTTTCAATATGAAATTCTATAGCACGTGAGTAGTGTGGGCAAAGTACTTCATTAGGGTGGTATAAAAACTTTTTTTTTTTTTTTTTTTTTAACTAGGTTTCATATCCAGCATGAAGCCCAGTGTGAGGCTTGAACTCACAACCCTGAGATCAAGACCTGAGCTGAGATCAAGAGTCAGATGCTTAACCGACTGAGCCACCCAGGTATTCCTAAAAGTTGTTTTGTTTTGTTTTGTTTTGTTTTTTTTGCTAAAAGAAGAAAACCATCATTCAAAATATCTTTAATTTTCCCTATAAAAATTTATACATCATTTTAAATGTTTTAAAACAATTCTTTAAAATTAGTAAATGGAATCAGACTTAATTTTCTTAATTGGAAAATTAAAAAAAAAATGTTTGAATAAAAGGTTATGTTTTTCATCCTGGAAAATTTTATTGACAGATAATGGAGATAATTTTTAGAAACTTACACAAGAAACTACAAACCCTCAACAGAATAATTAGATGTATTTGCATGAAAAACTAGTGTAATTTTTAAAAGACTTCTTGTTTATCATCTCCTTTAAAATATGAAAGTCACGTGTTGAAAGTGATGAGTTACATTACTTTCTTTGCTGCTCTCGTGGTGTAATTTATTGGGGCATGTATGTACATAACCTAGGGATAATTTATCTAGTTTATATGGAATAACAATTTCCCATGTAATTTTACCCAATTTCTATAGGAGTTCAATTTGGGCTAACTTCAGTGGTTAATAAATCATGAGAATTTACTTTGTGATAGGTATAATTAATAATCAAGACTTCCAGACTCATTCTTCAAAACCTTTTATATTAACCAAATTACTCACATTTCCAAAGGCAGCAATAGGTACCATATATATTTTTGCAGAGAATATAAATTGTATTAAGGATAAATACCTTGGAAGCATAATGTCTTTTCAAATGGTTTTGCACTTCTCTTTGATGGGTAGGGTAATTTGCTATAGAAATTGACTTAAAATGTGGATTTCTTTGAGGTGATTTAATTCTGAAGAGAATAGGAAAAATGGCGAGAAGTTTGAGTTTCACTCTCACTGGGAAAGGACAAAAAGGAAAATGTATTGCGAGATATTAGTTGGGGCATGCTTTGAAGAATCTTAGGGTTTTATAAGTTTGCCTCTTGAGACCTATGTTTTAGAGCCTCCTGGGAGAGCCTCTCCTCCAACATGCATTGATAGATCCATCCTACTGTATGGAAAATTAGTGTAGAGTGGCAAGGGGTCCCTTTCTTGATAGGAGTTGATTCCCATCTCTCCCAGACCTTGGTTAGTCTTAGGAAATTTTATTAACAAAGACATTCTGGTGATAATTCTGTCTCCTGTATGTTGGGCTGCAGATCACAGAGCTGCTAGTAAAGTCAGAGTTGTAAATGTACAAAGCACATTGAATAAATGTACACATATGTAAATGTGTAATCCTAGCATGTAAAAAACCACTTCAGATGTCCGTTCTCATCCTCCATGGTCTGGATGGTCTGAGACCCACCTCTGGTTTCTTGGTCTAGTGCTGCTGGCAGTAAGCCAAATGTCCAGGTTGTGCAGTGAGGTGTATTTTGTGGATGGTCTGTGCTGCTGAGTTTGCTTCTTGATGAAAAGCCACCAAGTCTGTCGAGACAGTCACTGGTGTACAAGGAGACTCTATGTTCCTGTTAGCTGAGTCTTACTCACTGTGGTCTGGTGTCTCTGGGAAATAAGAGGTTCATCAGACAGCTAGTGTCACGGTTTGTTTTGTTTTGTTTTGTTTTTCAAGATATTTGGATGTTAAGGTATCTTCACAGAGTGCACACACACTCATTTATACTTACACACAAATTCAAGAAAAATGTTTCCCATCGCCTCATAATGACAAACTTCATGGAGCTAAACAAATAATAGATTATGGAGACAAACGCAATTATTCACCATAGTTTTAATTACACAGAAGAAATAGCTGTTGATTCAAGCTTTGATGCAAGCATTATGTCCACAGTTCAGACAAAAATGGCAAAGAACACTGAACCAGACGTCACCAGCTCAGATTACAAGTGAAGAAACTGATAAGCTAATTTTGGCAGGAGCACGGGTAACTCAGGATCCTAAATTGGCATATAGATGTCTGCATCACAAATCTCTCCTGCAGGACGGAATGCTGCAGGCAACTGACACTAAGAACCATCCAAGGGAAGCTTCCTTGGTTACAAGACCATCAGACTGGTTAGAAGGAAGAGTGGCACTAACATATTTTTCTGATATGTTGGACTCCGATATCTTGCTTTTTTTTATTTGCAATTTAAAATATGCCGTGGTGGGGGCTCCTGGGTGGCTCCCGTGGTGAAGCGTCTCTTGATTTTGGCTCAGGTCATGACCTCATGGTTCAAGAGTTCAAGCCCTGTGTCGGGATCTGTGTGGGCAGTGTGTGGAGTCTGCTTGGGATTCTCTCTCTGTTTCTCTCTGCCACTTCCCATGCTCATGTACACGTGCTATCTCAAAATAAATACATAAACTTAAAAAAAAAATACACACACACTGTGGTATTTCTCCTACATATAAACATCAGGGCTTCTGAGTTTTTTTAAGTAGTCTCCATGCCCAGTGCAGAGCCCAACTTGGGGCTTGAATTCTTGACCTGAGGTCATGACCTGAGCTGAAATCAAGAGTCAAACACTCAGCCTATTGAGCCACCTAGGCACCATGAATGTTTTTAAATAATGCTCCAAGCAGGGTCTCCTGGTGGCCCAATTGGTTGGGTATCAGGCTTCAGCTCAGGTCATGATCTCGGAGTCTCTGGGTTCAAGCCCCATGTTGGGCTCTGTGCTGACAGTTCAAAGCCTGGAGCCTGCTTTGTGTTCTGTGTCACCCTCTCTCTCTGCCCCTCCCCTGCTTGCGCTTTGTCTCTCGCTCTCTCAAAAATAAACATTAAAAACATTTAAATAATGCTTCAAAGGAAATAATAATGGTATAAAACAAATTGTAAGGTGACCTTGAGAAAGTCTAGGAACAAATTCCCCGTAGTACATACTTTTCAATATCTGACTAGTGATTTTTTTTGTTTGTTTTAATAACACTGGGAACGATAGAGGCATTGACAAATATGGCAAATATCTTGAAAGGCTGCTGTAGTGCTGTAGGGTCATCATGCCATCCCCTGGAGATGTCAAGTTCAAAATCGCTGCCACCTGAGTAAAAGTTTGTGTGAGTGAGTGAGTGTGTGTGTGTGTGTGTGTGTTCCATCTTGACCTTCCCTCTGCCTCTTAAAAATCAGGGATATTTCCTTGTATTCACCCATTCATTCAGTTCAAAGTACAACTGAATTTTGCTGTAAAGATATTTAGTGCATATAATTATATACAACTAAACTAAGTTCCATTATACTATAAAATCCAGAATAGCAAAACTTCTAATTGCTTCCTATTGTATGTAGAATAAATTTAAAAAGAAAACATCAACTCCAGAGCATGGCCCACAAGGGCCTCTATGAGTCTCCATGTTCACCTCTCCCACCTCCATTCATCTCCTTCCCCATACTGTATCAACAGTGGCTTTCTTCCCGTCTGTGGAACACGCAAGTCTTGTTCTCCCCTCGGGCTTTTTGTTCTTCCAGTGTTCCCTTTCCCCTGAACTCTGCGTGACTGGCTGCTTTTCAATGTTTTGTTTTTGGCTCAGAAGTGACTCCCCAGAGAGTTTAGTTGGTAGAATTGTGTGGGTTGAAACTTGCTTTGTTCAGTGGGCTTGGCCAATTTTAAAGCATTAAATGGTTTAATTAAACACGTTCAGAGATACCACTCTGTCAGTCTACACAGCCTTTCTCTAGGCCATAAGCCATTTGTAGTAGCGTGTGTTAGGGTAACACTACCAGCTGTAAGAGAGAAACTCCATATTCTCAGTGGCTTATGGTCCTACAAGTTTATTTCTTGTTCATGTCACAGTGCAGTGTGTATTTCTGATTGGTTGGCTTCTGTGTGCTCATTTAGGGACCTAGGCTTGTCCCATCTGTGGCTCTCCCTACCTCTAGAAATTTGGTTCTCCTAACCATATCATCTTCTCTCTCATCCATTCCATCCAGTCTCATTCCATTGGCTAAATTAAATCACCCAGGCTACATGTTACTGCCAGAGAGCTGGGAGGGGAAGTAGTCCAGCTGTGAGCCAGGAGAAAAGGAAATGGGATTTGGGAAGACCGTTGAATGAATCAAACAAGGAGGCCATTAGACTGAGGTGGCTGTAATGCCATGATGGTCTACATCAGCAAACCAAAAGTCCAAGCCTGTAGTTTCCTCAAGGTTATGAAATCAAAACACTAAGGATGACCAATCACAGACAGCTGCTATAGCCAATCAAATAATTTCCTTCCACCTTTTCTCTGTATGCCTTCCTCCTGGCTCCTGTTGGAAGAATGCTCCTAATCATTTCCTGTTAGGTGCTGCCCCCATTGGGACGGATTTTTGCTCACATAAACTCTTAATAATTTTAATACCTCAGTCTATCTTTCAGCAACACACAGCATAACCCTTCAGGAAAGACTGTCCTCTTTCCCCCACCTCCAGCAGTGCCCCAAAGGCCTGTTAAGGAATCAGAACTTTTGTTTAGGAGTCTCTTCTGATTCCATTAGCTCTGTTTCTCTGGAATTTTCCTTCTAGCCCCGGGAAAACCCTGTTTTCATTCATTTTTCTTTAAGCCAGGCAGTGTTCTTAATGTCCTTATCAAGTGGTACTTTTATTGTTCCTGAGCCTCTGATATTGATTCCCTTAGTCTTGGTCCATTTCCCATTGCTCATAGTCATGTGACAGATTATGTCTGATGTGTATTTCCTCATTCTGGACTCATGCTATCCATGTCTGCATAGCTTCGCACAGTCCTCTCACCCCTCTAATTCTCTGTACCAGGTCATCTGCATTCGGTTCATTCTATCTTTTGTGCAGTATCTCCTTTGGGGGATTTTCCATATACTTCTTCACATTCGCTGCATCGCCATTTTCCCTAGGAAATCTGGACAATACCTTAACACTCTTTTTTACATTGACAATTGACCATCACGTTGTGGAGAGTTTCCCAGAACCGTTTATTAAAGCATGCTCTTAGAAGAGCAGCATGGCAAAATCATGTAGGGGAAGTGGTATGTGATTTTGGATTAAATAGATCTGGATTTAAATCCATATTCTAATTTATTAACTGACTCATCCCATGGACATGATGATAATATTCACAGATTTTTTGTGAGGATAACAGAGTGCTTAGCAAATAGTAGCATCTCAAACATTAATGGGTAGGCACGTTACCCTCATTTATTATTTCTATTCATAGATGGGAACTGGGATGGATAATGAAATATCTAGCAAAATGAAACAAATGACTAATTTGAGTTGATAGTGGCAGGTAGTCTCTGAATGAAACATTTGCCTTGCACAATGTGGAGTGGAGACTCAGGAGTTAGTTCATGAGGTCTGCATTCAGACAATAGTAGACTAGGGGAAATCTGAGTCACCATCTACAACTGTATGGGCTGTGCACTGCACAATTCAAGTGGGTGCCACTTTCACAGCTAATGATGTAAATGACACTTTTGGGAGATATTTAGTGAAACGGTCCTGGGGAATATTGATTGGATTTGGTTGAAATCACTTTCTTGATTTCTTTCATTACAACTTTGAGAAATAAGATTTTCCAGCTATATGATTTAAATTAAGCTCCACTTAGTTATCCTTGTTCTGGTTTTAAAAATATAAAATAGATGACCGTAACAGAGCATCGAAAAGTTAACATATGTGCAAATTATTTTAAACATTATTTAACTAAATTTAATTTTCAAACTCGATAGAAGAGGCTGTCAGTTTAATACAAACTCCTGGTCAAGTGGAAAAGAAAATGAGAGTGTTTTGTTCTTAGTAATTCCTTGATTCTTGATATTCTGTGAAAACAAGACATAGAAAGGTTGATATTCATCATCAGGCTCAACGAACAAAACGTATTTTCCTCCTTTTGCCTGCTCATTCTAATTTACTCCACTTGGGGCTCCCCTATAGCACAGATGTGATCTTCCAGGCCTACTTAGACAAGTAACGTGCAGGAATATGTTTTAGATTTACAGATATTAGTGTACTGTAAGTACCATGAAAAGGACAGTTGTTCACTTGAAATTTTAAGTTCTCACCAGAATAACTGGTATGGATTTATATAGTAACTGTGCCTGACACCATGCCATGAATGTTTTATAGATTTTTGATGTAGTCCAAAGAAAACAAATTACAACAAATCCCTCCTGCATTGTCAATTAGGTGAGCAGCTGTAACTGCTAAAAGGCGAGGTCCTTGGAGAGCCATTGCCTGTGTTACCAAAATTAAAATTGGGCTGGATGTTTGGGGCTCCCTGCTCAAATTCTCTAATTACATTTACCAAAGCAAATCATTTTTTGAAAACATGGGTGCTGTTTTATTGGCCAAGATTTGGAAAATCTTATCTAACAGTCCAGTAAGGATGAAGGCAAAATGATTAAATGTCAGTTGCTGTGATTTTTGTACTTGAGGTGTCCAGGTTCTTTGGGGGGTGTTCCTATTTTAATTTTCTTGGCCCAACTAAAATGATCTTGCCCCTATTAATGTTGGTTTAGCTTTTTGGCTCACCCTCTGACATTTTTACCATCCCCAGGTGTCTGACTCTATCTTTCAGATTTAATTTAACTGGAGAAGAGATGAAATAACTTGAAAATGGCCTTGTTAGCTTCATACGCTATCAAATTAATGAAAGGTCTTGTGTGCAGCCCTCCCACTCCCCACATTTGTATTAGGAATGAGGTTTTCTTTGTCTGGCTTGGAGTGGTGTGTGTTCTGGCCTTGGCCAAGCTCTTCATTTTCTAAATAGAAACTTAATGCACGTAAAATTAACGACAAATCTGATTATGGTGATTTGCATAAATTAGAAGACATTTTTATTAATTTCCAAGGGCTTATCTCTACAAGAGAGGACATATAAATTTGGATGCCAATTAAGCCAGGATTACCTTTGTTAATGAATATAAGCACGCGTTAAGCTTTCTAATGAAGAGGAGGGTGCACACTTACGGGTGAAGACACCATAGTGTAGGTGCTGGCAGAAATTGCAAAGTTGTGTTGTGGTACCTTGCAGCACAAGGATGGCTCACTTATATTAAGGATAATCCTGTCAGTCTAGTGTCTTTGTTTTTGTTTGTTTTGTTTTGTTTTGTTTTCAGAACACCACGAAAAAAAAAAAATCAGAGCCCTCTTTCCTTTGAAGGAAGATGGATTTGAAAGGAAAAGAGTGTCTCCTGTTCCTGGTAAAATATTAACATTAATCACTCATTCTAAGGAGAAATCAGTCTGCATTCTTAACTGACTGCTGAGTACAATGATCATGCTCTTCAATTGGCCAACATTTTATTTTACGTTTTTATTTTTTTAAGTTTATTTATTTATTTTGAGAGCGAGGGAGCAATGAGGGGTAGAGAGAGAGGGAGAGAGAGAGAATCCGAAGCAGGCTCCGGGCTATCAGCGCAGAGCCCACCATGGGGCTCACTCTCACCAACTGTGAGATCCTGACCTGAGCTGAAATCAAGAGTCAGATGCTCAGCTGACTGTGCCACCCAGGTGCCCCTCAATTGGCTCTAATTTTAGGTACACTTCTTTCTGTTTCTTCTGCCACTGTCATGGTTTCTCAGCATTATTGGCCATCAGCATGGTATTGATACTATGGTGAGAGATGAGGAAAGCTTGGAGCAGGTCAAAAGCAAAGACATTCAAGAAAATGATAGGACGTAGAAAAGACTGCAGGGACAGTCCTGAACAGAATTTTGAAGAAGGTAAAATTTACTCCTAGGATTTAATCTTTTCTTTCTTTTCTTTTTCCTTCTTTTGCTTTTCCTACATACCCATGTGTTTCACCTTCTTTCTACATTTCTTTTACTATTTCTTTTTTCTTTTTTTCTTTTTTTTTTTTTTTTTTTACTTCTAAAGTATCATGGCTATCCTCTCTAAATTCTTAGGTCTGCTCACATAGGAGTGACCTATGCTCTGAACCTCTTGTCATCTCTCTCCTTCCATCAAACCTACTTGTTTTGTAGGATGCCTGGGTGGCTCAGTTGGTTAAGTGTTCAACTTCAGCTCAGGTCATGATCTTGTGGTTTGTGAGTTCGAGCCCTGCGTCGGGCTCTGTGCTGATGGCTCGGAGCCTGGAGCCTGCTTCACATTCTGTGTCTTCCTCTCTCTCTCTGCTTCTCCCCTTCTCATTCTCCATCTCTCTCAAAAATAAATAAACATTAAAAAAAAAAAAACCTACTTGTTTTGTAGCCCAGGGTTTGCTAAAGTTAAGTGACTGGTTAATCTGATTAATCTGATGAACAGAGTCAGAGCAAATACTGGTGGTTAGAATGAGGTAGAGAGCGTTACTCGTTGAAAGTAGCTGCAAATTGTCACACCATAAACACACAGGCCTACGTCTGCTGTTCAAGTTCTTAACACATTCAAGATACTGTGGCTTTAGACAAGTCATTTAAGTTCTCTCAGCTTCATTTTCTGTATCCATAACATGGGGCTAATGGACAGATTCAAGACCCTATAATAACTAACACTTGAGTGTTTGCTGTATGCTAGGCATGTCCTAAGGCCTTTATAACTATTAATGCACCTTCTCACTGACTCTCCAAAACAGAGCATTACTTGGCCTGTTTTATAGATGAGGAAGAAAAGAGAGATATTGATTAATAAAACTATTACCTCTCTTGCCTGAATTATTGCAATAGATTTCTGAGCAGTCTCCCTATTTCCATCCTTCTCTGTGTTCAGCCTATTCTGAGTCACAACTGGCAAAATGATCCTGTTGAAACTCGAGTCCGATCTTTCACTCCTCTGCACAAAACGTTCTGGTGGCTTCTCATCTTACCCAGAGTAAAAGCCAAACTCTACTGCATATTCTACAAAGTCCTTGTGATGGGCTTGCGTCTCTGACCTCACCGTATTCCAGCCTTTCTCTTGGTGGTTCCACTCAGTTCCACTGGCATCCTGCACCTTCCCTGTTCCCCTCCTCTAGGGCCTTTATGCTGGCTATTTCTTCTTCCTGCAGGCTCTTCCCTCAGTTTTCTCCACAGCTCCTTTCCTCACCTGCTTTTCTCAAAGTCACCTTTAGTAAGCCTTACCTGGTCACCTTATCTGAAATTACAGCCCCCCGCGACCTCCAAATGCTTCTTCTCTTCCTTCTCTGCTTTTCACTTTTTCACTTCAGCACCTGGGTGTTGCCTAAGCTCTCACTGGCCTAAGCTGAGAAACTTGGAGGGCTTGATTCCCTGTCTGTTGCCAAAGCCTTGACTAGGGATGTAGGACTCACAGAAGGGTAGACCAAGATTCCCTCCAACCAATGTTTTTCTTTTGTCTCTCTAATATCCAATCACATACAGAATGGTGTGGGTAAAGTCTAGCTCAGGGGTAGACCAGACTCTGACTCACAGATGCTATGAGAAAGTCTACCAGCAATTATAGCTGCCACTCCCCTCCGCTTTCTATTCTTGTTCTTTCTCTGCCTTCCTTCCCCTTCTCTTCTTTTCCTTTCCAGCCTGTTTTCCCAGTTCTCCATCTGTCCCACAGCCTGAGGGCGGCACTCCTGGTTTTTGCCTCAGCCTCCAAGTGAACAGACTGTTGATCTAATCAACCCTCCCCAAACCCTTCCCAGCTCTGAAATCCTATATCTGAAGTCTGAAGTACTTCTACATTAATAAACTGCTATGTTCACACTATGTGGGGGTTCAGGTGCCAGACTCAAGACTGAAACCAAGGGAAAGAAAGAAAATCGGAAGACCAGACAGTGGTCAGAAATGCAACAGACTAAAGCCTGGATAACAGTGGCTTGTTACTTCTGTCACTGGGTGGTCTGCTCCCCACAGCCTTACCTGGGGCCCAGAGGCACTCAATCACACAGCCTGTTCTTATTTTCAGGGGTCTTTGTATTGCATATTTCACTCACTGAGGATTTCCTCTCAGGCTCAAGTCATCTTATAAGGGCCCTTTGCCCAGCCTGGTATTCATGAAGCTGTGTATGTGCCTCCAACTGTTTACCCTCCTGGGCCCCAGTGCTTGCTTAGTGGACTTTTTGGTCTAGTTATTCAACAGTCTATAAACCATTAACTTACAGCTGTATTAATGTTGTAAGAATTCCTAGGATTCCCAGAAAAAAAGGCTTTATTTACAACAGTTGCAAGTTTAGGCATTAAAAAAAATTTTTTAACACTTATTTTTGTGAGAGAGAGTGAGAGAGACTAAGCACGAGCAGGGGAGGGGCAGAGAGAGAGGGAGACACAGAATCTGAAGCAGGATTCAGGCTGTGAACTGTCAGCACAGAGCCCAATGCTGGCCTTGAATCCATGTGAGATCATGACCTGAACCAAAGTCAAACGCTAACCTGACTAAGCCAACCAGGCACCCAAGCAAGTTTAGGCATTTTTAAGGAAAAAGTATCTTAAAACATTCTTAGGAAATCCGGCTTAGATATTTTTAGGGAAATGTTTCAGGTGTAGCAGTATGCAAAAAAAAAAAAAAAAAAAAAAAAAAGTTACAGCAAGTCCATATGCTTTTTAAAATATTGAGCGTGTTTTGGGGCACCTGGGTGGCTCAGTCAGTTGAGAATCCAACCCTTGATCTCAGCTCAGGTCTTGATCTCAGGGTTGTGAGTTCAAGCCCTGTGTTGCGTTCTGCACTGGGCGTGAAGCCTACATTAATTTTTTTTTTTTTTTTTTGATCGAGTGTGTCTTAAACATCAAGTAAAGGAGTCAATGATCTGATTTAATCTTTCTTAGAGAGTGGGAGACCCCTTCATTTGTGACCTTCTGGTGTTGCTTTAAGTCTCTTTGCATGAAAACTTCCCTTCCCGCCACAAAAGACTGGCCGCCCTGGCACTCCTGAAGCCTTACTCCATGTAAAAGTGGTGTGAATGTTATTTATTGGCCATGGAATAAAGTCCTGCTGATCTTGGTGATGGTCCAGGATCATTTATGTTTCAGACTGTTCTTCTGATGCATCCTCATAGTAACTCATCTTACAGATGAGAAAACAGAGACCATGGTAAGTACCTTCTATAAAGTCACCCAGATAGTTAGAAGTACAGCTACCTTTCACCTAAGTTACAAACAAACAAAATCCTGTGTGTTGGTTCGTTTTTGGCCTTACACTAAAATTTTCTTGTGGCTTCTAGTTATATATTAGGAATTTCAGAAAAATTCCTGTCTAAGGAATTTTTTTGTCTCAGCCCTCCTTATATCTGGGTCTTTCCTATTTTTCTCCACTTCCCTTTTTTCCAGGCCACATAGTGTAGCAGAAAGAGAAAGGACTTTGGAAATGGGCAAAGTTTATTCAGTTTTCATTATACAACTTGCTAAAGATAAAAGGTGAGGCAAATACATTAGTCTCTTGAGCCTCAGTTGCTCATGTTTAAAAAAATAATAGCTCTTTCTTAGAGTAGCTGTAATGATTAAATACAATAATGCGTGTGAAACTTCATTATTCTAGCCCTTCTTAAATTGCCTAAAGCTTCTACTTTGTATGGTATTTTATTCAATAGAACATATATCTACTTCAAAAATCCTAAGAAATAATATAAATCACTGCTGAAGTGTTTAAAAGAGAAAGGAAAGAAAAGGAAAGGAGTAATCTATTCAACATTTATCAAAACTTCTTAAAGATTCTCTTTTCCCTCAAATTATGATTCACAGTGCAGCTACCCCAACTCTGTCCAAAAATATTAATTCTTCATTATTGTTCTCTCTCCTGAATGTCTACCCCAGGGCCACATTACCTGGTCCTGCAGGATGACAGTTCTGTTGTCTGAGCTTTGATAAGGAGATATTGCCTCAAATTATTTCTAAATCAGTCTTGCTGGGACAAATAAATGCAACAGCAAAAATCTTCACATTTCTCCCCTTCCTCCCCATTGCTTCTTCCATCCATCCCTTCTTCCTTCGTTATTTCCTAAACAAAAGAGATTTTTATTCCTCAAAGCTAATATTTTGTTGAAGACTGGGTAATAGCATTTTCTTCTTTTTGTCTTCTATTTTACGGTTACCAGTGTCTAATTTTTTAAATGCTTATTTATTTTTTTATTTTTGAGAGAGCACAAGAAGGGGAGGGGCCAAGAGGGGGGGAACAGAGGATCTGAAGTGAGCTCTGCACTGACAGCACAGAGTCCCATGCACGGCTCAAACTCACAAACCACGAGATCAGGACCTGAGGCAAAGTCAGATGCCCAACTGACTGAGCCACCCAGGTGTCCCAGAATTGTGTCTAATTTTTCAAATTGTGAGCTCTTTGATCTAGTTAGGAATGCTTTTGGCTACAAGTAACAGAAAATTTGACTCAAGGTGCTTAAACAGAGGTTTGTTTTCCTTACCCGCGAAATGTCAAGATGAAAGAAACCAGCCTTTGGCATTTGTCCAGCAGCTCACTCTTTGTAGAGCCAAAGCCTCTGCTCTAGTTAAGTCTTTTCATTTCATCAAGAAAGCTTTTCCAGAAATCTGAGCAGTTTTTTGTTTTTGTTTTTCCCTTAAATCTCACTGGTATGGACTCCATCCAAGGCAACCCCAAACTTGAGGGAGGGATGAAAATTGAGATTAGGCCTTCAATTTGCCTTACTCCTTGAAGACAGAATAGGTGTCTTGTTCAGGCTTTCCTCACTGTGCCCAGTGAGGGCCACCACTTCTAGAACATAGATAGTACTCAAGACATCTGTTAAATTGGCAAATGTATGAATAAATAAAGAATGGATTAATGAATGACTTTTCAGTTGCTGAGGGCACAAAAATCCTTAGGCAGTACTCCTTCCAAGACTTATGCAGTCAAAATGTGATACAGAGAATTTTCCATGCTGAAAATGAGGAAAGAGTGATTGAGATAATCCGCTCTTTGATTTTTAGAAACTCTTCAAAGGGCTAGGAAAGATTCAAAGGACCTACTATGCTTTTTGGTAGTTGTACTTGCCGCAGAATGAGGAAAAATGATTCCAAAGAAATCTGGAGGTATCATTGACCAGAAATTAATAAAATTATGGCTTTCTGTTTTGAGCTGCTTTTAAAGACTTCTTTGTTTTCAACCTAAAAGTTTTAAAGTCCTAGAACAGATGAAAAGGTGGTAGAAAGTTATAACAGAGTGAAGGCCTCAGTAGAAATGTCCACATGAGGTCAATCCCACTTGGCTTTATCAGTAAAGTCCTTGACTCTTAGAAAGATCTCTTCATTCACAGGCAATACTCTCCTGGGGAGTAGACAGGTGTACCTTTCGTGGACTAGCTTCATTCCCACGTTTGTTTTATGTTTTCATAAACATAGGTTCTCTTTCTTTTTTTCCTCATTTCTTGTTTTTTGTGTCTTGAGAAACTGTCTTAAATCCATCATGAATAGGCAGCAGTGATCATGTGTGACGATCTTTTCTATGCCCATTTCTGAAATGCTGTAATGACTTTCACTTTTAAATAAGCATGTTCAGCAACAGTCACAAAATTTGAGACAGAACTGAGAGTGTTAAAGATTGCACTTGACACTGTATAGCAACCAACTGGAATTTAAATTAAAACTTAAAAAAAAAAAAAAAGATTGCACTTGAAAACATATCCAGGCTTCTTTGAAGTGTGTGACACATTGTAAGTTCACTGCCAAGCTATGAATTTAAGCACCTCATATGGTGTTCATATTTATGATGGTTGAATCTGTCTTTTACAATTGCCACCCCACCTCCCCCAATACTAACCCTAGCATTGCTTGGGCAATTAAAGAATTATGATTATTCTCTCATTTGAATTTTTGCCTTCAATTTGCTGTATAAGAAAATAAGAAATCTTTTCATTTTGTAGGACTTCGATGAGACTTAATAAAACAAATGAGATATAAATGTTGCTTTTCTTTCTTTTTTTTAATGTTTTTATTTAATCTTGAGAGAGAGAGAGAGCGGGTGAGAGCGAGCATGAGCAGGGGAGGGTCAGAGTGAGAGGGAGACACAGAATCCAAAGCTGGATCCAGGCTCGGAGCTGTCAGCACAGAGCCTGACACAGGGCCTGAACTCATGAACCATGAGATCATGACCTGAGCTAAAGTCAGATGTGCAACTGACTCAGCCACCCAGGTGCCCCTAAATGTTGCTTTTCATTACTGCTTATTAGATAAGAAATGAATCTAGCCAAAGCCTTATTTTACAAAGAGCTAGTCTTGGGAGCAATGCTTCATTTAGTGTAAATTGTGAAGTGAGTAGTACTGAAAACTTAACAGTTGGCTTACCAATTGATGCACAAAGAAAAATTATTACAACACCTTAATGGCTGGCAGATGCCCTGGGTAGGAAAATAGATGCCTTTTTTTTTTTTTGTTTCACAGTGCCGTCTTTGCTTTTCATGTTGAGTGATTTTTTTTTTTTTTTAATTCTTGACAGGGCTGTGTATACATGAATCCAACTGATTATTTATTTATGACAAGGAGAATGTCAAATAGGGAAGGGGAATCTATGCAATAGAAGGAAGAAAATGAGGGTTGATTGAAATGGAATGAATTGTTTGTTCTAAGAGGGAAACTAAGGAAATGTTTTGAAGAGTGAACACAAAGGAAATGCTATCAGGATTCTAGAAATCTGTTTCATGGTGGAACTCCTTTGGGCCCTGCATTTAAATCCCTCTGTTTTCAATTTAGACATCAAAGTTTGGGAGTCACCATCTTATGTGAGACTTACTAGTGTACCGTGACACATTGGAAAGCCCTATTGAGACCAGCTGGTGAAGCTTGTGTGGTCTCCTCGTCCTTACTCTTTTGAGTCTAGCCTGAGTGTTAGAGAATGTATGATAATCTATACTATTCATCCAGCTCCACAGTCAGTGAGAAAGAGGAATTCTCTTTGTGGATTTTGTTATAAACCTCTAGAATACAAATACAAACCCTTAATGAAATAATGAATGTGAGCAAACATCTTCAGTGGTTGCTAACCTCACAGCAGGGGGAGGGGGCAATAAAAAATTAGGTGACTCCTGTTAGAAGTCTACAATACCACCTATAAAATATTTTTGTCAAAAAGATATCAAAGTTTTGTCAAATCAGGCTTTAGGTTGAACCTAGTAATTTATAGTGAATAGAAGGGAAAGAGGAATATATACAAAGGCAGCATGGGGATTTATTCGTCAAAATTCAGAATGTGAGAAAGTCTATAGGACAAACAATCTGGTTTCCTTGGCACATAAATTGCAGGGGGAAAAGGGGGGGAAACTATAAATGAAAAGAGACAATAAATATCAAACAAAAACCATGTATGCACCTCCTTGTTTGGAGTCTTATTTGAACAAGCAATTGTTTTGTTTTTTTGTTTTTAATGGATACATATGGGGAAATATGAATGTTGACTGGTTATTTGATGACATTAAAAATTATCAGCAATGTTTATGTTAGTGATGGTATGGAAATAATATTTTAGAAGTCTTTACCTTTTAAAATGTCTGTGATTTGCTTCAAAACAATTTGGCGAATGTTAGATGGGTGGTTTAAATGAAACAAGATTGTCCATGAGTTGGTAATTAATGCATTTGGTAATGGGGGTTTATTGTACTCTTCTATTTTTGTTTGAATTTTCCTAAGTCAAAAGTAAACAAGCAAATTAAAAAATTCCCACAATGCAAAAACACAGATCTTTGTAAGAACTCACTTCTATTCTGACAATTTCAAGGTTGGATGAGGAGTGCTGTCTTCCTCTGAACTTTTCCTGATGCCCTTGTGCTGAATTATTTGGCTTTCATTTGCATCAGCCCAGTGCTCTGTGTTTATTGCTCTTGTTTTGACACCATATTGTAATTCCTTAGTCACCTGTGGCGTAGGACAATATTTTCAAACGAGCTTTTTGTTTCCATATTTATTTTTACCTTTTGGCTAGCTAAGCAATTGATGCCTTGCTGCCTCAGGGAAGGGGATGATGGAGTGGATACAGAGAAAAAGAAGTTGATTGTTGACCTTTGAGTTCCAAAGCCCGGGCATATCATGGGAATAAGAAGTACCCACATAGAGATGAGAGATGTGATAGAAGTGATGAGTTAGACAAGAGGTCACTAGTAGCAGGGATTCCCTGAGCTGGAGTGTGGGGGACAGAGGCAAGATGGAGGGCATAACCTAGTGGGAGACAGATCCCTCATGGGATCTAGGATGAGGGACCAGGTCTGGGGAGTGCACACACACACACACACACACACACACACACAGGTCCAGAGTTAGTCTCCAGTGAAAGTGTGCTCACCTTGACCATCTACCTAGAATGAGTCCTAGTTGGCACCAGTACCAGAGAGCTGTGAAAGCTGAGTTCACAGTCTTAGATGGGCCACTCCAGTTTGGATTGTATATCACCATAGCGATTTCCCTCATTAGTACTGGTGTCTGTTAATGTGGTGAAGAGGTGGAGATGGAGGGAATATGACCTGGTGGGAGACCAAGACAGACGGGATCTGGAGTTGTGGGATAAACATTAACAAACTCGGAAGTACACCCAAGAAGTAGCAAACAAGGGCCACAATATCACCCTTCTTACTGATAAATCATGGGTTGGAGAGGTAGAATACAGATTACAGAACCCAAGATGAGATAGATATACCTCCTCTCCCCACAGGCAGTGTTTGGTGAAGGTGGGTTCTCCCTCTGGGAGACAGTGGGATGTCCCATGAAGTTTTTCTGCAGCTCCCAGTACTCCTCCTGGTAAACAGGTTTGCTCCCAAGAGGAAAAAGGGAGATGATATGAGCATGGTCACTTTATTCTCCCAATTTTATCAGATAGGGAAATGACTACACTTACCCATCTGATAAAATTGAGTGGGAAAACTGACAGAGTTACTTCAGTTGTGGTGCTTTCAATATTAAAGGAAACATCAAGAATATGAAAGAGATTGTCCCTTCAGAACTAGCATGTCACTAATTGATCGTCTGGTGGAGTGATACCCATCTGCGCAAGACTTTGCTCAGTACCCAGTCAATTGATCCAATGGGTCAACCACCATCTCAAATCTCAGGACCTTTGGAAGTGCTGCAGTGGAGACTGTGAATGTTAACCCCCAAAAGGGCAATGGTGGCTGTAGGTAAAACCTTGAACTTTCCCACTTATCCGTGAAAGTGGTGGAATAAATTTCGATCATTTATTTCTTTTTTTTTTCCCCTTCACGACAAATGTGTTTTTGAGGGCAAGGATCAGACTTTATTCAAACTTGTATTAGTGTCTACCAAGAAGTAAGGACTTGATAAAAATTTACTGAATTGAATCATAGTAACATTTCATTAATGAAATTTTTAGCAACCAAACAAATATCTTGACAGCTGAGATCAGGTTCATTTGTCTTATGAATTAATCCCACAGACAAGTATAACTGCACATCTACTCACTTCTAGATAACCATCTATTACTAATTTTATCAGTAAATCTTTTTTAAAAAATTTTTTAAATGTTTATCTTTGAGAGAGTAGTTTTATCAGTAAATCTTCAAAACAATTACTGTCTTGAGATGTTAATGACTATTTCTCTTAAGTAATTGAATAGTTAACAGAGGCTATAAATTTATCAATATTTCTTCCATTCATGCCATGGAGTTATGAAAATTAAGCAATGTAAGCATTTTAGCCATGTTTCTAATTCAGTGTAGTATCAGCCAATAAATCAGTCCTGAAACCATTCATTTCATGTTACTCTTAGAATTGATACATAATTTTATCAACTTAGAAAAACATAGTGCTTAACTATCAAATATTTTAGGTTGTGAAAGCTCTCGTGTATGTATTTAATCTTGTAGTAGAAATTTATTGGTGGTTGACCAATCAGTACCAACACCCCTTCCTACTTGTGTCCTGATTGTATTTAGGAGACTTATTTCTTTCCATTCTGTTCTGTCTCAATATGCTGGTAAACCCAGGTACTTGCTCTGCCATTATGGACTGAAAGATGATTCCTGGGGGTTCCTTATATCAGATCTTTTTTCTTATCACTCAAGGACCACCAAGAGGTAGGCACATGATATTATTAGGGTCTCCTGCAACTTTGCATAGTCATGTAATTATACAAAGTTGGAATAAAATATTAGAGCTTCTGAATGGCAATGGTACCATCTGAGCAAGGTTGAAAGTAGTTTCTGCTGAAAAGAGTCACCTGGAGTCACCTGGTTCTATTTCAAGACTGGTTTTTCATCTCTTCCTTCCAATTTGTAGGCCTCCTCCCCCCACCAATCCCTTCAACTAATCCTTCCCTTTTTAAAAATTTCTGCCAAGATGATTTCTATTGCCTGCTACCATAGAACCTTCGCTGATTCTCAGCTTGAGAGAAAGCATCACGAAGTGGAAGAAACCTTGAGCTAAGAAGGAATATGAATTGTAGTTGTTGTTTTGTAACTAACTTTTGTGGAGACCCAGGAGAAATTTCCTAACCTTTTTGGACTTTAATTTCCTCATTAATGAGGGTGATAGGCCAGATAACCTCAGTTTTTTTTTTAAGAGTATTTAAAAAAAAATTTTCCAACATTTATTATTATTTCTTTTTAATTTTTTTTTTAACGTTTATTTATTTTTGAGACAGAGAGAGACAAAGCATGAACAGGGGAGGGTCAGAGAGAGGGAGACACAGAATCTGAAACAGGTTCCAGGCTCTGAGCTGTCAGCACAGAGCCCGACGCGGGGCTGGAACTCATGGACCGCAAGATCATGACCTGAGCGGAAGTCGGCCGCTTAACCGACTGAGCCACCCAGGCACCCCAGACATTTATTATTTTTTTAAGAGTATTAAAAAAATTTTTTTCCAACATTTATTTTTTTTGAGAGACAGAGACAGAGTATGAGCGAGGGAGGGCCAGAGAGAGAGGGAGATGCAGAATCTGAAGCAGGTGCCAGGCTCTGAGCTGTCAGCACTGAGCCCAGCACAGGACTTGAACCCATGACCTGTGAGATCATGACCTGAGCTGAAGTCAGATGCATAACCAAGTGAGCCACCCAGGCACCCCAAGGCTCAGGTTTTAAAAGCCCAGTTCCATGACTGATGTTGTTATTGGTTAGTAACCATGATGAAGAAATAACAATGTTCTAATTGAAGGAAGAATTTTATAGATGTTTCACTTGATGTTTTAACACACGAGGTGCTGTAAATATTCCAGATATGTTAATCCTTGACTGAGCATTTACTCTGTAGGTCATCTCTTGGGTGGGGTGACTCCAGATATTGGAACAGATTCCTACAACAGAGAGAGTAAAGGGGCATGTGACTGCCTGTTCGTGGAAACTATTACCTCAGCTCATTGGGGTGTTTATGATAGAGCTAGTCTTAATGATGACTGAGAGGATTGGCGTTAGATCCAGAGAGAAGGAAATGCTGACATATTACATTAAAGTTAAAATTAAACTTATTCAGCAGATATTTACCATGGGTGAGGCACACCATCTTTCAGAGGGCTCAAGCCTGTTGTAAATTTGAAATACATACACGCAGTCTCTGGTTTGGGAGTGGTTGTGACTGAATGCTTCCTAACATTTCTGAGTTTTTCCTTGTTTCTGGTTTTGATCAAATTTGGACTATTTCAATGTGGATTAGCACTTTAAATGACCCACTGATGATACAAACACCAACAGCCAGTTGCCTCAGATCTAAACTGACTTTGTGGTTATTACCCCTGACCTGTATTTCACAACTCTATAATTCAGTAGATTCTATTATAGCAACACAACATCTAAAGGAAGTTTGACAATTATCTAGATATTCTAATGATTCCTACCATCAATTTGGATACTATAAAATACTTGTAAAATCTACTTTGAGCTTACAGCAAATAACCTTTTTGTAGTTTGCTTGACTACCAAGATCAAAGTGTATCTAATTCATTTGGCCTTGTATGAATACCTGGTCCATAGAACTGATGGACCACTTGGCTTAGAGTCTTACGTGACATATTTAATTCAGCCAAGCTAATGATTTTTCACTTCTCAAATTCCTGCAGTGGCTTTCCATCTCATTCAGAATAAAAGCCAAAAGTTGTGGAATAGACTATAGGACCCCATGATCCTATAGTCTGGTCCCCTGTTCCTCTTGATTCCTTTGGTTCACCTCCTTCCAGCTTTCTTTGTTCACTCTAGCCACACTGGCCATCTTGCTATTCATTGAACATACCACTCTTGACTATCTCAGAGACCTTGCTTTCCCTGAGTAAAGTGGTCTCTACTGCCCTCAAAGCTGTGTGAAGGAGTTCTTGACTACAACTGGAGTCCACCATCAAGCACTGCTTCTGGCTGCTGTAGGAACCAGAAGGTCTGATGGTGGTCTGTAGACCAGAAGGCTTCCAGAGTTTTTGTTTCTGGAGTCCATGCCAGAGTTGTATATTATTCATCAAAGCCATCTCCATACCAGTTTGCTGTGCTGAAGCTGAGACACTACTTACACTGGTGCCATATCCATGGAGCAGAGTGCAACACGACCTTTTGTTAAGCATGTACTGTGAGCCCAGAACTTTTTAAATACTCATAATAGCTTTGTGAGATTAACACTATTATCGTCCACATTTTATAGACGGTTATAACTGTCTTTGAAAGGGTTAACAATTTTATATGGATAACAAGTATAGAGGTTGGATTCCAACCAAGGCATTAGGACTCCAGAAGTCATGAACTTACGGCTCCAGAATCAACTCACTGTGTTGGGTTAGCTGGGAAAGAACCCTTTCTTCCACCTTTTTTGTCACTTTAAACACAATGTATTAGCTTCGAGAAGAATGATGGTGCAATTTTGATTGGGATTGCATTGAATGTGTAGATAGCTTTGGGTAGTATTGACATTTTAACAATATTTATTCTTCCAATCCATGAGCATGGGATGTTTTTCCATTTCTTTATATCTTCTTCAATTTCCTTCATAAGCTTTCTATAGTTTTCAGCATACAGATCTTTTACATCTTTGGTTAGGTTTATTCCTAGGTATTTTTGATTCTTGGTGCAATTGTGAATGGGATCAGTTTCTTTATTTGTCTTTCTGTTGCTTCATTATTAGTGTATAACACAAGCAATCCTAAAATTTGTATGGAACCACAAAAGACCCCAAATAGCCAAAGTAATTTTGAAGAAGACCAAAGCAGGAGGCATCACAATCCCAGACTTTAGCGTCTACTACAAAGCTGTAATCATCAACACAGCATGGTATTGGCACAAAAACAGACACATAGACCAATGGAATAGAATAGAAACTCCAGAATTAGACCCACAAAAGTATGGCCAACTAATCTTTGACAAAGCAGGAAAGAATGTCCAATGGAAAAAAAAGACATTCTCTGGGAGAACTGGACAGCAACATGCAGAAGAATGAAACTAGACCACTTTCTTACACCATTCACAAAAATAAACTCAAAATGGATAAAGGACCTGAATGTGAGACAGGAAACAATCAAAACCCTAGAGGAAAAAGCAGGAAAAAAACTCTCTGACCTGAGCCACAGCAATTTCTTACTTGACACGTCCCCAAAGGCAAGGGAATTACAAGCAAAAATGAACTATTGGGACCTCATGAAGATAAAAAGCTTCTGCACTGCAAAGGAAACAATCAACAAAACTAAAAGGCAACCAACGGAATGGGAAAAGGTATTTGCAAATGACATATCGGACAGAGGGCTAATATCCAAAATCTACAAAGAACTCACCAAACTCCACACCCGATAAACAAATAATCCAGTGAAGAAGTGGGCAGAAAACATGAATAGACACTTCTCTAAAGAAGACATCCAGATGGCCAACAGGCACACGAAAGGATGCTCAATGTTGCTCCTCATCAGGGAAATACAAATCAAAACCACACTCAGATATCACCTCACGCCAGTCAGAGTGGCTAAAAATGAACAATCAGGAGACTATAGATGTTGGAGAGGATGTGGAGAAACAGGAATCCTCTTGCACTGTTGGTGGGAATGCAAACTGGTGCAGCTGCTCTGGAAAACAGTGCGGAGGTTCCTCAAAAAGTTAAAAATAGATCTACCCTATGACCCAACAATAGCACTGCTAGGAATTTATCCAAGGGATATAGGAGTGCTGATGCACAGGGACACTTGTACCCCCATGTTTATAGCAGCACTTTCAACAATAGCCAAACTATGGAAAGAACCTAAATGTCCATCAACTGATGAATGGATAAAGAAATTATGGTTTATATACACAATGGAATACTACGTGGCAATGAGAAAGAATGAAATATGGCCTTTTGTAGCAACGTGGATGGAACTGGAGAGTGTTATGCTAAGTGAAATAAGTCATACAGAGAAAAACAGATACCATATGCTTTCACTCTTATGTGGATCCTGAGAAACTTAACAGAAGACCATGGGGGAGGGGAAAAAAAAAAAAACAAGGTTAGAGAGGGAGGGAGCCAAAACATAAGAGACTCTTAAAAACTGAGAACAATCTGAGGGTTGATGGGGGGTGGGGGGAAGGGGAGGGTGGGTGATGGGTATTGAGGAGGGCACCTGTTGGGATGAGCACTGGGTGTTGTATGGAAACCAATTTGACAATAAATTTAATATTAAAAAACCCCACAATGTATTCATGTAGTTTTCATTCAAGACCTATAACTGTAATTTGTTTCACTTTTACTCACTGCACCAAGGCACAAATTTGTTCTGCTCTAGGCTAAAATCAGAATCAGAACTAACTTGGACATTGTGATTAGATTTGGCATCACCTGTAGCAAAATGTGGGAAAGCTTGCCTGTATGAACTAAATTGAAATAACGATGAGGATGATTATTTTTTTAAAGTTTATTTTCAGAGAGAAAGAGAGGGAGACAGAGAATCCCAAGCAGGTTCCACGTTCAGTTTAGACCCTGACACAGGGCTTGGTCCCCTGAACTGAACCGTGAGATCACGACCTGAACCGAAACCAAGAGTCGGACACTTAATCAACTGAGCTACCCAGGCATCCCAAGGATGGCTATTTTTTTTTTTTTTTTTTTGAGAGAGAGATAGAGAATGGACAAGAGAGGGGCAGAGAGAGAGGGAAGAGGGAGACCCAGAATTCGAAGCAGGCTCCAGACTCCAAGCTGTCAGCCCAGAGCCTGATGTGGGGCTGGAACTCACAAACTGTGAGATCATGACCCTAGCTGAAGTCAGACACTTAACTGACTGAGCCAGCCAGGAGCCCCAAGGATGACTATTTTAAGAGACAACTCAGAGGGTGGTAACAACTACCAAATCAGCTACCTAGGGCTTCCCTCTCACTACCATCTTCGAAGTGGAAAGCGCCTCTACATATGTCCTTTTATTTGTTTTATGTTTTGAACATCCTGGCATGATTTCTTTTGAATGAAGGTTGTGGTGCTTTAACAACAAAAAGATGAAATCCCAACTCCAGAGAGCCATTATTAATGTTCCTTCCTTTTTCCTTTTTTGGTCAGGGACCAGTGAGGATATAATTCAGGCTGTAGCCTCATGGGGATTTTGTCATCAAGGATAGTATATTTTGAGAAGGACCAACACGGAGGCCCTCTTCCCTCAGCCCTCTGGACAAAGGTTGGCTTCCTGGCCGGGATGCCTTTGAAATGTTTTCTTCAGGTTTCTCTTTTGAAGTACCGGGATAAACAAAACCCTCCTTTAAATTCTTTCTATTGTTTTTGATGGTTTTTGTTTTCTCCGTGGATAAAAATACAATTAAAAAAAAATTGTAACTCTTTCCAATATTGGTGGTTTCAAAAGCTCAAGTATCTCCACATAGGGTAGTCACGCAGTTATTGGGGCCGCATGAAATTCTGATTTGCCAAAGGGATTGTGAGTCAGCGTAAAGCTCTGCCAGGACCTGTGGGTTTAGGGCGGTGGGTCGTGGGGAGGGATTTCACTGCCACAGCTTCTGTGCTTTCAAAACTGTGAGAGCAACCTCACCTAATGATTCCCATCATCTTCTTTTCCATTCCCACTTTAGTTTAAAAACTGTAGTGAAAGAGGGAGACATTATGTGCAGATACAAATTAGAATTATTTTGTCACCCGGCTAAGTACTTTTCCAGCTGAGTCCAGAACAATAGGTAGTGATGCAAGTGTATAAATACCTATTCACGTTTTAAAATCACCAGCTCCAACAGGTGTCGGGTGAGTGTGAGTGTTGCATCCAATGTAACATTAGAAAAAAGAAATCTCAGCATATTTCAGAACATAAGAAAGCCAGAGCAAGTTTGCTTACATTTACATTTCATCTGTAGTAACAGAAAAATTATCTCATAATAGAGTATTCTGTTCCCACGGTTCGGTCGTCTTGCGTATGATCCTTTTATGGTTCTGAGTTGATTGGGCCACCACTGTCTTCGTTTTTTTTTTTTTTTTTTTTTTTTTTACACTATCATTCTGCTCTGCAGCCTATTTTTTCTCTCAAAGAGGTAGAAAATGAATTTCTCGGTTCCTGGCCCTGTAACAAGCCATAGTAAACTCTGGGAATGTTTGCTGAATAAATAATGAATGTAGGCATTTCACAGTCCACTGAAAACAATCAGGTTGAAGCACTTATTTAAAGCCCATTATTTCAGAACTTTTGAACTAAAATTCTGTTTTTCTGAGTTTGGCAACCTTTTAAAACTCTGGATGCATACATAAATTGTATTCCCACTGATTCTGTTTAATTTGTGAAGGAGCCAACAGATTATTTTGGCATGAGCCACAAACAACTTGAATTTTAAACTTAGAGATAAAGCTGAAGTAAGCTAGTGCAAATGTGCAATATGTAGCTTGCTATATAATTTTTTACGTTTGTCCAATTTAATGTGTGTACTTTTGATTTAGGTTAACCCTTTAGGGCCCTAAGTTGCTTCAGCAGGAGGTAGAATCCTCTCCTCCCCCTTTCTGTAGGAATGATCACTTTGAAATATGAGCCAAGCTGCAGAATTTATTCCTCCCTCCAGATGTCTGTTGCTGGAACACAGCTCTTAAAGAGATTATGTCTCTGGAGGGGACCAGACTGCTGATATTATTTCTGACTTCAAAATATGTTAATGATAAAAATAGCGTTCAACATATGGACTTGAGCTTTGTAGAGCAAGCACACAACACTTACATATAGAGTGATCCATCCACCCAAACCAATATTAAATATAGGTTATGATATATTTACTTAACATTCTGTAAATAATTTGCTCTATCAGATTTAGATAGACATCAACCTCCGAAGGGATCTCAGAAATCTAGCTGATGCACGAATCTTCTGAATCTATATCCAGCTTCTCCCTCTGTAAACTTTATCGCCTTAGGAGATGCCAAGTCTATATTTAGGGTAGATCTAAAAGTTGAATAGTTCTTTCTCATAAAAAATTGAAATGTCTTTTCTCTATCTTTGGTTAGATGCTAGTTTGCCTGGACATCTTTTATAGGCATCCAAGGGATGGAGCTAGGACCAGTGGATAGAATTCATACACTAATTTTTAGTATCAAGAAGAACTTTCTACTGGTCAAAATTGTCTTGGCATGGAGTGGGCTGCTTCATGATGGTGAGGGTAATATATTCCCCATTACTGGAAGAGTCTAATTAGGCTATATGATCAATGGGCAGGAATATTATAGAGGAGATTCAAGCATCTGGTGGATGTTGGGGGATACTAAGAGAATTCATCCTGATCTGAGACATTATGATTCATTTTCTGATACACTTCTTTAGATGTCTCTTCTGGGCTTTATACAGGTATATCCAAGTGCCTACTTGACATCTCTTCTTGGATGTCTCAAATTCAACATATTTAACCCCAAGCCCTTGATTTCCTGATTTCTTCTTTCAATCCTGCTCACCCAAGAATCTTCTTTTCAGTAAATGGCTCTGCTACATAGCAGTCAGAATAAGTCTTTTAAAACTCACCTATAGCTTCTTATCTTCCCTCCTGTTCACTTTGTCTGGAACATTACTGTCTTCCTCCATATATCTGTATGACTTGCTCATTTCCGGGAGTCTGCTGAAATATCACCTCTTCAGAGAGGCTCTCCTTGACCATGGTATCTGATATAGCGCTCCCTGTCACCCCTTCTTGTTATCTTCTGTCCCTCTTTCTTTATTTTTCCATAGAAACTGAAAGCACCACATATTTATTTAAATGATGATTGTCTTTCCACTGGAACTTAAGCTTCCTAAGGAAAGAGCATGTATTATATTGACTGCTACATCCTCAGTACTTGGAACCATTTCTGGCCTACTATAGGTATTCAAGGAATATATATATGAAAATTATGTAAATGAATAATAATAGAAATTTATTTTAAACAGGAAAGTACAGTAAAAATGTAACATATACTATGTGCAAAAGGGCAAAGGAAGAGGGATAGTGCTTATGAATTTTTTATAATAAAAGAAAGTAAATGAAGGGTTTTGATGCCTGTTTGTAAAATTATTCTCCCAAAGCAGCCATCTTCCTATGAACCTCAGAGAATCAATCAGTGTGCATGTTCACTCTTGGCTTTCAGAAGGAATGGAAACATTGCAAACTTCACCAGTATTGGCTGTGATCAGTTTTTCAAGAGAATGTGGATCCCCAGATACATCAGATATCAAATCTGGATGATATTGACTAATAGGTGCCCAGGAGTGAGGAGCAATCATTAATTTTATCTTTAAGTCAGTCTTATAAGTAGAAGATAAATTGGTCTTTCATATCTAGAGGGCAAATAAAGCTTTCTTACTTACTCTTCCCACATATACAATCTTCCCCATTATAAACCCTCTGCGACTAGACTCTGTAACTTGTATGAATTATTAAGTTTCAGGGTCTTGGTTTAAATACAATAGATTTCCTATCTCAATTAAACTTGAACAGGATGAAAGAAATCACTTTCAATTTTGTCACTAAAAACGGTAATTTCTTCCTTATTCTTTGCTTTTAATAAAGTAGTTTTGTCCTATTTAAGTAGTAATAACTGGTGATTTACACATTTTTCTAAAATTAATAATGCTGTATTTTATACCCATTTTCAGTTTCTTTAATAACAGAAAAAAAATGACTTTTTCAGAATGAATATACTTTAAATCTTTCCTATGTAACAGGAGTTTTAAATGCTAGTGTGAAAAGCAATCAATTTTTATTTTTCTTGAGACCAAAATATATTATCTTATGACTATCATAGAATAAAAACTTGTTGAGAGCAAATTTTGTGGGAATTACTTATTTTAGTTCTTGGAGACTCCTATGTTTTAAAGAGAAATGCATCTGGGAAAATAAAGAAAAATGTCTCTAGGTTCCTCAAGGAATGAAGTTGTTATTTTTTTAAAGTTACATTCAGGGTTATGTGCCGAATGGGAGGAAGGATGCTGTAAATCCATGGTCCATTCTGGAACACAACTTAACAACTCATAAAATATCAGACTCTTTGACCCAGTACTCCCACCTCTACACATTTGCCCTAAGGAGATATCCTGTAAGAATGAAAAGAAAAGATATAGGCATATGAATGTTTCTAATCTGTTTTTAATGTACAAAAATTGGAATCATTCCAGACATCTATCAATAGGAGACTGATTAAGTTATTGCACATAAATGCAATAAAATTCTTAAGCCATTGAACTTGATGTAGCTCAATATTTATTGACATGGAGAGCTGTTTGTGACATAGTGTTGAGTGGAAAAAAACAAGTGAAAAAGGCTCTCAGCATGATTCCATTTATGTAAAGTTATATCCTTCCCTTTAGAAAGACATTCACTGAAATGTTATTTGTGGTTATTTATGGATAATGAGATTTTGGTGATTTATTTTTTTCTGGGCATTTTTTTTAAATGTCTATTGTGTGTATGTATAATTTTAATAAAAATGCAAATTCATAAATAAATTTCTTATAATGAAGTAAAATCTAATAGGAAATAAACTTTTTAGACCTGTTTGTAGCAGCAAATAGGACTGTAGTCAATTTGGAACCAGCTTGTTTAATGTAAGAAGAAAATTGGAAATAATGTTACATAAAGAACATTTTAATGAGAACAAAATTTTAGAAAGCATTTTAAAAGATGATCTAAACAACATGACATTGTATATCATTTAAACCCAATCTAGAAAAAGATTTTGTTAAAACACTATTCCTAGAATTCTAAAAAATCTTTTCACTTCAATTAACTTCTCATGAAAGTAACCTTTTATATGGATGTTTTAGAGCCTGTTCATTTGATACATAGTGATAAACTGAAAAGACCTTGGAGCATGTGGATGTTCTGGTATTGAGGCCAATAAAAATCCCTAGCATTCAAACCTTTTCTGGTGGTGAACAGTGTTTAGCTGAATCATAAACTTTCTAATCTGATCATCACTGATTGTTACACATGCTCATTATCTATATATTTGGAAGCTCTTAAACTGTCCAGGTTTTTATTTTGAGAGAGAGGGGGACACCATGAGAAGGGAAGGGGCAGAGGGAGGGAGGGAGGGAGGGAGGGAGGGAGGGAGAGAGAGAGAGAGAGAGAGAGAGAGAGAGAGAGAGAGAGAAAGAGAGAGAGAATCCCAAGCAGGCTCCACGCTCAGCATGGAGCCTGACATGGGGCTTGATCTCACAACCATGAGATCATGATCTGAGCTGAAATCAAGAGTCAGATGCATAACTGACTGAGCCACCCAGGCACCCCTAAACTGTACAGTTTTAAATGCAAGGAAATGGATTATATTTTTATTGATTGATTTCTATAGGTAAGGACTGAAACAATTTCTACTACACTTTTAACACAAGCTCCCAGGAAAGTCCTCATGAAGTAAGAAGTTTGAGAAACACAGCTGAGAAAGCTATGCAAATACAATGATGAAGACAATGAAAGGCATGCACATTCTACAAGATGGATTCCATGATACATTCAGAGTTAGAGTTTTAGAGCACTTAAAAAACAAAGAAGCTAATAACCTTAAATGTCCTAGAAGAAAACATAGGCAACAAGCTGTTTGACATTGGTCTTGGCAATGATTTTGAGAATCTGACACCAAAAACAAAAACAACAAAAGGAAAAATAATTAAGGGGGACTACATCAAACTAAAAAGCTTTTGCACAGGAAAGGAAACCATCAACAAAATGAAAAAAACAATATACTGAAAGGAAGAAAATATTTGCAGATTAAATATCTGATAAAGTGCTAATATCCAAAATATATAAATCTTACAACTCAATAGCAAAACCCCAAACAATTCAATTAAAAAAATAGTAGATCTGAATATTTTCCCAAAGACTTACAGATGGCAAATTGGTTGAACAACCTGAAAAGATGCTCAAAATGTAAATCAAAACCACAATGAGCTATTACCCCACACCTGTTAAAATGGTCATTATCAGAAAGACAAGAAATAACAAGTGTTGTCAAGGATGTGGAGAAAAGGGCACCCTTGTGCATTGTTAGTGGAAAGGTAAATTGGCACAGCCACTATGGAAAATAGTGTAGAGGTTCTCAAAAAACTAAAAATAGGACTACCAATATGATCCAGCAATTCAACTTCTGGGTGATGTTTATCCAAAGAAAATAACACCAAGAAAGGTATTCATTGCTTTATGTTTGTTGCAGCATTCTTAACAATAGCCAAGATATGGAAAAAACCTAAGTGTCCATTGATGGATGCATGGATAAGGAAATTGTGGTACACACACGTTCACACAAAATTAATATCATTTAGTCATAATAAAGAATAAAATCTTCCCATTTGTGATAATATGAATGGACCTCGAGGGCATTATGTAAGTGAAACAAGTCAGACAAAGCAAATACCGTATGATCTCTCTTCTAGGTGGAATCTAAAAGAGTTTTTTGTTTTTTTAAACCAAGTTCATAGATAGAACAGATTGGTGATTGCTAGGGGTGGGGGCTGGAGGTGAGGAGGGTAAAAATAAATTGGTGAGGAGGGTAAAAAAAAATAGGAGATTGAATATGAGGACTTTAAGACACAGAACAGATGAACACAAGGGAAGGGAAGAAAAAATAATATAAAAATAGGGAGGGGGACAAAACATAGGAGACTCTTAAATATAGAGAACAGAGTTACTGGAGGTGTTGTGGGAGGGGGGATGGGCTAAATGGGTAAGGGGTATTAAGAAATCTATTCCTGAAATCATTGTTGCACTAAATGCTAACTAATTTGGATGTAAATTAAAAAAATAATATTAAAAACATAGGACATTGATATGACAAAGATACTTATTTTCTACACAGAGCCAAGTATTTTTCTGTATTTGACATGAGATTATTTTCCCAGTATTTGATCCTGTTTAAACGTAGAAATCTTACATGATATTACATTTTGGTGATAAAAAAAAATCAAAGAAAACACTTTGATTGATTGATTGATTCATTCATTCATTCAGGCATTCATATTTTGCTGGTGTAGATCCAGAAGGTGCCGAGCAGCTCTGGAACTAACAGCAGGCAGCACTTCCCTAGATGGCAGCTGAGATGTGTTCCTGGAGGAACAACTGCAATTGCGGTTTTGATTTATCAGCTCTTTGGCTCGGGTAGAAGCTCTTCCCTCCAGGTCCTTCTGACTGGGAACTGTTCCTGGAGGCCCAACCTGCACCTGCTCTTCTAGTTCTTCCAGTGATGGGGTAGATACATAAATCCCTCTATTAGATACCTTTCTGCAAGAAACACTTAGTGTGGTTTTGCTATTTAGAATTGAATTCTAACTCATACCTCACTCAACTCAGGTATTTTTTTTGGGTGGGGGGGTAACTACATGGGAAATGCTTTCTCAAATTGTTTCCCACATATCTTGTCAGTGGACATTGCCATTTTTTGCACAGATACTCTCAGACTCCTTTTACTTCTTCTGTTCATCCCTCTTCCAGCTTTCATGTAATTTTGCTTTCAATTCTTGAGCAGCCACTCTTCCTCAAAGGGCTATCCTCAGGCTCTTGGAGCTGCTTTGTTCACAGACACAGAACACTGGAAGGACCTAGGAGTTTATGATCCCCTAGAATGATGCTTAGCTAATGAGTGATCTCATTGGGAGATGAGGGTCCAGTCTCTTGTCTTAAGGCACAACAGCTTTGAGCCTGTAACTTACACTCCAGAGATCTCTTGTGGAATCAGGCTGATGCTGTTCTTTCAGGAATTTGCTGAAATCAAAGCCTCCTTGGTTGCCTCTTCTTCTTTGTTGTGTTTCTTTCTCTTCTTTTCCAGTTTTTGCCAAGAGCACCTCCTTGCACATAAATTCTCATCTCAGGGTCTGCTTCTGAAAAAACTCAACTCGGGCAATAGGTCAAACATTGCTTTCCAAAGGCTCTTAATGATTTTCCAGAATTGAATTCAATGACATGATATATCTTCTACATAGACTAAAAGCTCTTTGCTCTTTGAAGGCAGCCAGGAGTCACAGTTGATTGCAGTAGTTATTCCCCATAGAACCTAGAAATATGGTTTATACCGAGTGGGCTAAATCAGTGAATACATGGAAGACATAGGTCAATAGTCAGTAATTTTATTTGAGATTGCATCTAGATGGATTAAGTGAAAATTCTGTGTCTCTCATTATGATTTCTGTGCATAAATTAGTCTGATGTGCCCAGACAAAAGATGTTTTCTTTTTATAAACCACTAGATAACAAAGATTAATTCCACCTTGAACTTTCTTTTAGTTCTAAAGAATTAGATGAAGAGGACAGTACTGCCTCTTCCCTCAGTTATGGTAAATTGCCTTATCTTTTCTATTATGCTAGCAAGGGGGAGTGGCTCTTCTTTTTGTTGCTTTTAAATTTATCTTCATTTGCATAGCTCTTGAAATTAGAGAACATATGTGAGTTGTAGAAGTCAAGCTTGTAATCGATGTAATATGATGATAAGTCATCTAATTGGGGTTTATTTAGCCTTCCTTTTCTTCATAATGGAGGCATAGAAAGTAATAAAGGATATTAAGTTGACTGGTGATATTTTACTATTCAAGTCTAGCATGAAAATCAATTTCCCATTGATTTGATTTAGTTCTATCCAGCAGGAAGTGGATAACTAAAGAAAGGGATTAATTATAGTATTAATTATAGATTCTTTCCTTAGTCATTCATCCTTAGAAACCTATAAATATTTATTTGGTACTCTGTGGAAAAATTAAATTCTCTCATCAGATAAAATTTTCATTTTTCATAAGTGATTTCATAGTCCCAGTGCATATTTGCTGGTTGGTGAAAAACAATATGACCTAACATAAAAGATACTTCCTCTTCCGTCAGTGAATATCTTGGATGAAAGAAAGATTTTGAAACATGCAACAAGGGAGCTGAAGCACATCTTTTTTAAAGGTGGATCATTGAGACCTGAGTTCTGCTAGGCGTCATGGAGAGGGTGTCCAAGTTCTCCAAAGGCCTGGTATATGCAAAATGTTTTTCTTTTTCCTTCAAGCATTCTTGGATTGCATATACTTTTGGAGATGCCCTAATTTTGGAACCACCACAATTGTACTACCTGGATAGAATGTTTTAACAAATATAAAATGCTTAGAATAGCTCCTAGAATATTTTAAGTCTTCAGTAAATACTAATTATGATATAGACCAATAATTGCTTCTCTGAAACTCTTGGAGTTAGATGTATTTTGGAATTCAGAATTCTTTAGACTTTAAAACAGAAGTAAGGTGGATATACTGTGTCTTAATATGCCCAGCACCTCCAAATCAAATTATATTAATATTTCTGCAGTGAAACACATTCATATAAAGTTTTCATAAACAACCTCATATTAATTCAGATCAGATTGTGCCACAGAAAAACTGTCTTAAAACTTTTGGGTTTTAGAGCTCTTTTGACTTTGCAATTGTGGATAAGAGACTGTGAACCTATATTATCATCATTAGTTTTTTCAAAAATCTATATTTCATTTTTTAAAGCAGTTTTAGATTCACAACAAAATTAGGTGGAAGCTACAGAGATTTTCCATATATCTTCTGTCCCCACACATGCATAGCCTTCCTATTATCAACATTCCCCACCAGCATGGAAAATTTGTTACAGCTGATGCACCTACATTGATAAATCATATCACACAAAGTCCATGGTTTACATTATAGTTCTTTCTGGGTGTCGTGCATCCAATGGGTTTGGATAAATATATAATGACATGTATCCACCAACATACAGAATATTTTCACTTCGCTAAAAATCCTCTGTGCTCCACCTCTTCATCTCACCTCCTCCCCCACCCCTTGGCAACTGCTGATCTTTTTACTATTGTCATAGTTTTGCCTTTTCCAGAATGTCCTATAATTAGAATCATACAGTATGTAGTTTTTTCAGATTGGCTTCTTTCACTTAATGTTATGCATTTAGGTTTCCTCCATGTCTTTTAATAGCTTGATAGCTTATTTTAGCACTGGATAATATTCCATTGTCTGAATGTACCACAGTTTGTTTATTCATTCATCTACTGAAGGACATATTTGTTGCTTCCAGGTTTTGGCAATTATGAATAAAGCCGCCATAAACATCCACGTGCAGGTTTTTGTGTGGACATAGTTTGCAGCTCCTTCGGGTAACTGCCAAAGAGCCTGACTGCCGGGTTGTATGATAAGAGTATGTTTGGTCTTATAAGAAACTGCCAAACGACCTTCCAGAGTGTCTGTACCATTTTGCATTCCCACCAGCCGTGAATGAGAGTTCCTGTTGCTCCACATCCTCAGCAGCATTTGGTGTTCTCATTTTCATTTACTTGAAAATATTTTTAAATTTCTCTTGAGACTTCTTCATTGACCTATATGTTATTTAGAAATAAATTGTTTAACTCCCAAGTATTTTGGCTATTTTCCAACTATCTTTCTGTTACTGATTATCTTTTCTGTTACTGATTTCTGTTTTGGTTTAACACCATTGTGGTCTGTGAGTAGGCATCATATGATTTACATTCTTTTAAATTTGTTAAAGGGTGTTTTATAGCCCAGGATGTGGTTTATCTTGGTGGATGTTCTATATGCAAAGAGATGTATTTTGCTGTTGTTGGATGAAGAGGTGGTATAAGTGTCCATTAAATCAAGTTGATTAATGTTGTTTAGTTCAACTATGTCCTTACTAATTTTCTGCCTGCTGGGTCAGTCAATTTCCGATAATGTGGGGTTGGAGTCCCAGCTATAATAGTAGATTAATCTCTTTCCTTTGCACTTCTATCAGGTTTTCTTCATGTATTTTGATGCTCTGTTAGGCACATTCATGTTAAGGATTGTTATGTCTTCTTGAAGAATTGACCCCTTTATCATTATGTAAGGCTCCTTTTTATCCCTGATAACTTTCCTTGGTCTGAAGGCTGCTCTGTCAGAAATTATTGTAGCTACTCTTGATCTCTTTTGATTAGTCTTAGCATGGTTTCTCTCTCCCCATCATTTTACTTTTAATCTATATGTCTCTTTTTATGTAAAGTGTGTTTCTTTAGACAACATACAGTCGGGTCTTGTCTTTTTATCTACCCTGACAATCTCTGTCTTTTAGTCAGTGAATTTAGATCATTGACATTCAAAGTGATTACTGATATAATTGCATTAATGTCTACCATATTTGTCACTGGTTTTCCTTTTGTTGCCTTTGTTTCTAATTTTGTCTTCCAATACTTATGTCTTTTGTGATTTTAGTTGAACACTTTCTGTGATTCTGCTTTTTTCTCCTTTCTTAGCATATCAGGTATACTTCTGTTTTTACTATTTTTAGTGGTTGCCCTAGAGTTTGAAATATGTATTTACAACTAATCCAAGTCCACTTTCAAGTAAAATTATATCATTTTGAGTAGTGTAAGTACCTTTAATAATAAAATAATTCCTTTACTGTATCATTGTTGTTATTAATTTCATAAGCATGTGTATATATTACTGATGTAGCATACTAAACATGTACATTGTTTATATTATTATCTTAAACTAATTGCTATCTGTTACATCAATTAAGAATAAGAAAAATAAATGTGTTTATTTCAGCTTCACTTATTCCTTCTTCAGTGCTCTTCCTTTCTTTATGTAGACTCAAATTTCTGAACTGTATTTTCTTCCTCTATAAAGAACTTCTTTTAACATTTCTTGCCAACAAATTCCCTCAATTTTATTTGTCTGAGAAAGTCTTTATTACACATTCACTTATGAAGGGTAATTTCACAGGGTACAGAATTCTATATTGATGGGTTTTTTTTCTCTCTCTCTCTCTCTCAAAACTTTAAGTATTTCATTCCACTCTTGTTTGCATGGTTTTGGAGGAGGATTTGGATATAATTCTCATCTTTGCTCCTGGATAGGTAAAATGTTTTGTCTCTCTGGCTTCTTTCAGGATTAATTTTTATGACTGATTTTCTATAGTTTGATATGCCTGAATGTACTTTCTTTGTTTCTTTTTTCTTTTTATTCTGCCTTTTCTGAGATTTCTGGTGGTTTGGTGTCTGACATTAATTTGGGAAAAGTCTCAGTCATTATTGTTCAAATATTTCTTCTGTTCCTTTCTCTTTTTCTTCTCTTGTGGTATTCCCATTACACACACGCTTGAACTTTTTATAGCTATGTCCCACAGATCTTGTATTTCTGTTCTGTTTTTTTCCCCCTCTCCCCCCACCCCGTTTGTTTTTCCTTTGCTTTTCAGTTTTTGGAGGTTTCTTTTGAGGTATTCTCAAAGTTAAAGTTTCTTTCCTCAGCTGTGCCTAGTCTGCTAATGAGTCCATCAAATGCAATCTTCATTTCTGTTAGTTTTTTTTTAATCTCTAGCATTTTGTTTTGTTTGCTTGTTTGGATTTCCATCTCTCTGCTCACCATTACTCATCTGGTTTTGCATGTTGTCTACTTTATCCATTAGAGCCCTTAGAATATTAATCAGTTGTTTTAAATTCCTAGTCCAAAAATTACAAGATATTTTCCATATCTGAGTCTGTATTTGATGCTCTTTCTGTCTCTTCAAACTGTGATTTTTGCCTTTTAATATGCCTTGTAAATTTTTCCTGATAGCTGGATTTATTGTATCAGGTAAAAGGGTCTGCTATAAATAGGGTTTTAGTAATGTGGTGGTGAAGTGTGGGGAAAGGGGAGGTGTTCTGTAGTGCTCTGATTAGGTAGGTCTTCTAGTGAACCTATGCCTCAGGACTGTGAACTTGACAAGTGTTTATCAGTTGTTTCCCACCCCCAACACCCTCCCCCCGCTTTAGGTGGGACAGAATGGCCAGAATTGAAAATTTCACCCCTCCGTGTGGAAGGCTAGAGGGAGCTAGAATTATGTATTCCCATTCCCCAGGTCAGTTAGGCTCTAACAAAACTCCAACCGGTTAGGCTCTAATTACATAGTTTCTCCTGAGTACAGAAGTTTTTAAGAAGAATAGTTCATGTGTATTTAAAAATCATTCCTACCCACCCCTGCCCCCCCGAAGCATGAAGGGATTTTTCTTTGATATTTGTTATGAAAATCTGGTAGAGTTCCAGGAAGTAAAGCTCACATAAGCATGGGGGCTTTCCTAATGACTCTAGAGTTTTTATCTCTCAGATTTGTTCACACTGAGCTCCAGCCACTGATCAGTTATACTTTAGGTTTCCCTGCCATAGCACAGAGATAGAAAATGAGCATAAGCAAACCAAAGCTAGAGCGGTTTGTAGGACTAAGGAGTTTGTGATTAGGATTTTACCTTCACACAATGATGAGCTCTTACTCAACCTGGCTAAAACAATAATAAATGCATTATATAATGAAAAGTGCAGAGCCAGAATGGTCTCCAGGTGCATTATATCAATTCCTTAGCACTTCTCTGTGACCTTTGGGCTCTGCCTGATTCTGTTAGCTTTATATTCAGACTTTCACGACTTGACAACATGTAGAAGAATCTTCTCATCCAATTTTCTTTTTTAAGGAGTGGATGAATCTTTACCAGAACTGCCCACCTGCAACCCCCCAGTGCAGATATTTATTCACTTCTCATTGGTTAAAGTTAGATGCCTATTACCAAACCAAGGGGGAGATGGGTTGTCCAACTAGCTGTTGCTAATTATATGAGGTAAATAGATGTTAGAGAGTCAACAGCTGTGATGACAACAAGTAAAGATTAGCCTCCTTAGGCTTTAAAGTAGTTAGGTAGTTCATATTATTTCGTTTCATATGAAACAATTAGTGTCATTTTGGTCACTGGTGAAGCAGTGTGACGTGATAGCTTAAAGTATAATAGAGATCAGCAAAGAAGTGCAGGGATTGGCCTTGGAGGCCACCTCTCCGCTATGGAACCTCTCCTTGGGTAATTCTTGGTTGCTTGTAGAGTTCCATCCTGTGATGTTTATAACTCCAGCAGGAAGGCTGTGCTCTTAATTAAACTCATGTTTATTCATTGAATTAGACTCAATCAACTTGAAAGCTTGCCTTCGTGCCCAATTTATTTGAAATTGGTCACAGCAAAGTTTCACAAAAATGAGTTGGTAATGAAGAGAAGATGGTATTTTGGTCACAAGATTAGAAAGGCCACCAGATGTTGCTTAGTTGGCATAATCTTAACACTTTTCTCTAAACAATTATGGGCAAATTTTAAAAGTAGCAGAAATGACTGTACTCTGGGGGTGCCTGGGTGGCTCAGTCGGTTGATCATGTGACTCTTGATTTTGGCTCAGGTCATGATCCCAGGGTTGTGGGATCGAGCCTCATGTCAGGCTCCATGGTGAGTATGGAGCCTGCTTGAGATTCTCTTTCTCTCTCCCTCAACCTCTTACCCTCCACTTGCACTTTCTCTCTCTCTCTCTCTCTCTCTCTCTCAAATAAAATAAATAAAATGTTAAGAAAAAAAAAGAAAGAAGTGACTAGATTCTGAAGTAAGAATCCAGCCTTTATGTACTCAAGGAAAACTCTTGCTATTGTGGAAAAATCAGATGACTTTAGGAACTAGCAAAGATAATCTTCAGTTGAAATTTAACTTCAAAACTTTTTTTTTCTTTTAAGTTCAAATGCTTCTGGCTAAAATCATTAATGCAACTTACCCTTAATGTAGTGAGAACTTCCACAAGCTCAAACTTTAACCAAAGTTTAGTAATCTCTTTAATCTTGTTTACATCAACTTACTCAGCCTGACATTCCAGTAGAAGAGTAAAGTGAAGACATCAAGAAGAACAACATTCATCATCCAAATGTTCCATCAGAAGACTTTATTTTTTCCTTTTGGGACATGATTTGAGCAAGTCAATAGGGAATAATAAATGGGCTCTTTTGTGCATTTTGATGTTTTCAAGTTCTTCCCAAATTTCTAGCTTCACTAGAAGAAAGGTCAAGCTTTTGAGGGTATAATTATTTTTGAATGGTGACATTATCCAAGTTTATAAATATCAAATAATCCCCTTAGTCAGAATCACAAGGGTAGAATTAACATAAGAGGAACACTATCTCATAATCAACATATCAGAGTTGTAGAATTTTTTTAAAAAGTTAAATATAAGCTAAAAAAGTAAACCAAAAAGAACAAAATGTGCCTTGACTTAGAGGTGCTGTCTGGTCAGGGTTTAGTTAGATGAGGTTAGGGTTGAGCTTAAGTAGGAAATGCTAATACCTAACACACTGAGTAACTTACAATATATCACATATTGTTTTAAACATTTTTCCTGTAGTAACCCATTTAAGCCTTATAACAATCCTATGACGTAGGTACCATTTTGTAGGTAGAACTGAGAGGCAGCAAGGTTAAGTAAAGGATCACATAGCTGATAAAGTGTGAGGCCAAGATTTGAACTCAGGCAACAGGGTAATGGTGCTCATATACTCAAACATGATGTAATTTGCCCCTGGACATGGTAAGATTTCTGTCCAGGGAGAATAGCTCCTCTTATGCTCAGAATCTTCAGTAATGCAGTGTTAGGTGTAGGACTGCTTAGAACTTAAGGGAAGAGATTATAGAGCCAGATGCCTATCACTTAGTAGCCGGATGACCATGGGTAGCTTACTTTTATTTCCTCTGGGATATAGAATTGAGCTAATCATCACATCTAGTCCTCAAATTTAGTGTGCATACGATTCCTAGGAGACTGTGATTTAGTAAGACTGTAAGGTCCAGGAATCTGCATTTTATTTTATTTAAAAAAATTTTTTTTAAGTTGTTTGTTTATTTAGACATAAAGAGAGAGCACAAGCAGGGAAGTGGGGGGAGGGGGGGGAGAGAGAATCCTAAGGAGGCTCTGCACTGTCAGCACAGAGCCCAGTGTGGGGCTCGAACCCACGAACCATGAGATCATGACCTGGGCTGAAACTGAGAGTCAGACGTTTAACAGACTAAGCCACCCAGGCACCCCGGGAATCTGAACTTTAAGTAAGCACCTTAAGTAATTCTGATGTCATCGGTCTTTAGGCACCCTTTAGGAAATACTGAATTCTGTTTTCCAGGAGAGGAGAGACCAGGACTGTAAAATACTGGGCACAGTCCTGGCACATGGTTGGTAGATGTGAATGGCAACTTTTATCTATTTCAGTGTTACCAAGGCAGACCTAGGTGAGAAGAGATGGGAGGAGTCTCAGATCTCAGGAGATACTGCAGATGAAGGGACGTGAAGGCCAGGATGATAGTGATGACGAAGCTGATCATGACAGTGATAGAGATTCTGGCACCCTCTGCTCTGGGAAAGGTATCATAAGGAGGAGAAGAAGGAGGAAGCTGCCATTTCCTCTCATTCTCATTCCCAAATCTTAAAAAGGATTTAATTAGGTTTGCTTCCAGGTCTAACAAAAGAAGCCTACTCTATTTTGAGGGTCCCTCTGCTCATTCTCTCCCCATATTCCCTTATGTACTTGCACATGCCAGTTTTCGTTACTGGAAAAAAATCTTTCACTCTGCAATTTAATGCGAAAAATGCAAATGTCGAGATGAGGTAATGTTGAGTTTGTGCTTCAGTGGCGTCATGAGTCAGCCATTTAATAAATGCCCATACCCACTTAATAAATCCTTCCTTGTTTTGATAGGTCAAAGTAGTGCAGGAAACTGGAGCTCTTACCATTCCTAAAACAATGGAAGGAAATCTATGAGGAGGGAGAAGCAGGATAAGGTGCAGAAAGAGTACTGAAGCTGGCATAGTAACTACACACTGTGTCTAGCTCTGATTGACTTTGCTCTTTCAGCTGGGCTGGTGCCCTTTGGAGTCCTAGAGAAGGGTAGTTTTGTCATGCAGCTGCAAACACAGCCAGCATAATTTTGCATAATTTATGAACTTAAACTCAATTGTTTTCAAAGGATTTTCTAATGGAGGCAGCTTTATGTGGTGGCGTAGTAAGTAATGTCGGGGCCACAGAAATGTGGTCTAAGAATAGATCCACAGCCTATCTTATCATAAAAAAATGTTGTGGCTACATTTTAAGCCTAATATAACAACTTTTGCACTACCGCTAAAATATCTTAAAATAGAACATTCTCAAGTGTATTCTATTTATTTCATATATGTTAAAAATCACAGAGCACAAATATATATTGGAAGTCCTCAGGGACTGGGGCTTGGGTGCTTTGAATTTTGGTGGAAAACAGAAGGAGGTTTCCAAGTCCCTGGACGTATAGCATGAAGTCTGGAGTTAGACTCACCTGTGTGGGATTTGTGTGACCTTTTGCAAATCACTTAACATCTCTGAACCTCAGTCTTTAAAAAACAAAACAAAACAAAAAAAACCCCAAAAAACGTTTAATGCTTTTCTTTGTTTCTGAGAGAGAGCGAGACAGAGCACAAGCTGGGGAGGGGCAGAGAGAGGAGAAGACCTAGAATTCGAAGCCAGCTTCAGTCTCTGAGCTGTCAGCATAGAACCTGACGCTGGGTTCCAACCCATGAACCATGAGATCATGACCTGAGCCAAAGTCTGACACTTAACCGGCTAAGCCACCCAGGTGCCCCTGAACCTCAGTCTTTTTAATCTGTTAAATGACGAGTCATGAAAATTTAATAAAATAATGCATGTAAAATGCCCATTACATGCCTAGTACATAAGACATTCAAGGCAGAAGCCCTTATTACAACTTCTTAAATTTGTGTTATCTCTGTAATGGAACATCAGTTCGTTATATATGTTCAGGCAACTTCATATTAAAATTTGAATTCCGTTTGGCTTTCTAAAATATTTTGTGTAATAGGATTCATGATATTTGAAAATATATAGTGAATACCATAATCAATATTTATTTGATTTTGGAGGCTTCAAATTACTTAGAAAACACCCTAATGCTTAAAATTGCAGCAGGCGTATTGTAACCAGGAGGCCACATGCAGGAAAACAAACGATAACGTCTAATAATAGTGAAACAGAAAGACTGGAAGAGCCTGGACACCTATGTAATCATTGAGTGATTATATGAGCCCCAGATTGCCTACTCTGTACACCTTGTTATATCAGAAAAATTAACCCCTATTTGTTTAAGTCTCTGTGGTTTGTTTTCTTTTACTTGAAGATGAATACATTCCTTCAGTTAATAAAGACTAAGCTATTCTGGGTGAGATAAGGAGGGATTCCCCCCTACTCTAGAGAACAGATGATTCAGCTGACAAGATGGAGTATGCTTGAAACCAAATACAGACTGGGATCATTAAAACTCACTGGAGTATCCGGAGGATCTTTTTTAAAAATTTTTTAAAAATGTTTTATTTACTTTTTGAGAGCAAGAGATGGAGTGTGAGTGGGGGAGGGGCAGAGAGAGAGGGAGACCCAGAATTTGAAGCAGGCTCCAGGCTCTGAGTGGTCAGCACAGACCCTGATGCGGGGCTCAAACCCACGAACTGTGAGACCAGAGGATCTTTTAAGAGCTACAATGCCCACTGTTCAAAGTTGTTTGCAGTGTTGTACTGTTGTCAGTACAATGTATTAGCCTTATTCAGATTTTGTGAATGGAATCTTTTAGAAATTAGGGTTAAATCTCTCACCTGGATCAAAAAGGTACATAACTGAGAAAACATATGTAGAAGTAGGAATCCCCAGATCACACTGGCTTTGGAAACATAAGTCTATGTGGAATCCACAGATATTTAGAGGTGAGCCCTATGCTTGCACAGGGAATGGTATTTACAGTTGGGATTTGGACCAATTTTATGAGAGTGTTGGAGTTGGAAGGCTTTTGGATGACATTTGGATTGCATGTCTTTAATCTGATGACTTTACGGCAAATTGGCCAAACTGAAGAATCCTAATAGTATACTTTTATATCAGAATCCTTTTAAATGTTTTATTTTTCCTCTTCTAAATAAGAAATCTAAAGATAAAATGCTGAATTGATTCTTTTCATGCTATGAAAGTATACAAATGATAAAGAATGACATTTGTGCTAGCTAATGCCATACAGTAGCCCACACAAACTCTATTCTTCCAGTTGGACAGGTCAAAAAGTTAAAACTACATTTCCTAAACTCCCTTGCAGCTAGGGTTCTCAGTGTCAATTCAGTTCTGCCAATTAATGCACCCAAGAGAGATTTGAAAGTTGGAAGTAAGGTAGAAACCATCTTCCTGTGGTTCTTGACTATTCCTGTTGACACGTAAGATTCAGGAAGTGTCAACCTTTCTCATGGCAGCCCTCCAGGGTCTATCCTCCAGCTTCCTAGGTGTTTAGGGGCAGTTGCAACTTTAGCAAAAGTTATTCTGATTTGTGAGGATGGTGTCCTACTCCAGAGATGAGACCCCATGGCCACACAGAATCTGTGACTCTGCCCCCTTCTCGGTGTAGATGATTAGAGACCAGTATGTATATTTAGCCAGGCAGATCAGTCTCTCTCTGTTAGGATTCAGAATTAGAGCACAGATTCTAGTTCTGTGGTCCTCAAATTTCAGATGCATAAGGATAATGAGGAGCTTGGGAAAAAGGAGGAAAAAGTTATTTTTAAAGGCCACTTTCATATATCTCAATTTTGAAGCCACTATTGTCCCTAAACACTCCAGAAACTAGAGAATGAGCGCTAGAATTACTCTACTCTAGAGTTTCATATTTCCACACCAACAATAATGTATCAGAAGCTACAATGTGTTGGGTATATATTGTTACAAGTCTTCTGACTCCTGCATTATGTGTGAGGCCAATTAGGCTCAGAGAGAAGAATAATTTACCCAAAATACATGACTGATAGATGTTAGTTCCAAAATTTGAATCAAGGCCATTAACCCTATCTCCTCATGTTTCTGCTTCACAAACATACACTGGAGATACGTAAGTGAACAAAGCAGGGCAAAGTTCCTGACCTCACAGAGCTTGCATTCTAGTGGAGGGAGATGACAATAAATCAATTACTGTAAGTACTAGGAAGAAAAGTCAGTTTATAGAAGTAAAAATCTATTTATGCTTGCTCAGGTAAACAATGTGAGCATTATGAGAGCATATACGTTCTTATTTATCTAATAACCTCCCCCACTAATTTTAGAATTCTTTCTTACTTTCTTATCTCTACTCAAACCCAATCCTAACTTACTCAGTTAGATTTTTTTTTCGGTAAAGGACCAGAGAGTAAACATCTTAGGCTTTGCCGGCCATCACTCTACTGCTATAATGTGAGAGCAGCTGTAAACAATATATAAGCAAATGAGCATGGCTATGTTTCAATAAAACTTTATTTACAAAAACAGGCTGCAGGCTAGGTTTGCTAGGGCCATAGCTTGCCAACTCCTGATCTAGAGCATTGAGAAATTGCTAAAAAAGAAAGAAATATATATATAGCTACCTAAATTCCTATGAACTTTGGTAGATATTCCAGTAACTTTGATTTAATGGTGATTGAGGACAAAAAAATTTCTAAAGAATTATACCCACTTACTTGAATAACTCCTACTTTTCTTTGACCTCAGATACTGAAGAGCATGGGAATAGGAGAAAAGAAGGAAATAGTTTAGGCATGCCAGGCATGTTGGAGTTAAAGTGCTGGCTGAAGGTTACTGTGAACACAATGTGGTTTGTAGTATTTTGCAATAAAGTAAATGTTGAAGTTATTCCAGGAAATACTGTAACCGTCATACAGCTGTAACCAAATACAGCCAATTTAGTCAAATAAAAACTGGTGCACTGGAGCGCGATTTAATGTATTATGAAAGATTTTCATGAACTTGGAAGCCTGGTTATGACCATGGTGACTAGACCCCAGAGAAGCCAAAAGCATTTTCCTGGATACTTGAAAATGAAGAAAAAGAGCAAGATGGCATTAGGAACGATCAGCTTTCCTATTTATTGTGCTATCTAGTCCCTGGTAAGAAATATTAAGAGAAAGCAAAGTAGAAATACTTAAACAACATTAACCAGTGAGATTGCTACATAGAAAGAGGGGCTTTTACTTTTGGAGAAGGACTACAGCTGACCTGTAGAGGTGTGTCGTTGGTGGGATATGTGCAGGGGGAGAAGGCACTGGAAAGGGAGGTCAGTAAATGATGTAACCCACCTGGCATATTGGGCAGATTACAGCTATACCCCAAGATTCTAGCATAAAGCAGAATTTAGGACCAGACAAGTCTTCAAGATCTGGGGACATTCTCCTTCTGCAGCGGCCACCTCAGTCAGAGGAGGCTCAACCCTTTGAGATGATCTCTCTGGTTGTTGGGCTAATCCCAAGGCTGTCCTCTTATCAGGATAAACAAGGATAGATGTTAACTTCACGTGATTCAGGGCCACACAGATGGCATCATTGCCCTGGCTGTTATTGGTAACTCAAATGAGGCTATCCCCCAGTGATGGACACTACCTGTCAGTTGTGAGAAGATCTAAGTTCTTTTCGCTCCGTGGACTACCCAGGCTGGTCTGTGGAGATACTTATTCTGTATCTGGGCTTCCTCTCCCTGATGAGTGGGCAGTATGAGCCTGGAATTTACTATCTGTGGTTAGTACTTGGGACTGATAGTAAAACATGCATTAGAACTTGGAAACAGGGAAATGCTATTGCTCTCTTGGAGTTAAGTTAGTAAAGTAACACAAATAGCACATGATGGATGAATACCTTAAGAAAAACACAGATATGTCAAAGGTCAAAAGGAAGAATGGCAAGGACTGGAAATCCAGTCCAATCCAGATGGAATGTAAGAGCAACTGATACTGTAATTGTTACTGTTATATCTGAAGGATTACTCTGGGAACAAAGAGGATGCAGGAGTTAAGCTGAAGACAAGAAGGACATCCTGAAGAGTAAGAATTATCTATGTGTCACCAGCTCTGCCCTTTAGCAAGGATGCTCTGACCAGCTGATATGAAAGTTCCCACCCAACCGGCTATTACATTGGTGTGATTATTGTCATAGAGTTTATTCTTGTGCTGAGTGCTTTATATCGTAACATTCAATCCTGATAAAACCCTAGGTGATTATCATTACCTCTACTTATGCCTGGGCTGAGAGAGACCAAATGATTTACCTCCTATGTCACAGAGAGTTCACGGCAGAGCTGGTACTCGGGCCCAGACTGTCTGAAATGGAAGTTCACTCTTTTAATTCTCTGCTCTACTACTTGTCATGTACACATGTATATTCCGCCCCCCCCCCCTTGAGGTGGGGCCACCACAGATTGATCCCAATGGCCTTTAACGTCATTCAACCAATATATTTGGGTTTTTAAAAAGAATTTATTTAGAAAGTATCATAGTGTAAGCAAATTGTACCACATCGATGTTTTTTCTTTATTTCTTTTTTCTGATATTTATTTATTTTTGGGAGAGAGAGCACGTGCACACAAGTAGGGGAGGGGCAGACACAGAATCTGAAGCAGGCTCCAGGCTCTGAGCTGGCAGCACAGAGCCCACTATAGGGCTTGAACCCTGACACGGGACTCAAACCCAGGGAGCAGTGAGATCACGAACTGAACCGAAATGGCACGCTCAACCACCTGAACCACCCGAGCAGCCCTGGGTTTTCTTTTAATATAAGACTCATGATGCAAAGCTTAAGCCACTCATGAGAACTGTGCTTCCCTAGAAAGTCGGAGTTTTTTTAAAGAACACCTGTGAACCATATGCAATTAATAAAGATTTCCCTTAAAGCAGAGGCCAGCCAGGATCCTGCTCTGTTGTGTTCTGCCACAGACAGCAGAAGTGGTCTTGTTTCTTGTATTCCCACCACCAGTTACTGTGTGTCCACTGACCATACTTCCCAAGTATGGGGAGCGGGGCAAAGAGACCTGGAAACAGAGGGGTTATTATGGAAGTAACTTGATGACAAAGAACATACAGGTGCATATCTTAAGGGAGCCTGGTCTAGTGGGTGCTTATTTTTATGTGACAGTAAAAATGCTTAACAACCAGGATGGCCTGGCTTACAAGGATGCTGGCCTTGGCAGTAACATAGCCTGTGTCAGCCTTGACCCACCCCACCCACTTCAGTCTTTGATCTGGAAATCACCTTAATCCCACTCTTCATACAGCAGAGAGTCGACCTCCTTCAAGGCAGAAAAAGTAGAGTCAGCCTCTAAAATGACTACTTAGAAGCAGAATTTAAAGCCAGAGTTCTGGCTTGGGCCTCCTTGGTCCCCATACCCAGACCTGGGAAAGCTCACCTAAATCCCCTTGCCCCAGGTGGCAAATACAACCAGAATCTTTCTGAGTTACTTGTCAACTGTCTTGGTTGGGGGAGACCAAACCACAATGGCTCTAGCACAGTAGAAGTGTATTTCTCTGTCAGTCAACAATGAACAAGCTTAGCAAGTAATTCTTGTCTCGTGTGGAGAGCCAGTAATTCAAGTTCCTTCCCTCTTAAGTCTTGACCGGCCCCCAGAGTTGTCTTCTCACCTGCAACAAGCTAGCTGAAGGAGAGAAGAAGAGAGAGAGGAGGTTTTGAATCAGACCCTTTTGAGGGCAATTATGAGCTCCACCATTTGCAAATGACAGCCTCAGCATGAACCCTCTGAGCCCGGGTTCCTCATCTGAGGGTTAAATGAGATGTCATGTTTAGTGCAGTGCTCAGCTCAATAAGTAGTATTTATTATTAGGTGCATGGAATACTTCCCTAAAAACCACTCTGTGACATTGATATTATCCCCATTTTACGGTGGAGGAAACTGAGGTCACACAGCAGGTAAATGGCAGAGCTGAGACTGGAATCTAAAACACGGGCTCCTAACGATGGAACGATACTTTCTCATAAATGGGGGAATAACTGACCTCTGGCATAAGATAACTGAGTTCCTTATGCTCTTTTTAAATGTTTTCAATATTAACTAGATTCACTAGACCTATTCTAGATCTAGAATGTCACCGTCAAATCACTTTCCTTTTTCCATCCACTCTAGGCCTGAAGAAAGGCTGACTACCTTCAGTAACTTGTACGGCATCAACAGCCTGCCGGTGAACAGCATGTGGAAATACTTGCTGACACAGAACAAAGGTGAACTTGAATAACATGTTTTTTTTGTTTTTTTTTTAATTTCCAAAAGAGACCTTTCAAAATACTTCCCTTTAGAGAGTAACTACCAGAAAAGGTTATACTTTAAGAAAACAAGTTTGGATGGAGAAGATAGAGTTTTTAAGAAAATATTTTACTTTTTACAAGTTAGAAAACATATGGAATTTCCACTTTCACATAGTTCATAAATGATTTTGCCTGGTTTTCTTGAAACTTGATTCCCCAAACTCCAAAGTCAGCAAAGTCGGAAGACGAGTTGGTGTCTGGAACTGATATTCCAAAGACTAGCTTATGATACAGGACGGATGGTTCAGGAAGGAAGGGAGACCTCTAGATTACAGGGAATGAAACTTTTTTTTTTTTTTTTTTTCAGCTATCAAGTTTTGACCTGATCTTACCTCTCAGAGCCCTAAAAACTTTTCTATTTCTGGACTAAAAAAGTACTCTGCTTATCATTAACTTCTGACATTTTCAAGGAAATGAGTACAATTAGGACACTACCCTAAAAGCATTTGTATGCCACGTTCTACATACAAAGCAGGAAAAGTTGAATGAAAATATAGGGCTCCCTGGCAATTTAATTATTTGATGCCTTTTGGATTAATAGTTTTTAGTTATTCCAGCATTTGTTTAATGGGGTGTGGTTGTGACTGAGAAAATAATTTTTGTTTTCTCACTGCAATGTACATTTTGCTGGTTACATAGCAAAGCTGTGAAACTAGAGGTTGGCACATATTTCCGATGGATTCCTATAATGTTTCAGTGAATCTTTATGGATTGTTGGACTAGCGGGATCCTCAATATTGTTCTGAATACAAACCTTCCCTTGTATCAGTTAGCAATTGCTGAGTAACAAACCATCCCCAAATGGGGGGTGGATTTAAAAAAACCATTTGTTATTTCTCACTAGTCTATGGGTCCACTGGGTAGATTGACTGACCTGGGCTCGGCCTGACTGACATTGACTGGGCTTGTGTATGTGTCTTCTATGAACTGGTGGGGTGGTCGGGAGATGCGTGGTTTAGAAAGATCTCTGCTGCCACGGGGTGCCTGGGTGGCTTATTTGGTTAAGCATGTGACTTTGGCTCAGGTAACGATCTCACGTTTTGTGGGTTCGAGCCCCGCATTGGGCTCTGTGCTGACAGCTCAGAGCCTGGAGCCTGCTTTGGATTCTGTGTCTCCCTCTTTCTCTGCCCCTCCCCCACTCTCACTCTGTCTCTGTCCCTCAAAAATGAATAAATGTTAAAAAAGAAAGAAAGCAAGGAAGGAAGAAAGATCTCTGCTGACATGAATCACCTCTTCACCGGATGGTCTCTCATCTTACACCTGGGTAGCCCAGATTTTTTCTCATGGTGGGAGCAGAAGTCCAAAGTAGAAAAAGATCACACATATGAAGTCTCTTATGACATGGTTTGACATGTCACCATTTCTACTTGATTCTTTTAGCCAGAGTAAGTCCCAGGCTAGCCAAATTTAAGGGGTGGGGAAATGGGCTTTACCAGATGATACAAAGAACTGCAAAGTCACATTGCAATGAGCATGGATAAATAAGGGTGAATAGAGAAGTAGGGCTGTATTTATAATCCATATACCATAACCTCTAACAGTAATATTGTAAAGTGAAAGAAGTTTGTCTTTGGTTAACTCACCGGTCCCTTTCCTATGGCATATGTTAGTTGAAAGCTTAGTGGATTTGAAGTCAAAAGATTGAAGTTCTATTTCTTTTCACAAGTCATTCTGGTCTCTGAGCGTTAATTTGTTCAACTTTAAATTGGTATGATGATGGGGTGCCTGGGTGGCTCAGTGGTTGAGTGTCAGACCCTTGATTTTGGCTCAGATCATGATCTCACGGTCATGAGATCCAAAGGTCATGAGATCAAGCCCCAGGTCGGACTCTATGCTGAGCATGGAGCCTACTTGGGATTCTCTCTCTCTCTTTCTCTTTCTCTCTCTCTCTCTGCTCCTCCCCCACTCTTTCTCTCTCTCAAAATAAATAAATAAACATTTTAAAAAATAGTGTAATGACATAGGTCCACCTGCATTCTGGGTTTTTGTTTTTTACTGTATAAACTCTCATGTGTTTAATAAATAAGGTTAAAAAGAGACCCTTTCAGGGTACCTGCGTTGTTCAGTCAGATGAGTGTCCAACTCTTGATTTCAGCTCAGGTCATGATCCCAGGGTCATGGGATCAATCCCTGCATTGGACTTTGTGCTGAGCCTGCTTAAGATTCTTTCTCTTTCTCCCTCTGCCCCTGTTCCCCACTTGCTTTCTTCTTCTCTCTCTCTCAAAAAAAGTTATTCAGAATGTTTATGCTGGTTCTTGGCCTCTGAAGCCTCTCCACAACCACTACCACCCTGTCCTTACTCCATGCAAATATGTTTGCTCTACTTAGTTTTGTCTTTCCAAACCCCCCTCCCACCCTGTTCTGGACCCGCCACAATTCTGACATTATTCCTCCATTAAAGTTAAGTCACCTAATGGCTTTTTCTTGCCTTGAAATTGTTTACCTTGAAACTGGTAAAAGACTTCAACCAAAAATGATATTGATTTTAGATAAAATTGCCATTTTAACATCGGCCTTCTGAGGAGAACAGGACTATTTCCACACTTCTGTTAAGCTGCACTGGCTTCTCAAAGCACTTTGCATATGCTTCTTCAGTAATTATGACCATTTCTTGAGCACTGATAAGGACTTTGGATACATTTTTTTTTTTCTCCTCATATTGACTAGATGTCAAGAGTTCAGCCCTGCCATTGACTAGCTGTGTGATTTTGGGTAAAGCCTCCACTTACATTTTATTTTTCTCACTTCTAAACTGAAGAAATTTGACAAATTGACCTTAAGAGGCCCTTCTTACTGGGAGAACTTATGACATTCTAGAATATTTACAAAGTGAGATATGAAGAATCCAGCATTGTTTTGAATACTTCTTTATTTTGTGGTTTAGTAAATCAAGTATTCTGTAGCCGATGGTCTCTTACAAAAGAGGAAATCAAAATCATAATTAAAATAGCTAATATTTATTGAGTAGGCTTAGATTCTTGCTTGAAGCTGTTCGCTATAAGAACCATCTCACCTTTGTTTTATAGTTCAGTGTCAATAGAAAAGTTTTCATGCTGTCAAATAATCAATGGATATAGCTAATATGAGAAGTGCTTTCTCTATAGAGGGGAGATAACAGAGGAAGAAAGAAAGAGAGGAGGGAAGGAGGAATGGAAGAAACTAATACTTACTGAACTCTTACTAGGTGTGTGGTAAGATACAGTTATGTACACATGATCCTTGGCAGAGACAGCTAGGTGTTGTCCAAATTCTAGGCCTTCTTCTTGGGCCCTCAGCCAGATTACATCTCCCAGCCTCTTGCAGATGGTTCTATCTATGTGCCTGAGTTCAGTCGGCAGGATGTGAGTGGAAGTGATGTGTTCTGCCTCCAGCTCTGACTTCAAAAAAGCCTTGCAAACATACTTCTCCCACTCTTTCCCACTTCCAGCTTGCTTGGATGGAGATCATGTTCACGGTGATCTTGAAAGTCATTTGTCTAAGACAGCGGAATTGCTGTTAACCTCTTGCCCTGAACGTTTGAGACATTGTACATTTGGAAGTCCATTTGTTGCAACAGTTTAACGTATCCTTGCCAATATACAACATTAAATTTCAAATAGTCTCTATGAGGTGGAGACCATTTTTATTTTTATAGAAGAGGACCTGAGGCACAAAGTGAGGAGGTAACTTTCTCGGGTAATGCAAGTGGCAAAGCAAAGTTTAAACTCCAGTTCATCCAACTCTGTTCACACAGAAGACTGCAAACGGTCTGTTCATGCATAGAGAAAAGCCTAACAGAGTTCTACAGTAGCAATCCTCTTCATACTTCTTCTACATGTTGGACAAAGAACATCTTTGATGAATTAATGAGCTAAGATAGTAATTCCTACAACATTCTGAACTCAAGATGAATGAGAGGCAATGTGCCACAATGGTGTTAGTCTGACATAATCTAAATCTGCCATTTGCTGACTCTCTAACATTAGCAAAACATTTAATTTCTGTGGGTCACAGCTTTCCTATATGGAAAACGAAAGTAAAAATTAAAATAAAAAAACAAACAATCATTTGTCTAAGAATCACTGATGAGTGGTTATCTATCAAAATTTTCTGTTCCTATTTCCCTTTTATCAATAGCTCTTTCTCAAAAATACAGCATACCTTGTACTCAACTGAATCATACAAAGTAGCTCTGTCCTGGGGTGTAAAAACCTTGAAAAAATAGTGTTGAGTATTAAATAACATTTTGAAGATTAAAAGAAATAATAAATGTGAAGACCTACCACAGTGCCTAGCATGTAATAGGTGCTCAGTTATACGATCTTTCTCATAAGGCAAAAATGAATCCTTGTTAGTACTGTTTCTGGCACTGTGTTCAGACTTGCTCGAGCATTCCGGTTTCCTTTTCCTGAATTTATCTATTGGGATATGATTTGCCTTACTATTAGCATAAGTCAGAAGCACCCGGCTCTGTTTTTCAGGAAAAGGAGGTAATTTGGGCTGCAGCCATGTTCTCATTAGAGAAAATGAGGGCAGTTAATGTGTTCAGGAACAACAAAGCTCTTTTAGTTGCTTAGCAACTGAAGCTGGGGGTTGGGCAGAGGCTACGTAAGCGGTGGGGGAGAAAAACAGAGAGGGGCATAAAAAAGTGATTTTAATGTACAGGTCATTCCCAGGTGGAGGAAAAGAGATACATGTATATAGCTGTGGTATTTACAGCTCTAGCTATTTGTTACCTGGCTGGAAAATTTAATGAAATATTTTGAAATGCAGCAGTGGGTAAGTTACAGTGGACATTTATTGTTCTAATGCAATATGTAAACTGTTTATTTAGCATGCTGATGACAAATGAAATACGGGAATGATTTAGAAATCCGCTACATTTGGAAATTTGTCCTTCTCAATAGACACTACTGCCACCGCGTGGACAATGCTGGGAGCCTACGGGGAGCTGAAGGAATGAGGGACAGGCACGAGAGGGGCCCACCTCTGGGGAATGTGGGAGTGGTCTACAGACTGTTGGTTCGTGTACCCCTTAGCACAATTTTGAAGCTTTCTGGTGCATTTTTAAGTTGGTATGTAAAAATTTTAATTGTAAGTTGAAATGGTTGTTAAGAATATAATCTCCTATGGTTATGAATATCGCCATTTAAAAATAAAACTGCCATGTCACTCCTTTTAATGTATATACCGTGGACTTTAAATGCTATAGGGATCTGATATATACCATCAACCATTTTAAAATTTCATGAGCAAGCTCTTTTAAATGAGTAATAGTCACATAATTCCTTTTCTCCCTTAAAATTCTATTTGAATTCTACTTTCCCTATAGACTAACATCCTAATGTTTTATACATATATATGTTAAATATATATATATAATATATCTACAATATATATATTATATATATATAAGGTTATACATATAATGTTATATATATCATATATTTTTTTTTCTTAGCAAAACTATATAAATTAGAATTTAAGTTACAAAATTTTTCTGTGACTATAAGGCTTTAGTTATCTATATTTTTTTAGTATACAATTGATTGAAAAACACAAGTATATTACAGATGTTGATCAAGAACTATTAAACATTAAAAAAGTAGTGCTGTATTCGGAGATCTACACCTTAGATGAAGCTTTAAAAACATTAGGTCACTTACGTATGATGGATATTTGTTATTGCTAGAATCTGGAAAGGATCAGCATCAATATTATATGTATTATATATTTTTTCCATTTGGAAGCCTCAAGAAACTTCATTCACAGAAATACATAATGGGACTGGAAGAAATTTTATTAGAAAATGTAACCCAAATTCTTTAAATGATTTCTGAGTTACTTGCCAAAAATGACCTAGTACTCTTTCTATATATATTTCTCTATATATTTATTTATTTTCATAATCAGTGGACGTCTGTCTTAGCTTTGCTTCAATGGCGTTGACAGCAAAAGAATTGGAAGCTCTCTGACCAGCAAAAGGGTTTGGTACCCAGTCATTAGAATTATTTACTTTCTCAGCACCAATACCAATATTTAAAATCATCTCTGTGATGGACGTCCCATAGATTTCTATACTCCAAACAGTGCACCTTTGCAATCTTTGGGTAGGATATAAACTCTTCTTATGAGAGGAAGGGCTTACAGAGGGGAGATGAGAACAGAGTATTATAAAAACGCACCATGGGGCACCTGGGTGGCTGGGTGAACATCTGACTTCAGCCCGGGTCATGATCTCATGGTTCATGAGTTCAAGCCCTGCATCGGGTTCTCTGCTGTCACCACAGAGCCTGCTTCAGATTCTCTGTACCCTTTTTTCTGCCTCTCTCCTGCTTGTGCGTGTGCTCTTTCTCTCTCTTTCTCTCTCAAAAATAAAAAATTACCCCCCCCCAGCCAAACCCTAGAATACAACGTAGCATAACATGTCATTCTAGAGTAACAATTGGGCAGAGATCACCAAGGCTATTAAGTTTAGGAATTACCAAGATTATTATCAGTTATGATATGATTTAAAAATGAATACAAATAGAATTTGAAGATGGAAGGGAATTTGATTCCTTTAAAAATTGTTTGGATATATAACTACCCCTCGAAAATGATTTATACATCCCAGTTCAAAATCCCTGGTTTATCCCCAAAAACTACTGTGTGATGACACTTGCCTAAAGTCTGATACCAAATTGGGCTGTGGCAATAGGAGGTCAGGTGGAGTTTTCAAAGCGTTGAATTTATTGAGTTTAAATAACTCTTCCTTAGTTTGCTTAAATGCAATGCTTAATGCTTAGTTTCTGCATTAAAAAGAAGAGAGAGGGAGAGAGTATTGCGAAATGTTAATAGTGATTTTGAAAGCCCATGCTATGTCGATTCTTCATTTATTACGCTTTTTAAATTGTGACAAGATAGCCAAAATGAAGGTGAGGTAGTAAATGACCCCAATTCTCAGTGATTTGAGAACAAGTTTTATTCATGTTCATGCTGCATGGTCATTGCAGGTTGGCTATGACTCTGCTCCTTGCTGAAGACCGTGACAAAGCAGCTTCCCCTTGGGACATGTGGTTTCTTGGCAGAAGGAAAAACAGACATGGAAAACCATGAGCACTGTCTTAAAGCCTGCTCCAAAGGGACACTCATCACTTCCACCTATATTTCTTTGGAAAGGTAAGTGTATAGCCTCTGCTGAGTTCAACACGGTAAGGTTGTACAAACTTCCTCCAGGATGGGGCAGCAGCTATTCTGACTGATGTTACAGCCTCCTGCACCCATGCAGGAGCCACTGACTTATCATAGAGAGATAGTAATCATTTTCTAAAATTATTGTATAAAATATTAAATATTTTTACATATTCTCATATCTTATATAAAATGTTTATATATGTTATACAAATATGTAAAATATTTATTTTAGTTTAAAAATTACAAAATATTTCCAACATCCAGAAGAGGTTAATATAACAAAAACATGAGTGCTTGTATCCTAAAATTACCAACTGTTAACATTTGCCCCATTGACTTCAGATTCCTTTGTTAAAAAGGAAATAAAACATTGTAGATGCAGTGGGAGTATTCCACCAACCCCATCTTATACTTCTTTTAAGCCTTTTCATTTCTAGAAGTAACTATCCTGATGCGAGAGTACATTCTTTGTGTCTATTCTTTTTATTATTTATTACAAAAGTGCTTTAAAAATATACATAATGTAGAATGTGCATGTCTCTTTACCTATTACTTTTTCCACTTAGTACACTGTATCTTAGACGTATCCATGTTGATGCATGTAGGTCTAGTTGTTTCACTGGAAGTATTTAATAGTAGTATGCGATATGAATCGATCACTATCCATGTTGTTTGAACTTTAGTTTGTTTACAGCTTTTTGTTATTTCAAAAATGGAAAGATAAACACCTTTGTATGTGCTTCTGTGTACAGACAAGGGTTTCTCCATGATTTATGTCCTCAAAATGAGTGAAACACTTCACTGGAATGGCCTTGCAGGGTTGAAAAAGCTAATTGCTTTTGCATACCAAGCTGAAGCTTTATAAATGGCAGCTCCAAAGGGCAGAGTTAAACAGGAAATGGGGCCCAGTGTTACCTGAAACCATCTGGGTGGAGAGTTAGAGGCAGCCTCAGGAGACTTTTCTGGTCCCCTGATGCATGCACAAGGCAGTGAAAGACCAGCGCCCTAGAAAACCAGCAGTTTTCCTTGGGGCTGCAAGCCGTATGGTGAACGTAGGACTGTGAACCAGCAGACTTGACACAGGCAGTGGCTGGATGAGGCCCAGCAGGAGGTACCAGGGAGGTGGCAGAACTGGTAGGTACCAAGGGTTTCAGAAGACACAAGGAAGGGCACCCGGGTAGCTCAGTCGGTTGAGCGTCCAACTCCCAGTTTCTTCTCAGGTTATGTTCCTGAGATCAAGCCCCGAGGCGAGCTCTGCGTTGACAGTGTGGAACCTGCTTGGGATTCTCTCTCTCCCCCTCTCTCTGCTCCTCCCCTGCTCTCTTGCTCGCTCTCTCTCAAAAAAACAACAACAACAATATATATATATATAAATATATAATTAATATATATATTATATATATTATATATATTTATATATATATAAATATATATATATAAATATATATAATATATTATATATATATTTAAAAGGAATATAAGGGACTACACAGCAGAAGGAAAAATGTACTTCTCAGCTGATGTCTGTTTGAACTGATAAGGACTGAGAAGCCATTTGTCCTTCCCCAGGCAGTGATGCCATGTGACTGCAGGGAGAGGGGGCGGATGCTGGTGAAATTGCCACCCGCATCTATATCCCGCTTATTACACTCTAACAGAACCAAGCTTCGTTCAAGTGTCAACCCTGCCCCGGTCGAGCCCATGTGTTTCAGTTTCAGGGACAAGTCTAAATGGAATAGAGGCAATCCTGTACCTCTTGCTAATAAGTGGTCTGGAAGTGGACATGTTACACATTTGGGGCTAGTAACAAGTAGGGATTTTCTGGGCAACTCTGAGGAAGTTCCTCCTTACTCCTCTGGAAGGACTTTCAAAGCTTTGTTTCCTCTCTTCCTTTGAACCTGGCTTGTGTGGAACTGTAATTGCTGCAGTTTGATAAAACTGGCATGTGGAATAAGGCAGAACAAAAGGGATTGGAGTAAAAATGAGCTGGAGTCCTACTCTGTGCCCCCAGTGGCATAAGCCCAACGCCCCTCGTTGTTGAAACCTGTCTGAAATATGCTTTTAAATACTTGCCCCTAAGAGTACTGCCTCTAGAGAGCAGCAGGAAGTGTGTGGTGGGGAAAAGGGTCTGAATTGACTGATACTATTCTGAATTCACTGAAACTAATTTCTGCCACAAGATAGAATGAAGACTTAAACTAAAATTAATTTCGGTCCCAGAACCTATGCAAGCAGTCCTTGCTTTGCACAGTTCTGATATGCACACTTGCCAGTTACCATGGTTTAGTTAAATAACACCAGCCCCCATACCCTGGCTCAAATTTCAGTTACTCTGATATGATATATTAACCACGAGTAATTGCATAAAGTTCAAACATTGCTGCTTCAGCCCACAAATCACTACGTAAAAAGCAGTTGCCCGCCAGGACCAATGTCACCCCTTTCAAAGTTTGTTGCACAAAGTCTCTCTGTTCACGCACGTGGCAAAACATGCAGTCATGGTGCGTCTTTTTCCCAGTGAGAAGAATTTATGACATATTAATAAAATGAATGCTCAAAACAGGAATTAGCAAAGATGAAAGTGAGGCAAAGAAACAAAAAGTGATAATGCTCGAATTGCAATTCGAATCGGATATCCATGTAGTTGGGAAGAAATAGCCAACGGATGTCAGCACTGCTGCCATTCGAGAGATGCCAGATATGCAGTTAGAGGCACTTAAAGAAGGTGAGTTCGTCAGCATAAGTGACGATTATGATGAAAAGATGATGACGCCCCAGATGAAATGAAGCCTACAAAAGCTTTCCATTAAATGAACTCTTGGAGATGCTTTATGGAATTAGAAGTACTGAGTATAAAATATGGAAGCTGACCCAAACTTAGGAGTATAACAATTCGTGAAGACATGGAAAAAGATGATCAGTACTTGTCTCATTTATATGATGAGGTAAGTGCTGTTCAAACTATTCTTGATATGTTTTTTATGGAGGAATAAAACAATTCTCAATGTTTCTGAGGTTTGAAATTACATAGTAAACACATACTAGTTTTACTATTTTTTCATTTCCCTAAATATTTATGGTCAATAGTAAGGGAGTTTAGATGTTTTGGTAGAGATTTTTTTTTTTAACATTTATTTTTTGAGAGAGAGAGAGAGAGAGAGCGAGCATGAGCAGGAGAGGAGCAGAGAGAGAGGGAGTCACAGATTCCAAAGCCAGACTCCAGGCTCTGAACTGTCAGCACAAAGCCTGATGCGGGGCCCGAACTCATGAACTGCAAGATCATGACCTGAGCCAAAGTCGGATGGTTAACAGACAGGCACCCAGGTGCCCCTTGATAGAGATTTTTAAAGATGGCACCTGGGTGGCTCGGTTGAGCATCCCGCTCTTTTTTTTTTTTTTTTTTTAAACGTTTATTTATTTTTGAGACAGAGACAGAGCATGAACAGGGGAGGGGCAGAGAGAGAGGGAGACACAGAATCTGAAACAGTCTCCAGGCTCTGAGCTGTCAGCACAGAGCCCGACGCGGGGCTTGAACTCACGGACTGCAAGATCATGACCTGAGCCGAAGTCGGCCACTTAACCGACTGAGCCACCCAGGCGCCCTGAGCATCCCGCTCTTGGTATCAGCTCAGGTTATGATCTTGTGGTCATGAGATCGAGCTCCACTTGTGGCTCTGCACTGAGTGTGGAGTCTGCTTGGGATTCTCTCTCTCCCTTCTCTCTGCCCCTTCCCCACTTGTGTGCTCCTAATTTCTCTACAATAAATAAATAAACATTAAAAAAAGATAAAGATGACATCCATACCTTTGCACCTCTGCCTAAACGCTCTCCTCCCATCGCCATGTTTTTGTTTTCTACCTGGCGGTCTCATATGCATCTTCTGAAACCCAGTGCAGACGTTAAGCTTACTTTGCACAGTGTCCGCTTGCTGTGAGAAGAGGGGACTCATTGTATAAGAAAGCCCCAACTTTCTGCAGAACCAAGTTTGTAATCTGTAAAATTCACACTTCCTGAAAACTGGATAGGTTTGTATGAATGACTCCTTCCACCTTTTTGTTAAAAGACTTTGCCTTAGCTTGGTAAGTGGCATGGCATAGGGACAAGGGTGCTGGGTGGGGTCATTGGGAATCTTGTGTTCTGGTCTCACCAGACCGGTTAAGTAGCTGTGTAATCCAGGGCAAGTCGCTTAACTTGCTTCTGTTTCTTCTCTGTAAAATAGGGGACTGAATAAGATGATGTTCAGGGTTCCCTTGGGCACTACACATCTGTAATTCTCTACCATTATCAAAGAGAGATAAAGGGTTGATCCCCACCCCCTCACACTCACTCAAGACTACCTCCTTTTGCATAGTAATGATAAATGTTTATTGATGGAATGAATGATGTGCAGGACATTGGTGGGGTAGGGTTATTCATGATCTGATGCTGGTTAGAAGCTGTTGTTTCTTGTACTCACCATTTTCATGTTGCCATTTCATGTTAAGCTACCCCATTCACAGGTGCACTGTTGTGTTTCCTTCAGTTTGATTGACCACTTATTCACATACTCATTGAACAGGGTGCTAGTACGTAGGTGAGAATAACTTAATTGCTGCCTTGGCTGGCCTCACTGTGTGATGGGGGAAACCAGCTCATTCTTCCTGAGGGAGGGACATTTGAACTGGATTTTGGAAGATGCATGTGAGACAGCCTGATGGAGAAGAGAAGTGGGGGTGGAAGGAGGGCGTTTAGGAAGAGAGGACAGCTGGGGTAAAGGCATGGATGCAAAAGGGAGTAGGAGGCATGTGAGCACAGAGAGGGGCATGATTGATAGAGGATGGGTGAAAGAGAAGGAAGACGGAACAGTGGAGACTGCTGGGGTCTGTGTAGAACTTGGAAAACATTCTAGGTATTTCCAGGAGAAAGTTTTTAATACAGGGAATTTGGTGCTTCCAAAATCGCTGGAAGGCAGAGAAAGCAGCAGTCAGGGGGTTGTTGTGAAGCGTTCAGATTGTGTCACTGTGGCTACTATCCAGAGGTCGGGGAGATGCTGTTTCCTCTGATGGTTGGGAACAGCATGAAACTGTGGCCAGTTGCTACATGGTCCAATCAAATATGGCAGCTGGGAAATCTCAGTGTGCTGCATTCTGTGCTTGAGGAAGAATGGCCCCAGCTTCCTTGCTCTCTATCAAATCCTGCAGGAGAGTAATTAACTGACAGAATCACAGCTAGCACCTGGTAGCAAGGGGATCTGGGAAATGTAGTTCCCAGGCTTCCAGACCCTGTGATAAAGAACTTGGAAGAGGAGCAGAAATGAATGCAATATCTAGCATAGGAGGGAGGGAAAGTAGGGTCCAGACTGTGAAGGGGCTAGAAAGCCTCACTCACAGGGTCAGGAAAATGCTGCATGGGATAACGCCTGAAAGCCTAAAAGCATGGTTATGGCCACTTTGTTGTAGAAGCATTGGTGGCACAGGAGATGTCATTCTTTTAAACTAAAAAAGGAAAAATAAAACAAGCTATACTACAATTATTTACTCAACGACTATTATGTACCTAGAACCATGCAGTGAAAAAGGCTTCAAAGGTTTTGTTTGTTTGTCTTTTTAAGTCTTTGTGGTAACTCATCCTTTAATACTCTTTCCCCCAATTTTTTATTGGGTGCATGTTTTGTGGTAGATACTGTGAATATGGATATAAATCATTTATGGTCTCTGACCTTAAGAAGCTAATATTGATCCCTTTGCTTTTCAGTGAAGACTAAGAAGTCTTAGAGAGTTGTTTGGTAGATTAATTTATTGCTTCTCAAAGTAACTTTTGCCAAACCCTGGTTTTGCATAGTACTCTAAGAAAAATAGTCCCACTATCAAACCAGTTAAAAAAAAAATTTGGGTATGTATTTCTTCTTGCAAATTTAAGTCTAATAAATCCTGTAGTAGCAATAAATTAATTTTATCAGGGTCACCCACTTTCATGTGACTCTTAATAAATATTGGGGCGCCTGGGTGGGTCCAGACTGTGGTTGGTTAAGCATCCTACTTCAGCTCAGGTCATGATCTAGTGGTTCATGAGTTCAAGCCCCGTGTCGGGCTCTGTGCTGACAGCTCAGAGCCTGGAGCCTGCTTCGGATTGTCTCCCTCTCTCTCTGCCCCTCCCCCACTTATACTCTGTCTCTGTCTCTCTCTCGTCTCTCAAAAATAAATAAAACATTAAAAAAAATTTTTTTTTAATAACCATCAATAGTTGAGTTTTTCAGGGCACAGTTGGGGAAAGAGTGGATGCTTGTGCAGAAGAACTGGCAGGCTATTTACAAAATGGAATGGAAGGAAGAAAACTTTTAGCTTTATTATTTTTTAGCTTCTGAAGCGTTTTCAAATGCTTAAGAAAGTACATTGACCTGATAAAACTGATCTTAACACTAAAAAATCAACAGCTATCAAAGATTACTTTTATGAGATAGTAAGTGCTGTAACAACCATCTAGGAAAACAGAAATCTTGGACAGTGGAAGTTTATAACTATCACGACAGGTTGTTAGATAGTGAACTTGGCTGCAGCACCAAATTGAATAAAGGCTGCGTTCCAGAGAATTGATAGAAGAGGTTTTGCACATCAGTTATGCCACTGTTGAATCTGTTCACCCATAGGCCTTGAAAAGATGGAGCAAATGGAAATAAAAATGGATTTTGTGATTTCTTTGGAAACTTATGCTGTGGCTTCACACCCCTGCCTCCCTAGAGCCACTAAGGGGAGGTGTGGGAGGTGTTGCTTGCCTCTCCCTCTTTTCTGGTGTCTGACACTGGCCTGGGGGATGTGGGGGATGTAGGGGATGTGGGTGAGCCAGCAGCTTTGGCAGCAAAAGGAAGGAGAGGCCGCTATGAGTTTGGCTGGACCTTCTCTCCAAGAATCAGAGCAAAGGGCACCGCATGTGGGCTAACAGTAGATAGAAGCAGCCCTGGACTGTTCTAAATCCCGCCCACGAGCGCCTGTGGAACGGACTGCAGGAAAACCAGAGACTGCGGGAGAATAGCAGCTGCAGGAAAACGTACTGCCTGCTTTGCAGGAAGTTCAGGCAAATGTTCGCACGCTTTGACCTTGCCAGGGTTAGTAATCTAGGTAAGCACGTTGAGCAAGGGGAAATGCTCAGTAGAAACAAAGATCCACGCCTTCCTTGCTCATCTTGAGCCCCAGGTGCAGAAGTTTTAAATGTTCACCTGCATAAATTGAGACTGTCTTTGTAACTTAAAATGGCTGTAGAACTTCTGTTATTGACGGTAACCAGAGAAGTCACAGCACCTGACCTGATGTTCATAACAGGGGCAGATGGGTTACCCTGGTTGACCAGGCTTCAAAGGAGTGCGGGGAGACAAAACAAAATCGGCTTCAGGACTACCTCATGAGTCCTGATTGTTCACTGCACTTACCCCGTGAAAGACAAAAAGGGGAGGCTTGTAGGGAGAAGATATTGGTAGGTGCCTACAATACAGCACGATCCCATTATAACGTAATATACCGCTAAATATATGCTAGTAAAATCCTAACCAATCCTGGTGTATGTGAAGAAACATGTTTAATCCTGTGTTATACAGCTATGAATAACATGGGTTTGAACTGTGCAGGTCCATTTAAATGGATTTTCTTCTTTTCTCTAGCTTTATTGTAAGAATACAATGCACAGTACCTATACAAAATATGTGTTATGTTATTGGTAAAGCTTCTGGGCAACAATAGGCCGTTAATAGTTAAGTTTTTGGGGAGTCAAAAGTTATGCTGGTTTTTTTACTGCACGGGGGCAGGCACCCCTTAAACCTCGTGTTGTTCAAGAGTCAACTGTATGTATGTGCCTTGCGAGAAGGAAGGCTAGAGACTGGGACAGGAAGTGGTGTGTTGGAAGGAAGAGGCCACAGTAAAATAAGAGAGGCAGGAGCTGACTCTAACAGTGCTGGCAAAGGGGCCAGCTCTGTTGGGCGGGGTCCTGTGGTTCCTCCCTTCACCATTTCGGGCCTTCTGAGTACCAAGACTGGGCTTGATACTGGGGTTTCAATGCCGCTTTCCCCAGGACCCTACAATTTAGCAGGGGTGGGGGGACTGACAATAACATGACATAAATGACTGGAGAGCTAACAAAGTAGAGAAAATCAGATTAGGTCTGTTTGGAGGTTAATCTGAAAGTGAGGGTTAACAATGGAATTTGGCTTTGAACTCAAGGTAGGCATTTGCTGGAATGAGAGGCATTTAACCTTACAGATTTCATGAGAAGTTGGGGAAGTGGTCTGCTGTGCATTCACCTGAGCTTCTTTTAAGTGGATAGGCATCAGGATCATCTGGAAGCTCCAAACCTATGGAGATTCTGACTCTGTAGAAATCAGAGGCTCAAGGGCATAGTCCTATCCTCTCAAGCTCCTGTGTAATTCTGACATACTAAGATTTGGTGTTTGGGAACTACCGGGAAGTCTCAATCAAAAGATCCGATTTAGGGGTGCCTGGGTGGCCCAGTCGGTTAAGCATCCGACTTCGACTCAGGTCACGATCTCACGGTCTGTGAGTTCGAGCCCCGCGTCGGGCTCCGGGCTGATGGCTCGGAGCCTGGAGCCTGCTTCTGATTCTGTGTCTCCCTCTCTCTCTGCCCCTTCCCCATTCATGCTCTGTCTCTGTCTCAAAAATAAATAAACGTTAAAAAAAAATTTAAAAAAAAAAAAGATCCGATTTGGGTTTTATGAGGGCTTGGTTAGCTGAGCTGCGACAATGAACAGTTTTACTGAAATTGGTACACACAGCCCACGAGCAAATACAACCAACATCTCATTAAATGAATTGATTTTTATTGCTATTTTATCAAGTTTAATATTTTTCTAAAAGAAAAACAAATCAGTTTACATGTAGGAAAGTTCCAAGCAGACAGCTATAGATAATATAGCCGTTAGAAAAAAGAGCAGAGCTAAATAGGATGAAAACAAAAGCAGTAAGCAGCAATAAAATTAATACCTACACAAAACTAGCAGTGCAATAAGATTAGCTGAAAGCAGCTTTACGTTGAAAAAAAAAAAAAGTTACTTAAATACAGAAATAGCACCTTACCAAAAAGAATTGAGCAATGTAAACTTGGTAGGTAGATTCAAGTATAAAAGTTCTCCCAACTCTTGTACCAGAATGAAAGGGTTTCACAAACCCTGGACAGTGTAGGGCACACACACCTTCCCTCAGTGCCTACTCACAGCTGCGTGTCCTTAGCAGGGTCCCCAACAATTATTTCTTTTACTAAGTAATACAACGATAGACTCAAGATTGCCATTGCTTTTCCGCTTCTCCAAATATCCAAGTCTAGCTTAGCAGTCCATTTTCATCAGTTGCTCTGTAAGGAACATACGTTCTCCTGACAGACACAACCACCGCATCATTTTATTTTTTTATGTATCACGAAGCCACATGAAAAAGTGTGTCCCGGATACAAAAGGGATTAGTTCGTAGTTTTCTATTGCTGAATATGGTCACAGAGTCTTAATATTCTCATTTAGGGGGTTGGTTGCTCCTTAACACCCCTCAAGAACCGTGAACTCTCTGAGGTTTTTATGGTCATCGTGTGAACAGAATAATAATTAAAAAAAAGGGATAGCAAAGAAGTTTAATAAGTGGCGAACATCCAAAAACAGTGAGGGGAAAATCAGATTGGGATGTCTTCCAAATGTAGACCTCTCAAGTGAAAATATTTTTGTGGACGTTCTTAAGTATGGTATATTTAAAAATGCATGTACCCTGTGCAGATATAGATGCTGTGTGTCCTGAAAAGGGCATATTTTTATTTGTTTCAATAAAAGTATAAAACAAATATTAGCTCATATTAGCTCAGGGTAATCATTACCAGGAGATTGTGGATGATTAGAACCATAATTTTATCCATTTAATGCTAGGAAAGATTGTAAAAAAGAAAAAAATGCCATGTTGTAAACTTTATAAGTTTAGTGTTGATAAAAATTTTATATAATAACAAATTTATTTAATCTGGCTATCTACCTCAAGTTTTCAAAAATCTCATGGGGTAATAAGGCTAATATTATCCTGTAGTTAATATAAAGCTACTTTGCTCAGACTCCCAGAGTCTCTTAAATTAATATTTTTATTTCATAGAACATTTTATTGGGTCCAAAAATAATAAAATAGAACCCTACACCAAGATTCTAAATCTAAGACAGAAGCTTAAAAAAGAAAGGGAAAAAGGAAGGAAGGGAGGGAGGAAGCCACTTACTGGAAGAGACAAGAATGAGGTACATGTCAAAAAATCTAGGAATAAAAGAGCTAGTTTGGCTACTTGATGAAATCCTAAAGCAATATGGTTTAACAAACGAGTATTGCATAATTGTTTCCAGAAAAGTATTCATGTTAGCACAATGAAATCCCTGCACTCACCACTTGTATTTTTCAGCAAAACTCTGAAAAATAACTGGTTTGCATACTCTTGGATGCTCAACGTAATGTGTCCATTTTCCCTCTTACCCTTCCAATAATAAAGAAAAAAAGCAAAAGAAAAAATAAAACGATCACCTATCTTCCTATATCAAGTTCCACATCATTAGCTCTTTAGAATTCTACCACCAGGTCCCATCCAGGTTCCAATTTTCCATATAATCACTTGCTACCATCCTGATTTATTCAATAAACAGCTATTCTTTGAAGGCCTCCAAACCTGATACTCTACGGTTAACATTTAAATAAAACACCCACGGGGCACAGAGTGAAGGGAACTGCACATGGTAGGATTTTTACAAATGAACAGTAAACACCTCACGGTTCACACGGGTCAGCTCTCAGGCTGCTGGCGTCCCTCTTGGTTCTCGCGCCCAGACAGGGTTAGCACAGTTCAGTATAGCAAGGCGTGCCATTCACAGTTATTTTGGTCTTGACATTCTGTCATGCATATACATTTATCCACATTATTAGCAGGTTGTGAAGTAAGTGCAGGGCAAATCATAGGAAAAAAGTATAAACATTCAAGTCGTCATACCCTGAAAAAACATGTGTTTTGCTGTAGTTGTAAACTTTTTGCACTAAATCCCATTTCAGGAACAAAATAAATAATACCATAGGATTCACAACTGGAGTTGGCTTCCTGATGAAGCCTAAGGAAGCAGTAGCTTTTTGAAACTGCAGAAAGGAAGTTTCTCTCACCACAGATCTATAGTCAGGGTGAGGGGAAATACATGCCCAGAACGCTCACCCTGGTTAAGTGCTAGACAGCTCCCCCTTCCCCCAGCAGAAAAACCACAAGGCTCCAGTAGCCTGTTCAGATCTACTTCCAGCAATAAGAGGATTCTTGAATCAAAACCACAGAAGTCAGTCGGTGCTTTCACTGTGACACCACGCGCAGAGTCTGGACTCTAACTGGTATTGAATGCACAATTAGTAACAATTACTTTCCGGAAAACAGAGGATCCGTGATGACGGGCAGGTAACCAGAACCAGTGGGTGAAAGACAGAGGAAGGACCTGTGCCGAAGACCGGATGGCTTGCGTTCCGTTTTGCATCCAACGTCAGGGCATCACCTGCGACAGGGAAGTTCAGGTGGTTTGATCCCGCCCCTGCCTGGTGAGGCGTGGGGTTAGTCAGCCCCGCTGCTGGGGATTTCGAGTCTCCTCTGTGCCGAGCTGGTGTTTCGTGACGGATTCCTCTCTCTTCTCCTAAGGACCGGGTCTCCTAGGCTGCCAGGCGTCTTGAAAAATGTCTCACGATGTGTGTGTCGGATGCTCTTGGGGGTCACTGGAACCGGTGACTGAAAGAGCAAATAAAAACAGCGGTGAGGTCCAAATTGTCCTCGATCTCTGAACTAAGTAAGCCCTGTCCTGGCCTGCGTCATTGTGATTTTCGTGTAAGCGTTCTCTCCTTTGCACTTTTCTGTCACACTCATCTGGGTTGACCTTCCCAGCACTTACCCCAACTGAAATTAACTTTGGTATTTCATGTGCAGAAAGGCAGCCTAGCAAACAGGTTAGAAGGGTGCCACTGGCACAACCAGCTGTGTGACCTTGGGCAAATTACTTAACCCATGTGTCCCTTAATGTTTTCATCCATACAATGGGGATGACAAAAGTGACGACTTCACAGAGCTGCACGAATTAAATTTTTTTTTTTTTTTTTAACATTTATTTATTTTTGAGACAGAGAGAGACAGAGCATGAACGGGGGAGGGGCAGAGAGAGGGAGACACAGAATCTGAAACAGGCTCCAGGCTCTGAGCCATCAGCCCAGAGCCCGGCGCGGGGCTCGAACTCACAGACCGCGAGATCATGACCTGAGCTGAAGTCGGATGCTTAACCGACTGAGCCACCCAGGCGCCCCGAGCTGCACGAATTAAACAAGATCATATTTATCAAGCACCTTTTAGACCACACTGGGCAAATAGCAAGTATCTGCATCTGTCTCGCCGCTTTTTATTTACTTGCTAATATGTATCCTCTTGTGTTAAACGTTGATCTCCTTAATGTTCCCTCAAAGGACAGGGGCCTTTATCCTGTTTACTGGCATATCTTTACTGCCTGGATCAGTGCCTGGCACATAACTGGTGATCAGAAAGCATGTTATTACATTATAATCACCTTTAGAAACTGTTTATTCCAATGTCTAGCAAACTTGTCAGCCTCTGACAGACTTGTCTAAAATATTTTTGGCCACAGCATAACTCTTCCTCTGTGAGAGAAAAGTAACCACTCTGAACAATGCCTAAGGCATAAGAGGAAATCAACACATGCTTACTGACTGCTACAAATGGGAGTTTAGGGGGAAATAGGGTATTGATGAATTTATATCGATTATAATAGTCTTATGTGTACATTTGTATACATTATATGTATCTCCTGTCTCCTAAACACTGCATTTTAAGAAATGACAGATGCTAAGAATCTTTGTGTTAGTATCTAGACTTCTGTTTCTCTCGATTATTTCTATAGCTGTACAACGAAAATTCAGGGCGGTCTCCTTTATTGATCTACTGAAATGAAAGCCTGGAGAAATCATCTGACTATTCAGCATTCCTCACAAATCCCCCCTGAACCATCACTCAAATAAGTCCCTCTAATTTTAAGGAACAGATTGACAACTAAAAAATATTTCTGTCTTTAAGGCACAGCATTTCCTGCCTTAATATCTCCATGCCTTATAAAATAAGCAGATAACTCTGGGTCTACAGTGGAAGCTAGGAAGACCCTGACCTAGAGCCTCCGTCCTACAGTCATGTGACTTAAAGCTAATTAAAGGCAGGCAGACCCCATCACAGAGTGATGACCTTCCTGGGCTCACTTTAGGACTCACCTGCTGTAATTTTACTACAGAGACTGGATGCCCCCCATACATGGGGGATTCAGGCTGGATGGTGTTGTGTGATCTTGACATCACAGGGCTCAGGTTGAGTGAGCCTGGACACTGAAGCTGAGGGTCTGCGGAGGAGAGTGTCGATGATTTTGGATTAACCATGTTTGCAGGACCGATGAGAAGATGAGCCGTTGATCCGAGGCCAGGCAAGCCAAAATTCACAGGTCCCACATTTGGGATAGCACCAGGGGCAGAGGAAACTGGCCTGGGCATCGTGGGAGAATAGAGAACAGGAAAAGTGCCCAGCGTCGGGGATGGTAAGACCATGCAAGGAATGCTGAGTGATGGCAGCTGACCTGAAGGTGGCCCCACAGGATGGGGGGTCTGACTGCCAGATAAGAGCACGTTGAAACCATTTAATCCTGAAACAGAAGCAGAACAAGGTAAGTCAACACAACAGGAAGATACCATTCCAGCTCACATCCCGCACGGCGCTTCCAAATGAGAAAGAACCCACGATGAATGGATTCTGCCTGACCAGCCAACCCCCTTCCCGTGTTCTCCCCACCCTGCACTGCGTCTCCTCAGCAATGGCCACGAATGAGATCCCACAACCATCTGTGTGACAATGTGGTAGATGCCCATGGCTACTGAGAGGGTCAGTTAATGTGAGTTCCACGTCGAGGAGGAAAATGAACTTGGATGGAAAAATTGTTATCTTTATTCTTACAAACTTCTAGCAAATTTATATTTTCCTCAACTTGGATCCTAGGCAACAAATCTGACAGTATTAATAGCACCTTGACCTTGTCACTAGTAAAAATTATTTTTCGTTTGGTACAATTGGCTTCCCCTTATAATCGTATGTATTTAATAATTTTAAGCATTTGTAAACATTGTGAGGAGGAATCCACAGGCTTTACCAAAGTGTCAGTGGGTCCTTGGCCTAGAAAAAGCTAATAATCCCTGTGCTGGGCTGTCATTTTCATTCGGCAGGAACCAAGTCTGTTTCTTGTTCATCAATGTATCTGCACCACTGAGTATCATGCTTACGTCAGACCCTCAAAAAATATTTGCTAGTGGAATAAAGAACATTTTCTAGGTAAGAGAACAATAAAAAAACACCTGCCTAACCTGTGAAGTGAATGGAAAGCTGAGGAAAATCAGTTGAAGTCTCTTTGCATTGAGAGCAGCTTTACGTACATGGTGCATACCTTAAAAATTAGGTATCTATTATATTTCAGCTTTGTTTTGAAATACTAACAGCACTTGAGTCTTTCTGTCAGGTCCTATTATTGAAGTGCTTCAGATGTATTATCTTATAAAATTTAGTTCAATTTTGAGAGCACCCCCATGGCATAGCAGTCATGGTTAGTGCTGCTTTACTGGTGAGGATGGCTGAATACTTCATGAAGACTGTAAATGGCTTTGATGTCCAGCCCTCTGTCTCCAGACCTGGCCCTCGACCACAGTGAATGCTCAGTACCTCCAGATATGCGAGACATCGGCAGGCTAGCTGCACATAGTGGCCATGAGGTTCATGTTGTTCAGTAAACTGAACCAATGCCAGATTCAGCCGAATTATAAAAACAGAATGATCTTTTGAATTGTGCTTTTTTAGCAAATGAAGTTCAACGCATTAACAAAAAAACTCACTTGCCCTAATTATTTTCTTAGTATCCTTCCAGTTGGTGAAAACGAAGACAGCCTTCGCCTTCGGTTCACAGAGGGAGGAAACAAGGAGTTTAGAGTAAAATGGCTCAGAGGCTGTACACAGCATCACTAATGGGCTACTTCGGTCAGGTGACATGGACGAAAATTTAAAAATCTAATTCATGATCTGACTACCCCAAGGGGCCCTAAGACAGGGTGACATTCCTTACCGGCTGGCGACTGTACATAAAGATACTGCAGCAAAGAGGGCTCTTTGGTGCTTTCATTTTCTTTTGAAGACTTTTCAACCTCTGCATCTCTTGAAGAATTTCCCCACTCGGAAGAAACGCAGCAGTTTGCTGAAGCCTTTCCCGAAGCCTGTTCTGCAGCAGAGAGTTGACTCTCCATGTGAATGTCTTCGAGGGGCGCAGATCCCCCGGGACCCAGGGTCTTGGGAGAAGCGATGTCTGTGGAATCTGAGGGTTTCTAAGCACAACCAAGCAGGAACCAGAAAGGCACGTAAAAATCCCAGTAGTACATCTCAAGAACAGCCTTCTCAAAATAGCTAAGACATAAGCAGAAAGGTCAGAGATCGCCATGTGCCACACTGCATCGTGTATGTGAGTTGTTTCGGTCACACTTCTAGGAATGGTCTGAAAATCAAGGACATGTCATGTGCTCCTGGAGGTTTAGGATTCTGAAGCACAGAAATGATGGAGTTTTAATAATGAAAAACTGGCCACGGTATTTACACTATGAAATAAATTTCTGAGCTGCTAACGCATCCAGAGTGTGGATGCATCTTTTAGTGGCCCAGTATGAACAGCAGGATGGGCCCAAACCCGGTCTTGGTTACCTAAGACATACCCCGGTCAGTCTTCCCTGCTGTTATGCAACCCCAGGCTATATACACAATTAGAACAATTCACTCTGGCGAGAGGGAGGAATAAAAGAGAAGGGGTCGTAACTAAGGTACTGATCTCTATGAGTCTGGCTGACCCACCACGGACTGCTGTCATGACCGTGCTTCTGCTCTCACAGTGTTTTACTGGTCATATCTCATTAACCTTCGAGGGCTACTTTGTGGGAGATACCAACAGCTCACATTTTTGCTCCCTTCACTTTGTAGCTGGGGATGAACAGGGATGAGAACAGACACAGACACTAAAAGCCAAATAGCACCCGTATTCCTGACTCTGAGACTCTGGTGCCTCCTGGATTACGGTGGCTATTTCAGTGATCTCAACTTGTTTGAAAAAAACAAAAAAAAAAAACCCAAAAACAAACCCAGAAAGTATAGAAAAAGGGAGGAGATCTACAAACATGTTAATGGTGATTGCCTCTATGTGGTGGGATTATGGGTCTTTCTTTTCTATTTTTCATATATCGTTTAGCATTTTATGCAAAGCAGGAGCTTTATAGAAATCACTTTTGTTTTTTTAAATTTTTTGAGTGAGTCTGTGTGCATGCATGCATGCGCTGGGGGGAGGAGCGAGGCAGAGAGAGAGGGAGAGAATTTAAGCAGGATCCATGTTCAGCACAGAGCCTGACGTGGGGCTTGATCCCACGAACACTGAGATCATGACCTGAGCCAAAGTCAAGAGTTGGATGCTTAACTGACTGAGCCACCCAGGCACCCCCAAAATCGCTTTTCTTATGGTACTACTTTATGGCAAGACTATGGGAGAGCCAGTCCCAGGCTTAGTTATACAAGTGATACACAAAATACCTTCCATTCCAGACTCAGTAGCTTATTAGTATCTGTGTGTCTTTACTGGGAAGGAATTCTGGGTTAACGGGATGTCACTAAACATGTCCCTCCCTCCCCAAACTCCCTTACCTTGGGCATGACAAGGGCTAGAGGGCTGTCATCATAGTCCCTGCTCTGTCTTTTAGTGGCTGGTTCCTCCTCTTGAGGCTTCCTCTCCTCACCCAGGCGCTTCTGAACTGAGGGTGTGGGTGACTGCTCTGATGCCGTGACCTCCAAGCTTCCACCGTCCCTCTCCGACCCTGAGCCTGACCCTGGGGACGGTCCCTCCTGTACGTTCCCATACAGCATGAACAGTGAGGTGGAGGGCACGTACACCAAGGGCTGACCGGTCAGCAGGGCTGGCTTTGGCGTTTCCCCATCTGAGGTGGCAGAAGACGGTGAGACACCTGCTTGTGCATTCAGACCATTCTGCATGGAGAAGGACTGCAGGTCCGTTTGGGTCACAGAAAATACTTGGTGCGCTAAAGGATTAACACGATATTCTGAGTCAGCTGACAGGGTAGGGGAAGGAGCAACAGGGTCCAGGCTGCTTGACGGAGGCATCACTCTCTTACCGGCAAAGGCCTTTCCCCTGAAATGAAAAGAAACATAATGGGTCTCAACAAGTTATTGTGTTCCACCAGCTCCTGATTCTTTGCCTTCCTCCAGAGAGATGTACCAAAGCAGAAATGAGATAATGCTGCTCACGCTGCTACTGAAGTGTGCCCCCTGAGCACCTATTAGCTAATCCCAGAGGCAGGGGCCCATGTAACGTGGATAGATGGTTAGGGATTGGGAGGGCCGCCCTTGAGGGATCTCAGGTTAGAGATCAGACTGGCTCCTCCCCTGCCTCTTCTACATCTAATAGTTATCAGTTAGCATAATATTATAATTGTTTTACATAATTATGATAATGATAGCTCTCTGCCACCAGTTTACGAGACTGAAGCTCAGAGGCTCATCAGCCTACTGAGGGTCACCCAGCTCTAATGTGATGAAGCTGGGCCTCACACTAGGCACTGTATGACATTCTGGGTAGATAGCAAAGACTGGACCAGAGTTTATTCATTTATTTATTATTTTTTATTTATTTTCACTTATTTTTTTAAAGTTTGTTTATTTTGAGAGGGGGGGAGAGAGAGAGAGAGAGAAAGAGAGAGAGAGAGAAGGAGAGGGGCAGAGAGAATCCCAAGCAGGCTCTGTACTGACAGAACAGAGCCCAATGCAGGGCTTGATGTCACAAACTGCGAGATGGTGACCTGAGCTGATATCAAAAGTCAGACGCCTGACTTTAGCCACCTAGGTGCCCCCGGATCAGAGTTTCATTTAAAGGATGCATCTGGTTTGTTTCAAATCCACTGTGACATAAATGAAGTGGACAGTGAGGAAATAAAGTTACCTACTAAATTATTTTCTGCCATTCTTGTCCCATTCTGTTCAGTATCACAATTTTTAGTCAGAACACATGAAAAATTAACCCCCATTTAACATATGAGATTATAAACAATGGGTGTTTTCTATGGAAAAAATGTCTAAATATTGAAAAACATTTATATTTCTAATGTATTTTTGGAAACAGATGAAGAAAATCCTTTTAAGACTCCTCTAAGAACTAATCAGTAGGACCTATTTTGCCCAGTCTTGTTGTCCGTGTGCTGAAGTTAAAATGGAGGGCACCGGGCCGCAGAGGTGAGCGTATCTGTCTGACCACAGCCTGAGAGAGTGATCAGTACTACTCGGCTGTGAGAAGCTCAACATGGCCATGCTGAGTCTATCACCCACCGTCCTCCCTCTGGTCGTCCATCCTCAACCTGTCTACCTCCACCAACAACAGCACCACTGTCTGAGATCCAGGTGTCCTTTGTGATGTCTCTCTACTTCGGTGAGTCTTGCTCACTCACCGTCTTACACTGACTTCTACTCTTCCGTCTGCAGCTGACACAGCTCAGATCTGCACCATGACAGAGCAGAAAGGCTGCAGGCGCTGAATCCCACCTGCTTAATAAAAGCGGACAGAGTGCTGTTCTCCACGGAGTCTACATAGTTCATTATTGTCTGTCTCATAAACCCAAACTCTTCCACCTGGCTTTCAAAGCTCTTTGCCAGCCTGACCTATTCGCCTCCAACACCCCAAGTTATTTTTATGAATGATGTTTCCCTTTACTATCCTACTTGGACAAATCATTACAGCTAAACTAATCGGCTTAATGTCCTGGTACTCCCTGGCCCCACATCATAATCTGTTTCTTCCCAAATTTGTCCTTAAAAACCACTCTCGTTCCCTCATTAGCACTTCCTCTGCTTCTTCTGATAATACGTGATTTTCTTCAAAATCAGACCCAAAATTTGAATCAAAGAGCCTGGGTTTGAATCCTGGCTCTGTCACTTATCAGCACTGTGACTTTGGGCAAGTTAATTAACCTCTTTGGGTTTCCATTTCCTTTCTGTAAAATCAAGAAAAAACAGTACCCACCTCAAACGTTTGTTATGGTTAGATGAGTTAATATATATAAAACTTTTGGAACAAGATCTGGTGGTTCATAAACAAAGTTATCTATGGTAATGACAAAAATGACTCCTGGAGCTCCAATCTTCAGTCCTCAGTGCCATGTTAGTAGTGGATTGTCTTTTTTCAGTGTATTTGTTTTTATTTTTTTCCCCATAAGCTTTCGTTAGCATAGGGGATCCATTCTTCCTACTTTTGTGTCCTTGATGCTATATCCAGAACAGCGTTAGGCACAAAGGGGAAACAGAAAATTCTTTTTTTTTTTTAAGTATTTATTTTTCAGAGAGAGAAAGAGAGAGAGACAGAGAGAGAGAGAGAGAGAGAGTGTGTGTGTGTGTGTGAGTAGAGGAGAGGCAGAGTGAGAGGGGACACAGGATTGAAAGTGGGCTCTGTGCTGACAGCAGAGAACATGCTATGGGGCTTGAACTCACAAACTGTGGGATCATGACCTGAGCCAAAGTCAGACGCACAACCAACTGAGCCACCCAGGCACCCCAGAAAATTCTTAATAAACAAATGGCTGACTTCTGAGGAAGACTGCTAAATTTACCTTTTGATGGGTTGCATTTCAATGTGTTCAAAGTTAACACCAGAAAATAGAAAAGAATACACTCAGTTTTTAAAAACTACTTACTGTGAACTGTCTTCTATTTTCTGTCGGTAAACAGCTGCCAGACTTCCAATTTCTAAGGAGTAGCCACCTGATCCTAAAAAGGAAAATAAAACTCTAACAAAATATGGCAAGAGACTTACACACACCAATTATATATAGTAGGATTCATTATTCACAGCTCGGGGATTATAAGATTATCTCAATCCGTTCTGGTTTTGATTCAAACAGAGAAATTTCCAGAAGCTAGCTATTAGTGGGGAGTTCAGGTCTCATCAATAATTAGAAACAAAACAAAGAAAACAAGTGTTGCTTTGTAAACCTGATGAATGTCTGAGATGCATCAAACAGACCCAGTTGGCAAACCAGTGGATCTTCATGGCTGACTAGGATGAATTTCAGGCACGGAGCCATGTTCATTCCCTGTGAAGTCAGCAACTCTTTTGCCCTCAACCATCCTTTTACTTCAGGTAAGTGAAAAAAAGGGCATGGCCTAGAGTCAGCTCATTTTAAAATGCCTGGGTAGGGTGACTGTTACATGACAGCTGACGGAGTCCACGGAATAAGAAAAGGCATATACCTTGTTCTTCTCTATAAGGACTGCTGGGCTCTGAGTTCACTTTCCTCTGGATCCTCTCAGAAGCCTGAACTGTGTTAAAAGAACCATGTCGAGCCAGCCTCTGTTTTGCACAGACTTGAATCTGGCCATATGTTTCTCTTTTCAATTCTGGTAAGACAGATGCAGAAACATCCACTAGTTCTTCATCTAAATAAATGAGAGAATTGGTAGTGTTGTTATATAGCTATAATTCAGGATAATTTTAGCCTTTTTAGAATATAGCTTTGGGAGCCTGTAATTGTAATGGAGCTATCCTATAAATTAAAAACTAAGACAATCAAAGGAATTTTATGAGCCTTGTCTCAAACCCCAATTTCTTTAGATGTACTAATTTTTTTAAGAGTTAGTAAAAGACTATAAAGTGAGACCGAATTCATATATATTCTAAAATTATCCCAACTGCAACAAAAGTAGAGCAAAATGTTCTCCAACCCAAATTAGAATGGACCTGACATTTCAGATGCTTTCTTTGGGCAGAGATATCAAAGGAAAACCCAACCATGCTCAGCCCAACACACATATTTAGAGATTTTAACATTAATTGGGATCAGCCGCTTCTGCCACAGCTCTAGGGCAATGAGTATACGAATCTCTATTTTCTATTATGCTCTATTATGTCTTTCTTAGGCGGTAGGAGGCTCAGTTACTAAGTGACCAAGGGAATAAGGTCAGCAAAAACGTCATGGTTGAAGTGCTGCAGAACAGTGAGAATAGAAGGGCCTTGGAGGCCTATTTTTTTGCTTAAAGAGGCTGTGTAAAATCAGGACAAAATTTCCTGTATAGAGCCAGGCCTATGTTTCTACATAGAAATAGTCCCTGTTGTTTAGTCATTCCTACCCTGTTCATCTGTGTGATTTTTCTTTCCAGGTTCAAAGCATGCACATTTGTTTGTTTATTCATTTATTTTGAAAGAGAGACAGAGGGAATGAGTAGGGGAGGGGCAGACAGAGAATCCCAAGCAGGCTCTGTGCTGTCAGTGCAGAGACCAAAAAACATGCATAATTTTAAGAAATATTTATTTATTTTGAGAGAGTAGGTGCCAGTGGGGGTAGCAAGCAGAGAGAGAGGGAGACAGAGAATCCCAAGCAGGCTCCACACTGTCATTACGGAGCCCGATGTGGGGCTGGAACTCATGAAGCGTGAGATCATGACCTGAGCTGAAATCAAGTCAGACACTTAACTGACTGAGCCACCCAGGCACCCCAAAGCATGCCCATTTTAATGAAAAGATTAATAAACTGAAGGGCCCTGCTAGACTTACATTTTCGAAAACACATAAAAACTGAAAAACAAAATCACCTTTACAAAAACCCCCAAAATGGTCTTTAGAAAGTTAAAAATTACAAAATCAAAAAGAAAATGGGTCCAGACAGTAACAGGGAACAAATTTACCCTCCTTCCTGAAACAAAGTATCAGACAAAGTATATCAAAACAATGGCTCTCAAGACACTGGACAGCAGGGTCCTTAGAGACAGGAATCAATGGAATGAGATTGAGGATTGCCCCCCCACTTACTGTCTGGAGAATGTTTCCAAGTTGGAGTATAGGGAAGGGAACCTGGACAGAAATTGGAAGTCTCTCCACATTGAGGTTGGAGCTGGGAGTCAAGGAAAGCCAGGATGGCTAGAATTTGCAGGGCAAAATACCAGAAAGGAGAACCACACAAAAAGAATGGTGGAGATCTGCAGAAGGTACTCCCACTCTTAAGTATTCCGTGGAATACCCACGCATGTGAGAAACCTACCCAATGTTACGGAAAGAACCACTCAAAAGGAGAAGAAGGAATAGTGTCTTGCATCTCACCCAGGGCTGGGAATAGTGCCTGTTGCCAATAGCTAGCATGGAAAAATCTTATAATTCATGGGTCACTGCTTAGAATGCTGAAAAGGGTATTATTGCCTCAGTAGTGGGGATAATGCACTAAAGACTAACTGCTGATGGTCCTGCCTACCAAAGCTTAAAAACAAGGCCTGAAAGGTTCACTGTTCCCAAGTAACTTCACTGCATCCCAGAACAAAGCTGAAGAACATTTTTAGAAAAACTGAAATATCTAGCACCCCACATCTTAGTGTCTGGCATATAATTAAAAATTACCAGGTACACAAAGTTGAGCGAAATATAACCTGCAGTGAAGAGACAAATCAATGGAAATGGATTCAAAAGTGACACACGATAGAATTAGTAGACGGGCACATGAAAACAGGTATTATAATTCCATGAACTCAGGGAACTAGAGGAAAGACTGAACATGTTGAGTAGAGACATCGAAAATCTAAAGGCTCAAGTCAAACTTCCAGTGATAAAAACTGTAATGCTGCAGAAAAAAAATAGTGAATTTGAAAATATACCAATAGAAACTCTCCCAAATGAAACCCAGAAAAGAGAATGAAAGAAACAAAACATCAGTGAACTGTGGGGCAACTTCAAGCAGCCAAATTTAGGCATAACTGGAGTCCCCAAAGAACAGAAGAGGGGACAGAAAAAAAAATCCAAAAAAATAATGGCTGAAAATTTGTCAAAGTTGATAAACACCTTCAACCCATAGATCTAAGAAGCCCAACAAACCGAAGTACAAGAGACATGAAGAAATACCAAAGCACACATAATCAAATCATTTAAAACAAGGCAGAAAGAAAATCTTAAAAGCAACTAGAGACAAAGGACACATTATATCTGGAAGAACAAGATGATGATAGATTTCTAACAAGAAACAATCCAACCTAGAAGACAGTAGAGCAACTTCTTTAAAGTACTGAGAGGAAAAACCTTCAATCCTGAAACCTTTACCCATCGAAAATACCTTTTTAAAAATTTATTTTATTTTGAGAGAGAGAGAGAGAGCGCACATGGGGGAGAGGGGCAGAGGGAGAGAGAGCGTAAATCTTAAGCAGGTTCCGCACTGCCCAGAGCCCAATGCAGGGATCAATCCCATGACCCTGGGATCATGATCTGAGTCAAAATCAAAGAGTCAGACACTCAATTGACTGAGCCACCCAGGAGTCCCAGCAAAAATATCTTTTAAAAACAATGGAGCAAGGTGGTAAAAAACATACAGATTTCCTGTTACATGATAAGTAGTCAGGATGTAATGTCTGCCATGATGGCTATAGCTAACACTGCTGTATGTTATATACAATAGTTGTTAACAGAGTTAACGGTTGTTAACAGAACTCCTAAGAGTTCTCATCACAAGGAAAAAAATTCATTTCCCTTTTTTTTCCTCTTTTTATTGTATTAATATGATGTATGCTAACCAAACTTACTGCAGTGATGAATTCACAATATATGTAAGTCAAATCATTATGCTCTACACCTTAAACTTATACAGTGATGTACATTGAGTATATCTCAATAAAGCTGGAAAATGGGGAAAATAAAGACATCTTTAGACATAGGAGAGCTGGAAGAATTCATTAGTGGCAAACCTGCACTACAAGAAATGTTAAAGAAAGTCCATCAAGCCAAGAAAAATGATACCAAATGGAAACCCGCACCTACAAAAAAGGGATGACAAGCACCAGAAGTGGTGATTACATGGGTAGATATAAAGTTTTCCCCTTATTAAAGTCTTTTAAAAGACAATAGACTGTTTAAACCAAAAATAATAACAATGCATTGTGGAGTTTATAACACACAGAGCAGTAAAATTTTTGGTAATAATAGTACAAAGGCCAGGCAGGGAGAAGTGAAAGTACGCCATTATAAGATCCTTATATAAGTAGTACATCATTTGAAGGTAGCCTGTGATAAGTTAAAAGTGCATACTATAAATCCTAAGGCAGCCATTAAAATAACACAACAAAGAGTTACCACTAATAAGCCAATAAAGCCAGTAAAAAAAAATTTTTTATGGAAGCATAAAAAATAATAAATCCAAAAGAAGTAAAAAAAAAAAAGTAAAAAGGGAAACAATGAACAGATGGGACAAATTGAAAACAAATAGCAAGACAGACTAAAGTCAAATATCAATAATCACCTTAAATGCAAATGGTCTAAACAACTCAATTAAAAAGCAGAAATTGTCAGATGAGATGAAAAAACTCTCAACCATATACTACCTACTAGAAACTCACTTTATTTTTTTTTTAACGTTTTTATTTATTTTGGAGACAGAGACAGAGCATGAACGGGGGAGGGTCAGAGAGAGGGAGACACAGAATCTGAAACAGGCTCCAGGCTCTGAGCTGTCAGCACAGAGCCTGACGCGGGGCTCGAACCCACGGACCGCGAAATCATGACCTGAGCCGAAGTCAGCCGCTTAACCGACTGAGCCACCCAGGCACCCCTAGAAACTCACTTTAAATATAGGTACCAATAGTTAAAAGAATGAACAATATACACTATGCTAACTAATCGAAAGAAAGCTGAAATGATTATATTACCATTAGATAAAGTAGATTTCAGAACAAAGAATATCATCAGGCATAAAGAAGGGTCATTCATAATGAGAAAAGGGTCAATTCACCAAGAAGACGTAGGGATTGGTCTTAAATGTTTATGTACATAATGACAGCTTCAAATACACATAGCAAAACCTGATAGAGCTGAAAGATGAAATAGACAAATCTGCAACTATAATCAGACATTTCAACATTCCTCTACCAGCAATTGAGAGAAGAAATAAACATAAAGTCAGTAAGGATATAGAAGAATGACAACACAATCAACCAACCTGATTTAGTTGTCATTTGTAAAACATTCCACTCAACAAAGTAGAATATACATTCTTTTTAAATGCATATGGGTAGACCATATCTGTACCATAAAACAAACCTCAATAAATTTGAAAGGATTCAAGTTACATAAAGTATATTCTCTGCCCACATGGAATGAAGTTAGAAATCCATAAGAAAAAGATCTGGAAAAATCTCAGAAAAATTGGAAATGAGCACACATCCAAATAAAAGGAAAACATAAAGGGAAATTGCAAAATATTTTGAATTGAAAGACAGAGAAAACACACATATCAACATTTGTGGGATAGAGCTAAAGCAGCACTTACAGTAAAAATTGACAGCATTAAATACCTACTAGAAAAAAGAACGATCTAGAATCACCTCCACTTCTACCTTAAGAAACTAGAAAAAGAGAAAACTGAACACAAAGTAGAAGGATAGATCTACTAGAGATAAACTGAATAGCCCAATAGCTGAAAAAATTGAATCTGTTATTAAAAACCTCTCATGTAGGAAACTGCTTGCCCACATGCTTCACTGGTGAATTCTACCATATGAACAGATGTACACGACTATTCACTGTAGCTTTATTTGTAAATAAATAAATTTATAAGTAAATTTCTAGCCAAACACTGGAAATAATCCACATGTCCACCAACAAGTAAATGAATAAAGAATGATATATCCATATAATGGGATACTCAGCAATGTAAAGGAATAAACTATTGATACATGATACAATACTATTAATCTGAAAGTAATTATGCTGAGTGAAAGAAGCTTGAGAAAAAGAGTATACACATTACAGTCAATTCTTGTTATTCACGGTAGTTATGTTCTGTGAAGTTACCATGAACACTGAATTAGCAAATACTGAACTACTGCTCTTAGAGGAAATACAGGGTTAGGTTCCTGCCAGCCTCCGGTTACAACATTTTCATCAACTGATCAACACATAACCCTGTTTTATATGTGTGTCTGTTTAAAGACACCTTATTTAATATACATTGTTGATTCATTAGTGTTCAACTCTTAGCCAAAAGCACTAGAACGCATGCCTGAAGGAAGCTTTTCTAACATATGTATTTCCACTGTAAGGCACTTCACAGCCTTCTTGTACTTAGAATCATTAGCACTTCAGTAGGACACTTGTGAGCCATTTTAACGGCACAATCCCCAACACAAAGCACAAAAAATGTGAATACATGGCCTTAAAAAGACCACAGAAAGGACACTTGTTTATAGCATGAGAGCCAAGTAGGAACAAGTACGAGAAACATAGAAGGCTGTGTTGCCTTGTTCGACCTCAGCTGGGAACAAGGGTGTTACCAACCGAAATTTTTTGCCACTCTTTGCATGTCTGTGAATGAATGAGAAAATTCTGCGAGTGTTGATTTTGGAGTTATCAAAAAATTTTAGTGAGCATGTAAATTTGCAAATATGCACTCTGAATAATGAGCATCGACTGTATATAATTTGCTTATAAAAAATTTTAGAAAATATGTACAAAATCTAGAGTGAAAGAAAGCAGATCAGTGGTTGCCCTGGGGACGGGATGGGGGTAAGGAGGGAGGAATTACAAAGACACAGGAGACTTTGGAGGGTGATGGGTTCATTATATTGACTGTGGTCATTCTTTCACAGGTGTACACAATGCAAAACCTACCAAACTGTAATTTTAACCATGTGCCATTTATCCTGTGTCATAATAACTCAAAAAAGCTGTGAAGAGGATGAAAAGGCCACAATGGTGGGAAGGAGAAGAGGAAAGAGACATTTATTAAGTTTACCCATGAGGAATTGCTACACAAGGAGTGAAGGAGAGTGAATTCAAGAAATCAAAGGTAATGTGAAGTTCCAGATTGCTGGGTTGTTGATGACGATGGTGATGTCAGTAATGAAACTAGACATACAGAAAGAAGATCAGGTTTCTGTCAGATAGAGAAAGTGGGTTCACAATGAGGTTCCTGACCTGGTCTCAAGTCCTGGTCCCCTCATCAGATCGGAGCCCTTCTAGCTGGGTACACAAATCCCTTCGTGAGACTTCTCAACACCACCTCAGTTCCCTGACTACCCTATTTTCTGCAATGACACTACTACCCTTGAGTCCCTCTTCTTTTTTAATCTATCTAAAGATCTCTTGTCACTTCTGCCTATTACATCTAGGACAGATTTCTTGGTTTATTTCGAAGGCTTCCAAAACGTCCCAACCAATCACATTTTATGTCTCGTTATCCTCTAGCCCATGCCTTACACCTAAATCAGGGTGGCTGATCTCTAAACATGCACCAGATCTGTTCTTAGGTATCTTCTCCCTGAACTCAACAGCTCTCCTTCCCTCCAAAACCTAACGGTTCCATCCATCAGAACGTCACCCATATCCTCTCTGAGTTCCCCCAGAGCCAGGACCACTGTGTGTAGTGCTTAATCGTTCTCTAATTTTCAAATGCAGGCTAATTACACCTTCGATAGAAGCTCATTAATCAACTAAAGCAAGTAAAGGCACTAATCTGGGTACTATAGGGTAATCATGGATGAATACAGGCTGAGTCTGCTTTTAACTCATCGGGAATCTGCCTCTTTAGAAAACAGTTTGACCATTTCTTAAAATGTTAAGCATAGTGCTACCATATGAGCCATCACGTCCACCCCTAGATATACCCATGAGAAATGCAAACAGACGTTCGTATCAAAACTTCTCTGTGAATGTTCAAAGTGGTATTATTCATAATTGCCAAAAAATGGAAAAAATCCAAATTTCTGTCAACCGATAAAAGAATAAATGAAATGTGGCACATCTATACAATGGGATAGTATTCCACAACAGAAGGCAAGGAAGTACTGATACATGCTATGAGGCTGGAGGACCTAACAACATTGTGCTAAGTGAATGAAGTTGGTCACAAAAGACCAGATATTGTGTGATTCCATTTATAGGGAATCTCCAGAATAGGCAAATCTATAGAGATGGAAATATATTAATTTTCTCCTGGTGCTGGAAGGGAGAGGTTGGGAAGAAGTGGGAAGGAAGTGCTAATGTGGACAGGGTTTCTTTTGGGGATGGACTGTGTTTTCCAAGTAATTGTGGTGATGGTTGCACAACCCTGTACTAAAAGCCACCGAACTGTACAATTTAAATGGATGAGTTATGTGAGTTACATCTTATGTGAGTTATATCTTAATATGGTTGTTAAAAATTAAAACAAAAACGACCACGTCGGGCTTCCAATGAATGCAGAGAGCTGGGGCAATGGCATGGCATCAACATCACCGAGTACAGTAGCACAATACTACATCGCAACAGCTCAGATGTGACAGTCTTTGCTCCGGGTGATCAGGGAAAACTTCACGGGGGAGTTGACATTCAAGCCAGATCTTGAAAGCCGAGTAGAATATATTCGGGTTGAAAAGAAGAGGGCTTCACAAGTGAAAAGGCTAGAAGCTAAAGGCAGAGGTGTGCAAAATGGCAAAGGTGTGTAATTCATGCAGGCAGGGATGGCGTCACACGCGCCTTTCAATCTCTCGTGGCATTTAGTACAGTAACTTCATGTGCACAATGCACATGCAGTAAGTGCCGGCTGGCCTGAATTAGTTATACTTGATTTTAAGTGGTTTCATCTAGATCCTAAGTGAATAATGTGTTGTAAGTGAGGTAGAGAGCTGTATCTTTTATAAGCCTGGGTTAAGTGGCAGGAATTTATGCCACTAATACCAAAATTGGAAGGGTAATTTAAAAATAACTTTAATGGCTTCTTTTTTCCAGGCAGCATAGCTATATGTAAAGTAGCTGGTCTAGTAGGATCCAGTCCCCAATTGCTCAGATATTACCTGTCAAATTAGAAGATAATACCCTTTTTTGCTCTAGTTTAGTAAAATTATAACACTTGTAACCTGTTAAATAAATTACCAAAAAGGTGTTCATGACATCCATACTATATTTAAAAGCCATCTCACCACGTATTAGTTTTGTGATAGTAATCGATATAATTTTAACACTATCTGGGATTTCGAAGAAAAATAATGCTTTATTTTGCTGATGCAGAAACAACCAGAGTTCATAAGAAGTGTTATTTTTAATCCTTAATCCCAAACTTCCAGGAACTTTGGAATAAAATAAAACATGCTAATGAGTTATAATTTAATAGTTACAGAAACTCCCACATTATAAGCTCTCAGGATCTCCCTTCCTACCATACGGGAGCTGGCCCCACACACCATTTAAAGACTAACGTTCCTTGTTCCAAGAGTGATACCTCTAGTCTAATTTTGAATGTGACACAGGTTATGGGAAATGAAGATCAGTCTCATTGAGTAGTAGATGCATGATTTGGAAAAGGAACTGGGGATTGAAAATAAAATAGGTCCCTAGCAAAACCATGCCACCTTACCGCTGGAACTGAAGTCCACAGGCCCGATCCATTTGAAGGCTGGTTTCCGGCCTCGCTCCTCAGTTACATGCACCTTCTTTATTAGAGCCAAGCTGGTCAGAACATTGGCTATGTCATAGAGGCGTCGTACCTTTGCTTGAAGATATAAAACACAATTATGGTCACACCGTCTGTAACACCATTACATTTTAGTTTATGTGACAGGTCACTTTTCTGGGCGGCCATATAAACCTCAAGCAGAAAGCAGTGGGGTGCAGCAGAGGCCAACGGCTCTGTCATGCAATGGCCTGAGATTTATGGATCTGATGTATCTGAAGACACATACTACAGGAAGGTCAGTGTGTCTTTCCTTTTCCACAACTTCACACCCCTTGTGAGAGGCACCTGGTAATGAGCAGGGAGCACCGAGATTTGCAGGGAGCGCCGAGATTTCAAGAACGCCAAGGGAGGGAAAGGGGCTATAATTAAAGGCTTAGTAAATGTAATTCTGATGTGTGGCATGTCAAAAGCTCGCTCTGAGTTTCTCCCAGCAGGAGGTGGTGGCACCAGCTCCAGCAGGCAGCTGGCCTGTGAAAATGACAGGGATTCCCCAGAGCTTCCTGTGAGGCTGCGCTCTTGGGCACACAAGACCGTTGGGGCTCAAGGTCACGAGGTTCAGCTGTGCTGAAGACAGGCATCTGGCCACCTAGTGGGGGAGGGGCGGGGTGGTCCTTCCCTTAGTCTTATGAGGGCTGGGGGAGAGACATTTGAAAATGCAGGTACTAGAGGAGACATTCAGAAGAGGTGGTAAGACATCTGACAGGCAGGGCAATACCCACAAAGTAATGTCCATTCAAGAAATCAATTTACAGGTAGGAAACCCACTTGACTTTGTATCTAAAATCAATCAGAGGAGCTCTGATTATGGTCCAGGAACCTCAAACATTCACCCCAGATGCAATCTTCTTCCCAATTCTGACAGAGCTGCATTTTACCTACTCATTTCTCCCACAGGGTGCCTATACCTCCAATGGAAACAGAAAAAGCAGAAAGCTGAGATCATGGCTTCCCAGGGCTTGAAAGGGCTATTGGCAGCCAAGGGCATTTGGCTCGACCCAGGCTTGACAGAAAAGGAAGATGCACTGGGTACGAATCTCGGAAACTATTCTTGCCCAGCGGCCTCGTCCCACCACCCCTACCCTACCCTGGTCATTCCTCTGTTTCTTACCTGCAGACAACTTTCATCTCCACCCATCAGGAGAGTAGGCAGGGGGTGAGGAAAAAAGGGGAAAGAAAACTCAGACATTCTGTCTTGGAAGCAGCAATACTAAAGAGAAACGCAAAGCATCTTACACCCTCCCTGACCTGCATTTGTGGGATGGATGGCATTCTGCTTCCACCATCCATCCTAACTGCCGAGGAAAAGGCATCGGACAGAACTTTAATGGGAATTATAGTATTTACTAACTTACCTCTCACAGCCCCAAGAATCTTTATGAGTGCAGGAAGGACTGCACTTCTCAAAAACAATTTCTTCTTCAATCTCACAGGCAGAAAATATCAGTATATGATATGACACCCTTTTTGTACTTATAAGTGGATTTAGGTGAAGATGCTTACTTTTAAATTTACTATGGTCTGGGGTATCCTGGCTTTCTTCTATCAGTATTTTGGCAGCCACATCAAGAGTAACAATCTTGGTTTTGGAGACGAGGAATAGCATGACAAACTTCTGGCTCATAATTCTCAGAGACTTGTCTTTTCTACTGTTTGCAGATGCTACAAAGGGAATGAAATGAAAGCATCAAAACATATAATTTACCACATGAAAGACGGTACTTAGAGTTTGCCAGAACTACTAACTCTACCAGCAGATGGAAAGATCAGTCTTGTTACAGGCAGAAGCCTACTGGACACACAGCACAAAAAGATGGCTTGTAAACAAATGAGATGGATTTTTGTCTTTTTTTTTTTTTTTTAAAGTAACCTCTACACCCTCGAACTCATGACCCTGAGATCAAGAGTTGCATGTTCTACTGACTGAGCCAGCCAGGCGCCTCAAGAAATGAGATGGGTTTTCTTATGGCTTGGAAAATGACTCTACAGGAGGCATAAACTCTGAAATGCATATTTGAAACCACTCTGAATGCTTTACACTCCTACTTCATAGAATAAATCCATGAGGTAGTTTTCCTGGTGCAACTTTTTGAAAAGATGAATGCAGAAGGATAAAAGGAAGGGTAGACTTCACAGACTGTTTTCAGAACATCAGCTGTTCCCTCAAAGGCAAGAACTCTGTTTTTCTTTCTCTGTGCCCACAATATCTAGACTATATCTTAAACACAGTAGGCGCTCGCCTCTTCCATTGCTTTTCAGAAATAAGTGAAGAACTAAGCTGTAAATGAATAAGAGACACTGATTAGATGTCTGTTGCTGTATATGGCAGGCAAACCATCCCTGACAGATGGCTGTCTCCTCTGGTTACTAGTATAAGAACTGGCTCATGGGGTGGAGCTAAAAGGCACGGGGCAGTAAATCTAATGAAAACCAGGCCCACATTTCCATCCCTATTATGTATGCAAGGGAAATGTTGAGTGATACTTGTACTTTATCATCTTAGCAATGGGATTTAGGGTAAGAATGATGAAGATCAGTGGTCAAAACAGGAAGAGGCTCAAAAGGAGCTGGGAGGGGAAGAATAATGTAGATATAAATAAAAAAAAAATTCTGTATCAAATGACAGCAGGGGTTATCTATCTTTCTTACCAACGTGTTTTCCTAACGGGGTTTGTTCCTAAGTAATCTACCCTAAATAGAATTTAAAAAACTGAATTCTGTGAAAAGATAACTTCTTTCCAAGTGAAATTTCCTTAAAGGCTCACAAACAGAAATCAGCATGGGGCTGTCAATCAGAAACGGGAGCGCCGTTAGCGATCTGTGGTCCAAACACACGAAGTACCAAGTGAACTGCCACCAGACAGGCTTGAAGTGAGGTCGGGTGGGAAGCCCAGTGGGGGAGCCATCTGTCCCCCTTTCTTCAGTAGGTAGAACAGGAGGACATCTCCCTCCAGGGCTGTCGATCTGGCACTTCCCGCCTTAGCAGTGAATCTCTGTGGAAGGAACCATCACTCGTGTGGTTTTATGGTGCACTCACAAGAGGGGTAGTCGGGTTCAGAGAAATCCAGTAACTGTTGATCTTGAGAATCTGGGCAGCCATCTTTTTTACGTTCTCCAAGTTTATAATCCATCAGCTCTAGCTCTTTCTGTTGGAGATGTGCCATCTGCTCCTCATATTTCTGCTCCTCTCCCAGTCTCTGGAGGCTCCTCAGGGTTTTTGGCAGGCTGTGCCGTCCATGCCAGCCATACTGATTCTTGGCCACCCGGCTGACCAGATGCAGTGATTCCAGCACATTTACAATGTCATAGATACGTCTCCTTTCAACGCCTGTTTGGAAAACAGAAGTCGACAATCATGCAGGCAAACATTTTTGAGTAAAAATTCCTTGAGGGCCTGGACCATGTCTGTAAGCTACTCTACATGCTGCCCAGGGCAATGCGCAGCAAGGGTGGATGCTCCACAAACCGAACCTGTAAGGATGTTCTTGGGATCCAACCCTTAAAAGAGCGAGGGTAAAAAACATCCACCCAGAGATGGAGGATGGTCGCGTCTCTATTACGTCAACACTAGTATGTCTCTTCTTTAGACCTGTTAGGTAAACCACGTGAACACCTCAGCACGTTAAAACAGGTGGGATCGAGCAACACGTGTACCAGTATGTCTAATGGACACCTGATGAATGCTGTTTGGTTGATTTTGACTTCTACTCCTAATTATGCAGACTGTAAAATAAACTGTGTCCAACGCGTGACACCTCATTTGGACAACTGTATCCTTTCCTGGAGTTTGAATGATGTGGAATAATTATCTTTGTTAACTTTCTTAATGGCCCAGGAAGGAAAACAGATGGCAAATATTTTGTTTCCTATTTTGCGTTGGAAACTTAGGAGTCTAGAGCTTGGGCACCCTTCTCAAGCTGCTGGAGGAAGCTACAGCCAGGGCTGAACAACATACGAACGAGGCTCCTTTTGCTCATAGCTTGGCCGCTGGTAACTGTCTCCGTGCTCCCATTCACAGCCGTTTGGGCTAAACAGCCCAGGGGTAAAGCACAGACACTCTTTATGCACAATACCGGCTGACCATGAAGTTCTTCAAGTCTCTACCCACTTTCCCAACACTCTCAAAATAGCTGGAGTTATAGGGCCGTCTACCACATTTACCAAAAATATTTACAGGAGTTAAGTGTGGGGGCTTTGAGGTCAGACTGCCTGGATTTGAATCCCTGCTCAATCCCTTACTACCTGGGTAATCTTTCTATGCCTTAGTATTTATCTCATTAGATGATGAGGATTAAATGTGACCATAAATGTAACGGGTCTCCAATAGGGTATCAATTTTTATCTACTGTTATGTATTATTTTGTAAATACTTTCTGCACAGCATTGGAAATACCTAAAATCCCTGCTAGCATGAGAAGTCACAGTATAAACAGATTTTAAAACTTTCCTGTGACTCATCCTGCTGAGCAACAGGCCCTTAGGCCTTTGGAACCCACTGGTTCCTTTGCTCTCATCCGAGAACCCATAATAAAAGCCTCCGGGCATCTCCCAGAAAACTGGTCCAGCTACAAAGATGTCCTCTTTCTGCTCACTTGCCAGGAGCCGTTATATAATCAGAGCAGGCTTAGTGAATGTAGCTTCTGGCCCTTCAAAGATTTAACACAAGAAATTGATCAAATTCTGATGAAAACTTTGGAGGTGAAACGAAGTTCTATTATCTGCAGGAAGAGGCATTTCACAGTTCATCAGAACATTTCGGCTCATGACCCTGAAAGGCTCTTCATCCTCAGAAGCTCAGACTTCGGTGCCAGATACCTGCTGGAAGGTGCTGGCAGGGGCAGTCAACAAGCCCCTTGTCCAGATCTGCCTGTTTTTTTTATTCCAGTCTGTTTTCATATATTAACACATCTTGTTTAGAGTGTAACATTCCATAAACCTTCCCATTAGAAATGTCATGTGAACGCAACTGAGACACCCCAGGGCCAGCCATATGCTGGGCTGTTTTGTGATTGTGTATTAGATACAAATTGTTAAATCTCCATCTAGTGGGTAGACATCCTAAGAAGGGAAAATAAAGGAAGATTCTGACCACTTGAAGGTAAGATGAGTGTTTAATATGCACAATGGGTGTTTAATAGGCGGTGTTGGTAAAAGCCACTGTGGCAGCTGCCTTTCAATCTGGACTGGGTTTATCTGTCTACTGGCTCGTGCACTAAAAAGTTCCATTTCACAGGTCTCGAGACCTTCAGGTTACTCTGGGGCTTGCTCCATCAGGAAGGTTTTTCCTAGCATCCAGCCTTTTCCTTTTGTATCAGCGTAATCCTGTTAATCCTAGCCATGGCATTACGTACGCCCCCACGGATTTATCAGTTATTACCATGCTTCCCTTAGTCCGCGATGGAGCTTGTCTGATGTTTTTGTCTAATCTTTTGATCTAATCTTTTGTCTTCTGCACTGACATTAGTGCAAGGTCCATGGATGGAAGTTGGGTATATGGAGGAAGCTGGTTTCATGAACCTCAGTAAGGACACTGTGTGCTACTGTTTTACCCTCATCCTCTGTAAGATTAGTTTCTAGGCCTGTGCCTCAAATGGGTGTACCCTAAGTCTTCATCCGCTGGGTCACTTTCCCTTTCTTGTTTCATTGGCACTGACTCCAAATACTGTATTTTACTTCTGGGCTCTCCAATCAGGCACTGTACTTCCTTTCCCAGAGGGTGACAGGATAGCTTGGGGAGGGCAGAGAGAGATCTAGTAAGAGCTGAGTAGAAAGTGTTCCACGTAACAGTAGGAGTTACCCATGCCCAGCCCTGAGTTAGGCATGTTGCTGACATTCTCCCCAAACTTTGCTAAGTTTCTGCAAGGTAGGTGCTATGATCCTTGTGTTTCAGACAGGAATAGGTTAAGTAACTTTTTAAAAACTCTCACAGCCTATAAACTGGAGAGCTCCATCTGATCCAAAGCCCAGCCCATGGTCCTTCCATCACATTCACTGCCTCATTATCTCAGTTTCTAGCAACTTAAACAGTTTTAGCCATCAGTTTGAATAATTCAGATGGCCAATCATCTACTGGGGCACATTTCTCAGGGCTAGGGGAAGAAAGAGCATAAACAAATTAAAAATATAATCTATCATAAAGCCTGTTTAGTTGATTTTTTTTCTTTTCTTCTGTGTGTAAAACCTTATTTTTTAAGGGGACACCCTATACCTTCAAATCACTGTGATTTCTGCTTAGTTAAGACTGTCAACATGTTTATCCTGGGACCAACTGCAACCCATGCCCACTAGGGGTCTCTACTCTGAGGCAGCTGTCTTCATATTTACAGCCCATACCCCACTGCACATTACACACACCCATGCCATGTGAACACATGTACTCCTCTTTGTTAGAAGGTTAGCTGTTTGAGTTATGTCCGGATGTGCTTCCTCCAGCTTGACAGGCTCGCTGTATCACACTGTATGGCTTCAAACATAACACTCTTGCTTTCAAATCCTATTTGATAACAGAAGTAATACCAGGTCTGAAATCTTAGAAGCATTTTTAAAAATAAACAGCAAGCTATTTTAAAATGTGTTTTGTCTGTCTGCAATAATATGAAATTACAAGTGATATGTTTTTAACATGAGTCTTTTATACAAATATTTTACGAGGTTAAAAAAGACACAAATTTTTGTTTGACCCTCAGGCCTAGAAGACTCCCTGAAATCCTCTGCATGAGGATGAGAAATTCAATGACAGAAGGAAGCGCTACCTGCTCCTCTGTCCTCATCCTTCGGGAGCCCACTCTTTACTTAATGAGAAGCTATCTGAAGACTTTGGCCTGCCCGAGGAAACCAGTTTCCCACTGTGACTGGAGACGGGCCCCCAGGTAATCTGACGATACATACCAAGACTGACAGCAACTTCATCCAGGGAGATGGTTGTTTTCTCGGTTGACAAGGGGTAACTTGGATAGCGAGCTAGAAACTTCTGGCACAGGAGTCCTAGACTTTTCTGTTTTCTGCTTGGCCTCTGCTTTTCAAATTCATCCACAGCACTGTCCCCAACAACATCAAGCTGCAAAGGGCAGACAAAAGGGAGAGGAGAGATGTCACCGAAATTGCATGTGGAGAAATTGCATGAAAAATGCAGAAGAAATGCATGGACTAATGAGTTACTGGCAAACCTGGGGGGACATCCCAGTCCACAGCATTCTAGATTCTGGTTAAAATATATTCATTACCTAATCCAATTTTCTTAACATTTTATTGGTTGTTTTCTTTGGACTGATTTTTTCCTCCTTTGAAACTTGAGGGTGAGTCTATTGGTTAAAAGCTTAAAAAATGAAAAATAGTCATTTACAGCTTGCTACACCCTTGCTATGAATGTGCTCACTAGACCTATAGATCGGCATCACCGGGAGCTTGCCCCATCCCAGACCTGATGTATCAGAATTTAGGTCCTAGGGGCGCCTGGGTGGCGCAGTCGGTTAAGCGTCCGACTTCAGCCAGGTCACGATCTCACGGTCCGTGAGTTCGAGCCCCGCGTCAGGCTCTGGGCTGATGGCTCGGAGCCTGGAGCCTGTTTCCGATTCTGTGTCTCCCTCTCTCTCTGTCCCTCCCCCGTTCATGCTCTGTCTCTCTCTGTCCCAAAAATAAATAAACGTTGAAAAAAAAAAAATTTAAAAAAAAAAAAAAAAGAATTTAGGTCCTGGGTAATTCCTATTGACATAAAATTCTGAGATTCATTGGCCTGCATTGTGTCACCAATGTGTTTTATTTTTTACAACTGACCAAGGTTCAAGGAACTGAACAAGGGCAGCTAAGTCTTACTCCTCTTTATTCTTTTTGTAAGGATACTAACGTGGTGTCCTTGTCTCAGCAACCCACATTTGAGAAAGGCTCAGTTCAAGCCGCAAAAGTAAAAGGCTTTTCTTTTTAATTATTTTTTTAATGTTTTTATTTTTTTTTGAGACAGAGAGAGACAGAGCATGAGCAGGGGAGGGGCAGAGAGAGAGGGAGACACAGAATCTGAAACAGGCTTCAGGCCCTGAGCTGTCAGCACAGAGCCCAACAAGGGGCTCGAACTCATGGACCATGAGATCATGACCCTAGCTGAAGTCGGACGCTCAACTGACTGAGCCACCCAGGCGCCCCAGTAAAAAAGGCTTTTCAACGAACTGATTCAAGGAAGAAAGTGGTATGATTATCTCAATGGGCTTCAGAAAAAAGCATTTGATAAATTTAACACCCATTCATTATTTTTAAAAATGCTCTTAGAAAACCAGAAATGGAGAATTTCTTTAATAAAGCGTACCCATAAAAACCCAACTGCAAACACGTCTTAATGGAAAAATCTTGGAAGTATTCCCTTAAAATCTGGAAAATGATAAGGATGCCCATTATTACTGTTCCTCTTTTATATCATATTGAAGATCCTAGCCAGTGCCTGAGGACAAGAAAAAGAAACTGAGGCACAGGGATTAGAAAAGAAGCAGCAAAACTTTCACTTTGCAGAAGATGATTGTTTATATAAAAAAACTCAAAAGTATCTCAAATTATTTAAAATAATAAGTGAATTTAACAAAGTAGCTATAAAGGCAGATTTAAAAAGAGATTTAAAAAATCAGCTGTGGGGCGCCTGGGTGGCTCAGTCGGTTAAGGGTCCGACTTCAGCTCAGGTCATGATCTCATGGTTTGTGAGATCGAGCCCTGCATTGGGCTCCATGCTGAGCATGGAGTCTGCGTAGGATTCTCTCTCTCTCCCTCTCTCTCTGCCTGCCCCTCCTCCACTCGTGTATGTGCACGCACACCCACTCTCTCTTTCAAAAAAAACATTAAAAAAATCCAATCTAAAGTATATATGGAGGAACAAAAGGCAAAGAATAGCCTACACACTCTGAAGCAAAATAAGATGAGAGTCTTGCTTTACCTGATATCAAGGCTTATTACCATATGGTATTGGTGTAGGTATGCATAAATTGGCCAATCGAACAGAAGAGAGTCAAGAAACAGATACATACATGAAAAGAACTTTGACATAGGACAGAGATAGCAATGACCACTTGGGAGAGCAGGAGGGACTGAATAAATAGTGCAGGGACAATTGATTACAATATACAACATGAAAAAAACACAAGCAGTAAATTGAAATGTAACACACAGAACTGATAAAGGTATTTCAAGAATATACAATAAACTCCTACAAATCAATATGGAAAAATGAATAATAAACATCAGCAAAGAACATGCACAAACACTTCACAGAAAAGGGAAAAAACAACATGGTGGCCAGTAAACATGTCGAAAGAGGCTGAGCCTCATGAGTAACCAAGGAAAAGCAAGTGAATATCACAATAATACACAATTGTACACCCATTAGATTGGCAGAAATTAATAAATTTCACAGTGTCAAGTGTCAGAGAAGTGGATCAATAAATGTTCGTACATTATTGGTGGATGAGAATAGCACTTGGGAAAGCAATTACTTTGTGCATATTTGCATATCCAATGACCTAATCATTTCACTACTAGATGTGTACCCTAGAACAGTTGTTCTCAAATTTTTTGGTCATAGAATCCTTTCATATTCCTAAAAATTACTGAGGAATATCTTCTTTAAATTGATTTTTTACTACCTTTTGATAGAATATTTGGTCATATAAAATATACTTACCATGTACATAATATCTTTAATGCCCCAAACCAGAACAATACTATTAATTTACATCTGCCTACCCCACAGAGTAACCTTTCTCCTAAATTTGCATGTATCATTTCATGGCCATTTTCAAATAATCCTATCACATATGGATATATTCCTATATAAAATATTGCTTAGGTTTTGTTTGGTTTGGATTTTCAACGTTTGTAAAATTGAAACTAGTAGATAGTCTTCTGAAACTTGCTCTTTTCAATCAACATACGTCTTTATGATTCATCCACATTCTTGCATGTAGCTATGATTTTCTCTCATTGTCACTGCTGTTTGATATTCCACTGTATGAATATACCACAATTTAGTTATCCATTCTCCTACTCATAGCCATGTGTGTTGTTTCCAGTGTGCACTAACAGGAACTGTGCTATGATATTCTTGTTCGTGTCTCTTGGCGTATACACACAGGAGTTTCTCTGGAGCGGTGGTTCTCAAAGTATGGTCTGATTTGTATTTAGTTACATGGAAAAATCTATTAGTTAGCTCTGTCGCTGCAATGAAGTATACCAGATTCACTTCATTTTGTTCTATTAATTTCATGTGGTAATTCAGGATATCTTTTTCTCTTCTTTTTCAATTTCTTCATTTTGGTAATTTTTATAGCATAAAAAGTCTACCAAAAGGAGGAAAAATAGAAGAGAAATAACATTCAAATCTGTAACTTTTCTTAGCAAGCCTGGGAAAAGGTTTAATGGGAGAGTGAAAATTATTGACCATTGATTTTTTTTTCTTTAAAGTATAGATATGCTGCTTATTCAATAGCCCTGGTTCTCCATGGGACAGATAATTTAAAGATGATTTACCTTTAAGGCCCCAAACCAAAGACTTCAACATATATAAAAATAATGAAATTTCCAAAGTCTAAAATAAACTGCTACCCTCAAAATCAGAGAAAAATTATAATTCACAGCAGCATTAAAAAAAGTCCAAACTTTTTCATTAAATCAAAATTATGAAACAGTTCTGCCTTAAAAATTATCATTTTTAAATGTGTACTGGGAGTAGTCAAGGGAGTAGCATATAGAAGAGAAAAAAAAAACATTCATTATGAAAAAAATAAGACACAGAGTGAGAATTCCATTTCAGCTAGAAGTAAGATATTAAGTTTTGGCATATTTTGATATCTGTAAATAGCAGGGATTTGTGGATGAAAGATACCGCCTGCCTAAAAGTATTTTACCATTACAGACATCTGACATGCCATTAAAAAAAAAAAAAAAAAAAGAGAGGAAGACATTAAGTTTAATACCGCTTTTGGCTCAATGGTAACTGAAAAACTGAGAATCCTATGACTTTTAAGTTGTTAAGTAAAGATTTTAAAATTCTATAAAGCCTGGGGTGCCTGGGTTGCTCCATCGGCTAAGACTCTGACTCTTGGTTTCAGCTCAGGTCATGGTCTTGTGGTTTCACGGGTTTGAGCCCCACATCGGCCCCATGTTGACAGCACAGAACCTGCTTGGGATTCTCTCTCTCCCTTTTTCTCTGCCCCTCCCCACTCACACTGTCTCTGTCTCCCTCAAAATGAATAAACTTAAAAAAAAATTTCTATAAAGCCTGAGACGCACAGCCTGTTTACCTGCAGAGAGTCTGTAAAGGCATCATCCTTGTTTTCAATGGGTCTGAACAGTCCCTTTTTCTTCTCCCGGTCTCTTATGTCAGGGCTGGCAGCACTAATGAGCATCTTCAGGTTAGCTGTGGGCGTCCATGGTTCTGCCTGCTGTCTGTCAACAAGCTTAACTGGAGTAATGGGGTTTCTTTCTGGAGTGAAAATTTTTTGCTTTGATAAATCAATTGGTTCATTTTTTATTGGAGTCTTCGGGGCCATCCTTGAGAGATCAACAAATATATTTTCCTATTTAAAAAAAAGAGACCTTTTAGTAAGAAAGCGAAAGGGCAGGTATAAGCTAAGAGCATTCTGTTCCCATGATTCACCGAGACATGAAAATACAAAGAGACCATATATTCACCGCTGAAAAATACCAGGCTAGGACTAGTGAAAATAGACTGAAGGATTCATGGAATCCAACAGTGGTTCAGTGAGAACATGATTATCATCTACTGCTTTTAAATATACTTCTCATGGCAGCTCTGGGAAAGAAGTTGAGTGTATGTGCTCCTGGTAGATGCTTGTAATTGTTGGGGATGATAATAAGGGCAATTGTGGGCTGAGTCCATACTGCTTCTCCATTTACGAGTTTGCACTAACTAGTGCAGTACAGTTATGCTTTTGTAGTTCAGTGTTCACTGGTGCTAATTTAGAAATTTGTAGCAGGACCAACCAATGGAAAAGTATCCAACAAAATGCCACATTTCAAACCAACCTGGAAGGGCTGTTATTCCCTTAGAGCAGTACTTCTCAAACTATCCATGGTGAAGGGCCAGGGTTTTTTATTTCCAAACTCCCACGTACTGATATGTAGTTTCACTTCACAGGACTTATATGCATTTTCCACCACCTGTAACTCTCCATGTGAGTTTGTCACTCAAACAACCTACAGCCTGTTCACTAGGAAGAGACCACTGATCATGGGCTTAGATGCCACAGGGGGGCAAGATCAAATTGTTACAGAGCTTTCTAAGTGCCTGCCTTTCAAATTCTGGTCTTAATTTTTTACGGTTTAGCAATAGTTTGTGGGCTAGCACCTGTCCCCAGATCACACTTTGAGTAGACCGCCTTAATTATAAGAAAAGAGCAGTGATGGGTCCATTATGTCCCTTAGTCCACTTTGAAAAAGGACTAAGTGAATGGAAGCCACATTTGGAAATACTAAGTAATGAAAACAAGTTTCTTTCCCCTAAAATAAGGACTCATCATTCAAAAACGGAAAGATTCTGTTCTTTCTGTAGCAGAATTCACCTCCAAGCAATTGCATTTTACATAATGATGAAGGTGGATGAGCTAAAGGTTTGTCCCTGCTTTTCCTATATATGTAGCATTCTGTAGCTACTGTGTGCTTGGATTTCCGCTAAGCAGTCCTTTAAGAAAGGTACTTTCCCACCAATGAGCAACATATGAAGAGAGGAAAAGAAGATTGGGAGCCCCTGGAGTCTGTGTTGGGGGGCGGGGGCAGCATCTCTTGTTCCTTGGATCAGCAAAAGCTGCTGGCTGGCCATGGTGAGGTTTTGCCTCGGTGTCACTGGGGTGGGGGGAGAGGAGGGAATGGGATGGTTTCCCACCACGCAGCAGAAACAGCCAGCCTGGAGCACTGCATCTACCCATATCTCTTAACACATCCGTACTAATGTGCAGTTCTGATGAAGTCTTCTACAAGGGAATTCTAAGTGTTTACTATGGACCACACCCCGTTTTATGTACTTTACATATATTAACACCTCATCCAATCCTGTGACCTAGGTACTATTATTTTTCCAGTCTACAGATGAAGAAACTGAGGCACAGAGAAGTTAAATAACTTGCCTGGGGTCACATACAACCTTCATTCAGTATAAAAGTTACTGGTATGCAAGAAACAGCTGACAGCAGAAGTTTCTGAAATCTTTCATCTAGAAGTGAGCTTATCGTGGGTGCAAACTTTTGTTGGATCAACAAAAGGTACCGAGCAGACCACTGATCCCCACTGGCACTATGGAGAGGCAGTATGGGGAAGTAGTTATGCACGCAGGCTCTTGGGCCAGCTTACCTGTCTCTGCTGCTTATCAGCGTGGGCAAGCTGCTTGTCTCACTATATTCTAATTCTCTCAACTGAAAATGAAGTCCATAAAAATACCAACCTCAAGGGTTATTAGAGTAGTTCCTGGCATATAGTGAGCCCTCAGTAAAACCTAGCTGTTACCTGTTCCCCTCTTTCCCATTCTTTGTTACTGTCCATTCTGGCACTCAGAGCTAATACAACACAATGTGTCATATTGCTATTTAACTTCCTAGGTGCGTGTCTTGACTCATTAATGTGACTGTGCACTTCTGGAGGTCAGGAATCAAGTTCCATATGGCTCATTCCTCATAGTTTTTTTGGCACAGTGCCTTGCCCCTTATGGGTGCTGACAGAACACTGTGCCTTGATTATCTCATTTTCCAAAAAGTATCCCTGATAGAGGGCGTGGGCCAGCCTCACTGAGGTGGACAGAGATGCACACTCCTTCTGTGCTCCCTCTAGCGGACCTACCTATTCTCAAAGGAGCAATGAGCTCCTACTTTTGCCCTATGGAGGAACTATGTAGATGGATTATTTCCTTCAACACTTTGATATATTTTTACTACAGTTTAATACGTAAAGTTGGAGGGGAATTAGGTTACCTGCGAGGTTATGATTGTACACACCTCTACATCAAGAGAAAAAAGAATGCCAAGCAAATTTTTACACTGAGATCTCAGATGGGCAGAAAGTCAACTGTAATCTAAAGTCAATTGCTTCATCTGTCTGTCTAGCCTGTAGTCCTAACACTGTATAAGTGGAAAGGAAGTTAGAATGAGACTGGAAACCTGGTTTTTGTCTCCGCTCTGTGTCTTTTTGATACTGGACAAATTGTTCTGTCTAGGCCCAAGTCTCTCCTTATCAATAAAATAAGGGGTTCCAACTAAAGAATCTATCTCTACAGCTTTCCAGCCAGGCTCCCCAGCTGTGTGATGGACACAGGGATGTGCTGAGATCTCTTCAGGAATGAATGACTCATTTCCCCTGATGCTAGAAGCCCTTCACCAGTCTGAGAGGGCGGAGTCCTCCAGAATCTAACTTCCCAGGGAGACCCGGACTGTCCTCGATGCCAATAGAGGTAGCACTGACATGTAAAAGCCTAGCCAGGCTTGCCCCCACTCAGGATGACTCTGAGGGGTCATTCTAGAACTCCTAGTTGGGTAAACTCCAGACTTCCCCTGAGACTGTCTCAGATCCGCTTCTCCTTCTGTCTAGTTCTGCTGCCTTCCCTTCCTACCCACAGACGTGGCTCCCCAGAGCACCCCTAACAAGCCTCCAGCATGTTACCTCCGTGTCCGATCTGCCTGTCGGTAAATCTAAGTGCAACACCCTGGAAGTAGCTTCTTCGATTAGAGAGGGCCTGGAGAAATGTAACCCTGAAACAGGCTCTCCAATTCTCATATGCAAATGGACACAACATAGCCTCGCTTACCTGCCATAGAGGTGCTGTGAGGATGGGATCAGATAATGAAGGTGAAGGCAGTTTGTCACCTGAGTGCTATACAAATATTTGTTATGAATTATACCAGAACTTCGACTCTGCTGTATGCTGCCATAGAAAAGCTGTGTAATTATAAGATCTTGGTTCCCGTCTTGCTTGGGTCTCAGATATAGCTTTGATCACGTTACCTCAAATAATATGTGCAGATATCAGCCTTGTTGGGGCCCTTGGTAATATTTTGCCAACTGCTTTTCCAGTTCTATCTCATGCATTATTCTACCTTGTGTCCAAACAGTGCACTTGCTTTTCTTCAAACCTGCCCTGCACCGTTCCTTTGTCTTTAATGCTATTGGTGAAGCTTTGCCCCTTGAAACTTGACCTATGGTTTAAGGCTCACTGCAAAGATGACATGTTAGGAAGCGTCTCTTTCTAGCTTTTGACTAACAAACTCTCCTTCTCTTCAGAGCACTTTCTAGAATGAGTAATCCACACCAAGGGCTTTCCTCTGCCCGTCTCCCAGGGGTTCCCACTGGTCTCATCTAGGTCGCCTCTCACTTGCCAAATCAACAGTAAAACACCTCATTTGACCTCACTGTACAGGTTGAGACTGTTGACTATTCTTTGCTCTATGAAACATGCAGCCCTTTGGAAACAGCACATTTTTTCTCTTGGTTCTCTCCCTACTTCTCAGTCTCCTTCGTTGGTTCCTCGTTTTCTACTCTTAGAACCTCAGCTCTCCACTCCTCTCTGTTCGCTCTCTCTGGGACAGTTCACTCATCCTCATGTACAGGGCTTTAAAACCAACCTGAATGTTGACAGTTCCCAAGTTTGTATCTGGCTAGGACCTTTCATGAATTCCAAAGTCAGGCAACCAGTGCCTCCTGCACACATTTATCTACCTGTAATCACACAGGTCCAGATACATAGTTCAAACTGACCTTCCCTTCTCTCTCAATCACTCCTAAAAATGATGAATGACCTTCAAAGAAAACTTGTGCCCACTAAGTCTGGGCACTGTCCCCAAATGTATCTGCTCATTGCTACTTCTTACCAGTTGCCTCCCTCTCCACTTGCCTAAGTCTTAGCATTCATCCCTTCAAGCCCTTGTTCAGGTTTATCTCCTTCACAAAGCACCCCGATAGCTCAATCCTTATTGCTCGCCCCTGCATGCCAAACCATCCATTTTCTTCTTTTGTCCTCCCCAAATGCTCTGTAAACAACTTAAGAGGAGAGTCTTGTTTATTACCTCACAACTGGGCTCAGGAAATGTGGGTAATGAAACTGAAAACTGTACACTTAAAAAAAAATTCCTCCGTAAGTAGCAAGAAGATGCATGCATCATACAGTACTTCTAGTTCTTGACCAATGTGTAGAAAGTCAAGAAAGAGAAATCCTCTAAATGCCAGCTGACCCACAAAACACTGTGCCAGGCATCTCTCAGAGGCTTTCAAGCAACAATTCAACACCATCAGCTTCTGGCCACTCTGAGTATCTTGAACATTTCTAGAACGCCTGCACCTCACATTATTTCCTCTGCTACAATGTCCGTTCTGCTCACTCCTGTTTTTCTGTAGGCTGAACGTCCTCAGGCCTGGAGGCGTGGTTAGCCCAGATGTTACCTGCTCTGTGAAGCTTCCCAAATCTCCCGGGATTCCCTGTGAATGTATTTCCTCCTCTGTTATTTTGCCAAACATTTTGTTCCCACTTCTGTGATGGCGCTTGGCAAATGATAGTACAGTTGGGTAGTTTTGCATCTGAGTCCCAGAAAGTCTCTTATGGCCTCTATGTTTATCTTTGCGTTGTCAATGAGTACAGTGTGAACAGTATGTGTTGCTGGGTACTTTACAAACACCTAAAGAGGGAGGTGCTATTTATTAGCTCCAGTTTATGGAAGAAAAAAATAAGCTTAGAGAGGTTAGGAAACTTAAACCACTGTATCTCAGCACCTGGAATATAAATATTTATTGAGTGACTGCATAAATATATTAGTTCGAGGTTATGGAGCTAATAAATGGCAGAGCAGGAAATCAAACCCAGATCTCTGTTACTGCAAATCCCACATTCTCGCCATCCCTAGAAATCCTCCTTCGTTTACTACACAGCAATGTGAAAAGGAGATGAAAGCTCCACCTAGGCTCTGGGCAGAAGCACTATTCTCATTCCTTGCCTTCTCTTTGAGAGGTGAAATAATCCCTGCTCATACAATCCATTTCAAACATTTTAACCACTTTTCCGACCTCTTTGTGGAGTCATTTGAGTTATTCTCCACACCTATTAAAATGGGAAAGTTCAACTGCAAACAGCACTCACTGATACCAACCAGAGTAGAATGCCCTTGTGGAAGGCACTTGATAAAAAAAATCACTGACCCAGAAGGAAAGAAGTAGACGCTAACTCAGGCTTTATATAAATGCATGCATATTCCTTCAAAGCTATTCCATCCAAATTATAAAGGAAAACAAAAAGTTTTGCTCTGAAAATCCCAAAGCCAAAACTCTCAATATACATTTTAAAGTCTGGGCACTTCCATCCTCATATGGCTTAGGTTCATTTTTAGAAAGTCCTCTTGAAAACAACAATGTTTTGGTATCCTTCTTTTCCTAACAAAAAAATTTTGAAGGCTAGGAAAAAAAAAAAAAAACACTACAAAACATACAGTTGCACACCTATCCAAAATTAATGGTTGTCAAGTATTTTTCAAAGGTCCACATAAGAGGTGCTTTGCAACCAGACAGTTTCATTGTTGATGGCAAGTCTAAAAATAAAGACAAGGAACCTAGAGAAGTGCAATGCCCAAGTAAGTTGCTATGCTCAGATTTGTATTCAAAGTTTCTGTTATATATTTGGCTTCTGCCTAAAAATGCTTAGACATTCACTAACAAGCTATTACACCTTTTCCGTAGGGCACTAGCTGGTGAGTGCAGCTGTGCCGACGTGGGGATGGTGACAGTTTAGACATTACAATGGCCACTTCGTTATGGGTCTTGAAGACACAACCATGGTCTTAAAAGTCACAAGGGGTGCAGAAAGAGAGAGAAAGGCTCAGTACAGAACCAGGAGCAGCACTGTAAAATATTCAGAGTATGCTAGTGGGCTAAGTCATTTTATCTCCCTATATATGGGTGGCACAGGTCTTAATTTTGGGTGAATGGAATAGTCGCTAGGAGAGGGTTCATTGGTATGAAGAACACTTCACAGCACTTTAAATATCCAGTATTTACAATGTACAGTCTATATTCCAGGACCCAAGGGGTAACATTCCTGCACAGCATGAGCTAATCCACTCTTGACAACTGTAAGTACAAATTTTTGGTTGCAGTGTCCAGCACATTTTCGATTCATATAAATTGGTTTCAACATTACATCTAACAGCCTCTTTCTACTGCACAGTGAGTGAGAAACTCAACAATAATGGTTTGGATGCCTCCATTTTTAAAAAAGTATATTTCTATAATGATCGTCAACATTAATTATTATGTTTATAAGACAAATACAAGTGCCATGTCGAAATACTTCATTGAATTAGAAATGACCATCTTAAATATGTTAGAGCATAAGGTATTTAAGCGCACTTACCTTTTGTGCATTTTCCCCATCTTCAATTGCAAAATCTAGTCTGGGCTGCCTGGGGTTGATCAGGTCTTTTAATGTTAAACAATTTACCTCCATCTGTAATACACAATTACATTGGAAAGTGATTTTACAATTGGATGTTTTCTCCTCCAACAAAAATATTTATTACTTGCTCGTGAACATGAACTTCCCCTCTCTAAACTCATCCTGGGAATTTCCAGGAGTGCAGCCACCCTCAACTCTAAAACGCACATGAATAACACGAACACTTAAAGTGTGTTTGAGAATTACTAAAAACCTGAGAAGGCAAAAAATCGACAAAACTGGTAATCGTTTATGCAAAGCAACAGCACAAAACAAAGTTACCAAGTCAGAAGAGTGTAGGGCAAATCTGTCAGAAAGCACAGGGTCTCCTAGGTCAGTTAATTTTGGCGCAAAGAACTGGGAGGAATTCGGCTTTGAGGGGGTTTTGAATCAGGGGGGAGGGAAACCTGATCGCTAGACCAAACCCACTCAGCTCTTAACGCAGCCCCTTCCCAGGCCTCCAAGCAGACCCCAAGGATAAACCCTTCCAATGAACCCCCCAGATCGTGAGGAACAAGTCCCCTCTACTGCCTCACGGGAGGGAGAGCTGGAGCCAGGACACCCCACACGCTCCTGGTCCGGTGGCAGAAATGACTCGATCCCCACCAGCCAGGGAGGCTGGCAGCCTGGGCGGGAGGGGGGGGGTCCCCTTTTACCCCAATTCCCGCCTCCACGCAGCGCTTAGGGCCGCACGCTACTTACTCCCACTTTGAGAAGGAGGTTTCCTGCCTCTGTGGGGACCTTCACGATCCCACACCGGCGAGGGACCAGCGGGGAGAGGAGATCAGCAGGCGGGCGGCGACATCGGGCGGGGAAAGCGAGGCGCGCAGATCCCCGCTCCGAGCGCCCTGAGCTGGCGGGGACCCCGCGGTGTCAGGGCAGCGCCAGCGCTCCAGTCCCGGATCGCAGTCCCCGCTAAAACACCTCCTCTGGCGCCTTGAGACCGAATTTGAGAATCAACCAATCAGCGGCGGCCGGCGGGATGGCCCCGGCCAATCGCTCGGCGGCACGGCCCGGGCCCGCCGCCCCTCGGAGTCTTGGCGCTCCCGGCCGCGCGTTTCGCCCTCACCCGCCCAATTGTTACCGCCTCGGCCCCCTCCCCCTTCCGGGTACCTGGAAACCTCGGGCCCGGGAGCCAATTCCTGCCGGGGACTTGGGCCCGGGCGGCCGCGGGAAAGCCAAGGTGGGGGGGGGGGGGGGCGCGGGGGCGGCGGGAGGAGGAGGGGAGCTCTTTTGTTATGCATAAAAGGCCCGCTCCTGTCCCCTCGGCTTGCCGCGCTGGGGGACCGCGGGCACAGCCAGGGGAGGGGAAAGCAGATGGAGTTTGGAAAAACGATATACACACTCTGGACGCTGCCGCCGCCACCCCCTCCCCGCAGCAACCTGCGCGGAAGCTAAGTTGTCCAGGCTTGTTGGGGCAAACTTCCTAACACCGCACGCTGGTGTGGCACGTGAACCATGGTTACCACTCTATGCTGCGAGCAGATGGCACGCCAGTTAGTCCTGGAAACTAGACTGCAAGCACAACCAGCTGTTTTTTTTGTTTTTGTTTTTTTTTTTTTTTTTCTTTTCCTTTTCTTTCTTTTCTTTTCTTGTTAAGTCTGGTGTTCCTTTTTAAGAACATCGCCGATAATTAAGGGGGAAAAGACTTACTAAATAATTCCTTGCAACATGCACTAGCATTCCGGGAAGTAGTCGAGAAAATTTCCTCGACTTGCTGATTTGTATTAAGTGTTTCACTTCCTTCAACTTTAGTTTCTTATTTGAAATATGGATATTGATAGAGACAGCTGTGTGTGTATGTATGTGGTGTGTTTTAATAGATTGGTGCTTAGAACAGTTTTACATTTACAGGAAAATTGAGAAGATAGGACACAGACTGCCCATATATCCTGCACTCAGTTTTACCTGTTTAACACCTTATATTTGTATAGTGTTTTTGTTGAAATTAATGAGCCAATAATGATAACTGAAGTCATTTCTTTATTCAGATTTCCTTAAATTACCTACTGTTTTTCTGTTCCAGGATACTGCATTATATTTACTGTTCATGTCTCCTTAGGCTCCTCTTGGCCATGATATTTCTCATACTTTCCCGGTTTTTGCTGGCCCCCATGGTTTTGAGGAATAATTGGTAAGTCATTTTGTAGGATGTCCTGCTGTTGGTATTTGAGACATCCTTTTAAAAGCGTGTCTACAGACACTTCCCAACAAATCATATACCTCCTTATCCTTTCCTGTCTAGTGCTCTGCTCTCCACTCCTCACCTCCCAAGCAGAATTTAGAATGCTCAATCAAGTCCTTCACTTTGTACTCTATTTAGATTACTGATAAATACAGCCTAAAAATCACTGTTAGATGGTATCAAAGAGACAAGCATGGAAACATTAAACATATAGGAAAATAACAACAGTAATAAAAATTTGACATTTTTATATGAGAAATGATATTTTGAACTGAAATCTATCTTATAGGTAGAAGCATAAGGAGACAAGTATAAAGAATAAAATTCCATTTATTAAATTTACACTTGTATAGAAGCAGAAAATTTTGATTAGGAAATATTTTTTTTTCCAACTGTATTAATTTGCTGTGGCTGCTGTGACAAATTACTACAAACTGGTTGATTTAGAAGAATAGAGATTCATTTTCTCACAGTTCTGGGGGCAGAAGTCTGAGATCAGGGTGTTGGCTGAGCCACATTCCCTCTGGGGCTCTAAAGGAGAATCTGTTTTTTGCCTCTTCCAGCTTCTGGTGACTATGAGCAATCTTTGATATTTGGCTGCCTCGGTTCTCTGCCTCCGTGGTTACATTGCCTGCTCCCCTTCTATCTGTTAAATCTCTATTATGTATCTCTCATAAGGACACTTGTTACTGAATGTAGGTCCCACCTATATTCAGGGTGGTTTCCCCTTTAGATCCTTAACTTAATTACATCTGCAAAGACCTTTTTTCCCATATAAGGTAACATTCATGGGTTCCAGAGATTAGGACGTAGATATTCCTTTTGGGGACCACCATCTCCACTTTCAAATGATTAAAGTCTATTCATTTCTCTGATATGTTAAAATAATAATGGTTGTCTCTTTGAGGTTAGGCAGTTTTATGTTACAGACCTTTTCCTAGCATTTTCAGTGTTTTTTCTATCTATGTTTCAAATGTAGCCACTATTCAGAACAAGAATAACTCAACATGTAGCTTCAGACTCTTGCATTGCTTGCTTAAAGAGTGATCTTAAATTTGGAGGGAAACTGGAAAATGAGTGTTCAATGGGCAAATTCGGAGACATTCCTCTAATACACTTACTTTGCTGCTTTCAGGTCCCAGAGTTTGTAAATGTTCTGTCAATCTCTCAGTTACTCAGTGGACACTGATGGTGGCTGGGAACTTGGGTGGGGCATCAAGAAGAGTCTTTGCATGTGGCTTCTCAGTGTAGCTTGATCTTCCTTACAGCATGGTGGCTAAGGCAATTAGACTTCTTTCAGGGGCTCAGGACTCCACCATGAGTACCCAAGTCCACAAAGTGGAAATTGTACTGCCTTTCATGGTGTAACCTTAGACCTAAGGTAGCATCAATTCTGCTATATCTTTTGGATGAAGCAGTCAAAGATCCACCCATATTTGATAGGAAAGGACATATACCCTACCCTTCCTTTTTTTTTTTTTTTTTTTTTTTTTTGGTTTCAAGTTTTTATTTAAGTTCTAGTTAGTTAACTTATAGTATAATATTGGTTTCAGGGACAGATTCATCACTTACGTATAACACCCAGTGCTCATCACAAGTATCCTCCTTAATGCCCATTACCCATTTAGCCCATCCCTTGCCCACCTCCCCTCCAGCAATCCTCAGTTTGTTCTCTATAGTTAATAGTCTCTTATGGTTTGCCTCCCTCTCTCTTTTTTTCTTTCCTTTTCCTATGTTCATCTGTTTTGTTTCTTTAAAAAATTTTTATTTAAATGTTTATTTATTTTTGAGAGACAAAAACAGAGTGTGAGTGGGCAAGGGGCAGAAAGAGAGGAAGACAGAATCGGGCTTCAGGCTCTGAGCTGTCAGCACAGAGCCCAATGCAGAGCTTGAACCCACGAACCACGAGATCATGATCTGAGCCGAAGTCGGATGCTTAACCAACTGAGCCATCCAGGCACCCCATCTGTTTTTTTTCTTAAATTCCACATATGAGTGAAATCATATGATATTTATCTTTCTCTGACTAACTTATTTCACTTAGCATAATTTACTCTAGCTCCATCCATGTTGTTGCAAATGGCAAGATATCATTCTTTTTTTTTTTTTTTAATGTTTATTTATTTTTGAGAGAGACAGAGACAGAATGTGAGTGGGTTAGGGGCAGAGAGAGAGAGGGAGACACAGAATCTGAAGCAGGCTCAGGCTCCGAGCTATCAGCACAGAGCCTGACAGGGCTCAAACTCACGAGCTGTGAGATCATGACCTGAGCCAAAGTCGGATGCTCAACCAACTGAGCCACCCGGGTGCCCCAAGATATCATTGTTTTTGGTGGCTAATATTCCATTGCATATGTATTACCACGTCTTCTTTATCAGTTCATCAGTTAGTGGACATTTGGGCTTTTTCCATAATTTGGCTATTGTTGATAATGCTGCTATAAACATCAGGGTGCATGCCCCTTCAAATCAGTATTTTTGTATCCTTTGGGCAAATACCTAGTGGTGTAATTGCTGGATCATAGGGTAGTTCTATTTTTAACTTTTTGAGGAAGCTCCATACTGTTCTGCAGAGTGGCTGCACCAGTTTTCATTCCCACCAACAGTTTAAGAGGGTTCCCCTCTGCATCCTCGCCAACATCTGTTATTTCCTGTGTTGTTAATTTTGGCCATTCTGACAGGTGTGAGGTGGTATCTTATTTTGGTTTGGATTTGTATTTCTCTGAAGATGAGTGATGTTGAGCATCTTTTCTTTTTCTTTTTTTTTTTTTTTATTTTTTTTTAACGTGTATTTATTTTTGAGACAGAGAGAGACAGAGCATGAACGGGGGAGGGGCAGAGAGAGGGAGACACAGAATCGGAAGCAGGCTCCAGGCTCCGAGCCATCAGCCCAGAGCCTGACGCGGGGCTCGAACTCACGGACCGCAAGATCGTGACCTGAGCCGAAGTCGGACGCTTAACCGACTGAGCCACCCAGGCGCCCCGTTGAGCATCTTTTCATGTGTTTGTTAGCCACAGATGTCTTTTTTTGAATGATGTCTGTCTTCTGCCCATTTCTTAACTGGATTATTTGTTTTTGGGGGGGTGGTATTGAGTTTGATAAGTTCTTTGTAGATTTCGGATACTAACCCTTTGTCAGATATGTCATTTGCAATTATCTTCTTCCATTCCATAGGTTGCCTTTTAGTTTTGTTGATTGTTTCCTTAGCTCTGCAGAAGCTTTTTGTCTTTAAATTTTTTTTTTTCAACGTTTTTATTTATTTTTGGGACAGAGAGAGACAGAGCATGAACGGGGGAGGGGCAGAGAGAGAGGGAGACACAGAATCGGAAACAGGCTCCAGGCTCCGAGCCATCAGCCCAGAGCCCGACGCGGGGCTCGAACTCACGGACCGCGAGATCGTGACCTGGCTGAAGTCGGACGCTTAACCGACTGCGCCACCCAGGTGCCCCCAGAAGCTTTTTGTCTTGATGAGGTCCCAATAGTTCATTTTCATTTTTGCTTTTGTTTCCCTTGTCCAGAGACATGTCTAAAAAGATGATGCTATGGCCGATGTCACAAAGATTGCTGCCTGTGTTCTTCTCTAGGTAATGGTCTTTAAACACATTTAGGTCTTTCATCCATTTGAATTTTTTTTGATACACCCTATGTTTCAATGGAAGAAGTGTCAAATGATTTGGGGCTATATATTAAAACTGGCACACCAGGTTTCATGCTGATTGAATTATTTTGCAATTCTACCTCTATAAACTCTGCCTGAAAGGTCCCTGACTTTGGAACAGTATTGTACTGCCCACATAGCAACAGTCACCAGGGCTCTGTATTGTGCTAGGGCTGTGGTTCTCAACGCTGTCTATGCTTTAGAATCCCACGGGGGGAGATTTTTTTTTAAAATACCAGTACCTGAATCCCACACCCAGAGATTTCTAGTTTACCTGATCTGGAATTGTGCTCGGGTGTTTTTTTCCAATGCCTAGTTTCTTGTGCCTTAGCATCATGCTGGTTGTATGCTTATTCATTGATTTTGGGGGATGCTTCCGACTCAGTGATTTCAGAAATGGACCCTCTTGTGCCATCAATGAAGAGAGGAAGATTTGGGCAGGTGGGTCACCCTCTGGCATAGATGCAGAATTCAGAGGGTTGGGTCTTACTGGTTCATGGCTAAGTCACTGATTTTTGAAAGGAGTTGAGGTTGTAAATGAGAACTCATGGGTGAGGTAGAGAATGAGCAGCAAGGGTTGTGACCAAGAGAAAATACATTGATGACATGTGACATTCCTGTGTGCAAAGGAGGAAATCAAGCTTATCAAACTTGCAAATAGTCTTTTATCCCTTTAGGGTTGCAAATCCCAAGAGTTTTTACACTTTACAGTAAAAATACTTGGTAGTGAAATATTAATTCATGTCAGACAGGTTGAGTTGTCTAGTTAATATTTAAGCTTCCTCAGATATTTTCCTTTTCCTTCTTTAAAAAAAATTTTTAATGTTTATTTAATTTTCAGAGAGAGACAGAGTGTGAGCAGGGGAGGGGCAGAGAGAGGGAGACACAGAATCCGAAGCAGGCTCCGGGCTCTGAGTTGTCAGCATGGAGCCTGAAGCCGGGCTCGTACCCACAAACCTTGAGATTGTGACCTGAGCCGAAGAAGTCTGATGCTTAACTGACTGAGCCACCCAGGTGCCCCAATATTTTCCTTTTCTTCCACTCCCTCAAACTCAGTCATCTGGGTGTAGCATCATCTGTTCTCAAAAGTGCAGTTACAGAGGGAATTAGAGGTTGACGTTTTCTCCACAAGGAGCAACAGAGGGACCTTGGCTTCACATCCTGGCAATTCTCAAGTCTCTTTTGAGTGTATCAATTTAGCAGTTCATAAACTGAGGGCTGTTCTTTTTTTTTTTTTTTAATATAATTTATTGTCAAATTAGTTTCCATACAAAACCCAGTGCTCATCCCAACAAGTGCCCTCCTTCATGCCCATCACCCACTTTCCCCTCTCCCCCACCTCCCATCAACCCTCAGTTTGTTCTCAGTCCTTAAGAGTCTCTTATGGTTTGCCTCCCTCTCTCTCTGTAACTTTTTTCCCCTTCCCCTCCCCCCTGGTCTTCTGTTAAGTTTCTCAGGATCCACATATGAGTGAAAACATATGGTATCTGTCTTTCTCTGCCTGACTTATTTCACTTAGCATAATACATACCCTCCAGTTCCATCCACATTGCTGCAAGTGGCCAGATTTCATTCTTTCTCATTGCCAAGTAGTATTCCATTGTATATATAAACCACATCTTCTTTATCCGTTCGTCAGTTGATAGACATTTGGGCTCTTTCCATAATTTGACTATTGTTGAAAGTGCTGCTATAAACATTGGGGTACAAGTGCCCCTATGCATCAGCACTCCTGTATCCCTTGGGTAAATTCCTAGCAGTGCTATTGCTGGGTCATAGGGTAGATCTATTTTTAATTTTTTGAGGAACCTCCACACTGTTTTTAAAAATGGCCTTTGTCTGCAGCCATTCATGGGCCTAATACATTTGTTTCTCTAACTGCTAGAAAGTTCAAAGAAGGCAGAAGATTTATTCTTGGCTGACCATAAGCGATGTCAGGAGAGTAAGTCTATGATTGGCTCCTGCTCATAGCCTTAGCAACAACAACAACAAAAAGATCATATTAATACCAAAGGGCAGTTATGGCTCCCATCTCAAATTGCATCCAGATGTCCAGCTGTTCTAAGAGAGGTACCTAAGCTGTGATCACATGTCTCATAGGGAACAGAGGAATACATTCTTTATAGATTCGTTGTCATCTTGAGCACTGTGGAGCAAGGTCATTTTCCTTAGTGATCATGTAATTTGTGTTCTCACTAAAGGAAAAGATAGTGTGTTTGGTGTGCATGCATGTGTATGTGTGTACCCATATGTGCATGTTGAAGGCCAGGATGTGGAGAGGGTTTTGTGCTGTAACAGACGTTCCAAACCACAACAGATAGGATGAATTCCGAGCTGGGTTAGGTGTTTCTGGAAATGTGATAGTGGGGGGTGTATAATGGGGCACCCTTTACGTGGCACCACATCTATGCTGCCACTCTGGAGGGGTCATGGTGGACGGGACAGTAAAAATGGGAATTGACCACTGCCCTGGAATTGAGATTCTGGAGAAAATGGGGGACAAGCTTCACCTTAATTTCCAGAGCCTTATAGAAGGGAAGGAATTCACACTGAGTAGTAGAGAAACAGGTTCTAGCCCAGGCTTGGCCGGAACTTGCTGGGTAACCTGGAACAGAAAAGTATTGCCTACCTGGGGCTCAGGTCTCTCTTTAAAGTGGTAGGGTTAGGGTGCCACCTAACGTGGGTGGCCCAGTGGGTTGAACACCTGACTTCGGCTCGGGTCATGATCTCACGGTTCGTGAGTTTGAGCCTCACATCGGACTACCTGCTGTCAGCATGGAGCCTGCTTCGTATCCTCTGTTTCTGTCTCTCTCTGCCCCTCTCTGGTGTGCTCACAGGCACAAACTCTTTAAAAAATAAATGCACGTTAAAAAATATTAAGTGGCAGGAATGATTTGGAAAACCTCTGAACCTGCCAATTCGGTTATTCTAAATACTTACTGGACACTTAGGTTATCATCTTAAAACTACTCACTACTGAGTCCTTATCACTTAGTATGGATATATAAGAATATTACTGAAATAAATTTTTATTTCCATATTTAGTGAAACTGAACACCTCTTTCCTTATTACATTACATAGTGCACCTACATTAGTAAGGAGAATGTTAAAAAATATCAGGCCAAAGACTGACCTTTGTGACCTTTATTCTTCTAGGCTTAGAATTAAATGGCTAAATGTATTTATATACCTACCTAATAGCATTATATTAATAACATTTATTCATTGTGATCCTTGGTAGGACGGCATGAAGATGTTTCCATTGTGCAGTGGAAAGAGGAGGTTGGGGTCGGAAGTGGTGGAAAGAAGGCTTGGGGTTAGCAGCTCGGGAACTAGAAACTTGTGCTTAAATACTACAGGTATTACCTTTCCTAACCCAGAACCACCTTATCATATGCAGGGCCTTTCACCTTGAAAAAACTAGACAATTAGAATATTGAGCCCAAATGGAGATGTATTAGCCCAGGTCTTCTCTAAACAATCAGGGGGAAATGTTCGTGTACAAAGGTTAATGTATTGTCTACAAGAAGTCTCTGTTAAAATGCATACTGTTCCTGGAAAGAGTAATCATTTAACCAACATCGCCCACATAGCACATTAAGACGTCTTTCCTCAGTCTGTCCCTGGAGATGAAAATGGGGTTAATTTCTCTGTAATACTTCATGTAACACACTGGACCTTCTAGCTCCTTCAGAAACTCACCCCTGTCTCGCCAGTGAATTCCGAGAGTCCCTGGTCATACCTCCTCTCAAAACAGGTTCTTTAAATCTTCCCTGATACCCAAGGCCTCCCCTGCCATATGTTGGTTTCTTTCTGCCCTTATTAGTGATGCGTGACATCGGGTATCTCCAGGTAGCATGGTCACCTCTGGCAAGTAAAGCCGTTGGCACTCAGGTCAGGGATACTCTGTGATGACACTGTGCCCCCATCAAGGGTGCTGGCTGCAGCCGCTGCCATCTCATGAAACCAGAACTGGCTCTTCACTGCTTTTAGTACCGGTGTTGCTGCTGCTACTGCTTCTGTGAGGTGCTACTACCATGGAGTACGAATGGGAGACGGCCTGGTTCCCCCTCGCACTCTCCTCCTACCCAGCAAAGTCCTATCAGGCCACTGCTTCTCTGTGCTGAAATACGGAGTCAGAGAACAATCTCTGTTGGTAGTTGCTTTTTACTTCTTATCCTTTTTCTAAGCATGGGGCCTAGGCTGGTGGCCAAATCTGGGTTGTAGACACTGTGTTGTACTCATAATTCCTTCCCTCCTACAATAGCAGAGGCATTGTGATTGGACGAAAGTTTGGTCTCTTTCGATGAATATTTCCCAAAATGCTCCTCTCTACTATTTACTTACAAACCAACATGGCCACTTCTTGGGCATATTCAGTAATGGCCTCACTACTCTCAAATGGGTGTATCTGTGGCTTAGAGAATAGGACCGCGAAGGTATAGGCCCCAAGAAGAAAGGGCTCAGGGTAGGCTTATTTGAGTGGTACAGATGTGAGTGGAATCAGGTAAGATTGGGGCAAGAGTTGTTCCTTCCTCCAGGAGGAAGGCTTGAATGGGAGGGGACCCCACATTCCTAACAGAGTTGGAGGAGATGTTTCCTGATAAATGGAGAAATATTCAGAAAAGAGTGCAGAAAACAGCAGCCTGCATGACCAACTTAATAAAATCGCTTGGGATTCCTGGATTATTATTCTTGTTAAAGATTTAAAAGATATGAATAAAATCTTCCCTGGTTATCTAGAGCATGACTCTCAAATAAATTGGTGCTTCTGAGATGGTAGAATAGAAACTTCTGTGTTCTTATATTCAGCTGCACACACCTATGATACCATATCACACAGGGAGCTATAAGGCCCTACGAATTAAGACATATTCTTTTGATCTACATTTTATTTTTATTTTTATTTTTATTTTTTAATTTTTTTTAACGTTTATTTATTTTTGAGACAGAGAGAGACAGAGCATGAACGGGGGAGGGTCACAGAGAGAGGGAGACACAGAATCTGAAACAGGCTCCAGGCTCTGAGTGGTCAGCACAGAGCCTGACGCGGGGCTCGAACCCACGGACCATGAGATCATGACCTGAGCCGAAGTCGGACGCTTAACCGACCAAGCCACCCAGGCGCCCCTGATCTACATTTTAATGACATACTTTAATTAAGTTTTCTTTCTCTCTAATCCAGATGTTCTCTGTTATAAAAGTGCCATCAAGCGTGATCCTGTTTTGGCCAAGGAAGGCCAAAAAATTATGTTTCTTCTGTTTAATGTTACTTTTAACAGTTGTAGGTCCTTATCCATAAGAGAGGATAGTTTCTTTTACTTTATCTTATACTTTATGTAATTTAAGTAAGCAAAGTAACAATATTTTCCTATCCTTGTGTGTTTTGGTTTTTGCAAATAATATCTAAAGTTTTTTGCATTTATTTTTCCCCCTTAGACTTACGCCAGCATATAAAATGGTCTAATACCCTGTGTGTGCACGTGCACGTGTGTGTGTTTGTGTGTGTGTATGTAATTCCTCTTTATTTCAGTTATTCAACATTTTTTTTGGCTGATGAAGTTAAATTTTGCCTGTCCTTTTGACTCAAGGAGGATTTCTTCCTATTTTCATACCCAGTTTTACTGGGTTTCTTATTTAATTATGTTCCCAAGTGGCCACTTCTATTTTCTTAAGCTTGCTGAAATTTACTCTGGAAATATGTTTTCCCATTTTAATGATTTCTTTACTTGTCTCATGGTTGTTAAATATTTTATTGATGTTTGCAATCATCGTGACATGATGCTGGAGTATCCACTTAGGGTAATTTGTGTTTGCTCTTTTCCTAAACTTTTTGTAATCTTGCAATTTTTTTTTATAATGAAAAATTTTGAAAATATTTTACCTTTGTCAGTGTCAACATAAACTGAGCAAAGTTGCTAGTTGAGGAAAAATACAGTTATGTAAATGATTTACCTTTTTTCCAGTGACTCCTCTAAAGGCATAAAAAAATGACAAACTCAGCCGAAGCATAACTGGGACATATGAGAAGAGGAAAGCCCACCATATTGTTTGTGGGGGATTCCGCGTGTGGCAACTATAGGGCTAAAATTAAAAATGTAAAAGCAGGAGGTAAATTACAATTTGCGCAATAGTAAGAATAATCTTGCTGTCGCTATTTTCTAATGATTCTCTTGTTAAACATGTAAAGAGAAAGTAAGAAAAACCTCTATATAGCCTGTGAGGCAAGCTTCACTGAATTTCATGGCTGTAAAACTGACATCTTCATAGTTTTCCTATTTATTTATTTATTTATTTATTTTATTTAAAAAAAAAAAATTTTTTTTTAACGTTTATTTATTTTTGGGACAGAGAGAGACAGAGCATGAATGGGGGAGGGGCAGAGAGAGAGGGAGACACATAATCGGAAGCAGGCTCCAGGCTCTGAGCCATCAGCCCAGAGCCCGACGCGGGGCTCGAACTCACGAACCGCGAGATCATGACCTGAGCTGAAGTCAGATGCTTAACCGACTGAGCCACCCAGGCGCCCCAATAGTTTTCCTATTTAAAGTAGTAGCTGATTTTTGTTTGTTTGTTTGCTTGTTTTAGAAAATCACAGTTTGCTGTTTGAAGGAAACCAAAGTAACCTTGTCTCTCAGGCCAATGACCATCTCGTGGTTAATATTAAAGGTGGCACTGAAGATGCATGTACTTTAATAGCATTAAATCTCAGTGGGAAGTTCTTTATGGGGTGGGTAACTCAGAAAGCATCCGTAAGACTTTCAGTTAGTTTCATTTACTTTGTACAAGTTAATTATTAATACCTATACCGAAACAATAATACTATTCCTTTTTCACTACAGAGGACATTAAGCACTTTATGAGCTGCTGGGATCCAATTTCTGGTCTTGATGCATATGTAGTTCTCTGACTTGAGCCACCGAGAAGCATAAGCATCATTTATGCCTGAATTTCAGACAGGGAGCCTTTAGCACTACCTTAATGGTTTATCCAGAATCTGAATACTGATTACCACCAAGTTTACAACCTCCTGATTCCAAACCACCTCCATCTCTCCCCTGGATTGTTTTCATATTCTCAGAGCTCATTACCCTATTTGTTGTTCCCCTGTAATTTGTTCCTAAGCACCAGCTACAGTGATCCAAATTAAAATGTCAGATCATGTCCTCCTTCCTCTCCAAATACTATAGTGGCTTTCCAACTCATTTCAGAGTAAAAGCTAAAATCTTCCCAGTAGCCTACAAAGTTTTAAGGATCTGGCCTCTTTTTTACAATTCTGATCTTATCGCCTTCAATTTTCCCCCTTGTTTGCTTTGCTTCAGCCGTGCTCAGCTCCTTGCTAATCCTTGAACATGTTTGGTATTCTCCTGCCCAAGGGCCATGCGTTTACTGTTCTGTTCCTTCTGCCTGGAATGCTTTTCGTCTAGAGATATACAGCTCCCTCTTTCACCTCTTTCAGGGGCACATTAATTAGGTTCATGTGAACTTATATAGCAAAGGAACTTTACAGTTTCAGTGGTTTAATAAAACAGAAGTCAATCTCTCACTCATGTAAGAGTCTGATAACGGTGTTCCTGGATGTCAGGTAGATTTCCTGTATGTGGCAACTCTGGGACCCAGGCTCCTTCCATTTGTGTGCACTGTCTTTAGACAATCCCCGAGACCTCTGTTTCTCACTGGTGGAAGGAGAAACAGACAGTAGACAAGGCATGTATCACTTCTGCTCACATTCTCTTGAGACAATAGCTAGTTACTGGCTCTGCAGCACATTCCCAGTAAGAGCCTAACACTAGAGACAGAGAGTAACAACTCTTGAGGCAGCTAGCTATTTCTGCCATGGACCGCGTCCTGGCCACAAGTATCTGTGTGGCCTCCTTCCCAAAGGAGACAGCCCAAAGTTCCACCCCGGTGCTTCATCCAGAACACAGTCCAGGCACTCTGGGTAGTGTGTTCCTTTGGTTCAGAGACCTATGAATTCAAAGGCTAATTGTCTGCCCACCTCCCCCACAGCAAACCTCACATAAAAAATATGAATCAAGAACAGGATAGCAATAGAAGCTCTTCTTTGGAAAAGGGCAGCTGAGTGATCCATAGCAGTAACTGGTTCACAGCAGTGGCGAACCCAAGGGGACAGACATTACGAATCCTCCCTACCCTCATGGCATAGGAAGTTCCTTCATTAGACTGTGGTTCTGCTTGATGGGAGGAACTTGCTTGTTCACTGTTTTCTGTAGTTCTTGGCTCTGCCCTCTGGGGTGATTTTTCTTGCCCAGTATCCTTTCTGGCAATATCTGAGAGCAGCAGTAAAGAATCTGACTTCCTTGGAGCACGTACAGCTGTGTCCTGCCATTGGGCACTTGAGATCCCTAGGTGTCCAAGGGATCACAAGCCTGTTTAGTCACAGGCTTTTTAAGACAGATCACGGTTCTTCGGAAACATTATTCCCATGATTTCTAGCCAGCTCCATGTGCCAGTAACCACATCCAAAGTTCTTTCTTGAAAATTATTCTTGGGGCGCCTGGGTGGTTCAGTCAGTTAAGTGTCTGGCTCTCAGTTTCGGCTCAGGTCATGATCTCATGGTTCACAGGTTCAGGCGCAGCATCGGGCTCTGTGCTGACAGTGCGGAGCCTGCTTGGGATTCTCTCCTTCTCTCTCTCTGTCCCTCCCCTGCTCATGCTCGCTCTCTCTCTCTCTCTCTCTCTCTCAAAATAAACATTAAAAAAAATAAAAATAATTTATTCTTAGGCCTTCTCTATTTCTTTCCCTCCTTGCCTCTCTACTTATTTTTCTCTTAATTTCATGGGGTTAACTTGAGGCCCCCTTGAAGCGATAGGCTTGGTGGGAAGAGAATAAGTTACCCATGATCTCTGTTTTAGCCTTGAAAAGTTCTGCTTAACCAAAAACAACTTAATGGGCACTTTTACTCAAAGCATTTTTGATGTTATTCCCTACTGCTTGGTATCTAGAAGCAGTCAGCTTTCCATACCATCAAGGCCCCAAACTCACCTTGATTTCTAGATTCTCTTCATTCTCTTTTATTTCTGCTTGCAGACCAGCCAATTCTTCCCTGAACACATTTTTAAAACAATTTTTGCACATTAAGCACTTTATGAGCTGCTGGGATCCAGTTTCTGGTCTCGATGCATATGTAGTTCTCTGACTTGAGCCACCCAGAAGCATAAGCATCATTTATGCCTGAATTTCAGACAGGGAGCCTTTAGCACTACCTTAAAGGTTTATCCAGAATCCAAATAGAAGATGCTGAATGCTCCTCTCTGTACTTTTACTCTGTTCAGTACAGAGAGGAGCATTCAGCATCTTTTATGAACTGAATGGTGTCCCTCCAAATTCATAGGTAGAAGCCCTAACCCTCAATGTGCCTGGATTTGGAGATGGGGACTTTAAGGAGGTAATTAAGGTAAAATGAGATAATAATGGTGGGAACCTAATCCAATAGGACCAGAAGTGGAAGAGACACCAGGAGTATGCATGCACAGACAAAAGACCATGCAAGGACACAAAGAAGGCAGCTATCTGAAAGCCAAGGAGCGAGGTCTTTCCAGAAACCAGTCCTGGTGGGGCTGATCTTGGATTTCCGGTCTCCAGAACTGTGAGAAAATAATCTTCTGTTGTGTAAGCTACCCTGCCTGTGGTATTTTGTTATGGCAGCCTGAGCAGATGACTACAGCATCTGTTGGCATTCTTGTTTTTGTTTTTTTTTTAATTACTGAAATGTTACAGGGTCACTACTTGTACCTGTTCTGTCTCACAAGTGTGCGCAGTTAAGAGTTCTATCAGCACATAACATGAGTCTCTGATTTCCAGCTCCTAATGTCTCTTTTGTGTTGCCTGTTACCTTATTCCTAAGCCAATTCTCTATATTTTAGTTTTTTATTTTCTACACCACTTCAAGGAATCAGTTTCTGCAAGATGAATCTCAAACCTTTGGAAGATTAACACAAAGGAAGTTTATTTTTCAGGTAATGATAACATGTGGGTGTTCCTGGTTGATGGGAGGCTGTCCTCCATACGGAGAATAGGGACGCACCTTCTTTCATCATCTATGCTCCACCATATTCTGGGCTTGCACTGTCCAACATGGTGCCACGTGTGCTACTGATACTTGAAAAAGGGCTAGCAGCACTTGAAATGTGCAATAAGAGTAAAACACATACTGGATTTTGAAAAAAAGAAGAGTATCTCATTGATATTTTTTGTATCTTAGATACATGTTGCAATAATTTTTGGAAATACTGGGTTCAAAGATGCATTATTAAAATGAATTTCACCCGTTTTTTCCCAAAACACATAGTAATGTTGCTGTTGGATAATTAAATATAACGTGGTTCACATTATATTTCTCTTGGACAACCGCTCTGAAGCCTCCGGGTCTTCTGCTTCAGTTGGCAGAAGAGGGAAGAACCAGTGGAGGAGACACACTAGATCCCTAACACCTCTGGCTTAGAAGTAAAGAACGTACATCTGCCCAAATTCCATTGGTTATGCGGCTATGTCAAGATGCAGGAGGGGCCGGGAAAGGTCCTGGCCCAGAAGCCACCGTAGTAACAATTCTACTCTAAGATGGGGAGGGCAGAGCTAGTCCTCTCTAGCACAAGGTCTTTGCTCAAGAATCACCTCCTTGGTAAAATCTTCCCTGACCACTGCAACCACCTCCAGCCTCTTTCCCCAGCATTCTCTGTCTTCTTGCCTTGTTTTGTTTTTCTCTAGAACATTCTCACCATTTGGCCTAGCATATGTTTTGTTTGTTCATTTCCTTTCTTTCTATGTGTAAATTCCCTCAAGGAATTTTTTTTTTCAAAAAAAATTGTTTTCTTTTTAATTGTATTTGAGAGAGACAGAGTCAGTGTGAGTGGGGGAAGGGCAGAGAGAGAGAGGGAGAGAGAATCCCAAGCAGGCTCCATGCTGCCAGTGCAGAGCCCAATGCAGGGCTCGACCCCACAAAACCGTGAGGTCCTGACCTGAGCCGAAACTAAGAGTCGGACGCCCAACTGACAGAGCCACTCAGGCACTCCTCAATTTTTTTTTTTATTGTGGTAAAAAGTACACATAAAATTTACTATCTTGACCATTTTTTTTTCTTAACCATTTTTAAGTGTACTGTTCAGTGGGGTTAAGAGCATTCATATTGTTGTGCAACCTTCACCACGACCATCCATCTCCAGAACTCGTCATCTTGTAAAATTGAAACACTATACTCATTAAACATTAACCCCCATTCTGCCCTTTCTCCTAGTCCCTGGCAACCATCAGGCTTTCTGTCTCTATGATTCTGACTACTTTAAGTACCTCATATGAATAGAGTCATATAGTATTTGTTTCTTTTTTGTGACTGGCTTATTTCGCTTAGTATAATGTCCTTAAGTTTCATCTATGTTGTAGCATGTGTCAGAATTTCCTTCCATTTTAAGGTTGAATAATATTCTAATGTATGTATATATCACAGTTTGCTTATCCCCTCGTCTATCTAGGGACACTTGCGTTGCTTCCACAGTTTACCTCATTTAAATAATGCTGCTGTGAGACTCTGATTTCACTTCTTTTGAGTGTGTACCCAAAAGTAGAACTGGTGGATCATATGGTGGTTCTATTTTGTAGTGGTGGTTCTATTTTTAATTTTTGAGGAACCACCATACTGTATTCCACAGTGGCTGCACAATTTTACATTCCTACCTATGATACACAAGGCTTCCAGTTTCTCTACATCCTCATCAACACGTATTATTTTCTGTTGTTGTTGTTTTTTTGATAGCCATCCTGATGAATGGGAGGGGGTATCTCATAGTTTTGATTTGCATTTCCCTAATGATTAGTGATATTGAGCATTTTTTCATGTGCTCATGGGCTATTTGTACGTCTTCTTTGGAGATGTCTGTCCAAATATAAAGGCATTCATTTTTGTCAATATATTCAATGCTGTGTCCTTAATGACTGAAACTGGGCTGCCATGTCCTAGGCACTTGAGGACTGTATGCTGACCAATGAAGCAGCGGAGTGATACTGGTCTGCCAAGCCACAAGTAAAGCATAGAGAAAAAACTTTAGGGTACTTGATGACATAGTTCCAAAATTGATTTTTATAGTCAGGGTAAATGAAATATCATATTTTATCCATATGCAGGTATGAGCAAACCACTGTTAGACATAATGGCAATGTCAAGTTACATCATAGATTTCCAACTTGAGCTGAAATTTGTCATCCTGGGGTTTTGTTTGCTCTGCACAATATTGAAAGTCTTTTTTTCCTTGAGAGTTTAAAATTTTTATTTATTTTTACTTAGGGGCTGACTTAAAAAATCAGAATATTTTTACATTGAAAGATTACATCAATATTTCACTTTTTAAATTTCTAGTTATTTAAGTTATATGCTTTATTTCTACTTTTTTAGTGATTGCTATTTAATTTGTATCATATCAGCATACCAGCAATAATAATTGTAATAATGATAATAAATGCTTTGTGGGGTTAACAAAGGACACAGAACCTAATTCTGGACAATAAATCTATGTAAGTTAAGAAGGAGGGGATCAGAGTTAAGTTTCTAAATTCCTTGTGTTATTTGGAGGAGGTGAAAGTATTGACCGTAGACTTGGTTAGTTATTATGCATGCAAACTATTACTTAAAAGTTAACCATTAAAGAGTAGATACGGAGTCTGTAATCTTCAATCAGTAGAAGGAAACAATCAAATAAGAAAGCAAACTGCAATTCCATTCCTATATATATACCCAAAATAATTGAAAGCAGGGACTCCAACAGTTATTTGTACACCTGTGTTCATTGCAGCATTATTCAGAATAGCCAGATGGTGGCAACAACCCAAATGTCCATAAACCAATGAATGGATTAATAAAGTATAGTATATACGTACATTGGAATATTATGAAACCACACAAAAGAATGTAGTTCTGATCATGCTACAACATAGATGAACCTGGAGACTTTATGCTAAGTGAAATGAGCCAGACACAAAAGGATAAAGATTGTATGATTCCACTTATGTAACATATCAAAAATAGGCAAATTCATAAACACAAAAAATAGATTAAGGTCATCAGGGGCTATAAAGGAATAAAGGAATTATTGCTTAACAGTTAACAGAGTCTCTGTTTCAAGTGATGAAGAGGTTTTGGAAATAGATAGTGGTGATGGTTGCACAACATTGGGAATGTAATTAATGCCACTGAATTGTACATGTTAAAATGATTTAAGAGGCAAATTTATGATATATATTTTTTGCCCTAAATTTTTAAAAAATTGAACCAAACCAATAATTTTCCTGAAGAAAGAATAAACATACAAAAATACAACAAAGGAAAAAGCACAAGAAGGATGATAGAAACTAGTCCAGGTAACAATATCTATAAGGCAGCTGGACTCATCAGCTAAAAGACAGAGACTGATAGACTGTTATAAACATGGATTTTGCATGTTTATAAGAGACACATCTAAAACATAAGGACTAAGAAAGGTTGAACATGAAAAAATAAAAATATTTTTGAAAAGTATACCAGGAAAATACTAGCCAAAAGATGTTGGGGTTTCTTTAATAATATTAATGAAAATAGAATACAAGACAAAAAAGTATTGTCAAAGATAAGGAGACTCACAACGTAATGATAAAAAGCTCGTTTCAACAGGAAATTCTAATTCTAACCTTACAGAACTCAATAAAAGATATAAAATACAGTATAAAAATGATAAAGTCTCAAAATTTAGAGAACAAAACTGATGTAATAGTACAAAAAGTGGACAAATACAATATGTGAATTGTAGGCCAAAAGTTTTCATGAATATATGGAAGACCTGAATCATGTACTGAGCAGCTTGATTAATGGATACATATAGAACCATTGGTATATAGAACCAATGATTAAAGAATGTACATTCTTCTTGAGAACATAAGGAACAGATGAACCAACCTAATCATGTGGTAGGGCCATAAAGCCAGCCTCCAGCCTCAACAATTTTCTTTCTTTCTTTCTTTTTTTTTTTAATGTTTATTTTATTTTTGAGACAGAGAGAGAGCATGAACGGGGGAGGGGCAGAGAGAGAGGGAGACACAGAATCTGAAGCAGGCTCCAGGCTCTGAGCTGTCATCACAGAGCCCGACGTGGGGCTCGAACTCACGGACCGTGAGATCATGACCTGAGCCAAAGTTGGACGCTCAACCGACTGAGCCACCCAGGCGCCCTGACAATTTTCAAAGGGTATGTATCATACAGCTCATATTTTCTGTCAACAATGCAATCTAGTGTAAAATCAATAACAAAAGTGTAAAAAAAGCAAACATAATACATTTGAGCATTTGCAAATATGTATTTCTAAGTAACTCTACGTCAAAAAGAAATAACGATGATTAAAATATACTTAGAACTCAATGGTAAAGAAAATACTAAAGATAAAACTTCAGAGATGGGCAAAAGATATTTAAAAATAAATTTATAGTAATAAATTCTTTAAAAGAGAAAGAATGTAGGTTGAAAATCAAGAAGCAAAGTATGCAGTTAGGGAAAAAATGGAATAAAACTAAAGAAACCAAAGAAAATAAAATATAAAAATATAATAAAAGCAGAGATTAGTGAAAAAGAAAATAGAAGCATTAAGATAAACAAAGCCTCAGGTTTCATGCCTAAGTATATATCCCTACAGAAATTCTTACATAGTTTCTCTAGGTGAAATAGACCTAAATGACAGAAATGCATTGCTAAGATAGAAACAAAAATGGACATATAGTGAAAGTCACAAATACTCAAAAAAATTAACCTAAAATCTGAGTAGCCTTATATCTTTTAAATAATTTGAATTTATAATTAAATGCCTTCCCATAAAGAAAACTCTAGTCTTGGATGGACTTACTAGTGAGTTCTACCAAAAATTTAAGGAAGAATGATAACAGTCCTGCATAAAAGCTTCTGGAAAACAGAAGAGGAAGGAACCCTTCCCAAGTTGTTTTATGAGGCTAGAATTCTCCTGAAAACAAAGATATTAAAAGATAATGAAATTAAAGACCCAAATCCTTCAGAAACACAGAAAAATTCTTTTTTTTAAATACTTATTTATTTTTTTTACAATTTTTATTTGAGAGACAGAGATAAACAGCAAACAGGGGGCGGGGGACAGAGAGGGAGACAGAATCCTACGCAGGCTCCACACTGCCAGCACAGAGACCGATATGGGGCTCGAACTGAGAAGTCAAGAGTCAGACGCTTAACCAACTGAGCCACGTAGGCACCCCAAAACACAGAACAATGCTTAAAATATTAGCAAACTGGGGTGCCTGGGTGACTCAAACAGTTAAGTGTCCAAGTTCAGCTCAGGTCATGATCTCATAGTCTGTGGGTTCGAGCCCTGCATTGGGCTCTGTGCTGACAGCTAGAGTCTGCTTTGGATTCTGTGTCTCCCTCTCTCTTTCTGCCCTTCCCCTGCTGGTGCTCTCTCTCTTTCTCAAAAATAAATAAAAACATTAAAAAAAATTAGCAAATCAAACCCAGCAATATATAAATATGATAACACCTCATGACCAAAGGAGATTGATCCCAGACGTGCAAGATTGGTTTGACCTTAGACTTCAACAATCAATTAAGGTAATCCACCTCATTAAAAGAATAGTAAAGGGGTGAAAATCAGATTAGCCATAGGTACAGTAAAAGTACTTAGAAAATTCAACACACGATAACGATTAATAAAAATCCTGGGGAAACTAAAAATAAAAGAACACTTCACCCTGATAAAGAGAGTCTGAAGAACCTGCAACTAACATCATGTTTACTAGTGAAAGACTGGATGCCTTCCCTTTGGAGTGATCCAGGGTATATGATTTTACCACCTTTATTAACCATTTTCCTGGAGGTCCTAGCTGTTGTAACAGGCAAGAAAAACAAACAACAGGTATATAGATTGGAGAGAAAGAAGCAGAACTTTCTATTTGCAGAATATGGGATAGAAGATGTAGAAAATCCTAATGAATCTGCAAAAAAACTACTAGAATAAGTACATTTAGCCAGATGGCATGATACAACTTCAATATACAAAACTCTGTTGAATTTTTTATACGACCAATGAACAATTGGAAAATTAAAAGAAATAAATATTATGTACATAGCACAAAAATAAAGTACCTAAAATAAATTTAACAAAATATATTTAATATTTGCACCTAGAATATTACTGCACATTGCTAAGGAAACTTAAAGAAGAGCCAAACAAATGGATGTGTATCAGGTTCATGGCTTGGAGAAATCAGTGGTGTTAAAATTTCAAAATTCCCCAAATTGTTCTATTGATTCAGCATAATCCTAATCAAATTTCCTGTAGCCTTTCTGTTGTAGATATTGGCAAATTTATTATCAAATTTCTAAGGAAGTGCAGAAAATCTAGCATATTGAATACAATCTTGAAAGATAAGAATCAAGTTAAAAATTTAACACTATCTAATTTCAGGATGCCATAAAGTTACAGAACTTAAGATAGTGAATATTAGTGTAAGAATAGATGCATAGGTCCGTGGAACAGAATAGAGAATCCAGAAATATGTACACAAATTGATTATAATCATAATTATATACAGAGCTAAATTATACACATAAATTGAATATGAATTGGTTTTTGATTAAGATTTTGAGGTAATTGAATGGGTCAAGTGGTAATATTTTCAATAAGTGGTGCTGAAATAACTGGAAATCCACAGAAATAAAATGAATCACGTCATGTACTTCACATTATATACAAAGATTACCTTGAAAAGGATCACAGTTCTAAATGTAAGAGTCAAAACTATAAAACTTCCAGAAGAAAGTATAGGAGAAAATCTACATGACCTTGGAGTGGCAACAGTTTCTTTGATAGTACAAACCATACATTTTTTTTTTAAAGGACAAATTGTACTTCATCAGAATTAAAACCTTTCATTTTTTTTAAAGAAACCATTAAAGAAATGAAAGTCAAACCACAGACTGGGAGAGGTTATTTTCAATATTTATGAAGAAATTACTTGTATACAGAATATATAAAGAACTCCTACAAGTCAAAAGTAGGAAGACAAAGAATCCAATAATAAAATGAGCAAACGATCTGAACAGATAATTGGCAAACAGAGATATACAAATGGCCAAGAAAACACATAAAGAGATGCTCAGCATTATCAGTCATCAGTAAAATGAAAACTAAAACTATAGTGAAATACAATTACCCTCTAGAATGCCTAAGAAGGGAAGAAAGACAGACAGAAAGAAAGAAAGAAAGAAAAAGAAAAAGAAAAGAAAAAGAAAGAGAAAGAAAGAAAGAGAAAGAATGAATATCAAGTTTTGGCAAAGATGTGGAGCATCCGTAACTCATACATTGCTGGAAGGAGTGTAAAATATTACACACACGTGGAAAACAGTTTTGCAGTTTAAGCATACCATTGTCATATTATCTAATAATTCCACGCTTAGATATTTACCTAAGATAAAGAGAAATACATGTCCACACAAAGCCTTGCTCATGAAAGTCATAGCAAATTTATCCATAATAGCTCTAAACTGGAAACAGCTCAAAGGTCCATCAGCAAGTGAGTAAATAAACTGTGGCATAGCCATATAGTGGAATATTGCTCAGTAAGAAAGAGAAAAGAACACATGGCGTGGAAGAATCTCAGAAATATACGAAGCAAGGAAGCCAAAGAAGAACACGTACTGTGTGATTCTATTTACTTACCATTCTAGAAAATACAAAACTACCCCTCTGGGAGAGAGAGAAGTGGTTTCCAAGGTCCTGGACTGAGGTGGGATTGACTAAAAAGAGCCACTGAACACTTTTTGGTGAGGAAATTTTTTTTTGTTTTTATTTATTTATTTTGAGAGACAGAAGAGAGAGAGTGTGTGGGGGAGGGGCAGCACGGAGCCCAAAGTGGGGCTCGAGCCCATTAACCATGAGATCATGACCTGATCTGAAATCAAGAGCCAGGTGCTTAACCGACTGGGCCACCCAGGCACCCCAGGAAATGTTCTATATCTGGAGAGTGATGATGGTTACAAATTGTGGTAGTTACAAATTGTCAAAACTCTTTTAAATGGTATAGTTAAAATAAGTATAATTTGTCATATATAAATTATACTTTAATAAGGGTCATTAAAAAGATGGATGTCAAAATCAATGTCAGCTCTCAGCTTAGTCTAACACTGCTGTTCTGCACAACCAGTGGGGTGTCTTCCTGGAAATATGGCTACTAATTTGGGTGCTACAGTAAGGCAGTCTTTGGAATTACCGGTAGAGCTACTCCCTTTCAGAAATTTCACTGATTGTTCATTTTATTAACATCTGTTTTGGTTTCAGTGACTATAATATCTCCCAATTTATCCGAAGATACTAACTGGAATTTTATAATGGTTGTCTCCAATCTCTGATTTATCTCTATTTCGTCTATAGACATAAGGACAGGTAAGAGGAGGAAATTTCTAACAGGTCAGTTATTTTGTTATTCCCTTTCTCCATTCTCCTGCAATTTAAGACCTTGCATTGAAATTAAAGAGGAAGGATCCCCTAATAAGTAATATACTGACCTAGAATATAGTAATTGTTTCTAGGGTCAAATTATAAACCAGATTTCAAGTTCTAGAAAGAGTAGAGAAGATTAGAAAGCCAAAAAAGCAATTGATTTGTCACTCCATTATTATGTTTTAGAATTAATCATGATTTTTTACATTTTTATTTGAGCTGTTCCTGGTTCTCATTTTTCTATTATTCTCCACCATTGCTCTTATAATTCATTTATAATTAATTACATTCATAATTCATTTCTTTCTAAAAAGGTCTTGTGAAAATTAATTCTGAGAATATTTTCTTCCAAAGCAAACTTAAGAGTTTGCTTACATTTTCTTAAACAGGTAACATTTTGGTTTTCATATTTAATTTCAGTTGTGCCAAGAATTACCAAGTGTCTGCTATTTGCTGTGCACTGATCCTGGAATTGGTAGAGTAAATGTGCTAACTGGACCTGTCCTCAGAGTCAGAGAGACATATAAAGAAGTAAATTGATAAAATGCAGTCCCCCATCATAGAAGGACTTTTAAAAGGCTGTCAAAATCAGTTGAAAGAACAATTGATGCTGCCTTTTGAGAGAGAATTAGAGACAGCAAGTGGCTATCAAAGACTGAATTATCTAGAGGTGAAAGAGAAAGGAAGGGAAGTTTACATAGAGGGGAGTGGAGTAAGCAAAAAATCCGGGTATTTTTTTCTCCCATTGTCTGGGAAAGTTGAATCAAGGAACAAGTCATTGCAACAAACTTTCCATGACATTTTCAAGTTGCATTCTAGATTTTCACAAATATTCACAGAGTCAACACCTCCTAACTGGGCTGCACTAAAAAAGAACATTGCATAAAGAAGGCAAGTATATTGAATAGCTAGTGGAGTGGACTTCCAGAGCCCAGGAGATAAGCCCATGTGAGGTTTCACTCATGTAAACGCCAGTAGTCATGTACACCTTAATGGTAAAAATGTAGAACCTTGGATTTAGAACATCTATTAATTCAAAGCATGGTTGAAAATCCTAATTAAGGGAAGCATTTTATAATTTGGGGGAGAAAGTGCATACAAGGTGAATGTTAATAGACACAGTATAGTTAACAGCATTGGCACTGGGTTAACTTTTTTGCTTCAATACCCACACCTCTGTGCTCTTCCTTCTGAAAGAAAAAAACAGCTCATATGTCCTCTGTGAAGGATGGTTTAGTCAGGATGCTGCCCATTATTTCACTCACATTAGTATGAGGGCAGCCCAAGGCCAGGCAAGCAGTTCCAGACCAGACTACATACCTAATGGGATAGGCCACACCCAGAAGCAGTAGTTAAAGACATTATAATGTTTTTCAGTGTTGGTTTGAATTTGGTCAGGGCTCAACTGTACTTTTCCTCTGCTTCATGGGATTGTATCTAGGGTCACTTTCCATATCATTCAGTGTTTAGCTTGGACTTCCTTACACTACAGTGGCTGGACAATAGTTTGGTTCCTCTTTCATCCAACCTTGGTGTTGTCCCTTCACCCATTCCCTAAACCCTAGGGAAATATATTTCACAGACATGCTCATGAAGTTCTCTCTTGCTCCTCTGCTTTCCATCTGCCCATTAAAATCCCTCTCATCTCACCATGCCCATCTCCACCACCACTTTCTTCTTCTTCTTCTTTTTTTTTTTTTTAAAGTTTATTTATTTTTAGAGAGAGAGAGCAAGTGGGGGAAGGACAGAGAGAGGATCACAACCAGGCTCTGTGCTGACAGCACAGAGCCCAATGCAGGGCTTGATCTCATGAACCATGAGATCATGACCTGAGCCAATATGAAGAGTTGGGTGCTTACCCAACTGAGCCACCCATGTGCCCCTCCACTACCACTTTCTTGATGAAAAGAAAGATGATGAAAAGAAAAACTTTTCTTTTCCACCTGCTTTATCCATACCCTCTGATGGCAGCACAGTAGCTTCTCTCAGATCTTAAAGAATGTCATTCTGTCTTGTGTTTTGTTCAGCTGTTTTGTTCTCAGAAAAGCTTGGCCCTATCTATGAATTCTTATTCCATGGACCTGTTTTGTGTTTTCTCTTCAGAAATATATCCTATTTAGTTGTCTCAACTTTCATATGAGACTGTCAACTCTCTCCATTTTGACTGACCAATGAAACATATGAAATTGAGCACTGTAAAATAATTTGTGCTCCAAGTTCTTGTCAGAGGTTACAACCTAGAAATTTCTGCTGCCCAGTACCTATCAAAAACTCAATTGTGAAAAGTAATATATATGGAGAATTGCCTGAAGGATATGCAGTCCATCCATTCTCTAGACACTCAATTTTATTCCTGGATTAAGCCAAACCAGGAGAGAGCTGCAGCCTGAAATACTTTGGTTTTTGTCCCCCAGAGAATTGCTTTTACAGAGTTGCCCTTGGCATTATGCCATTGGCTTCCATTTTGATGGACATTATAAGGAAAAGCCTGTTCAACTTTTTGCCAATAAATTAGAAAATCTACATTTTCTAAACAATATATAAATTATCAAAGCTGACTCAAGTGCAGTTAGGAAAACCTAGGTAGACCAGTCATGGTGGAGGGAATTGAAAAAGGTTGCCAAAGATTTTATTCCCCTCCAGAGCTAAGCCCATATTTTTGGGAGCAGATATCTATGGTGCCTAACATTTATGTCTCTGTCCTCCCTTTTACCACTCCTTCTTTTGGGAATGGATCCTCCTCCACCTCAATTATGTGAGACTATGATAGCGGGAAGTCACAGTATACCAATTGCTGGACACAGAAATTAATCTATCTTGTTGAATCATCTTTGCAAATATCTTTGTATTTATTGGTTCAAAGTAGGGTATGTGGTTCCAACAGAGTTCATTGAAGTTCTTTCCTGTAATTTTGTATTTGTGTCTGTGGAAAAGTTCTCTTCTTCTGGGTTGCTAATGGGGATTGTGCGAACCTATAACTGAGAATGGTCACAGCTATCTCTTCCCATGCAAATTAAGCCCATCTGCAATGAAAGATGAGAGAGAGGAAGAGGAGGAAAATGGGATGTGGGCAGGGACACAGTGATGAGGGACAGACAGACATATGGTCAGAAACTCCCTGACTGAGAGATGGAGACTGAGTGAGGTGGCACACACACATACAGCACTCAGACACAGATATGGAAATCAAGGAAAAGAAAAAGAAGAGAAAGATCCCAACATCGTTTGAGTCCCTGGTGCTACTGTTGTCTTTCCTACATGTAGAGCAGTAAGTTTCTTTCCTCCTTCCTCTCTTTCTTTCTTTCTTTCTTTATTTCTTTCTTTCTTTCCTGCTTCTTTCTTTCTTTCTTTTTACTAAAGCTAGTTTAATTTAGGCATCTTTTATCTGTAAGTGAAATACTTCTGATCAAAATGCTTTTATAGGTTAACTTAAAAGAGTAATTAAGGGACAGGTAATTCCTTTGTTCCTTTCACTATTCCAAATCATAGGGGAAAAAACTCATAAAATTTGCCTACCCATGTTTTAAGGCTAGCATAACTGTAATATAAAAACTGAAAAATCATAGCATAAAAAGAAAACAGTGAATGTACATGAATACATCCTAAATGTAACCCAGAAGATATCTGTCTTCTTGTCCCCACAGGATGACTCCATTTGGTTCTGCCATTGAGTACAGAACTCACTTCCTTCCCTGGTTTACTCAGAAAACCCAGTCACATTATATCTGTCAGGATACACAAGTTTTTCTGTGGTAACAAATAATGCCAAATTCGTACTGGTTTAAAACAATGAAAGTTTATTTCTTGCTTACTCTTCCGAGGGTCAGCTGGGGACTTCCTTACATAGGGATGGATACAGGCTTTCAGAGAGTCAGACATTTGGAAAATTATTTAGTGACTGCTGGCAGAGGAAGGAAACATAGGAAATCATATTCTGGCTCTAGAGAAGTCCTTTCTGGTTGCCAATTATTTGGTTTACTCTCCTTTCTACATTTAAAACACAAATTTTTCCTATCCAAGGAAGACTACTCAAAATTTCAATAGTCTAACAAAACCAGTGTTAATGACTAGGATCTCTGGGCAATGTGTGAGTCTCTTCACCAAGAAGGAGGTAATGCCTAATAGTCTCTGTCAAGCCTGGATATAACTTCTGAAGACTTCTGAACTAAAATGTTACCTGCTTCTCAGACATTTAATATATACAAGAATTGGGTAACAGGAAAAGTGCCCCTTTTCTGGATGTGGGGATTTTTCCTTGAACTAGCCCTGAGTTGGCTCCCTTGACCATTCATTATTCTTCATTGTTCCTAGCTTCTACCTCTAAGAGATTCTTCCTTTTCTCTTATTCCCTTTGGTTATAGCTGAAGTGGGCATCAAGAACTATGTCCTTGATTGGAGCAAGAAGGTTTATGGACCCACTTTTCATTCCAGAGAAGATTGGGACCTGTGGTTGTCTTAAGTCTAGAAGAGTAACCACATGTTACTATGGTTATAACAGTATAACCACATGTTAACAGTATAACCACAATTCTTTTCTGGACATAATTCTCATATTTGCTATATGTCTTTGTTTTACTTACCTTGTGTCAAATGATTTCTCACTGCATAAAATGGATTTTCATCTTTTCATGCTCTAACAATGTTTTCTTCACCACCTATCTTCCATTCCTTAATCCAGTGCCAAATATTTTAGTGTTGTTTGTTTGTTTTATACAGTCACACTCCATTCCATACTATCAATTTCGATATTGGTTAGGGTAGACTGGGTTATTTTGCAGTAACAATCTAAAAATTGTAGTTGTCTAAGACAACAGAGATTTATTTCCCATTCAAACCACGTCCCATAGGTTGGCTGTGCGCTCTGCTGTATATAGTCCTCATTCAAGGTCATTTGTGTCAGATATTCCATTATCTGGAACATGACCAATAGCCATGGCAGGGAAAAGGGAATGTGGAAAACCATATGTAGGCACTAAAAGCTTCTGTCTAGAAATGACTCATGTTACTTCCACTCACATTTATTGGTCAATGCAAGCCACAAGTAATTTTAAGAGGTTGAGGAAATTAAATCCTATCACATGTCTAGAAAGACAGAGAGATAGAATATCTGTGGAGACATCTAATAAATAAAACACATCTATACATACATACATATGTACATATACATTAATGATCTTTATGGACTTTACTGAAAATTTGTGGAAACCAAATCAGGAATTATCACATAGTATATAGAATCTTGCAGAAAAATCTCCACCTGAAATTACTCTTCTTCCCAGTTCCTTTTCTATGGTGTCATTAATGTTTTATTTTTCTCTCTTTCTTCCATCATGCAGTATTCAGCCTCTCAGGCTCCACTCTGTCCCTCTCAGTTTTTCTGTTTGGGACTTAAAATTCCATACTCTTTCATTACAGAGAGCGAATTCTATTATGCTTGTTATTTGCACATTCCCTCAAGGTCTGTATACCACCCCAAGAGACTTATGAAGCATTTCTTCTGAACAAATATAGTGCTTTCCCTAGGAATTCTGGTGAATGCATTTTCTCCATGTTATTACATTAATAATATATTAGCAAGTCAAATCTAGCATTACCAAGTAGATTTTGTTCCAGAAATAAAAGATGGGTTCACATTACTATACCTCTTATTTCAATATCTTATGTTAATTAAAAGAGAAGATCTATACGATCATCTGGACTTGCTGTGTCCTCCATGGTAGGCATTAACCACATATAACTATTCTAATTGAAATTTGAATAACTAAATTATGTTATTTTAAATATTTGGTTCCTCATTCCCACTAGCCACATTTTAAGTATTCGGTAGCCACATATGGCTAGTGGCTATGGAATGAGCACAGAAAGGAACATCTCCATCATTGTGGAAAGTTCTGTTGAACAGTGCTAATCTAAATAAATGCTGGAGTTATTGGATAAAAGTAATAGTCATTTCTAATTTTAAATTTTCCATAATTAGAGTTACAAGGAAACTTCGTTAAATTGAGAAATGGTATACGTAAGAAGCCAATGGTAAATACCATACTAAATAGTGAAACACAAGTAGTATTTTCATTATTTTCAGGAAAAAGAGTGTTCATCACTATCACAGTTGTATCTGTTAGGATTAGATTTGGTTATATTTCTCTTGTTCAGGAAAACTGGAGAAAGGCAGTTAAGAGTGGTAAAGTGGGTCTACTCCATGGCCTCCTCAGGTACCCAGATTCATTCTATTATCCCTTGGGTGTGGTCTTCATTCTCATATTTTAAGTGACAGCTCATATCTGTATATCAATCATATCTGTACAGATATCAATCATATCTGTATTTAAGGCAGAGGATGGAGTAAATGACAATGAGTAAAGACTAAAGGAGACCAATGTGGTATTTGCTGATTTTAAAGAATGCTCATAGATGTTACCATGTGATAATGCTGCTGACTTGACTAATAATTGGTTACATGGCCACACATTGATGCAAAGAATGCTGGAAACTGTAGCCTTCATTCTGAGTAGTCATGTATTCATGTAAAAATTAGGGTTTCCTATGGATGAAGAAGAGACTGGGGTAGTGGGGCACAACTAATACTTTCTGCCTTACCACTTTGTTTAATATTGTTCTGAAGGTTTTAATCAAAGCAATGAAACAGGAAAACAAAAGAAGCATAGATATGGGAAAGAAATGGACATAATTACTTTTCTCTTCATAAGATAATTAAATGCCTCACATCCAACTGAATTAACTGGAAATCTATTAAAAAAGAATAAGATAATTCAGTAAGATGTGAGAAATATGCAAGAATCAAGAGCTTTCCATTTGATGTTTTAACTTGTAAGAGACAGGAAACATAATGAAAAAATGTGGAAAAATATAATGCCAGTGGAAAAATTTAGCAAGAAATATATGAAACTTATATGAAGAAAACCATAACATTTTATTGCAGGGCATAAAAAGAAGATCTGGGTAAATGAAGGGTCTTCACATATTCTTGGATAGAATGATTCATTGTTCTAAAGATACCAGTTCTCCTTCAAATTTGTAAATTTCATACAGTTTCATTCAAAATATATTTTTTTTAACTTCTCATGCTAATGATGAAATTTATGTTAGCGAAAGATTGACTAAGAACACCAAGAAAACAGATACAGAACAATGAGGGTCATATTCCCTAGTAGATGTCAAGATGTACTGTAAAGCTACTATAATTAAAAGTGTCATACCAACGGACTGATTAATAATGGGTCAGAACAGGGTTCAGGACAAGGTATATGCAGCATAAGAGACCACCACAGTATGTGACATTGCGCAAATTCTTAAACCTTCTGTTTTTCAAATTTTATACCTTATCAAATGGGGATAAACTAGTTCATACTGCATAGAGTTGCTGTAAGGTAATATGTGTAAAGTATTTATAATACCTGACCTGTCGTAAGCACTATGAAAGTGTAAACTATTATTAATGCCAGCATCTAATATATGGTAAACTTGCTATTAAAATCAATGGGGAAAGAATGTATTATTTAATATATAGTGTTAGAGTAATTGGCTTATATTTGGAAAGAAAGATGAAAGGAAAGAAAAGGAAGGACGGAAGGAAGGAAGGAGGCAAGGAAGGAAATTAGAACTCTAATTCACATTATAAATTAAATGGTATGGATTAAATATTTAATTATAAAAATTCCTATAAAGTGTTAGAAAAATGAGGAAGAATTGTAAAGGTATTCTTAGAGTTTGGATTCTTATTTTTAGCATTCTTATTTTTAGCATGATAGCTATGCAATAAGCCATGAAAGAAAAAAACATGGTCAGATTTTACTGCCAATCTAAAAGGAAGTTGAGATAAGGTGATGGGTGGGGTGATGGTAGTATGAGACAGTGGTTGGTCAGGTGAGAGATGGTGGATTTGAAAAAGCTTATTTAAATACAATAAAAACTTCTATGCCCAATTTCTTTTGTAAACTGTGCTACCTATATGGTTCAGGTTTTTGTTTTAAAGTGCTGTACTTTGGTAGCAGAAAATATCAGTGAACGTAAGAGCTTTCACTTTTTAACTTTCAGGAATATTTACTTGAAGCCAGCTCATTTTAAAGGATTGCTTCTACTTGGAACTGGATATTCAATAGATCCTTATAGTTTTAAAAATTAGATGACAATTATGGGTAAAATAATAACTATTGTAAATCAAATGTGTAAGATAGCAATATTAGAGCAGTTGGGCTGGTCCAGATTCTAAATTGGAAGTGGGTTGTTTTGGCGAAAGGAAAACAGCAATATATATTTTTAAATTTTTATCACTGTTTTTATAGTGCACGTTTAATATGATGGAAATAACCATTGCAACAGTCCTTTTTTAGCCTTATAGATAATTACATACTTAGAAAATTACATAAATATAAAAAATTAAAGTAAAAAGGGCAGAGCTTGATATTGTGTCGAATATACATTATTCATTATGAGGAAGAGAGCTATAAAAATGTAGAATTCCAGAGGGTATAGTTTTTATGCAAGAATTGATGCAGCAGATTGAAAATTTAGTTGGCAAATAGCTACTGACTTTTTAATTTAGAAACATTAAGATTTAGTGTGTCAATCTGGCTGCTACCCGGACTGTGCTGTATTCAAAGCTCTAAGTTAAAACTCTGTAAGATTTAAGTGTGATAACATGCAATACAAAATGATCTTAACAGAAAAATCTGATTACTTGGAACTCCCCCCCGACCCCATGCCCAAGCGTTTGAATCCCATGTGAAATCCATTAATGGGCTTTTATATTTCACTTTAAATTTTTTCACTGAGAATTATTAGAAATCAAAGTGACTGTAGCTACTAATAGATGTTTTCTTTAGCTGTACACATGAAAGAAACTATTTGTTTCAAAAAAATAAAAGTTATAAGCAAGAAAGTCAAGTATATTTAATATCCTTTGATTTTTGAGAGGATGCAAACAAATACAGGATTTCTTCCCCCAGGACAACAGGAGAGCTCTTCGAACAATTCATTTTCCATGAGTTCTAAAGGGAAGGGGTTGGGCGACTGAGTCTCTAATTGGAACTGTTAATTTATTAATGCCCTAAAAGCATTATTTTTCCTATCCACCTTCCTCCTCCCCCCCACCCCCCGCCCAGCCCCTGACAAATTAGACACTCACTGGCAATGTAGTTCTCTTATTTACCCTTCTCTCTCCTTTTTCCTCTTCCACATAAATAGAAGTTTCATAGAAAGGGTCACATCATGATAAACACTGTGACAGCTGCTACCTACTGTTTTGTGTTGGGAGAAGTTTCCATTTTTTCAACATTTCAGATCTGCTTTCCAGACTCAAATCTTTGAATTGACATGTAGGTATTTATTTGCAGGCTGCTGTGTGTTGTGGGCATCTCCACTTTTTCAAAGAAATGGGGAATGGATGGATGTGATTTTTCTTTTAAACCCATCTTTAATCTTTCTCCAAACAATAAACAGAGTGGCAGTCAATCTCCTACCTTCTTGTCCTGACTGAAGTTCATCTTTCCCTCTCTGGATCTCTCCTCCAATGCCTCCCCTACAGAGTCTCTCAGGAGACTGTTTAAAACTGCCTCATATGGAACCACAAAAGGCCCCGAATAGCCAAAGTAATTTTGAAGAAGAAGACCAAAGCAGGAGGCATCACAATCCCAGACTTTAGCCTCTACTACAAAGCTGTAATCATCAACACAGCATGGTATTGGCACAAAAACAGACACATAAACCAATGGAATAGAATAGAAACACCAGAAGTAGACCCACAAACGTATGGCCAACTAATCTTTGACAAAGCAGGAAAGAACATCCAATGGAAAAAAGACAGTCTCTTTAACAAATGGTGCTGGGAGAACTGGACAGCAACATGCAGAAGATTGAAACTAGACCACTTTCTCACACCATTCACAAAAATAAACTCAAAATGGATTAAGGACCTGAATGTGAGACAGGAAACCATCAAAACCCTGGAGGAGAAAGCAGGAAAATACCTCTCTGACCTCAGCCGTAGCAATTTCTTACTTGACACATCCCCAAAGGCAAGGGAATTAAAAGCAAAAATGAACTACCGGGACCTTATGAAGATAAAAAGCTTCTACACACCAAAGGAAACAATCAACAAAACTAAAAGGCAACCAACGGAATGGGAAAAGATATTTGCAAATGACATATCGGACAAAGGGCTAGTATCCAAAATCTATAAAGAGCTCACCAAACTCCACACCTGAAAAACAAATAATCCAGTGAAGAAATGGGCAGAAAACATGAATAGACACTTCTCTAAAGAAGACATCCGGATGGCCAACAGGCACATGAAAAGATGCTCAATGTCGCTCCTCATCAGGGAAATACAAATCAAAACCACACTCAGATATCACCTCACGCCAGTCAGAGTGGCCAAAATGAACAAATCAGGAGACTATAGATGCTGGAGAGGATGTGGAGAAACGGGAACCCTCTTGCACTGTTGGTGGGAATGCAAATTGGTACAGCCACTCTGGGAAACAGTGTGGAGGTTCTTCAAAAAATTAAAAATAGACCTACCCTATGACCCAGCAATAGCACTGCTAGGAATTTACCCAAAGGATACAGGAGTACTGATGCACAGGGGCACTTGCACCCCATGTTTATAGCAGCACTCTCAACAATAGCCAAATTATGGAAAGAGCCTAAATGTCCATCAACTGATGAATGGATAAAGAAATTGTGGTTGATATACATAATGGAGTACTACATGGCAATGAGAAAGAACGAAATATGGCCCTTTGTAGTGACATGGATGGAACTGGAGAGTGTGATGCTAAGTGAAATAAGCCATACAGAGAAAGACAGATACCATATGTTTTCACTCTTATGTGGATCCTGAGAAACTTAACAGAAACCCATGGGGGAGGGGAAGGAAAAAAAAAAAAAAAAGAGGTTAGAGTGGGAGAGAGCCAAAGCATAAGAGACTCTTAAAAACTGAGAACAAACTGAGGGTTGATGGGGGGTGGGAGGGAGGGGAGGGTGGGTGATGGGTACTGAGGAGGGCACCTTTTGGGATGAGCACTGTGTGTTGTATGGAAACCAATTTGACAATAAACTTCATATATTGAAAAAATAAAAAAAATAAAACAATAAAACTGCCTCGTATTGTCCAGACTCCATGGGCTCCAAGGCAGCACTGGACTATTCCCAGTATTGCCTTTAGCCCTGGCAAATCATCTCTCTTTTAGCTTCAAGCAAAACCCCCTTCCGTTTTGGACACTGCCTTCTGTCCATACTACCATCTAACCTTATTCTGGCTGTCATCCAAACTCCAAATATGTTGAGGGTTTGGCATCTGGATCACAGTCTTCCAAGTCATGCCATGATCCTGGGTGACTATAGTATCTACATGGATGAAAAATTCAACATTTTAGTCTTAAATCTTCTTGAACTTGCCTTAAATCTTCTTCAACTACCTGAATGGCTGCCTGCTGGGCTCTGAAATCTTTAACATTGTCTTTACCCCTAACCTTCAGTCACCCAAACCTGACACACTGCTTCATATTTCTCTTCCCTGTACTTTCCTATTCTCTTAATTCGGTTCTTCCCTGCAGTCTAAACATGACAAAATCTTTTCTATATAAAAAACAGCTTCATCCCTGATCACAAGTCAACCTCTAGCTGTCTTTTAATATCTCTTATTCCCTTCTGAGTCGAATGCCTCATAAGAATTATCTTAAAGATTTTTTGTTGTTGTTAATTTGAGTATGGTTCACAGGCATGTTACATCCGTTTCAGGTGTATGACAGTGATTTAACATCTCTACAGGTATGCTGTGTTCACCACAAGTGTAGCTACCATCTGTTAGTATACAATGTCATTACAATTTCATCAACTATATTCCCTGTAGCCGTGCCTTTTATTTCTGTGACTTATTCATTCTATAACTGGAGGATTATCCTTATTTTCTGCTTTGACTCATTCTTTGGGATTCAGGCAACTGATTCCACCAAGTCAATGAAATTGCCATTTCTGGCCATCATCTAATTATCCAATCCAATGGACTGCTTTCAGACTTCATTATAGTTAATCTCTCTGCAGCATTTGACTCTCTGCGGTCAGTTTTTCTTCCTTGGATTTTCTGGCACAGTTCTCTCAGGGTCATTTCATGATTTCTTTCCAGTCTCCTTTGCCAGTTCCTCCTATTTCCACCCTAAAATGTGAATGATTCATTTTCCTCTTCTTTTTGTGTGCTCTTTGCATGTCTTATTCTCTTCTCTGACTCCCATCTATAGGCTGAGGATTCATGAATTCTAAAGGGAAGTGAATGAATAAATAATTACTTTCTAAACAATACATATTGTCTCAGGAATGATTTAAAACTGCTAATAAGGATACAGGAAAATCCAACTGAGAAGCAAAAAATAAGTAGCAGACAAAAGGAACAAATTGAAATAAGGGAGAAAACAAAATGTCACCCAGGAGGAATGAGGCTAAATATGCTATAAGTCCCAAATTTAGTCTTAAGCATTTCAGAAACCAGTGAGAAGAGGGTGAAATCTCATTATGGTTATGCAATCCAAAATGCCTGTAAGATATCAGTTGTTTAGAAATCCAACCATTGCTGCCACTGGGTGGAAAGCTCTCAGGGGTGGACGAGGAGGCCTCCAAAGGACATGAATCAAATCTTCAATGTCATTATTCCAGAAGATAAACCCATAAGTTCCCGGGGGCTGTCTTATAAACACCTTCCATTTAGACAGTGGCATCAGGGTAAGATTCAATTTAGTTAAAGCAGTTCTGTGACAGGCCAATATAATATGGTTTATGTTCCTAAGGAAATGTTTTAGAGAATCTTGAAGATAATTTTGTCTTGCAAGCAATTGTCTCACAAAACAGCTTTTGACACCTATTGAGGATGTTGAGCATGAGATTCTACTCTGTGACAAGTATTTAATCTAGCAAACTTGTATTTCTAGTTCTAATCTAAACACTTGGTAGTTATCTGCACCTTGATATCCCACAGGTATCTTGGTTTCCAAAACTGCACCCATTATTCCCTCCAAACTGATTTTTCCTATGCTCTGACTGGGAATGATAACATTATGCACCCAGTCTCATCCAGAAATCTTGAAGGCATCCTAGACTTTTGTTTCTTTCCCCCCTTGTTCCTCACACTCACAAAATACCCACATCCTTCTGATAGACTCTCCTTATATCTCGTGTCTCTATCCTGCCTCCTAGCTTCACTGCCACTGTTTGGGTTCCTTCGGGACCTTATCATTACTTGTCTGAACTACTACACTATTGTATTATTGTCTTCCTTGGTCATAGTCTGGCCCTCTGTCCCCTGATCCAGTTTCCATCTGATTCACCTTTGTGCTGCTGGCATTACCACAGCGATTAGCACATGGCAGGCAAGTAAGGTATTTTTGTTGGATGAATTCATATATGGATGAATGAATGTACACACACGTGGGTCTTATGAGAGTCATTATTCTAATGCTCCTTTCTGGGGCACCTGGATGGCTCAGTTGGTTAAGCGTCAGACTCTTGATTTCAGCTTGGGTCATGATCTCACAGTTGTGGGATCAAGCCTCATGTTGGGCTCTGTGCTAGGCATGGAACCTGCTTGGGATTTTCTCTCTTTCCCTCTCTCTCTCTGTCCCTCCTCCTCCTCTCTCTCTCTCTCTCTCTCTCTCAAAAAAAAAAAAAAATTATGCTCCTTTCTAATAATAGGAGAATCATATCTACTCATTCGTGCACCATCAGGATTAAGGCAAATATTTGTGTACAGTGGTAAGAAATTAAATGTTGTTTCACAGATTCTGAGCTTTTTTTTTTTTTTTCTTTAATCCTTCCTATGGGCAAACACTTGAGGAGGAGACCCAAGAACTCAATTCTCATGTTATTGTTAGAAGAAACTCCAAGAGAAGCCTAAAGAGGAGAGGAGGAGAAGGAGGTGGAGATGAGCAGCTGTGTATCCACCAACAGCCTGGAGGTGGGAGGTAAAGGATTGACTCAGAAAAGCAGTCAAGATTTAATTAAAGACCCAGGCGTGGAGACGCTCAAGTGAGGGGAACAAAGAAGACTCACCTGTAACTGCCTGGTATTTGTTGGGAGAGGATGAAGGGAAGAGATTTATATGAATGTTAAGAATATGTAGCAATGTGGGAGGGAGCCCATAGGGGAAATTGTAAGATAAGTACATGAAATATGATTGGTTGAGAGTATAAAGCAACATTGGGAGAGGCTCTTGATAGGAATAATTACACTAACGCAGCTGATAGCTACAGCCCTTTGTCTCCTAGAAGTAGGATGGCTATTGTGGCTAGGTAGAACAGTGTTATGAGTTAGCTAATCAAAGAGTGTTAAAAATCCATGCGAACTGCATCTTGGGCTCACCCCTACTCTATGAGGGTGAGAGACAGGAATGAGAAATAAGTATTGCTTTATGACGCTGGCCCCGGAACTCTCAGGAAGTAGTATAAATCCTTCAGTAGCAGTCCTGCCGAAGGACTAAACCAGACAGGACGATAGGTTTCATACTGGGTACTAACTCTTGTTAAATACCCAGATTATGACATTCAGAACAGGGTCTGTCCTACAGGAACCGTGTACTAATCAACAGAGAAGATCTCCTGGAGGAAGACCATTTACTTAAGTCTCTTAAGTCATGGAGCCATCCACCCCTTTCTCCTTAAGGGCATATCTCTTACTTCCTTTTGGCCAAGGGAGAAGAGGAAAGAAAAAGAAAAAGAAGGTAAGGTTACTGGCTTATTAAATCTCTAATGACAGTAATAATTGTATTGAGAGCTAACATTATTAAACACTATGTTTAGGGCACTGGTCTCAGAGCTCTAGTTGTATTGTTATTTTTTATTTATTTAATTATTGCAACAACTTTGGAATAGGTATAATTTTGTTAGCAGGACACACCTTCTTATAGTGGAAGATCATAGCTATGGGAAGATGGGTTTCCAGCTGATTACACTGCTTCTGTGGCCTGTCAGGTGCTCTAGGGAAGACTTTGTTGCCTAAAGCCTCTGTGTGCACAACCTGTAATTTGCAGATATAATAGCTATCATAAAGAGTTATATTGATGATTAGAGATAATATTATATAAAGGGTCTAACATGGTCGTTAGCATGAGGAAGTAGACAGTAAAAGGGAATTAATGTCAGGTCCTCTTTGATTAAACTCTTTTTGTTCTTCTATTTTACAGTTAAAGTTAGGATAAAATTAGTTACCGCTATTTTCTCTTCCAAGCCCTGCTTTTTTTTTTTTATTTCTTAAATTCTCAAAGGGAGTCCTAAAGCAGGAGATCAACAGACCAGTTCATAATGAGAATGAAGAGATGCTCTTGATTCTGCTAATGAATTTTAGCCAGTTCCGTTCAATAGTAGACAAACTTAGAGCCCAAACAAAGAGTTAAATGTTATAACCAGGTATTCCCAGTTTTTCCCAAGTTTCATGACTGAATATCTAGTAGAGGCCAAATCAGAAAGAAAAGTTCCAGGGATGCAGGACTGAGCCAGGCCAGATTATTTTAATTTATTATTTGGCCCTCCAAGGGGCAGGGCAAAGCACCAGGAACAGTGAGATCAAGCTACAGGCAGTTCTGATCATTTATTTCCTCTAACTAGGCTCAGTCAATCTTAGTAAAGTGAAGTGGCGTAGATTGGCTTTTGATAACTTCAGATGGCAAGCAATATTTGAGTGTTTTCAGTAAAACAAAAGATAGAAGTGATAAATAGTGGGAATAGTGACATACTGTGAGAATGGTTCATGAGAAAAATTAATAATGCTACCAATTTCTATCATTACATCCTGGGGAAGCTACAGAATTATTCAGGGGCTTGGTCTTAATTATCTTTTAATGAAGATTTGATTTCATTTGCTCTTGTAATCTCTCATTCTTATGTCTCTTTCCATACACTTCCCTTGCTTTTAATTTCCTAGAGTTAAAATGTTCCATGCTTAATATTTTCAGTAGAGCAGCTGAGCTCCATAGAGGAAATACTATGTCAATCTCACAAATAATATAATGAGTTATGCAAGGGCCTTGCTTTACTACTGCTGGTCATATTTTTATGTGATGCATGTACTCAGTAGGAGGAATGAGGAAGGATTCAGGGAGAAGCAATGTGATAGCCACTCCTATAAATCTTCTCAACTACTGCTCTCCCGGTTTGCTTTAGCTTTGTTAAAAAATATCTTAGGCTTTTCCGCATTTTTAAAAATAAAATTTCCCTTGTATCAAAGGACTACATTCAGATTGTGTAGAGAGTCAAATAGTTCTGTAAGGTCATTATGAAAAGCACCAACAACTTTAATGGATTACTACTTCCTAATTTTTCACTTTTAGACATTATCTACCTCTTTCCCATGAAAGGTGAAGATTTAGCTCTCTTTCCCTCCCCTCCTTGCCCATCCCAATCACCCACACATTTCCCATCCATCCATTCTCCCATCCCCTCCGTAGAGTTTTATTCTCTTGAAAAATTTCATTGGGTCTATAGTCTGCACGTAAATAATTAAAACTATTCAAATGATGCCTATACTTGAGTAATGTAATATACTATAACTGTTTTTCCTGCACAATATTTGATTTTTCCAAATTATCTCCTTTGTTGATGATTATTCTTTTAATGTGTTTATCACAAATTTAAACCCAAATTCTCACCCAATTGTGTAAACCTCTTATTAACACATCACATATTCTACCAGCTTCATCTTTTGGAAATAACTTTCCCAGGAACTTCTAATTGATTTAAATTTAGGTAGTGTCTTTCAAGACCTGCTGCCAAGCTGTCCTAGGATCTTATCTTGGGATTTCCTTTTCATCTCTCTCTTGTGTGGCAGCCTCTGTTTTCTTCAGTTCTCAGTGTTTTTCTTCCTCTGTTCCCCCATTTTATTGGATAACATCCTTTCGTAGCTTCCTGAGAAAGAAAGGATGGGCAGCAAAGTTTTCGAGACTTGCATATTCAAAAATGTATTTATTCCACCTTCAGGCTTAATTATAGTGTGGGTGGATAGTTTGTTGGATACAAAATTCTAGGAAGCAAATAATTTTCCTGTGCAATTTTAAAAGCATTGCTCTGTTGTTTCATAGCTTCTTCTGTTAATTAGAAGCCGAAATTCTGTCATTATTTTTGATGGTCTGTAAAACCTGTTGTGTCTGGAAGACTTTTTATATTTGTTCTTCTTCCTAATGGCCTGAAATTTTATGTGTCTATTTTCATGCATTATGTTGGGCATTCAGTCCAGAAACTCAAGTCCTTTAGTTTGTTAACATTTTTTGAAATTGATTTTTATTTGCTCTCTCTGCATTTTCTTCTGGAACACACCTATTATAATGAAGTTAGATCTCCTGAATTAATCCCCTGATTTTCCTATTATTTCTCAACTATAGACCACTTCTGTTTTCCTTCTACTTTCTGGACGATTTCCTTAATATTTATTTCAGGATTTCTGTTGTGTGTTTGATTTCTACAATCATATTTTTAATTGTTAAACATCAACTTTATGCTGATATAACTTATATACAAAAAACCCCCACACCATTTAAGTGTATAGTCAGTTTTGACAATGTATATTTAATCAATATATGAACCATTTCAATTATACCAAAACTTTTTTGTGTGCACTTTGGTAGGATTTCATTATGTATCTTTTTCATTCTTTTAACCTATTTTTACATTTAAAGTGGCTTCTTGTACATGGCATATCGCTGCATCTTTTTTCCCCAATACAGATTAATAATCTTTGCCTTTTAATTGGAGTGTTTAGACCATTTTCATTTAGTGTACTTATCTATCTGGTTAGGTTTAATTGATATTATACGGTTGGCTTTCTATTTGTCTCATTTAATCATTGGTTATTTTTCATATTTTTCTGCCTTCTTTTGGATTAATTGAATGTTTTTCAGTATTTCATTTTATTTCCACTATTGGCTTAATCATTATAATTCTATGATCATCTTAAAATTTTTTTTTTCAAGAACTCTTTTTTTATTTCCAAATATCCTTTTTAAGATTCCAACCTATTGTTTCATGGATGTATTTTTTTTTCTCCTTATCTCTGTGAATATATTAATACACTTGAGGTTTTCTTCGCCCTGCATAGTTGCTCCAATTTGCTTTCCTCCAACAGTTTGTTTTGTTTCTTTCACATCAGAGGATTTCCTCTAATGTTTTACAATATACTCTAGGGGATTCCATTTTGGATAATGACCCACCAACCAAATTGGATCCTTGCTTTTTGGGAATTTTTAAGATGAGACACAGCAAGAGTAGTAGCAGTGGTAGAGGAGAACAAAATGGAACAGGTGCTGAGACAAAGGGAAGCTGAGTCATAAGAATGAGTAACAGCTGATGACTGCATTTCAAGGGATGCTTGGTGTCTGAGTGGGGATGAATGACTTAACCAGGTTCATGAGGGCAAATAGCTACTGAAATAGTTTTCTGGGTTCTCCAGTTTCTTGTGCATCTTTACAACCAACTGAACTCCCACTACCATGTGGTGGGATACCAAGATACCACTGGTATCTTGTAGCCCAAAGGACCTTAGCATATACACATAATAGAAGGTGTAATTAGCAGAAACAATTAATGTAAAGTGTAAAATCTGCAGGTTATACATGTTAGGCTAAAAGCTTTACAAATCCCCAATCTATAGGCCAGTAAGGCATATAATGAGTAGGAATGTGTGCTCTGTAGTCAGAGCACCTGAATTTGAATCCTGGCTGTGCAACCTTGGGCCTATCACTGAACTCCTCACCCTTAATTCCTCATAGGTGGGGATAATAATCAGAGGTAGTTTCAGAATTTCTATTTAGAAGTGGATTGTGCTTGCAATCTGATTGGAAAAAGAACTTGCACTGAGTTTGTGTAGCACATTCCAAAAAAGTCAGCTTTTCAAATCGAACAATAGAGAGTGGCTGAGAGAGAGAGAGAGTTAGAGTTAAAGATACTCGTTGGCACCATCATTCCTAATAACACTGGTTGGTTTGTTATGAGAACTAAATAAAATTATTTATTTTAGGGATTTAACATAAGGCCTAGTAATACATATTCTATGCATTATCAATGATGGTATTAAATTATTATAATATTTTTATTATCAGGTATTTGAATGAAGGACATATGATAGAGAGGAACAAGGGTTTCTTGAAGTGACAGGCAGGTCATGGTGTCTCTACAATAGGCTTAATAAACCTCCACTCTAAACCTGGAATTAAATGAGCGCTGTATCCAATTCTGTCTCTTTCGCACTCTAGAGAACTCCTCTCCTGTGGTTACTGCCTGTGGTTGAAGCTGTCTGCTTACTTTGTCTTTGCTTTATCACTGTGTCATGCCCTCTAACAACTGCATTCCCAGGGAACTCTATGTTGTATGCAGTCAGTGACTTGCCCCCACCCCCCCAAAGTTGCTGCTTCTGATTTTTAAATTTGTGTCTTGTCAGCCAAGTTCAGTTTCAACTCCCAGTGGCCAGGCATCCTTTTTTTCTCCCCCTAGACTGTTCCCTGAATCAAGTCTTTATTTACTTTGCAAATCCCATCACGCCTAGAGGATGGGCTGAGACGACATATGTGGAAACACAACCCTACATAAGATATACCAGTAAACATTTTGTGATTTTCACAGACGGTTGGGGCTGAGGGTACAGTGAAGTCATACTGTTAATCAAATCTTACAAAATGTACTTCTCTCTTATTCATGCTTATTCAAAGGCTTCCCACAATGAATTCTTATGTAAGTTGATATGTAGTTTTAAAAAGCCATTGTTGCTGAGGCTTAAAGAAGTAAATGCTCTTTGAGTAGACTCAAGCCATCTTCTTGCCTGCCCCAGCTGCTGAAGGTAGCTCCTCATTCCCACGCTCCACACATCTAAGGACTTGAATTTGCTTTGAGTCAGTCTCCTTCCTCACCACCTTTACCTTCACTTCCACTTATTTGCTTTTCACCTTTTTTTTTTTTTTTTCTAGATGTGATGTTCTTGCTCTGGTTGGCTTTTCTGAATAGGTTTTAGCCTACTTTGACCCTTTATCTCGATGAAACCTTTAAATGACACTCTTGTATAAAGGTGTCCACAGGTCTGACTTGTGGCCCTTAGAAAGGACCCCGCTCTTGGAGCCTTTGGTGATCCATCCATTCTTCCCTGGTTCTGGATTAGAAGTGGATAAATTGGACATTCTACAAGTATTAAGGACTTTGGATATAATGGAGATCACCAGTTCTCAGCCTTTACTTTCATCAACACTTATGAAGGATAATTTCACATTAATAACACATTCGCATAAGTGGAGCTGGATAATGTGAAATTCCTACTATACTAGTAATATCATTATTCTTTTTTCTGTCTCTCAGAAATGCAGCTGGAAATGTTAGAGTGACATTATTAATGGGATACTTTTAAATCCACTCTAATTTATGGAAAATGTATAAACTACATTAGTTTATGATGCATAACAAATTACTTAAGTTACACTTCATTATTGATTGAGACACATTAGTGAATTTTAAATCTTTTTTTTTTTTTTTAAGTTCTTAACAGTGGAATTCTTCTTAGTAGGGACCTGTTTCTGAAAAGTCCAACAGGTAAAACAAATTGAAGGGGAATCTCACTGATTGGATTAGAACTCAATCCCTTCTGTGTTCTTTGAAGACCATGCAGCCCCTCCATAAAGTCCTTGGGGCTTTGCAGAGCACAATGTGAAAACCCAATGCCTTTAATTATATCTTAAGCTACAAGCAGTGATTCCATGAAGTTGCACCACAGTGAGAGTTCATCCAGGATAAGGCATCTAGGAAAGTATTTTTATGAGGAAGCTATTGAACTGTGACAACATTGTACTATTTGGAATATTGGAACCAGACTCTTACTGCATTGTTTTATTCCTTCATTACCATGTCCCTCCAGGTCCCTTCTCCTTGTGATTCATGGCTATCACCCAGAAGCCAAGGACACCTGGCCTGCCGTCCTCTCCCAAACCCTCATTGCCATTTCATCCCTATCCATGCTGACCTTATCCCATCTGGCTCTTGTCTTACTGATTGTCCATCTGTCCAATGTGGCCTCTGGAACGCCTCCTCTCTTGTCAACACATTCCATTATATGCTCCATACCACGTTTTTCTCTTTCCCATGGACTCCTTTGTCTTGGTTAATGACTCTATGGTCCTCCTCTTGCTTTCTGAGTCATCATCTCTGATGACTCACATACCCTCCACTTCATATTTAGTCACCAATTCCTATTCATTCTAGGTTTAAAAATGTCTCTCAGGTGTGAGCAATCTGGCTGCAATGTCTGTCATTCCATTGATCACCAGGGTTGAGTTGGTCAATCTAGCTTGCTAGGTGGGTGTCTCTTTCCTCCCTCACTGCTCTGTGAGTGTTCTTCCCGAAACTGCACACTTGGTCAAAGAGGATGACCTTCCCTGAAAGAGCAGGACTGTTCTTCAGTAGAGGGTATAGTTCTGCTAGAACCTCCAAACAAGCTCTCCAAGTCCATTTGTAGGGGAACATATGGTAGTGAAGCTTCTAAGACTCCAGACGTATACAGATGAGGTGCTGCATGTGGCAGTCTGCCTTTATTAAAAAAAAAAGTCTCTCAAATCTGACACCATCATAATCTCTAGGCTCTTAAAATAGCTTTTGCACAGAGCTTTGAATATAGTCTATACTCAAAAAAGTTTGCTGAGTGCAGTATTCGTTTTAATATTTTCCAAATGTGCGTGCCCTCTTTCCTGCCTTCTCCCCTGCTTATTTATTTTCTTTCTGACTTCAGTCTCATATTTGGGTGAAGATATTTAAGATTTTCTTCTATTCAATATTTATGATTGACATTCTTTTGAAAAACTAATAGTTGTAACCTTAAGGTAGGATTTTAATAGGGAATATAGCAAACTTTAGCAATTTTATTCAATTTTACTATATAGAGCAGCAGTTTCCAACCTTGATGTTGTTTTGATCAGGCATTTCAGAAGGACCTGGAGTCTCTCTCTATTTTTTTAAGTTTATTTATTTTGAGAGAGAAAGAAGACACGAGCAGGGGAGAGGCAGAGAGTGAATCCCAAGCAGGTTCTGCACTGACAGCGTGGAGCGGATACAGGGCTCGAACCCATGAACCATGAGATCATGACATGAGCCGAAACCAAGAGTCAGGTGCTTAACCAGCTGAGCCACCCTGGCACCCAGGAAGAACCTGGAATCTAATGGGGGAAATGTGAATAAGAGAGACCAGCAGTGTGATAGAGACTCTGAAAGGAATATGTGCCAGGTAATGTGGTGCAGTGATCAATTCTACCTGAGGTTAGGGAGGTGGGGAGGTCTTAGAGGGCTTCAAAGAGGGAGTAGTTCCCACTTTTGGAATTTAAATGGTTTGTAGGTGCTCAGATAAGGAAGATGGGATGAGAGAGTTTAAGGTAGGTTAGGCTAAAGAAGGTGAGAAATGTTCATTGTATTTTACAGAAGGATAGGATTTTAATAGCTATAAATGGAAAGTGCGTATAGCAGGTGGAAAGAACAGTAATAATTAAAGTGTGTGGTTTAGGGCATGTTTGAGACTTATCAATAACTCTTTGACCTCATGACAAGATGTATTGAGAGAAAAGAGTGGATAGGCAGGTGAGTTTCCATTATGGAAGGCCATGAGAACCATAGTAAGTAGTTCCACTTTAGGAAATGTTGAGCTCAAGAATATTCTTTAGCATGGAAAGAGAGCACCAAAGCTAAACTGTAAGCTAAGAATTCTGGTGACATGTATGAGGACTGGACTGTAGTGGGGGAGAGATTGGTGGACTGCATTGACCAGACTTGTGACTGACAAGTCTCGTATGGTTATTGAAAATGTTGGTGGGCAGTCCTCAGATTCCATAACCTTATCTTCCAGTTTAGAATGAAAGTATGATGGCAAAAGAGGAAAACTAGGCAGAGAAATGTTGTGCAGGGCCTTCAACAGTTTGATTTTTTGAGGAGACGGCTGTTGCTAATGAACTTTGCTTGTAGTGAGCTGTAATGTAGTGAGGAGGTAGAACAGTAGGAGAGGAAGAAATTAGTGTGGGGAATATTGTTACCTGTTGCAGCAACTATCTGATCACCTAAAAGATTTACACATTTCTTCCCCTCACCAGCTCCCCTTCTGGCAACCATTCTCAGTAACAAAAGGGGAGGTATTATGGAAGAAAATTTAAGAAAAATATTAGGTAGGCATTTGTTCACACCAGCAGGAATTGACATTTTACAGGTTCTAACTCATTGAATCCTCATAACAATGCTATATAGTAGATTTTTTTAATCCTATTTTACAGTTGAGGTAACCAAGTCTCCGAGAGGACAAGTGACCCATGTGAGGTCACGTAATGAGTAGGTGGCAGAACCAAGATCTGAACCCAGAAACATCTAGGTTCAAAGCCCCTTCTTTTTCCAACAAATGCTGTTTTGTATTTTTGTATTATCTTAGGAAATGTTTTTCTTCTCTTATGAAGTATTATTGTTAATATATGTCTCCCAAGTTGACATCAAATATTCCAAATCTGAGAAGTAAGTTAAGGAGGAAATTAAAGAAACCTACATCAACAGACACATTCTTTTCCACTTTCATTCATGCAGTTTAATTTTTACACACTGAAAAGACTATTATCATGAAATTAGCCAGCCATGAATGTCACATTATTTTTCCTTTTCTTTTCTGATTGCCAAGAGGATCTCACCTAAAATTAGAAAATATTTTGGTACATCACCTCTCACAGGGATGTAAAAATTAAATTAATAAATTTATGCACTGCTATGAATTCTTTATGACTGAGTTGTCAATTGCTTCCTTCAGGCAATGAGCCAATGTTTATTAAGTAGCTACAATGGGCATAGTGTTTTGGGAGGCTTTGCAGAAAGTGTCAAAGGAAATAACTGTAGATGTGATTTCCATCACAAGAGGGTTATGATCTAATGAAGAAAATGAACAAAATATATAAGAATAGAGGAGAACAAAAGTATATATATATATATATATATATATATACACACACATATATATATACACACATATATATATATATATACACACACACACACACTCTCTCTAGTGATAGTTATATATTTATATATATCTATATAGATATATCTTTAAAACTACAGATATTCACACACATATATATGTATATGACTATCACTAGAGATCACATATGCATCACTGGAAAACAATTACTATAACAATGATAGATACATGTCTAGAGACTGTAAAAATAGCCGGAATTAAGTGGAAGTGTTCTCAATAGACAATATGGTAAAGCAGTCAATTCTGAGAACAGTTTTAAAGAAATGTTATAAAATTGTAAATCAAAGAAGTCTATTGAATTCAAATGCTCATTAGACATTTTTATGACTTCTTACAAGCATGATGACTTTTTATTTTTCCAAGTTGTATAGTCCGTGATTAATAGGTGATTATAAAATTGAAAAATTTCAATTCAAACCAATTTTAGCACACAATCTTTGACATTTTTTGAAAGCATATAAAATTCATTCTTTTTCAAAGTTGTCCTAATTTAAACAAAAAGATAACTAGAAGGCTACTAAGTACAGATGAAACACAGAATTATCAGAAAAATATTTATGATATTATAAAAGTTGCTCATATTAACTCCTCATTAGAACTTTCATTATTTTGAACTTAACAGTAAAAAAGGCATCCTATTGATGTTACACATTAGTGAAAAATACATTGAAATGAAACTATTCTCTGGGTACTTTTCAATTTGAAAATAACTGAACAATTACTACTTAAGAATTAATAGTTACATTGAAATAACTGAATCAGTAGTAGAGATGGTATCTGGTTCACATTAGTCATAGAATGTAGCAGCTTTGGAATTAGGGTTTTGAATTCTGAATGTCTTTAGTTTTTACACTTATACTTCACAATAAAACAATACTTTATACACAATTAAGGAAAGTATGATACAGTGGCTCTAGTGCTAGTGAAAGCTGAAGGAATTATGGTTCTACTTATGGCTTAGGAGTTTATTAACTCCTACCCTGAACAAATATTGTGTGCGCCTTGATTTCTTCATTTGTACTTTCATTCATTCAACAATCTTTATGAAGACCTACCACAGTGTGATAGGCATGGTTATAAAGTGATCAAATCAGAAACAGTCTTTGCCTTATTAGAATTTATATAATAGAAGACAAACCAGTAAACAAATAAAAATATAATTTCATATTGTGAAAGGTATTTAAAGGAAAATAATGGGATGCTGTGATGGGGAACCAAGGGGATGATGGTGAAACATTTTTAAGTTTGCTGGTTACAAAAGACTCTGAGAAAGTGACATTTGAGCAGAGAGTTGGAGGTTGAATAGAGATGGCCAGTTTTGAGAAAAGAAAGAGGAAAGTCCGTGCCAGGACAAGCAAACAACACCTGTAAGACCCTAGTGAGAAAGAATGTGGCATGTTTGAGGAAGCTAGAGGAAGCTGATGTGGTTGTAGCGTAAGAAACAAGAGGAGAGTGGTCATAGGTCGGGCTGAGTTTGAGAAGCTTAGATCAGTGTAGAGACTCTTAAACCACAGTGATGTTCAGGGGATTGGATTTTATTGTAAGTGACATGGGAAGCCATTGAGGAGTTTTAGATGAGTGACATGAGCTTTCAGGTCTCTGTGTGGCAAATGGATTTAAGGAAGACAATAGGAGGGAAGAAGACCAATAAGAGACTTGATACATTGTCCACCTGACAATGATGGTGGTGGACTTTCCTTTGGGGTTGGTGATGCAAATGGACAGAAGGGGAAAGAACCAGCATGTATTATGGATGCAGAATGGACAAAAGTCATTAATAAATTGACTGTGGGGATGAAGAGAAAAAAAAGGTGTCCAGAATGACTCCCAGGTTTCTGGTTTGAGTAACTGGTAGACTGAGGGGCCATTATTGAGATGGGGAAGGCCGCGAATAATGATAACACTTACACCTCTGTACTCCTTTGAGACTGCCTCTGGAAAGGTCTATATATTTCCTGGGGTTGGTTAATATATAAACAAGAGCTATTTATTAAAATTATATTCTAGTTCAACATAATATATTTCAAGGGCAACCTTTAAAAAATTCAGTTAACGGATTTTTTTCACTAGGAAGTAATATCTTGGAAAAATATAAATATTAAGCAAGACATGCTACTGCATTGTGAGGGAACCAGCAAATTTAAGGTAAAAAAAAACCCTTAAATGATATGTAGCAAACATTGAAAGAATAAGATACATAAGTTGTAATTTTAGACCTAGGAAATCAGATCCAGATTTGATATGTAAACAGATTGGCCTATAAATCTCCCTGAGGGACCATCTTCTTTCCTTGAAGAAAACTGTTATTGTTTTCCTGTTTTCAGCAGTTCAGTGGTTGGGGTGGACAAAGAGGATTTAGTGGTTGAGTCAGATTTGATGTTTTTATAGAATGAGTGTAGGGAAGGAAGTAGGAAGCTCTTTGTAGATGTGGGTAGGAGAATGATCAGGTTTTTCTTGTGGCTGAGGACAAAAGAAAAGTAAAATAAAATTTAGGGATTGTTGCAACAAAAAGTTAGTTACCCTTTTCTCGTGATAAAAAATATAGGGGTACCTGGGTGGCTCAGTCGATTATATGTCTGACTCTTGGTTTCGGCTCAGGTCATGATTTCATTCATGGTTTGTGGGATCCAGCCCCACATCCAGCTCTGCGTTGACAGGGTGGGGGCCTTCTTGGGATTCTCTCTCCCACTCTCTCTATCCCTTTCCTGCTTGTTCTCTCTCTCTCTCTCTCTCTCTCTATCAAAATAAATAAATATTTTTTAAAAACTATACACAAAATGTACCATGTAAGGGGCGCCTGGGTGGCTTGGTCGGTTAAGCGTCCGACTTCGGCTCAGGTCATGATCTCACGGTCCATGAGTTCGAGCCCCACGTTGGGCTCTGTGCTGACAGCTCAGAGCCTGGAGCCTGTTTCAGATTCTGTGTCTCCCTCTCTCTCTGCCCCTCCCCTATTCATGCTCTGTCTCTCTCTGTCTCAGAAATAAATAACGTTAAAAAAAAATTCAAAAAAAAAGTACCATGTAAGCTTCTAAATTCATCCTAGATAGCTGTTGTTTTGTACTGTTTAGGACATTTCTGTATGACAGAGGCTGATCTGATATAGTGCTAGGAAAAGTACTGGGGCTGGGGGCAAGTTCCAGACCTGCTATCTACTGAATGTGTCCTCATTTGTGGTAGGTACTGTAGTTCCTATTTTACAAGAGTATCCTTGAAGGTCAATTAATATTTTCTTTGCTGAAATGCCTGCTCTTGTGCCTAGAGCTCAGTAGACTGTCAATAAATATTTACTGAGTCAGAATCATGTAATTTCTCCTTTAAAAATAACAGATATTGTAAACTTCTGGTAACGAAATCACTACTTTTAGATTTAGACTTTTCATTTTTAAATTTATATTTTATACAATATCTTATGAAAGTTCTTAAGTGAATCTTGTTTTGTAAACCTTTAATTCTGAAATAATTGTAGATTCACATGTAATTATAAGAAGATATAGAGATCCTGTATGCCTTTGACCCTGTTGTTCCTAATGGTAACATCTTACATAACTAATGTAGTATCACACCTGGGAGATTGCTATCGATAAAAATCCACCAATCTTTTCCATATTTTGCCACCAGCTTTACATGCAATCCTTTGTGTGTGTGTGTGTGTGTGTGTGTTTCATTCTATGCAATTTTATTGTATGTGTAGATTCATGGGAAACCAGCACAGCCAAGACACATACCAGTCTCGTTTCAGAGATTCCTTGTGCCACCCTTTTGTAGCTACATCCACTTCAACTCCTTCCTTCAACCTCTGGTAACTACCAATCTATTCTCCATCTCTACAATTTTCTCATTTCAAGAAATTTGTATAAATGGAGTCATGTCCTATTTAATCATTTCAGATGGTCTGTTTTTCACTCAGCACAGTTCTCTTGAGAGGCATCCAAGTTGTTATGTGTATCAGTAGTTCCTTACTTTTTATTGTTGCGTGGTGTTTAATGATTTGGAGGTACCATAGTTTGTTTACATTTTTACTCATTGAAAGAGAATTTGGTAGCTTCCAGTTTTTCGCTATCAGAAATAAAGCTTCTATGAATATTTGTGTACATATTTGTCTGTGTGTGTGTGTGTGTGTGTGTGTTTGAGAATCTAAATTTTCATTTACACCTTTTTTGTTTTGATGATTCATTATGTTAATCCATTAACTCCGTATTTTTAGCTAATGGATAAAGAAAATATACAAATCAGCAGTGAATAGAGATTCTGGCCCTTTTGGAGGTAATCCTGTTGGTCAAAACAGGAATAATTCTGACATTTATGTCAATGAACTATAATTAAGTGATATAGCCTAACACCTAGGAGCTCACATGTTGGCTACATGTGTATCTAATGTATTAGCATCATATAACTATGCCAGCTGCTGGTGAACATTCACGGCTGTATTAACATAGTAAAGATGTCTATATGGCAGTAAAACACATTTGCTTGTAAAACGTCTCCCAAGTAAAACACTCTTCTAATTGTGACATGTACTAGAATTTAATGCCTTATTACATATAAATACAAATATTTGGACAATGTCCTCTAATTCATCTCCTTTCGTGCAGAATGCGTGGAAGTGTTGAAATAAGTAAAATCCTTGACACATGCCCAGACCACATCAATTCTTACTCATCGAGTGTCACTAAATGAGAAGCCCTTTGCCTGGGTGATGACTGGCAAAGTGACAACAGCTAAACAATTGTTAAATAATATTAACAAATCCATATATAGTGCATGCTGTATACCAATTACTGTTCTTTGCCAGTGCTTCTTATTAATGTGAACTAATCTCCACTAAAATTCTAGGGGGTATGAACTATCAATATTCTCATTGCACAGCTAGGAACACTGAGGCACAGACAGTGGTTAAGTAACTTTTCCAAAGTCCTCAGCCAGTAATTGGCAAAATGGAGAAGAACTCAGACAGTCTTGTTCCAAAGCCCATCCCTTAACTCTGTGCTCTTTGCAAGATTAGAATCAGTTAATACAAATAAGCCACCACACCCAGATAAGATGTTTTAATTAAAATTGCGGTTCTGGGTTTTTCACTTGTCAAAATGAAATGAGAACTCACACCTTTCCTTCAACTAAACTAAATTCTTAAAGAAATGCGGTATAGCAGGCATTTCCAGCTAAAGCCTAGGTGCTACTTACCTTTTAGAATTAAACACATCAGGGTCACCTGGGTGGTTCAGTCGGTTAAATGTCTGACTCTTGATTTCGGCTCAGGTCCTGATCTCACGGTTTGTGAGACTGAACCCTGCATCAGACTCAGGGCTGACAGTGCGTAGCCTGCTTGGGATTCTCTTTCTCCCTCTTTCTCTGCCTCTCCCTCTCCCTCTCTCCCTCTCTCTCAAAATACATAAATAAATGTTAAAAATATATTAAAAAAGAACTAAACATATCAGGGAAGGTTTACTCAACGTCTGTTTGAAAGAAGTTCTAAAAAAACCTCTTTGAGAATGAGCTTATTCTATGAGGAGAGAGAATTAACAAGCAAGCTTGGTAAGAAGAAATGAGAACCAATTTTGAGTACAACATGCTTTTTGCTATTGAAATCTGCTTTCCAGTGTGATGCTTATCAATTCATCTCTAGGAAACTGAGGGCTGAATATAAAAATGGAAAAATCCACTTTCACAAAAAACTTAGTAGTTTATATACCCAGAGAGTTATCAGCATAGCACTGGTGTCCATTAAAAATGGAGCATGGTACAAAGGAGCATGGTACAAAAAATGGAATTATGAATAAGGTGGGTGCAAGGAATATGAAACTTTGATACATTTAGGGCACTGACATATTAGGAGCACTTGAAATGTCAGCCAAACCCTGTCCTTAGCACCATGGGAATACTCAAAACCTTTCATGGCAGCACCTGGCAAAATCCAAGTCTGAGTCTCTGGCTTTGATGTCTGGGGTCAATGGAGTCAACAGTAGCATGAAGTGTGCCTTTTGTCATTAGACAGTGCCCCTGGCACAAAAATCAGCACCATGGACAGCAGGTGATGGCTGTGTGCTAGGGCACCACCATCAAAGGGTGCTGATGTGTGGGGAAATCTGGTGGGCACCAAGTGGAAGTAGAAAAAAAAAAGTTTATTAGCATAAACAAGGTTTGACTGAAACCTTAAATAGGCATTCTCAGAAAAATTGGGGGATCAGGAAGGGGAGGTTTTAGAGAATAGAAGTTCTGTAAAACAAGGTAGAGCTACAGCTAAAGAAATGTTATTAATCACTATTAATGTTATATCATTATTTATGTGACTGGCACATTGATATTAACAAAGGAAATTCCAGGTTACAAATCTAATTGATTTCTCTAAGAATAGTTTAGGAAGCTCTTGTGTATTTTTAATATACTCTTGACTAAAGATAGGTGTCTTTTAAATTTCAGTCTCAATGATATAATGACGAATAATGTATTCAGATTCAAGGACAGTAGTCTACTCTCCCTTTATTTTGCCTCAAGTATGAGAGAGCTGCAAGCTACATACAGTCAGCATTTTCTTGTGATTTAGGGAATTCTTTATAAGTTGGTTAAATAACAGGATGAATTCTGGTTGTCTATCACTGCATAAAAAAATAATTAAACCTTAGTAGTATAAAGAAGCAATCATTTTATTAAGCTAAGTTTCCCATGGGTAAAGAATTCAGACAGGACATAGCCAGATGGCTTATGTATCACTATTCCACCAGAGAAACAGAACCTGGAGGATACATGTATATTAAGAAAGTTATTGCAAAGAATTGACTTATGTGATTGTGAGGGCTAGTTACGTTAGTCTGAAATCTGCACGGTGGGCTGTCAGGAAGGGAAAGCCCCAGGAAGGGGCTGCCAGTGCAGTCCACAGGTGGAATTTCTTCTTCCTTAGAGAATCCAGTTCTGTTCTTACAGACTTTCAGGTGCTTGGATCAGGCTAACCCAGATTACCCAGCATAATGTCTTTTATCTAAAGCCAACTGACTTAGATGTTAATCATGATGACAAAATTACCTTCATAGCAACACCTAATTTGTGTTTGATTGAATAACTGGATACCGTAGTCTAGCAAGTCTGACATATAAAACTGACCATCACAGTTTGTCTCTGCTCCATAGTGTCAGGGAATGCAGCTGGGAAAATTCCCATGCCTGGGGTGATCCAAACTGCTGGGGAGGTGTGAGGAGACTTCTTCACTTGTGGGTCTGGTACCGGACTTAAAGACTGGGCTCAGCTGACCCTGTCATCTGGAACTCCTACTCATGGCCTCTCCATCTGGCTCTAGCTTCTCACAACATGGTAGCTTGGAAGGAGCAAGCTGAAAGGAAGTGCCCTGAAGGAAAACTGCCAAGAGAACAGGCAGAAGCTGCATGGCCTTTACTGCCTAGCCCCAGCAATCATGAAGCCTCACTTCTACACATTTTATTGATTACAAACATGTCACATAGTCTGGCCCAAGAGGAGGGAACTAGACTGTGCCTCTGATGGAAGAGTGGCAAGATCACATTGCATGAGAGCACATAGCATGGAGGAAACTGTTATACCCATCTTTGGGAAATATAGTCTGCCATGTAGGGTGTGAAAATCTACAATGTCTCTCCCAATTGGAATAAAAGAAATGTTTAGAAGTTCACTAACTATTCACTAGCTCACCTCAGATACTCAAAATGGCAGAATTTAATGACATTAAAATTGATCTCTAAATATATTGCTCTTTTTCACATTCAAAAACCTATCAAGTTGGGGCTTATTATTAAAAATATGATAATTTGGGGCTGCTCTGGGACTAACCCACTTTTTTAAAATATAATTTATTGTCAAGTTAACTAGCATTCAGTAGATACAGTGTGCTCTTGGCTTCGGGAGTAAGATCCCCATGATTCATCATTTACATCCAACATCCAGTGCTCATCCCAAGTGCCTTCCTCAATGCTCATCACCTATTTTCCCCTCTCCTCCCACCCATCAACTCTCAGTTTGTTCTCTGTATTTAAGAGTCTCTTATGGGTTTGCCTCCCTCTCTGTTTGAAACTGTTTTTCCCCTTCTTCTCCCCCATGGTCTTCTGTTAAATTTCTCAAATTCCACATGTGAGTAAAAACATACGATATCTGTCTTTCTCTGCCTGACTTACTTCACTTAGCATAATACCCTCCAGTTCCATCCACGTTGTTGCAAATGGCAAGGTTTCATTCTTTCTCTTTGCCAAGTAGTATTCTATTGTGTATATAAACCATATTTTCTTTATCCATTCATCAGTTCATGGACATTTGGGCTCTTTTCATAATTTGGCTATTGTTGATAGTGCTGATATAAACATTGGGGGCACATGTGCTCCTATGAATCAGCGCTCCTGTGTCCTTTGGATAAATTCCTAGTAATGCTGTTGTTGGGTCATAGGATAATTCTGTTTTTAATTTTTTGAGGAAGCATCACACTGTTTTCCAGAGTGGCTGCACCAGTTTGCATTCCCACCAACAGTGCAAGAGGGGTCCCGTTTCTCCACATCCTTGCCAACATCTGTTGTTTCCTGAGTTGTTAATTTTAGCCACTCTGACAGGTGTGAGGTGGTATCTCAGTGTGGTTTTGATTTGTATTTCCCTGATGATGAGCAATGTTGAGCCATCTGGATGTCTTCTTTGGAAAAGTGTGGGACTAACCCACTTAATTTCAGTAACCTTTTGGGAGTGAAGCAGATATTAGAAACGGTATTATTGATCTATTGCTGTGTAACAAATTACCACAAACTTAGTGGCTTAAAACAACACACATTTACTGTCTCACAGTTTCTGTGACTCAGAAGTCTAGGCACGGCAAAGCTGGCTCTTTTGTTTCAGGCTCCCTCAAAGCTGAAATCAAGATTGTTGGCCAGGGGTGGGGTCTCATCTGAAGCTGGACTGAAGAAGGAGCCTCTTCCAAGTTCACATGATAGTTGGTTGCCAGGATTGAGTATCTCTTGGACTAAGAGTTTCAATTTCTAGTTGACTATTTGCTGGAAGCCACCCTAGGTCCTTGCTACGTGGGCCTCTCTATACGGAAGCTTGCTTGATCAAATCTAATAAAGGAGAGTCAATGGAGAGAGACTGGCTAGCAAGATGGAAGTTACAATCTTAGCTAATGAAATCATAGACATTACAGAGCATCCCCATTGTTAAATACTGCTGGTTACAAGCAAGTCAACATTTTCACTCACACTGAAGAGAGGGAATTACACCAAGGTATGACCAGGAGACAGGGCTAATCTGGGGACATCTTAGTATCTGTCCATCACAGAAACATTAGATGCAATTGCCAGAGCTTGGGATAAGGCCTCTCTTCCTGATCATAGTCTCTGTGACAGGAAGCATTTGATATAAAGGTGGGAGTGGGAGTCTAATCCAAGATGACAAGCAATTCTCAACTGATGGGTGAAATGCTGTAGTGGAAAATGCACAACTCATTTAGAATTCTAGGTATCCAGGAAGCAGTTGATTTCAGGGAAATGTTTCAGTAAAATCTGATGGGAGGTAAGATGTAGATGCTGGTTCTGGGAGTTCCTAGAGGGACACTGACAAGAGTAAGCCAGAGTAACCACATTTTTATAGGAACTGTGGATCTGAATTTACTGAAGTAGAAACTCATATGTAGGGGAACAAAGCAAAGCCCCATTTACCAGAATTATAGAGTAGGGGACTTTAAAAATATTTAAGTTCTCACCTAGAATTAAAATTCTGTGAGGTCAGGGAGAATGTATCTATGGACTTATCAATGAATATGCCAGATTTTGATTGTAGGAGGTGAGAGGGTGGGGAGCTTCCCTCTTTCTGGGAAGTAAAGTACCTATGGGCTCTCTGTTTATTGCCCCTGGCTGAGGCCACCCTGCCTTGGCTGTCCAAGGAACCCATGTAGTACCTGGGTGTGAGGAAGCATGGTAGTCAAAAATGGGAGCAACTGACGCTACACTGTGTAACCCAAGATGGAGGTAACAGGTAGCCAGAAAGTGGATGCTTAATTCTGCATTTTCTTAACTCCTATCTCTCTGCTATGCCTGCTGGACCACAAGCTGAAAGTGGCTCATTTGCTCACCATTTTTACCATTTAAATGCACTGATCTAACATTGATAATTAATCTTGCTCCTATTTTTAAAAATAAAGATCTTTCAATACACACTCTTTCTTAACCTCCATGTTTTTTAACATAGAAAAAAAAAAAACAAAACCTTGGAAGCTATTTAAATATTTTCTGGCACTTGGAAAAGCATAGAACTGTCGATGCAGTCCCCCTCTATATCAGAACATGAAGGTGAAAAACCTGGGATGTTTTCTAAGTACTCATACACAGTGAAGCATTTTGTAAAGGGACAGATGACCACAAAGGCTAGGAAGAGCCTTCCAGAAACCTCAATCCAAACCATTCACCAGATGCTAAAACAAATGAAATTTAATAGCATCTCCCAGGTGATGTCAGCTAGAAAAAGATTGATAACCATTTTCAATTTTGGCTTTCTTTGAAAAGTAAAGCATATTTTGTGGAAAGAGAAGCTTTCTTATTGTGTCTAAATAAAATTTCTGCATAAATTCTTTGTGGTAGTAAATAATATGTATATCTCAGACACTTAACCTGTGGTTGGTAGTTCTCCAGTAATTTGACGGTAATAGCTTTGAAGGCGTGCATATTGAGACACACTGTTTCTCTAAAACATAGCTTCATATTTCTATTAGTCCTTCTTCAACTGTACATAATACTATTTTGTATTTAGATACAGATGTCCTGTTTTCCTGTTTTGAAAGGTGTTTTATTTTATTGAGGTATAACATATATACCAAACTTTTCATGAATTATAGATGTACAGCTGGACAAATGGTCATACAGTGAATACCTCCAGGTAAGCACTGTTCAGATCAAGTATTAGAAGATTACCAGGATCCAATCCTTTCTGTACAAAGAAAACCACTATTTGGACTTTTAACATCATGCATTTGTTTTATCTATTTGTATTTCATATAAATGAAGTCTTATAGTATATACTCTTGTATCTGGCTTTTTCATACAAAGTTTGCTTAGAAAATGCATTTATGTTGCTGGGTATAGCTGTAGTTCATTAATTTTCAGTGCTGTGTAGCATTCCGTTGTACAAGGATAATTTAATTATTTATTCTAATATTTGATGGAAATATCAGTTGTTTCTAGTTTGGAGCTATCATGAATAATGTGGTTATGCACACTCTTCGACTTGGCTTTTGCTACACATTTCTGTGGGGCAGGTACCTAAGAATGGAATGCTTGGTTATAGGGTGTGAATAGTTCCGTTTTAGCAGATACTCCCCAAATGGTTTTCTAAAGTGGCTGTACTAACTTACATTCCTGCCAGGAAATCCTTTGAGAGGAAAATTGGGCTTGCTTTTCCACATTTTCCTTCTTTCTTGGATATTTGTCCCTTAAACCTTCACTGCTTTGGAATCTCTCATATGCCTTAAATCAAATCTTTAAAAATATTTTGTCTACCTTTCTTAGTTCTCCTCTGCCCCAGCACGAAGTTGCTCTGCAGAAGTCTAACCCACTGTTATTCAGAACAGAAGTCCAGTCTGGATGTCCTTTGAGCCTTAGAAACAGTAAAAGCTAACTTTCATTTTATTATCCTTAAAAAATAAATCAATGAGTAAGAATTAGACAGGCAAGTGAGTATAAATGGAAAGACAAGAGGGAATAGCATCGTAATACCAGGGCACAATGTATGCAGGGAATCATAAGTAGGTTAGCATTGTTGGATCATAAATTATGAGATGGTGGTAGAAAAATTATAGAAGCCATGTTATAAAAGACCTTAATGCCATTCTAAAGAGCTTGGATTTTTATTTGAAAGCTGAGGGAAATCATTGGTCACTTAATGTAGGAAATAATAGGATCAGATTTTAATTTTCTAAAATTTATGTTGAAAGCAGTATGGAATGTATCTGAGGGGCCAAGGCTGGGCTCTAGAAAATTAGTACCATGAAAAGGTACAAAAGAAAAGATAGGGCCTAAATTAGAGAAAAGGGAACAGACTCAAAATATGCTTGGATGGTTAAGTCCATAAGGAAATTGAAGAAGAAAAAGTGAAAAATGACTGCCTGGTTTCTTGCTTGGGTGAGCAGGAGGACAATGATGTCAATGGCTCACACACAGATGACAGCAGGAGACGGTCTCTTGGATTGGGAGAAGTGGGGAGGCAAAGATGAATCCAATCTGGACAATGTCAATTTTAAGGTACCTTTGGGAAATACAAGTCCATGTGTGAGTATGGAACCTGAAGACATTGGGAGGGGCTGGAGATGAATGAGATTTGGGAGTTATCAGTCTGCAATAGGTAGTTGTAAAAACCTTGAGATAGATAACTCAGATGAGACAACTCATGTAGAGCGAGAAGGAAAATGGACCAAAGACAAAGCACTACTATAAGAATGACAAGCAGAGGAAGATGGAATAATAAAGCAGATTAAGAAAGCATTACCAGAAAAGCAGAAAGAGAACAAGGACAAAGAAATGTAATCAAACCAGTGAGACACCTATTTTAAAGAGGGAGATATCAGCAGTGTTAAAGTTGGAGAGAGGATTTCTGAAATAACAAATGTGTTTATTATATATTATATTTTGACATTAGAATCTCATGGCTTTAGTTGAGTTGAAGGGAAAGAAACCAGATCACAGTGATCTGAGAAATGATAAAACTTACTCTTGAGATGTTCAGAAGAGAAAGGAATGAGAGTCAATTGTCGGACTAAAAGAGACTGAAGGGCCAAAGGACATTTTTAAAATTATGAGGAATGTGTGCACAAGGGCTGGAGAGGTAGAACTGTAATGTGGAAGGAAGAACTGGGCTGATCTCGAGAGAGGGAAGTAGAGGGTTAACAGATTGAGAAAATTTGAAGCTATAGTTAGAGACTTTAGAAATGTTGCAATTCTGAGTAATTGCAGGATTCTTTGCTTTCTGTGTAATGCTTTTCTGAAATATTTGAATTTTTATGATAGCAGGAATTATTGTTTTAATCAGAAAAAGCAATAAAGATTAAAATAAAGATGCAATGGGGCGCCTGCGTGGCTCAGTTGGTTGAACGTCCGACTTCAGCTCAGGTCGTGATCTCTCAGTTCATGGGTTCGAGCCTTGCATCGGGCTCTGTGCTCACAGCTCAGAGCCTGGAGCCTGCTTTGGATTCTGTGTCTCCCTCTCTTTCTGCCCCTCCCCTGATCATGCTCTGTCTCTCTCTCTCTCTCTCTCTCTCTGTCAAAAATAAATAAACATTAAAAAATTTAAAAAAATAAAGATGTAATGAAGCATTGGATTTCTGCAAAGATTTAAGAAAATCAGAGTGAGAAAAGTCCTCAAAATATGAAATTAGGTTATTGAATATTATTTTCCCTGTACCTTTGTTATTTAAAACACTTTTTGAAAACTGAGAATTTGTACTATTTGTGGGGGCATCAGTTGGATTTTTTTTCTCAATCAATAAAGGAGCATTCCTCTGAAGGGAAAATAGTTTCCTAAATATATACATCATATAATTCATTAGAAAACATTATCCTAGGAAGACTGCATGGAGGCACTTAATCATCTATTATTTTCTTTCTCTGAATAGTACTTCTGATATTATTTGTCACATAATTTGCTTGATTCAGTACTATGTTTCACAATTCCAAAAATAACCTATTGATTCCAGCAAAAATTTGACAAGGGAAAGGATTTGGCAGACAGAAATGTTATACTTCAAGAATTGGTGCCTTGTACCACTCAATCATTTCTCCCTCTTTGCTAGATTGTCCCTTTTGGTCTAACTCAGAAGCTAGCAAATGAAAAAAAAACAACTATCTATTATAACTGAGTGATGGAAAAAGTAAGATGCTTAAGTAGAAGTCACGGAATATTATAAGTTCATATAAAATTCTAAGGACTCCTCTTTCCTTTTTCCTGCACTGGATGGCAGTGGGGCGGAATATCTATTGTATTGCTGAACATCGTATTAAGAAAGCTGTATTAGGTCAGTAGTGACTGGGTCCAATGCAGTCTGATCCAGTCTGCTCTTCTGGGATGGACAACATGATTCTTCCATGTTTCCTGTATCCACGATGACAAACTGGCTTCATTTTGACTGCAACTCTGAGCAGATGCTCCTGGCTGCTTGGGGGCACTGTAATGAATGGGCTGGAGGCAGAGAGTGTTGTGAATGCAGAGATGTTCATCATGGTAGGTGGAGTAATGGTGACCTGGAAACTAAAAAAGTAAAAGCGATAGAGCCTCTGCCTTTGAGGATGACACACAGTGGAGATCCCACTCATTGGTGTAGTGCAAGCACATCATGAGCGCTGCCTGGGAGGGTTGGGGGTCAAGGGTTCATGTAGGGAAGGTATAAGAGGAGTTTAGTGGGTGGGAGAACATGTGGTAGCAAATTCCCTGAATCTGGGTTCAAGCCTTGGTGTGGTGTGACCTTGGGTAATTCATTTATTCTTTCGTCAGCAGTAAAGAGTGAGAGTAATAATAATTTTCCTGTTTTTTATAACAAGTGGTTAAAAGGATTATTCTATACATATGCAATAGATGAGATATGACTGTAACCTCTCAAGCACCATTACAATTTTTAAAAATTGATGAGTAATGACATAGTTATGACATGTTCACAAATAACATTTATTGCATTTTTGCATTAAATCATAGTGATATGATTTAAAGTGCTGAGAGAACAGACAAGAGAGAGATCATTTCCTGGTGGAGACACTGAGGAAGGCTTCATGAGGAAAGCAGTATTTCAGTGGGGCCTCAAAGGTTAAATAGGAATTTGGTAGTTGGAGATAAAAAGAGTCTTCCAGGGGGAGAAAACTGGGTGAGCCAAGGCCTAACATGAAGACAGCAAAAGATATGAAAATAATAAATAAATCCTCAAGTTTTCATGGTGTGTTATGATTTACAATGTTTTTTCACTGATTGGGAGTAACCATGCAATTTGGCTGTAGCATGGGCGTGCAGGGGCTGGAGAGAGAGAAGGTTGGGGATCCAGGTTGAGATAATATTTTGGAGGAATTTGAGTTCTTTCCTAAGGAATATGCATAGAGATGAACAACCCACATATATATAAAATGTCATGAGCAGGGATTCTAATTCTCTGTTGTCACAGTGGAACATACAGAGTGTTTTTTTGGTATGTTAATAGATTGTGTGTTTTATAGATTTTATTCATTTCTCTTTCTTGATACTTTTCTTACAACTCTACATTTTGCATGGCTATGATGTTGCCTTTGGTACTAACCCTTCTCTGACCCTTAATACCTTAACCTGGGCAATATTATACTCCTTGCCTGGGCACGTGGCTTTCAGTCTCTTCAATCCAGTCCATGCAGCGAAGGTCCTCCAAATCCATCTTACTGCTCTTATGGTACCACTCCCCTATTCAGAATCCCACGGTGGTCCTCCATTGCTTTCTGTGGATGGCTTCACCTGGTATTCAGCTTACCTGGCTGCAAATCACCTTTCTAGTTCTATCTCCCATTATACTCTGACATGTGCCCTATATTTCTCTCTTCTCTCTCTTTCTTCTCTAAACACAGTTTGAGCATTCATGCCACTTTGACCTCCCCCTGTACTCCCTCCCCATGCATTCAGGTTGTACCTGTCATTCAACAGTGAACTCAAATGCCAGTTCCTATACAAAGTTTTCCTGGCCCTTACATCTGGAAGTGATCATTCATGCTTTTAACTCCTAATAGGTAACACTTTTATATAGCTTACTATGTGCTAGGCACTCTCTTCAACCTTTTACATAAATTAACTCATTTCATCCTTGTAACACCACCTGTAAGGCAGGTATAATTATTGTTCCTATTTTACAGATGAGAAAATGGAGGCATATCCTTATCTTGCCCAACATTACATAGCAAATAACTGACATAGTTGCAATTTGAGTGGAGGAATTCTGACATCAGTATTTGTGTTAATGGTTATGTTATATGGCCTCTTGCACCATCTTATGATAGTTGGTATCTGCCCATGGCGCTTGGTATATTTAATTTGATTGCTTTTATTTGGTTTGCTCATCCACTTTGCCTGACCCTGGGCCTTTAACCCTCGGGAACCTACCTATTGTAATTGGAAATGCATGCATGAAGAGAGAATTATCGGTATCCTGTTTCTGACAATGACCAAAGCCAAAGTCCTTTTCATTTTTTTCATTAAAAAATGTTTTTTAATGTTTGTTTATATTTGAGAGAGAGACAGAGAGAGAAGGTGGGGGAGGGAGTGGGGGATACACAGAATCCAAAGCAGGCTCCAGGCTCCAGGCTCCGAGCTGTTAGCACAGAGCCTGCCTGACGCTGGCTTCTACACACCACCTGGTGTTCATCACAACAAGTATACTCTTTAATCTCCATCATTTATTTTGCCCAACTCCCCCCTCCCCTCCCCTCTGGTAACCATCAGTTTGTTCTCTATGGCTAAGAGTCTGTTTCTTGGTTTACCTCTCTTTTTTTCTCCCTTTGCTCATTTGTTTTGTTTCTTAAGTTCCACGTATGAATGAAATCATATGGTATTTGTCTTTCTCTGAGTTATTTCACTTAGTACAATATTCTCTAGCTTTATCCATGTCATTGCAAATGGCAAGATTTCATTCTGTTTTATGGCTGAGATACACACACACCCCATTTTTATCCATTCATCAGTTGATGGACACTTGGGCTATTTGCATAATGTGGTAGATAATGCTGCTATAAACATCAGGGTGCATGTATCCCTTTGAATTAGTATTTTTGTATTCTTTGGGTAAATACCTAGTAGTGCAATTGCTGGATCATAGAATAGTTCTATGTTTAACTTTTTCAGGAACATCCATACTGTTTTCCACAGTGGCTACACCAGTTTGCATTCCCACCAACAGTGCAAGAGGGTTCCCTGTTCTCTACATCCTTGCCAACACCTGTTGTTTCTTTTGTTGTTTACTTTGACCATTCTGACAGGTGTGAGGTGATAGCTCCTTGTAGTTTTGATTTGCCTTTCCCTGATGATCAGTGATGTTGAGCATCTTTTTATGTCTGTTGGCCACCTGTATGTCTTCTCTGGGAAAATGTCTATTCATGTCTTCTGCCCATTTTTTTTTATCCAATTTGGACTATTCAATTTTGGGGTCTTATAAATTCTTTATATATTTTGGATGCTAGCCCTTTTCAGATGTGTCATTGCAAATATCTTCTCCCAATATTTATGTTGCCTTTTAGTTTTGTTGATCGTTTCTTTTGCTATACAGAAGCTTTTTATTTTGATAAAGTTCCAATACTTTATTTTTGCTTTTGTTTCCCTTGCCTTGGGAGACATATCTAGAAAGAAGTTGCTATGGCTGATGTCAAAGAGATTACTGCCTGTGTTCTCTTCTAGGGTTTTTATGGTTTCCTGTATCACATTTAGGTCTTTAATCCCTTTTGAATTTATTTTTGAGTTTGGGGTAAGAAAATGGCCCAGTTTCATTCTTTTGCATGTAGTGGTCCAGTTTTCCCAACACTATTTGTGGAAGAGGCTGTCTTTTTCCCTTTGGATATTCATTCCTGCTTTGTCAAAGATCAATTTTCCATACAACTGTGGGCTCATTTCTGGATTTCTAGTCTGTACTATGATATATGTGTCCATTTTTGTGCCAGTACCATACTGGTAATATAAGTTGAAGTCTGGAATTGTGGTAAAAAAATAACATAAGTTGAAGTAATATTAGTTGAAGTCTGGGATTATGGTAAAAAAAATAACAAAATTTACTATCTGAACCATTTTTAAGTGTATGGTCAATAATGTTAAGTATATTCACATTACTGTTTAACAGATCTCTAGGACTGTTTGTTCTACAAAACAGAAACTCCTGTAATTATTGAACAGCAACTCCCCATTTCCCATCCTCCTAGCCCCTGATAACCATATTTTACTTTCTGATTCTGTGAATTTGACGACCTTAGATCCCTCATATGAGTGGGGTCATAGAGTATTTGTCTTTTTAAGAAGAATGTAGATTTTGAGCTGTGTCTTTAAAGATGAGTGTGACTGCACAGGTAGTCATAAGGTACATAAGGTACCTGGATTAGTAAAGCATGAAAAGGGTATATTTCCTTAACAGGTACTGGGATAGAAGCTGAGGCACCATGTTTTTTATTTCTTTACCTTGGGGCAGTTCCTCTTAGGTTATGGATATTTTGGCTTCTGTTCACTTTATATATTTATATCTGACTTTACCTGTGGTTTTCAACTCAAGGAGGATCTTTGGGCATCGGTTATATGGACTCATCAATGTAAATTGCAGTCCAGAAGATAAGAAATCACCTAGGTCCAAAAACATGGATGCTTGGGTTCATTGTTTTTACTTTAACTGTGATGGAATGGAGTATTTGGATTTGGCTTTGAAACAAAGGTTTTTGGTTTGTTTGTTTTTTTAAAGAACCAATCCATGAAGATAGGAAATCTACATACAGGTTTATATAATAATGAACACAGGCACATGTATAACAAATTTCAACATGTGTTTTACTGTTGTGGCGCTCTTTTAATCAACAATTCCATGTCATTAGGAACTGGTAAAAAAAAGTTTTTACCTACAGTTTGCAAGAGACAAGGCTCTGAAATAGTTCTGAGCCTTTTAGGTACAGTGTCTTCTTGAGTTTTGTGCTTAATCTTACTGGACAGGTCACATGACTCTCCACATTTGGACAGGAATGGCCACCACAAGTCCATGTGGTACCTTAATGTGAATTAGGAAAAGGGACCTTTTCTTCGAGACATATAACTTCTATCTAATGGAATACTGTCTTGGAGATATCTGCTGCCATCTGTTAGAACATTGTAATAATTTGGTCAACCATATGAACGATGACCTGTAGGGTTATGCAGTATACAGCCTGCACATCTCTATGTAAAAGTTTTTCAAAAGCACAATGATAGTCAACAGGAAACGGAGCAGTGCACATGGGCCACTTTCTGTAAAGTTGTAGGTGTTAACAGGTGTGGATTTTGCTGTAGATGTGTCAGAGGGCAAAAACAAGATGAAAACCCAAAACTTTGGTCTTCACATTATGAGATAGGCAGAAAATGAAAGTTAAGTATGATAACAGTAATACTTAAGCGGGAGAAGTGGGAAGTTGGGGCTGCTAAAAGTCAGGACTTAGGTGGATAAGTGGAAAGCATGTATGAGGATTTTGGATAGGGAACACAGGTGTTTGAAGTGGCTTTTTATAGAATTACACTGCCAATTTGCACAGGGATGTGTAGTTAAATTAAAGAAGCAAGAATGGGGCATATACCTGTTATGTTCTCAGTAGTAATGATAATAGCTGAAATTTATGCAGTGCTTCAGAATTTCTAAGAACATTTTAAATACATGGTATCTTATTTTGATATTTTTAGGTACACTTTAAGGCAAGAGCACTACTATTTATCACAATTTTATAAATAAGGATTAATGTTTACATGGCTTGTTCAAGTTCCTATATATGATAAAGCTATACATTTAAATCAAATACTTCTGAGTCTATGATATTTTTTAGTATACTGATAAATTCCATGAAAGTATACTGGTTAAAGTGTCCCCTAGACTTCTACTGCAAGCCACCAAATTTACTTCCTTTTATTTCTGGGCACAAAATACAGACTCCATTCCTAGCCACATTACTAAATGAGAGAAGATGATGTTGGCCACTTCCTGGTCTGGCCCATAATGCAATGCTCATCTCCCCCTCTCTTACTGTTCTTGGTGTCAACACGCATGGCAGCCTTAGAAACCACATGTGAGTATGGGAGGGTCTCCATCAACTTGAGTGTTTGAATAACTACATAGAAAAGAGCGCTTCCTGTTCTAAGAGATCATTTCTATTGAGTTTATTGAGCAAGAAATAAACTTCTATTAAGTTAGGCCGCTGAACATTTGGGTTTTATCTATTTCTTACGGCAGCTAATGTTCCCTTGGTGATCTACTATCTTTATATTATTTACATGTAGCCTCTACTGTATAGGCATTTCTCTCTTGGGTGCTTATCTGTTACTGAAGTTATTTAGGGTTGGTGCCCACCTTTTTCTTTAAGGCTGCTTTTATACCATTACTTCTGTTTCCTCTTCAATCCCTCTGGCCTTTGAAGCATGTGGAATTAGGCTATACACTTTGCCCTTCTCCCCTTTTTTACAGTAATCTACTTTCCTCTCCCTCATTCTCCCCATGCATTATGGATTTTAGCCATTAGTTTACTAAATTGCTCACCATCGCTATTTCTGTTTATTCTTTGACCACCTCTTCTTCTCTCCAATTCACCTCCTCTAGTGTAAACAAGTAGAGAATTACTCTATTCCAGTAATTCTTGGGCACCATTAGGAAGCCCAGTCCACTGACTTTACTGTTATCTCACTGGCCAACATTTGTCTTTAACGTTTCTCAGTCTATTGTTAAATAATTTCCATGTATGCATATTCAACTTCTTTGCCCCACCCCCTAATGTGTTTGCTTGGGAAAATTTCAACCTTCAGTATATTCAACTTCGTTCCTATTCCATCACTGCATCAATACAGCTGAATGTAGCTGGGAAAAAATGCAACAGTGCTTACTAGGCTAACTTTAAAATTACGATCACAAACCTCAACTGGACTTGTTGTCTGGCCCACCTCTACTTTCCACATACACTTTTTCCAATGAATCCATCCAGGTCCGTGGTTTTAAATATATCATATGCAATTTACTCCCAAATGTGTATACCCAGCCTCAACTCTTTCTCCATGAATTGCTCCTGGATATCCTACTCTCTCTGTGCCACCTACAAGGCATTTCAAACAGCTCAGCAGCCATGGAGACTGGATACAGTGTTCACTGTAGTCCTTGTTCCAGTCTCTAAGCCATTCCTGCAATATTGGTGAAGGAATAAATAACAATAGCAGCAGCAACAAATATTCATTCAGTGATTACTTTGTGCTGGGTACTTCACACATAAAAATTATTATTTAATCCTCACAGAAAAATCTATTAGGTAACACCATTATTATCATCTCTCTGCTTTACAGATGAGGAAACTGAGTTTCAGAGCCCAAATGGCAGAGTTGGTACTGAAATCAACTAAGTAGAGGTTAGCAGACTTTTGCTGTAAAGGACCATATAGTCAATATTTTCAGTTTGTTGTCTCTGTTACAATATACCACCTCTGCTCTTGTAGTGTGAAAGAGGTTATAAACAATACATACATGAACACACATAACTGTGTTCCAATAAAACTTTATTTATAAAAACAGGTGGTGGGTCGCATTTGACTTAACAGGTGGTAGACTGCCAACCCCTGCTTTAAACAATTATTGCTGTATTGCCTGGGTTAAATGAATGACTGAACAAACAATGAATGAATGACACCCTCTTTGGCACCAGCCCTCCCCTGCTTTGGTCCCTTCAGTTCTCTCATGAGTATTCATAAGACTGCTAGAGAATCACGTCCCTGCAAAGGGGAAAGACACACAATCACTCTTCAGGGCTGAGTGAGGAGCACAAAGGGAAAAAAATCTTACACGTATAGTGTTTTGCTCCTAAGGTGGGTTTTGTGAGCAATGTTCTGGCTCCCTGAGACTCTATTTGGATGTCTAAGAGATCTAGCTATAGCTTGTTGTTTAGGGAATACTTTCCCTCTAAGATGGAGTCCTAACATTTCTTACCAGGACCTTTATGATCTGTTCTGTTTTTAGCTGTCCAGGGTCATTATTTTCTACTCTTATCCCCTCTGGTGACACAGGAGACCTTGCAGGATTTGAAACATGCAGGTTCCCTCTCACTTTTAGATCTGTGTATATCCTGTCCTTTCTGCCTGGAAAACTCCTAACTGCCTCACTTCAATTGCCAGGCTCACCAAGTATTTATTCTTTAGAACTCTGGGGGATGCTATTTTTCTCCTGGAAGTTGTTCTAAACACTCCAAGACAAGTGTTTGCCCTTGATCTGTGTCTAATAATCTCATGCTTGTTTCGGTAGTAGTTTTTAATCACTGTACCTAGAAATTGCTCTTTTGCTAGCCTGTCTCCCTAATACTGCCAGTGTTTTGAGAGTGGACACTATCTCTTACTCATTATTTTAAGTCCAGCACATAATACAGTGCCTGGCACAGAGTCATTCAGTAAATATATTGTTGAATGAATGAGTGATGCACATCAGATTTTTCATAGGAGTGGCTAAGAGAAGCTTTATTTGTATTGTGTCCCATAAACCTTGTTCCTACTCTCTTGATATCTCAGATGGGTAGAGGGGTACTTTCTGGGCCTTAGCTCAGCAGAGTGGGTAAATGACTGTGTCTACCTCTAGCTAGAAAGCCATATTATAGAATTTATCTCTCAAAAATGTTAAACACTCAGAAAAGCAGGGCTTCTTAGAAAATAAGGTTGGGGGCTGGCTCTACTCCTAGAGGTATATAAAATTGGTGGCTATGCATGCAGTAGAAAAAGCTTGACCTTTGTGCCAGGCTAATTTAGGTTCACATATCATTTTTTCCACTTTTAAACTTCTCTGAAGTTCTGTTTCCTGATCTACAAAATAGGGATAAAAATATGTGTCCTTCAAGGTTTCAGCAATATGGGAAAGAGATTAAAGGGAATATGCCCAGTACAGCGTCATCTGGTAGGTTCTAATCACACATGGTAGTTGCAGCCATTAAGTGCTATCACAAGCCTTTGATAACCGTGTTAGGGAACCGCAGTGTCCAGGACTGCTTACAAAACCAAGAAGGCTGTCTTGAGTTTAATGACAACATCCACTTGCATCGTAATAGCACCTTCAGATGGGGATTGTCTGCACTGTTGGATTTTCCATCCCTAGTGGGATGGAGGTAAATATAGAGGCTGTAAATTTCCTATAAATACACTTTCACGTGTAGGTCTTGGCCACTTGAAAACAAAGCATGTCAACCTGCACATGCACGTGCACACATGTGAACACACACACACACACACACACACACACACACACACCCTAGAGAATTTCTCTTTTCATTCTTAATTAATTTGCCACTGATTAGGGGCACATGAGACATGAGAAGCTGATTACGAAGAGAATATTGTTCTTCAACAAAACAGCACCAGGATAAGAGTCAGTCGCTGGTCAGTCGCTACTTCCAGCTTCTACTTCACATTGAAACTTAGCCAGAAGGTAATTGGTCAACAGAAGAGCTAACCACTGGAGAGGAGAGTGGTTGAGCAAGGGTATTCCTTTCTGCTGTGGTTAGCTGTGAAGTTGGGGAGGAAAGCCTTACAGGTATTTTCCACAGCCGCCCATTTTCCTAATGTCTTGGGTGCTGCAAACTGATTCTCCTCCGCCAGCACATTTGGTTTACAAGATGATCCTCACATAAAACACAGCAGTTACATTCATGAGAACATATGCAAAATTATACCACTGACCCAGTAGTCAAATAAAATGTCTCATAAATTATTGAGCTTGTCCTTTGCTTTCCTTAAAAGAGTCTCTTAATTTTTCCAAATAAATGCTCTTGCAACAAATAGGAGCTTGACGTGTCCAAAAGAGGGTACATGGAACAGAACTGTGGCCTCCCAGTGAGATCAAAGGATTCCTTCTGCTTACGGGACACAGGTTAGAGCCCTTGTGTTTGTTTCTACTAACACAGGCCTGGCATCTATGGCAGCACCTTGGGACATTACTTGGTAAATCAGAACCCTGGATAAATTGGACACAATGACTTGGACCTCACCCAGGCAGGCCTCAGGTAGAACCTGCTCCATATGGTGACTAAAGTTAAACAGATAAAATGCCTTATTGGCATCAATAGGAGCCTCCGTATTTCTTCATGGGCAGCACAAATAAAGAACACACATGATAGTGTACCCTCTGTTATTAATGATACTGTGGGGGAAGAGGGAATGGGAATATAAAGCGCATAGAATATATTTAATTTTTTTAATGTTTATTTTTAAAAGAGAGAGAGAGACAGAGCATCAGCAGGGGAGGGGCCAGAGAGAGAGGGAGACACAGAATTTGAAACAGGCTCCAGGCTCCGAGCTCTCAGCACAGAGCCCGGCTGGGGGCTCAGACCCATGAACCATGAGATCAGGACCTGAGCTGAAGTTGAATGCTCAACCGACTGAGCCACCCAGGCACCCCAAATGCATAGAATATATTTAATAGGTTGTTCTGTCGATCGAGCATGCATAACTTCTAACACATGGCATAATCTTGGGATTTTACCATTCTGATCATCTTTGGAGAGCTTCTGTGTTTGTTGTTTATTGTCATCATTATTATCGATCATCTAATGATCTACCTGTGAGGCACTGTGTCGGGAACTGTGCGGGATACCAAGGAAGAAGTAGGAGACATAGTCCCTGTGCAGATGACATGCCCACTGAGTAATGGTCATAGCTGACTGGGGATGGCCTTCAGGGAGGCACTGCTGAGAAAGGGGGCTCATTGGCTCCTTGAACTCAGATAATTTAGGAATTATAAACAAATCTCCAAGAATCCTCTTTATACAGGACATAGAAATCTCTTTGGAGAACTGTCTGGGGAAAACGGAGGGCTTTGGCCCTGGTGAGTCAGGTTCCCAAGCCCTTGTTTATTCCTAAGGCTGGTGAATGAAAGCCAAGGTGAAAAAGTTATCTACAGTGTAAGGCGGTATATCAGTGTGTATAGGTGTGTCTGTGTGTGGCAGTCAGCAGGAAGGTACATTCTAGTGTTTGCTTTCAGGCATCTGAAGGTTCATACCTGTTGGTTAAGGATTGACCTATTGCGAACAATGCTTTGATTGTGAGTCTTTCTCGCCTTGTCCCTGGGCCTTCTTTTCCTGCATTCAATTATCCTTGACATTTCCTACAGCTGTCACAGGAAGACATAGTCATTCAAATGCCTTTTGCAGCAGGGAACTGATGTGTTCAGGTCAAATGGGAGAAGGGTTTCCAGCTTTTCTCCCCTAGACATGACTCTAAACTGACAACTTCTTCATTTGTGTTCTTATTCTTCTCTCTCAACACTTATAATATTTTTGTCCTTACGAGTCTGAACTTACAGGTACTAGATTATAAGTTTCTTGAGGACAGGAAACACATCTCTTTTCACTTCTGCGTATCAGGTGCCTAGTACAGCACCTGATGCAGGGCAAATTCGCATTCAATATCTGCGAATTGAGGGAATTGAGGAAGCCTTTCCAGATTATGGAAAAGGATACACCTGAACTGCACCCACCCTGACTTTTCTTGACCAGTGATTATTTCTACATGATCACATGCAATTACATATCAGCGTAAACTGAAGGAACAAGGAATGCAGTGCCTCTAAAATCATTATTATATGGACTCAGAGTACATTGCCTATAGCCCTGTCTTACTTTCATTGTAGGCTTGATTAATATTAATTAATGTCTCTCTCCTGAATGCATTTCAATTAACGGAAGGGAAAGCAACTCTCAGGTGTGTTGGATGAGGGACTGATGGACTGTTAACATTTCAGTTGGAGAGTTTACACACGGTTAAAAATCTATACTACTATGTATGTCTTGATGGAATAAATGTTTACCATTTTCAATATTTATTGACTGCCTACTGTGTGCCAAATACTCTCTTGGCAGGATGTTTCCTGAATGAGCTCATAATTTACTTCAGAGATTTGGCTATGAATGTAATTTAACATGACTGAAGGAAAAAAAAAAAAGCATGACCCCAGTAATCAAACTGACGGATTTGTACATTAAAATATATGAATCAGGATTTATGCTCCTATGATTCATTTATTATAATAAATACTAAAGTCCAGTGCTTGCTTTGGCAGCACATATACTAAAATTGGAATGATATCTTCAAGACAGCGGCGCCTGGGTGGCTCACTTGGTTGAGCATCTGACTTTGGCTCAGGGCATGATCTCGCGGTTCGTGAGATCTGCATTGGGCTGTCAGCGCAGAGCCTGCTTTGGATCCTCTGCTCCCTTCTCTCTTTGCTCCTCCACTGCTCATGCTCTCTCTCTCTCTTAAAAATAAATATTTTTTAAAACAGATGAGCATGGCCCTCTTGCAAGGAAGATATGCAAAATTGTGAAACAGTCTACATCTAGACTACATTAAATTAATAATAAAGCAAAGGTCATTTAAAAATTCACTTGCAAATTATTTAGCTAATAGGATTTATCCTCAGTCTACCCATAATTTGAGAACACATCTAATGTGTAGGCTTTGTTTTCTTTGGAATTTGACTACCGTGTAAAAAGATTATTTAGTAGTTGAAACATGTGGAACTTCCTTTACTCTGAAGTGCATATATGTTTGGGCACATTTCTCCTGAGTTAGTTGAGGGTGATTATCTTCTTTGTTCTTTTTGTATTAATACTGCAGAATATTTTTCAATAAGAGAAACTGGTTGCAATGTCAGCTGTACAATAGGCAAAGAAGGACTTTCAGTAAAAACCAAAATTCTCTTCTATGTAATTGACCAGAAGGAGGCTCCCTTCCACCTCACTGAGTGAAGTTAGACTAAAAGCTTCCAAACTTAATTCTTCCCAGGTGGTTCTGATAGTCCCCAGGCTGTCTCTATCACTGATGGCGGTAGGAGTAGCACTCCGAAATTTTCCTTTTGGGAGCAGAATTTAAACTTGCATCATGAATAAGAAGGTTTCAGTGAGTATAAAGTGCCCTTTCCTTAGACCAGCTCATTCATATTAGCAATATTTTTCTCCTACTGGAATGACAATAAACAAAGATGTAGGGATAAAATTTTCCTCACTTGGGACATGTCAAGCTTCCTTAGCTTAATTCTTAAGCTTTGTTTTCTTTATGGCTTTGTTTTGTCAAGGTTGTCCAATACAATATTTTTAAATAGTGTTTTATTTTGTTTTGTTTAGTTTATTTTTTAATGTTTATTTATTTTTGAGAGAGAGAGAGAGACAGCAAGGGAGCACGAGTTGGGGAGGGGCAGAGAGAGAGAGGGAGACACAGAGTTTGAAGCAGTTTCCAGGATCTGAGCTGTCAGCCTGAACTCACAAGCCCTAAGGTCATCATCTAAACCGAAGTTGGACGCTTCACTGACTGAGCCACCCAGGTATCCCCCTATTTTTTTTGTTTTGTTTTGTTTTTTAAATAGGCTCCATGCCTAATGTGGGACTTGAAATTAGAACCTCAAGATCAAGAGTTGCATGCTCTATGGACTGAGCCAGTCAGGTACCCCAAGTCCAATATAATATTTTAAAAATTAATATTTTAACATAAACAGTAAGGCACTTGGATTTTTTTAAAAAGTATAGTTGTCTCTATCTACCTATTTATCTTAGTCTCTATCTCTAAGTAAGAGACACATGTTTAATACATAGGATAATCACAATTTGCCACAAAAGCCCTAATTACATTGCTTTTGGCAGTGAAAAAGCCACTAGTAGATTCAGAACAGATACAAAAAGTGCAAAATCTTTGGGGAATAAATAGGGATGTGAAGACGGGTCCAACACTGTGGGTATATAGTCCATTATATGATGTCATGAAATCATTTTGAATCAGTTGGTTTTCAGTTTGTTCTTCATTGTCTAGGAAGGCAGTTTATGTGGTTATTATAAAAACAGCATTGTTGCTCTTTTTAGAAGCCTTTCCCTTTAATGATGGAGCAGAGCTGGTTATGAAATACCCAACTGTGACTAATTTTGGAGGAGTAACATCTCAAATAAATTGTCTCCTGGAAATGCTGTTGGAGCCAGTGAACAGCAGAATGATGATGAATTTATCTGTGCTAATTGCTCCTTTGAGGGTTTTTTTTGTAGACAGGGCACAGAATAGACTGAGGCTGTACTTCTAACTCTCCTTGTCACAAAGATTTTGGTTTTAGAGAACTATGGTAGGCAGAATAATGCCCCCTCCGCCCCTACTTGTCTGTGCCCTAATCCCTGGAACCTGTGAATATGTTATGTTGTATGGCAAAAGGAGATTTGCAGAGATAATTAAGGTTACAGATATTAAAATAGAGAGATTGTCATGAGTGGGCCCGATCTAATCACATAATCCTTTAAAAGCAGAAAACTTTCTACATCTGGAGGAAGATGTAGCAGAAGGAAAAGTCAAAGAATTCCAAGTGTGCTGTTGATGGTTCTGAGATCTAAGGGGTCACAAGCAAAGATTGGACAGAAGCCTTCAGAGTGAAGGACAGCCTTTGATTGCCAACCTGCAGGGAAATGGAGACCTCAGTCTTACAACCCCAAGGAACTTAATTCAGCCAACAACATGAATGATCTTGGAATTAGATTCTTCTGCAGAACCGCTGGTGAGGAGTGTAGCCCTGCCAACATTTTGATTTTAGCTTGCCTACCCATGTCAGGTGATGCCCTGCAAAAAACAGTGAGATAAATTTGCGTTCAAGTCACTGAGTTTGTGTTAATTTGTTACAGCAGTAACAGAAAACTAAATCACAGGAAATATTTTGAAGGAAATAGTACTCATGTTGAATTGTCACTGCCGTGGTATACTGTTACAATGAATCACGTCTCTGTGAATTTAGTCCAATGATTCTGGGCTTTAGCCATTGGGTATTAACAAGTGGGTTAAAAGCAGAAGCTTTACAAATATGTTAATTTCCTATTGCTGTTTTATTTATTTTTTATTTATTTTTTAACATCTTTTAATGTTTATTTATTTTTGAGAGAGACAGAGCGTGAGTGGGGGAGGGGCAGAGAGAGAGGGAGGCACAGAATCCCAAGCAGGCTCCAGGCTCTGAGCTGTCAGCACAGAGCCCAGTGCAGGGCTTGAACTCATGAACTGCAAGATCATAACATGAGCTCAAGTCGGACACTCAACCGACTGAGCCACCCTCTTATTGCTGTTTTAAATCACCCCAGCTTCCTGCCTTAAAATAAAACAAACTTACTGCTTCATAGTTCTGTAGGTCAGAAGTTGCACTGGGCTAAAATCAAGGTGTCGGCAGGACCACATTCCCTCTGGAGGCCCTAGAGGAGAATTTATTTTTTTGCCTTGTCCAGCTTCTAGAAGTTGCCTGCATTCCTTGGCTCATGGCCCCTTCCTTCATTTTCAAAGCCATCAGCATAACATCTTTAAGTCTGTCTTACTTCTGCCTCCATCTTAAAAGGACTCTTAGGATTGTATTGGTCCTTCCTGGGTAATCCAGACTAATTTTTCCATCTCACCTTAACTTAATTACATTTGTATAGTCTCTTTTGCCATAAAAATAACCTATTCACAGGTTTCAGGGATTACAGCATGGATATCTTTGTGGGGGGCATTATTTTACCTACCACAATAAGTGTTTGCATGCTGGGTTTTTACTCTTAGAGTGTTCACTTTTAGAATGTTCCTTCTTGGAACCCAACTCCTATGCTGTGAGGGAGTCCAAGCAACCATGGAGAGAGGGCTTCATAGGAAGGAACCAAGGCCTCTGGCCAACACTCCCAGTGGAGCTCCAAGCTAGCAGCCAACACCAACTCCTTGCCATGGGAGGAAGGCCACTGTAAACCTCCCAGCTAACCCAGTGGCCAAGCCATCGCCACAGAGCAGAACTTCTTGGTCACCCACAGAATCATGAAGGATTATAAATGGTGGTTGTTATTTTAAACTCCTAAAGTTTTGGGCTGGTGTGTTATGCAGCAATGGGTAATTGAAATGGTACTAGTCTCTTTAGAACTACCTGACTACTTGAAATTGAAGGATTCAGACGAGAGGGAAATGGATAGTTCTATCAAATCTTCAGCATGAAACACAGATATAGGTCAAAATACGTAAAGTTCTTAGCTCAGCGCCTGGCACATAGTGGGTACTGTGAAAGTACCTTTCCTTTTCCCAGTGGTCTTTTTGTTGCAGACATTTCCACCTTCCTCCCTATTAAAAGAGAGGATTTCTCTCTGTTCAAGAAATGTATTTAATATGGCATGTGACAAAATATGATGTATTATCTGATAACTTTGCTTGGTGGTACATAATTTAAAGTTATGAATCCCTAACCTGAACAATGTCTATATTCCAATGAGATCTTTTCTCAGAAAATACATCATAACTAAATTTTAGAATATGAAGTGGAGTCTTACAGTTCATATTGTTTAATTGCGCTGTCACACAAGAATCTTAGAATTTTTCTTAGTTTGTTCAATTGCTGTAAATGACTTCTGAAAGTAATATAATTACAACTTGTTATGGTTTATGCATTCATAGAATTCATGGAGCAAGCTGAATATGTAGCTGTTCATTTGGAGCCGAGTTGATTACCGCTTGAAGACAGTTAATGGAGTAGCTGATTAGAATACATTGCAAAGAGTCATGATTTAATTTCACATCACCTAGAAAATTTTGATGTCATGTGTGTCAATGGCAGTTTTGAGGGGGCATAAGGATTGACATGTTTTCCTGAGCTAAGCTATATGGCCATGCTGACTCAGTGAAAAAACTCGCATTTCCAAAAACACGAAGTAAGTAATACAATGCACCCTTGTGATTAAATTCACCACCTGAGTATTAAAAATGTGAGTGAAGTTTGTAAGTAAGGTCTAAGCTCATTTAAAGCAGTGCAACTGTGAGATTTGGATGGGAAATCCGTCTCATTGGGGGTTTTCCAGTTTTCACAGAAGCTTCTTGGATGGATTATGTTCTCTTTGTGTTCAATCTGCTTTTTTCCCTCCCCACCTTGGAATCTCCACTAGAGATTTAAACTAGAGAGATTAAAAAAAAAAAACAAACTCACAAATCTGTCATGTCATTCCCCTGCTTAAAGCTCTTTAGTGCTTCCCTGTTGCCGCCACATAAAGTCTAAATTTCTTAGCTCAGCAGACAGGGTTCTGTGAGATGTGCCTCTGCTGATTCTGCAATGGTATCTCTTGACAGTTTCCTCACCTTCAATGGCTCCAGGCGTGGAGAAGAACTTGCTCTTTTTCTTCTCTAGGCTACTTTGAGCCTTGTTGCCTGGCTATTTCCTATACATCTGTAAAATCTCATTTAAATGTCACTTCATCTTGGGAAGATTTTCTCGATGCCTTTCCTCAAGTAGCCTAAAAGCAACTTCATTTGCACCTGTAGTGCCTCAGTTTTATTCTTTTGATGGCACTGATTAAGCCAAATGACCATTGCTTGCTTAATTGTCAACTTCCCTCAACTGAGCGTAAGCACCCTGCAGGGAGTACTGTGTCCAGGTTCCTATTTGAATCTAATGCTAAGTACAGTGCCTGGCACATAGAGGAACTTGATACAAATTCACTAAATGAACAACAGATGTATTTGTTCGAAGTGAGCAGAATATAAAAGAACTGTTGTCAGTGCCTGGCGTTTAGTAGGCACTGGGTATACATTCATTCCTCCCTTGTCATGGATCGGCACCACAGGATTCATCATTAGTTGTATGGCATTTCCCACTAGCTTACCATGTGTTATTCATAAAGAGGTAAGCTGTTGAACTATATGTAATGACATCGTAAAATTTTCTTGGAACGAAATAGGCTAGATTCTATAAAAGCAGAAACTGTAGCCTCTCATTTTTAGGACTTTGCGTCTTATTACCTTTAACATGTTCCCTTTTAGGTCTGTGTGGCTCCTTCTAATTTAGGCCTCAGACCAAACGGTTTGCCCTCAGAGAACATTTCTTCACTACTTAGTCCACCATCCTCCCCATCTCCTGTCTCTGGTTGGGGCTCTCCAGTAACTATCACATCAAGTAGCATTAGTGTCTTCCATTATACCTATCACTCCATAAAACCATCTTGCTTGATGATTATAACAACCTTCCAGAATGGAAGTCTATGAGAACAGAGCCTTGCCTGTTGCTCCAGTGCTTTGCACACTGCCTGTCATGTGGTGGGTGAACGCATGCCCGAAATAACTTTGTAAGAGAGCTTCCTCCAACATGATGACAGGGGCTAATATCCCTCAGGATCATCTCTGCTGCCATTAACAAAGGTTGTCATTAGACAAATATTCAAAAGCACATGTGAGGTGATATAACTGCTAAAATTTGCACATCCTATTCCTACTTTCTATCAAGTCAATAGAACAGATGGCTGGTTTTATCAGTGTAACTGTTAGTGACTTTCACTGGGGCAGAGAGAAACTGGCCAAATGATCTTGTGTGATCTATTAATTTTGGAAAGTCTTATTGCAAAACAATAGAGTTTCTTTCTTTCTTTCTTTTTGTTTAAAGAACATGAGTAATATGAAAGCATTATAATACATTTCCACAAAATTAGTTTCTGAGGGAATACTTAGTCATCTCTTCTTTGAATTTCTTGAGAGGGATTGCGCCCTAAACCCTGAAAGAAAGACAGTATTGAAAGGAAAATGTGCCAATTTTCTTTGTACCCCTCACTGGCTTCTTTCCGTGTGAAGGAGAATGACATGTTGATGAGGGCAGGAAGTCATTCATTGGCTCATGGTATTTAGTGGGTGAAGTAACCATGCACCTCTCTTCTCTGGCATTCTGCAAGGGGTGTTATAACCCATGATGGTCCATGCAAGTATTTGCGTAACAGGGTTTTGTCGAATGAGTCTTCCCCCAGATAGGCCCCAAGGTCTAAATTTTGGGAAAGGGTGGAACACCATGAGGTATCTTTACTACTGCTCTAATGCAGCCAATACCAGAGAGTTCCAAATATATTCCATAGTTTATTTTGATCCTCATTTAGTCTGCTCTACCTATTTTTCAAACTCATTGAAACCTACAGGGAAAAGGGTAAGAGAGTAGGCTTTCTAAAAATGCTAACACCGGTAATTCTATTTCTTTCATGAAGGAGAATGTTTCTTTGTTTTTTTTTTTGTTGTTGTTGTTTTTAATTTTTTTAACGTTTATTTATTTTTGAGACAGAGACAGAGACAGAATGTGAACTGAGAAGGGGCAGAGGGAGAGGGAGACACAGAATCTGAAGCAGGCTCCAGGCTCTCAACACAGAGCCTGATGTGGAGCTTGAACGCACGAACTCTGAGATCATGACCTGAGCCAAAGTCTGGCACTTAACAGACTGAGCCACCCAGGCGCCCCTGTTTCTTTGGTTTTTTTAAACAAAGAAAAATGTGGAGAATATGAGAATTGCATGTTACTACCATCAAAGAACAACAGCGTAATAACAATTTTTCTAAGTAAATGAAATGTGTGGTATTTAGAAATGCCTCTAATTCAGAACCTGAAGTTGTGATATATAAATAATATCTGTAGTTTGATGGTATTCCTGCCATGTGAAATCTGGAGCCAGGCTCAGGAAAAGACTGTCTTTGTCTAGAGTCAGCAAAAGGTTAACAAGGAAACATTCCTGGCTGTCAACTGTTAAGCAATATAGAGTTTCTTTTTATTTTTACTAATTCTATACACTTCTGCAATGTAATGTTGGAAAGTGCTTGTGTACATTGGTAGGTTTCTATATTTGTTTTAGAAATTGACACTTCAGAAACATCAAAGTGCTGTTGCACAGGTGCTATGTTTCCATATGTCTAGAAACTTAATCATCACTATCATCACTTGATGTTCTTTATAGGGAGATGAGAAATAAAACAGGATTAGCTCTTTATTTTCACTTTAATTTGATCCTACTCTCAACTCCTAAGACTCTTATAATCTCATGTGACTATAACCCAAATTTACTCAATGAACCAATACACTTTGAGACCTAAGAATATAACATAAGATCTTATTTTAAGTTGGCGTTAAACTCTTCTTGTGTATGAAGATGTTCAAGAAAAAGTACCACTTAACCAATGAAGGGACACTCCCAGCAAGAGATGACAAAAGAACCCAAAGTGGCAAATGCTACCTTGTTTTAGCAGAAAGCTACTGATCTTTTACGTTTCAAGAATGGCATACGCAGAAAGTTGTCTCAGATTTTGAAAAGTGAGAGATTTTAACACAAATTGTAGTCTTGATTATTTTAGTTCAGCCTGTGACATTTCTTCTATAACCTTTAATTCTTATCATCTTCTAAGTGTGATATGAAAGAGGACTGATAAATAAGGGTGCAGATCTTTGTTTTTCATTTTCCTAGTAGGATCATAAGTTAAACCTGCCCATTTTGTGATCTAATCAATTTTCTTTGGTTTAACACCAAGACTAATGCATCCCTTTCTTAGGCTCTTCCAGCTTATCTGAACTTAGAGTTTTAGTCATTCATGTAAAGCCTTTCATGTCAGTTTTATATTTGAAAATGGGTCCCAGCTGCTCTGGCTTTCTTAATCCCTCCCAGAAAGGCATATGTGACAACGTCTCCCCCAGGGAGATTGCAGCCCCAAAGCTTTTTCTCCTAGGTAGAAGTACTGGGCCGGACATTATTCATGCTTACTTCCCCAGCTGACTAATTAGATCAATATATGTTTTATGTTTTTAATGAATAGACGTAGGAATATAAGGAGTATCAGAATAGTGTTTTATAGATATATAGTTTATATATAATTATATATACATAATAATTATGGAAAATGTCATTCACTTAGTACTTTTGAAACCTCTGTAAGGTGCTAGTATGTAGTAAGGGGTTCAATAAATATTGAATGAATGAATGAATGTGTGAAGAAATAAAAGTATTAAGTATCCAACACAAGGAATTCTCTAAGTTTCGATGCTTTACCCCATTTTATCTTTTAAATAAGTTTGAAAGCTGTTAATTATTTGACTTATATCATATTATCCAAAGAATAAAACACTTACGGGCTTGTTCACCGTCTTATAATTATATAACCTTACTTTTGAATCTACTCCCTAAGTTTTAAATGATCTCTTATCTACATTTGATATTATTAAATCACGCAGTTTCACATTTAGAAATTTCTTAACCAAAGAATTCACAGGACAAGTTTTTAATTTCAACACATGTATCTATACATGCCATATGGTAATTTGTTCCAGAATAAAGTTATAATAATAGACTCCATTCCTAGATTCTAGATTACATCATTGATATATAATAATATATGCTTTATTTATACTCAGGGTAGATACTTGTATTCTTCTAGTAAGTGGAAAAGATTAAAATAATCAATTTGGGATAATGGAATTCAAATTCTGTTTTTGAAGCTTAAAGACAACACTGGAACTTTGGCCAAAAGTAGTAAAAAATATGACCGTGAATAGAATTTATCAAAATGTAGATAAAGTAAGCATCCTGAAGCTATCTACTTCTGAAACAATGGCAGGCAGACTTTAGGCCAGTGCTAATTTGTCTTATTATATTGATTCAAGCTTTACGAGAATTCTGTTGTCTCTTCAAGAGAGAGAATAAGTGGTATATAGATAGTGAAGCCTTATTCAGGATGCTGTTATACTCATGAATCACATTACATACCAGCTGTGTGGCATAGAAAATGCAGAACCTAAAGCATCTTTTCCAAATATCTTAGCAAAAGGTATCTCTCCCTATATATGGAAGTTGAGACTTGCTTTGTATAATTGGTCCTTTGTATAATCACATTTGAGAACTTTTAAATGTACTCTACTATTTTAACTATGTTCCTTTATAGCTGAAAAAGACTTCCCAAGTCAACATAATCTTAAAACTTAAGTCATCTTTTCTTTGACACTTTGAATGAATAAAAGGTCATTACTACATATGGCTGCCTGTCTGTCTCTAATTGCACACTCTCTTTAAACACATTGTTGAGTTATGATAAGAAGGAGTGCATTATATTTGTGCAGCAAAGGCATCAGAATATTATATGTTCAAGAGAGAAAAGGAAACTTTTGAAGACAAATGGGATGGTGATCTCGTTTTTCATCCTTATTATAGGCTAACCATAACAGTCATGGTGTTTCCATGACTGTCTGATTTACATTTCTTCTTGACTACATTTCTTGCCTTGGTTGAATGACATAAAGGGTATTTGCCAAATTCACTGCTCTCAGGAGAGTCAGCTTCCTATTTTCTCTGCAGTTGGAGACACAAAATCTGGCTTTTTTACATTAGGTATCAATACAAAGCCTTTAAATATAGTGCTTTGCAGAAGCCAACTTCAGATACATGGTTTCTAGAGTTTAGAAGAGTGTAGCTCTATGTAACCCTGTGCAAAATTTACATTTGTTGCTTAATAAGCTATTGACCATGGGTCCGTGGTCCATTTATTTTAGCAAACCTTAAATGAGAAGGGAAAATAAGCTGAAATTCTGATGCCTAACCTCTTTGTTTGGCTTTCAAATTGATTAAATGAGGAAGGTCTGTTGGTTAGTGCAACAGAGTCAATAGAACGACAGGATGCCACAAGAGGTGAGAAATGCATTCTTGATAGGGTCAGAAACAGGTAATATTCGTTCACTGAGAAAGAAAATAAGAAATCGTCAATGAAGTTCATGATATCCAGTTAGAAGTTATTATTATCTAGTTTCTTAAAATGTAAATAATTGTCTGTTTTGAATGGATCAGAGACAGGTGAAATTTTTTTAAAGCTGTAGCTCTTCTGTATTAAGATGAATGGTGATTCAGTGTTCTTGCTGGTTGAGTCATTTTACTAGAGAACAGCATCATTTGACTACCCAGTTTGTTAGATTTTTACCTTACTAATGGAAACTGCTCTCTTTTGATAAACAGGGAAAACTGTAGGTTTATCTTTAACCAAAACCACACGGAGGCTGGACAGAACAACTTTGACTATTCTATTTTCACCAGAGAGTACATGTAGACTAAAATTAGGATCGACCAGTATGATGGATAAATACTAAGGCGGGGTTAACAGGAAAGAAAGAACAGTCTGAAATTTTACTAATTAGCCATATCATTGTAAATGTCAGACTTCAGGATCACGTAATGTTGGAACCAGGCCAGTTGGTTCAACTGACTGATTATACTGAGGTAAACCCTAATCCCAGAGGGATTAAGGGGCAGTCACTCAAAATACAAGTGGTGCTGGCTACTGGAGCCTGGAGGATGGAGGGCAGTGCCTTCTTCTCAGCTCCAGCTTGCTGTTTATAGGTAGGAAAAGGGGACCAGTGCTATAATATCTTCAAGTGAACCCAGAAATCCAGGTCTTAATGTAAAATTTCCCAATTTTAAAATATTGGCAACTACGTAATTCAAAAATTTTGAAACATCATGCCAATACATATCTGTGGGATTTCCAATTTGTAAACTCTGGATTAAGACATGTAGTCCATGAAATTATTCTTTAACCAACAATTGTAAAAATGAAATGTGTTTTCAATAATTATAATTCAGTGAACACTTGTTAGTACCTGCTTGAATGCTTTGCATTTTATTTGATGCTATGTTAGATATGGAATAAATAATCCTAGGGGATTACAATTTACTTATGGAAAAGTGACTAAATATCCATGAAGCAACCAGAAAACATAAAATAGTATATACTACATGACTTTGAGATAAGGAGTCATATTGCCTGCACTTTAGGAAAAGGCCAGAATAATTCATCAAAGTGCTCAGTGATTTTGGGTATGCAATCTTTCATGGTGCAAATTGTGAAGGTCTTGTTCATTGCACTTTCCACAAAATATATACTCTTTACTTCCAATACACCAGTATAGATACCCAGAGTAGGTCCAGTATTGTTTATATACTCCAAATCCACATATTGAGAGGTCTAGACTAAAATACACAAAATGGGACTTGTATTTTTTTGGTCTCCTAAACCTGTTTCCTCCTTGTGTTATTTTGGGTGCATTCTTACTCAAGTAATAAAAAAAAAATCTGTCAAAAGCAGACTTAAACTATGAGGATATATTATCTAATATCCAGTTTGGGGGTGAGGAGGCACCAGAGTTGTTTGATTTAGCAGCTCAGTAATGTGGGAAGGTTCCATTTTACTTTTTTCACTCTTTTGTTCTTTCATCCTCCATGGCTTTATCCTCAGATTGGCTTCTATCTTGTTCATAAGATGTCTGCTGCAGACATTCCAGGCATCACATCCAAACAGTGTTCAGGGGGAAAAAGGGACTATTTCTTTCCATTTCTGTGTCTTATGACTAGGGAAATCTTTCATAGAAGCTCTCTAGGATATTTATCCTTATGTCTTACCTATCAGGACAGAGTCACATGTCTATTCTTGACCCAATCATTGGTGATTATCATAATAGGCCTAGGCCAGGATTTCTCAACAGGGGTATATTGGTGCTTCAGGTAGGACATTTCAAACCTTTGTTTTGTGAGACCGTTCCATGCATTTCAAGATGTTCACCATTTTGAGATCCTGAATGAAAAATACCTCTCTGTCACTGGGAAAAAATAAAACGTCCCTATCTGACATTTCCCAAGAGCCCACAGTGGGGAGAGCATGCCCTGTTTAGAACAACTGGCTTAGATTAATCATTTTGAAAGAATGAATTGGGGGGATTAATCACAAAGACTGTGACACTCTTTCCTTCATGTTTCCCCATTTCAGCATCATTTCCCTTATTATTCAAGCCACAAACTAAAGTGACATTTGTCAAACATGTCTCTTTCCTACCTACAATGTCTAATAATGACCAAGTCTGCTAAAATATACCTTAATTCTATCCACTGCCCTTTGGTCATCTCTGTCATCATCGTAGTCCAGGCCACCATATCTCTTAGTCAGACAATTGTTACAAATTTCTAAATGGTCTAAAGCCATTTTTTCCCCTTCTTCCTCCAATAGCAACAAATATGACCTTAAAATATATTCAGTGTATGTAACTCCATTTAGTTAATTCCCACTAAGTTATTGGTTTACTTTTTTTTCCTCCAAGTTGAACTCATGAGCATAAGTCTTTATGGTAGATTGGAGTATTTTTCCTAATTCTCTCTTCCTCCTTGCATAGGAATTATCTATCTGTGTCTTTTGCTGTGTGAGCTTTCAGCCCCTCCACTAGAGTAGGCAGATTTTATTTCTTATTGTACTGACATTGTACTCAGCTTTTTCCCTTTCTTTGGCCAAGAGAAAGTGGCCTTGAAAGACATGATGTTTCTGCTTGCCCCTTTTGCAGTGGTCTATGTGAAGACTGTACTATAAGTAGCATCTGGTCTCAGAAGGAAAACTCTTGGTGCAAACCACAACTTGACACAACCTAGATTCAAGCCCAGCTGAACCCTTAGTAATATCCAGAACTGTAAGCATGCAAAATACATATTTTTTTTGTAACTAACTGAGATTTTGAGTTTATTTTTCTAATGTGGAATTATTATACTAATAGTTTACTAATTATAATTAGCAATAATTAGTCAATAGTTGAATAATCTTATTCAGGGCTTCAGGCTAGTATTTTGGCACACAGCAGGTATTAAAAAAACATCTATTGAATAAATAAAGATACTAATGGTTAAATTTGTTTTATGGTAGGTAACTACATTTGAACTTGTACTGTTTCCTTCTCATTTGCTCTTGTATTAGGACATGTCAGATTTCTCTAAAAATGTTATCACATTGATCAGATATATCTTTTTGGAAAAGAGGGATTGAAGATACTCTTCAATTAAATTTTATTCACATTTTCAGATCTATAATCCCAGTGTCAATCAAATAAGGGGTGTAGTTTCATTAGGGCTGTGTGACAGTTGAATTGGGTTGTTTTGCAGAAAAATGAATTTATTCTGGGGCGCCTGGGTGGCTCAGTCAGTTGAGTGTCCGACTCCAGCTCAGGTCACGATCTCACGGTTGGTGAGTTCGAGCTCCGCGTCGGGCTCTGGGCTGACAGCGCAGAGCCTGGAGCCTGCTTCCGATTCTGTCTCCCTCTTTTGCTGTCCATCTCTCCCTCACACTCTGTCTCTTTCTCTCAAAGATAAATAAATGGCAAAAAAATGATTTTTTTTTAACGTTTATTTATTTTTGAGACAGAGAGAGACAGAGCATGAATGAGGGAGGGGCAGAGAGAGAGAGGGAGACACAGAATCGGAAGCAGGCTCCAGGCTCTGAGCCGTCAGCCCAGAGCCTGACGGGGCTCGAACTCACAGACCGCGAGATCGTGACCTGAGCTGAAGTCAGACGCTTAACCGACTGAGCCACCCAGGCGCTCCCTCCCCCCCAAAATGAATTTATTCCATGTTGGAATTCCAGTATTCAGCTTGTCCGTTTCTTAGCACAAACTGTATACCCCAGCACAGGCTTTGGTAGACACTTCTGTCCTTTGGCTATTAAAGATGATGGAATAAAGATAAATTATGTATTCAATCCATAAGCATCTTGTTAGGGATGTACTAAGTGCAAAATGTCCATGTCTGAGAAAGGTAGGAAAGTGGTAGGAAATTGGGAAGTCTGAAGGAAAGGAAAGTGATAGGAAAGTGATTGGGAAGTAATAAGAAATCCTGGCTCTGGCCTCTAAGAGCTTGCGATTTCATGGACAGTGAGACCAGTGCCTAGCAAACCATTGTGAGCAAGTCCAGACAGTTTACTTATAAAACAAAAAAATCCCCCCTTTTTTTTCACTTGGGTGCAGCTTTTTAATTTGTGTAATCCTCATCACTCCTACATTGATGACTTTGGTTAAGAGGGCCCACTGTGTTCATGGCTGTCTTATAGACAGTATCAAAGGGATCTCCTTATTTAATGTTTATACTGATGGTTACAGATGGGGTCCCCTGCTTCAATGAGGCTGCTGGGAATTTTGTTCAAATGGCTCCATTCAGGCATACTTATTATCTAATTGAAGGATCAAGGGAAACTTAGCCTAGAGGAAAGAAGACAGAGGGAGCCTGATAGCTGCCATCAAGTATTTTAAAGCCTGTCATCTGCAAAAAGGATTGAATATGAGGTAGGGAGACCAGGTTGAGTGTAGCTTGTATTCATCATAGTATTCAAGGTTGTCCTGAATGGCTTAGAGGGCTTTACTGGGTATAGGGAAGGGAGAGATTACTTTCCAGTGTCCATTTGTAAGAGTATAGTCATGGGTTTCACCCCTTTGTCCCTTTGATTTGTAGTACACCAGTGTCCTCAGTCTGGTCCTAAGGTCCTGGACTTTCTCATTAACCGACAAGTGGAGCAGCAACTCTGATACGTGCCTTCCATTAAGTGTCCAGCATGGCCTTTGGGGCTAAAAGATGATGATGGGGCATGCTCGAGGCAGTGACCAAGAATCTGTGTGAGAGGCAGACACCTGACTGAGTTTGTTGCTTTTTCTAAACTAGTGCACGGGATGGTTCCTTGAGGTTGGCCTCAGCTGGGGTCACTGCAGCAGCATCTTGTTCATGGCAGTCCTTCCCATTGTTCATGGCCTGGACATCTCCCATACCTTGAGGGATCCCACAACTGGGCTTAGGTTGTCTACTGCCTCTCAGACCCAGGGCACCACCCTCTTTGCCTTTTCCTGTCTTCCCCCTTGGCTACCACCATGCCAACTCCTGATCAAGCCTTACTCATTAACAATGCTCATCCTTTTTCTTTTCTCTAACAATTAATCTATTTATCAGAAAAAGTAAATACATCAGAAACCACACAAAGACATTTACTCTCTCCTTGTTGGGAGGTTATCTTATATGTTTCTCTATAGTGACAAGGAATTTCTGACACTTCATTACCAAGCAGGGAGAAAAAGTACAAATTAAGTCTTTATATGGAACCCCTGCTTCTACTACATGAGTTTAGGTGCTTTTGGAGAAAGAACTCATTCCCAGAGAAGATATTTGAGTTATCAACAATATCTTAAGGGCAGAAGGCTATGACTGGGGGAGTTATATGGAAGGCTTACCAAAAAAGTCTTCTAAGGTCTGTAATTTAATGAATTACTCAGATTCTATCCCATGAATTGTTGTGTGTCTCAACTTCTACAGACTCATACTTAACCTCTTGGTGATGGAACTCACAATTTAAAAAAAAAAAAAAGCCTAAGCAAAAACTACTAGAATTCTCCTGTCATCAGCTCTGTAAATGCCATGTTGAGCTCAAGTGTCAGAGTTGAACTGGTGCTCTGCAGATCTGGGTTCTGCAACTCTCAGCTGGCCTGGCTCATGGGGTCCATGACTGTCATGTTCCCCGTACCCCTGCCCCTCACTTGTTCAGGATGGCTCTGGTTCGGATGGCTCTGCCCTGGTCCACATGCTCTCGTGTGGTTTCCAAGAGAAGGATTACGTACCTGCAGGGTTTATTGAAGTGTAGGTCAGAACTGTTATGTTATTTCTGACACATTCTGTTGGCCAGAGCAAACCACCAAGTCAGCCCAGATTCTAGAGATGGGGAAATGTACTTCTTGATGGTGGAGGCTACAAATTTATATAGTAAACAGTAATGGATACAGGGAAGGAAAAAATTGTGGACATTTTTGCAGTTTGCAACAGTGTGTTACTATCAAGTGCTCACATTTACATTATCCTTTGTGATCCCCCCAAATAACCCAGAGAAGTGAGAAGTACAAGTATTAAAATTCCCTTTTTACAAAGAAACAAATTAAGGACAGTGACATTGAGAGATTTTTCACTGGATCACAAATGCTAGAAGTGGCATGAGCTCAAATGTATTTTGAAAAGCATATAAGCAGGGGCGCCTGGGTGGCTCAGTCAGTTGAGCATCCCACTTCAGCCCAGGTCATGATCTCCTGGTTCATGAGTTCGAGCCCTGCATCGGGCTCTGTGCTGACAGCTTGGATTCTGTGTCTCCCTTTCTCTCTGACCCTCCTCTGTTCATGCTCTGTCTCTCTTAGTCTCAAAAATAAATCAACATTAAAAAAAGAGAAAAAGAAAAACATATAAGTGAAGAGATGTTACTATGATCAAAGAGAGGTTTTCAACACTTTGCCCAATGCAGCCTCTTTGGGCCTTACTTGAATAACTTTCAGGAACTGGGACAATGGAATATTGAACCTTTTTCTAAATGCAGTCTAACTTTAAATGTTAACATAGTGGTGTAAATTCAAGTAAAGGAGCTTCTTGAAGTCCAGTTAGTGTGGGAATATTGTGACTTTTTCCAAGATCCTTTGACCAATCTACTTTATTTCTAATTGCAATATTTTTCTTTACAATCTCCTTTATTGAGATGTGTGAACAAAACACTTGATTGTTCTTAAACTGTATCATTATGCTAAAGATTGGTAGGAAAGTAATAGTGGAGACAAAAGTGAAGAAAATCTACACATTTTTTATTTCCCTTAGGAGCAGCTGAATTCTGTCCACACAAACTTGGTTCTTTCTAGTTTTCTTTCATATTTAGTTGTACTTTTTGGACAACTCTCAAGGCCCAAATTCCATGCCATGTGATTTTACAAAAATCAAGAGAACATGGAATATCATAGAGAGACTCAAGTTTTAGGACTCACTCATAAACTGAAGTTCTGCCTTTAGAAATTTATTCCTTTTTGAGTAACTATATTAAATAATGTAATATATATGAAATGCCTTAACACACTTTCTGATACACACCAAAACTCTTCAGTTGAAAAGCAAATGTCCCACAGAAAATTAACTTTTAAAACATTTTCTTTATTTTTAAGTTTATTTATTTTTGAGAGAAAGAGGGTGAGAGAGACAGAGAGAGAATGAGCTGAGAAGGGGCAGAGAGAGAGATAGAGACAGAATCTGAAGCAGGCTCTAGGCTCTGAGTTGTCAGCACAGAGCCTGATGCAGGACTTGAACCTACAAACCATGAGATTATGACCTGAGCTGAAGTCGGACATTCAGCTGACTAAGCCACCTAGGTGCCACCAAAACATTTTCAGTTAATACATATTTTATTTTATTTTATTTTATTTTATTTTATTTTATTTTATTTTATTTTATTTTATTATTTTATTATTGTTTTTCTTTTCATCATGATAAATGCACTGTTTAACCCATCTATTTCACCCATCCCCCAACCATCTCCCCTCTGGTAGCCATCAGTTTGTTCTCTATAGTTAATAGTCTGTTTCTTGGTTTGCCTCTCTCACTTTTTTTTCCCCTTTGCTCATTTGTTTCTTAAATTCCACATGTAAGTGAAATCATACGGTATTTGTATTTTTCTGACTGACTTATTTCACTTAATCTTATACTCTCTATCTCTAACCATATTGCCACAAATAGCAAGATTTCTTTCTTTTTTATGGTATATATGTAGTATATATATAGTCATGATCTCAGTTAGTGATCATGGTTCAGTTAGTGAGATTGAGCCCCCCATCCTGGGCTCTGCACTGACAGCACAGAGCCTGCTTGGGATTCTCTCTTTACTTCTCTCTCTGCCCCTCCCCACTATCAAAAATTTTTTAAAAAATGAAAAAAAAATTGGTAAAATTAACCTGTGAAGCCATCTGGTCCTGGATTCTGTTTTGGGGGGAATTTTTTTTTTTTTTTTTTTTTGATTACTGATTCAATTTCTTTGCTGGTAATTGGTCTGTTTACATTTTCTATTTCTTCCTGCTTTAGTTTTGGTATGTTATATGTTTCTAGGAATTTATCCATTTCTTCTAAGTTGTCCAATTTGTTGCAGTATAGGTTTTCAAATATTCTGTTACAATTGTTTTTTATTCTGTGGTGTTGGTATTTCTCCTCTTTTATTAATGAATTTGTTTATTTGGGTCCTCTCTCTCCCTCTCCCTCTTTATGTGTCTGACTAGAGGTTTATCAATTTTGTTTATCTTTCAAATAACCAGCTTCTGGTTTCATTGATCTGTTCTATTGTATTTTTATTTTCTATATCATTTATTTATGCTCTAATTTTTATTATTTCCTTCTTTTTTCTGGGCTTGGGTTTTGTTTGTTCTTTTTCTAGCTCCTTTAGGTGTAAGGTTAGGTTGTTTATTTGAGATTTTTCTTGCTTCTTGATGTAAGCCTGTATTGCTATAAACTTCCTCTGAGAACCACTTTTGCTGCATTCCAAAGATTTTGGACTTTTGTGTTTTCACTTCCATTTTTTTCCATGTAATTTTTAATTTCTTCTTTGATTTATTGGTTTTCCCATTCATTGTTTAGTAGCATATTATTTAATTTCTAGATATTTTTCTTATGGTTGATTTCTAGTTTCATAGTGTTGTCAGAAAAGATACATGGTATGACTTTGATCTTCTTGAATTTGTTGAAGCTTTTTTTTGTGGCCTCATATGTAATCTATTTGGGAGAATGTTTCATGTCCACTTGAAAATAATGTGTATTCTGCTGATTTAGGATGGAATGTTCTAAATATGTCTGTTAGATCCAGTGTGCCATGCAAAGATTCAAAGCTATTATTTACTTGTTGATTTTCTATTTGGATAATCTATCCATGGATATAAGTAGGATGTTAAAGTCCCCTACTATTATTGTATTACTATCAATTACTTCCTTCATGTTTGTTATTAAGTGCTCTGTGTATTTGGGTGCTACTATGTTGGGTGCATAAATATTTATAATTTTTATATAATCTTGTTAGATTGTCCCCTTTATTATTATATAGTGTCCTTTTTCTCTTGTTACAGTCTGTTTAAAGTCTATTTTGCCCAATATAAGTATCGGCTTTCTTTTGACATCCATTTGCATCATAAATGTTTCTCTATCCCTTCACTTTCAGCCTGTAGGTTTCTTTTGGTCTAAAATGAGTCACTTATAGGAAGCATATAGATGGGTCTTGTTTGTTATCCACTCTGTCACCCTATGTATTTTGATTGGAGTATTTAGTCCATTTATATTCAAAGTAATCATTGATAGAGGCTCCTGGGTGTCTCAGTTGGTTAAGTGTCCGACTCTTGATTTCAGCTCAGGTCGTGAGATTGAGCCCCATCTTGGGCCCCATGCTTAAGATTCTCTCCCTCTCTCTCTGCCTGCCCCCACTTACACACATGCTCTCTCTCAAAAAAAAAATTTTTTTTAAAAACCAAAGTAATTATTGATGGATATTTATTAATTGCCATTTGTTTCTTGTTCTGTGGTTGCTTCTATTGTTTTTCTGTGATTCTTTCTTTCCTTGCTCTTTTTCATGGTTTAGTGGCTTTCTTTAGTGATATGCTTGGATTCCTTTTTCTTTATTCTTTGCATATTTATTACTGGTTTTTGACTTGTGGTTATCATTGGTTTTGTATATAACATCTACATGTAGCAGTCTATATTAAGTTGGTGGTTGGTTAAGTTTGAGCCCATTCTTTACTCCTCTTCTCATGTTTTAGATAAATGATGTCATAGTTTATATCCTTTTATTTTATAAATCCTTTGACTGATTTTTATAGAAATACTTATTTTTACTCTCACTCTAGTCCCCTTTAATATTTAATATTTCCAGTCCCTTATAATATTTCTTGTAGGTCTTATTTAGTGGTCTTGAACTCTTTTAGTTTTTGTTTGTGTGAGAAACTCTTTATCTTCCCTTCTATTCTGAATGATAGCTTTGCTGAATAGAGTATTCTTGGTTGCAGGTATTTCCTTTCAGCACTTTGAATATATCATCCACTCCCTTCTGGCCTTCAAAGTTTCTGTTCAAAAATCTACTGATGGCTTCATGGAGTTTCCCTAACATGCAACTGTCTTCTTTTCTCTTGCTGTTTTCAAAATTTTTTTTTTTATCACTGGTTTTTGCCATTGTAATTGCTATATGTCTTGATGTGGATCTCCTTGCATTGAATTTTGTGGGGGATCTCTGTGGCTCCTGGATCTGGATATCTGTTTCCTTCCCCATATTAGGGAAGTTTTCAGTTATTATATATTTCACATAAATTTTCTGTCCCCTTTTCTCTCTCTTCTTCTGAGATCCCTATACTGTAAATGTTATTACATTTAATGGGGTCAATTGGTTCCCTAAGCCAATTCTCAATTTGCATAATTTTCTTTCCTCTCCTTTTGTCAGCTTGGTTAATTTCCATTACTCTGTCTTCCAGGTTGTTAATTCGTTCCTCTGCTTCATCTAGCCTGCTATCAAGGGTCTTTTTAACTTCATTTATTGTGTTCTTGATCTCTGTTTGTTGTTTGCTTGTTTGTTTGTTTTTTGCCTCTGTGTTAAGGGTCTGACTGATGTCCTCTACTGTTTTCTCAAGTCTAGTGAGTATCTTTATGATCATTACTTTCAATTTTCTGTTAGGCCTATAACTTATATCCATTTCACTTAGGTCTCTTGCTGTGGTTTGGTCCTGTTTTTTCATTTGACATATTTCTCTATCTTCTCACTTTGTCTAATCATCTGTGTTTCTCTGTGTTAGGAAAATCAGTTACTTTTCTTAATCTCAATGGTAATAGCTTTATGAAGAAGAGGTCCTGTAGTTCCTTGCAGAGCAGTGGTCCCTATTCCCCAGGGCCTAGCACTTCAAGGAGTATCTCCTATGTGTGTTGCATGTACTCCGCTCTTGAGTCCTGGCCTTTTTTTCCTTCAGTCCAGTTATCTGCAGAGACTCTTTTTGCCTACTGTGGGTAGTGTTTGGTCCCCAACAGGGGTGAGGTGTGTTTTAACAAAGTGTTTAGTGGTCTGTTTGTGAATGAGGTCTGCCCCTGCTGCCACTGGAACTGATATCCCACAAAATGTGTAGGTCAGGAGATGTGGTGTTGGCAGGGTTTGTGCCAGTCTTCTGGGGGAGGAGGCCACAGTGGGGGGACTAAGGCAAGTGTGACTGGGAAGGGCAGATCTGCTGAATATGTAGGGCGGAGCAGGGGGTAGGTATAAGCAAGTTAAGTAGCAAGTGTTGGCACCACGTTGGTTCCTGCAGGTGGCCATTGTTTATGCTGTGGGGCTGGTGCAAAGGAAATGGTGCCTGCCAGCTCCTCTGTTCCTGGAGGGATCTCCCAGTGGTCCCTATCTCTTCTAATCATGCTCTGAGATGAGCAAATCACTCTCCTTCCCTCCTGCTCCTGGTGTTTTTCAAACTGTTGGTTCTACACTATACCTTCGAGGGCTGTTTGTCATGGTATCTCTTTAAGGACAGGGATTCAACTTCCTAATACCCTCAAGACTCTACCAGAGCTGAGCCCACCGATGTATAAAATTCTAGGCTCTAAGTCCTGCTGGTTGTAAGAACTCACAAAATTTGGATCCTCCTACTTTCAAAGACAAATATTATAGGGATTTATCCTTTCCATACATGGGCTCCTCAGTGTGAAAGTTTGTTTTTTGCCTTTCTCTGCACCCCTGGTTCCCTCCCCACCAGGGACAGCCACAGTCCATTTCTCTCCCAAACTGCACCTTTACCTTCCTACCTTTTTCTATGTGGCCTCTTCTCTACTTTTAGTTGTGGAGTTTGTTTTGTCAGTTTTCAGATTGTTTTCTGTGTTATTTACACTGAAGTGAGTGTTATCTAGTTGTATCAGTGGGATAAGACAGGCTTGGGGTTCTCCTACTCTGCCTTCTTCACAACAGACCAATGTCTAGTTAATACATTTTCTCATTAACCACAATATGTGAGAAATGATACTTGTATATCACTCATTCAGTTTTCATAACACCCTTTTGAGGGGTATATTACCTTAATTTTATAAAGGAAGAAATTAGACTTAGATAGAATTGCATACATGTTAGTATAAGCTAGAAAATGATGGAGAGTGGACTGACATTCAGATTTCCTTGAATCCCAGAACCCATTCTCTTTCCTCTATATCACAATCTACAACCAAGAGAAGGTAAGGTTCTCTGGGAATGAGATATAAGTTGAGTGTTTGGGGGAAGTAAAGGCAGAAAAAAGATATTGAAACTGAGATTGAAGGGTCAAATTCACAACATTCAAGGGTCAACCTTATGAAGGACAGGAACAGCAACAGTCTACAGTGGAAGAATCTTGTTTACATTACATGGAAATGGGAAATAAGAAGTTAGTATGCATTTCTGTTTTTCCTATGCAATAAGAGCTACCTTTCACATTTCCCGTATGTGCCAGCTGCTCAGTCCTTCATAGAATCTCTTTTAGTAAGGGATTGTGAGTTGTTTACCTTTTTTGTCATATCTCCTTTCCATGTGTATGTGTTTCTTGACTTTTTTAGAAAAAAAATTTTTTTTGTTGTTTGTACAAGTTGTTTTAGGTTATTTTCTACAATGATTTGGAATCCAGTCTGTGATTTGGAAGACCTGTAGACTTTTTAGTTCAACTGCTGGTTACCTTAAAATTGTAACTAATTTACCTGGAAAAATGGAGGTTGGTGCTTTTATTTCTTTCTTCCCAATCGTTTGTTAACTCAGATTGGTATTATAAACCTAGATTCTTGCTTTCTCTCTTTCCTGTTCAATTATTTCAATGTAAATTATCCCTATTACTTTAAAACATTGTGTTTGGGGGGCGCCTGGGTGGCGCAGTCGGTTAAGCGTCCGACTTCGGCTCAGGTCACGATCTCGTGGTCCGTGAGTTCAAGCCCCGCGTCAGGCTCTGGGCTGATGGCTCAGAGCCTGGAGCCTGCTTCCGATTCTGTGTCTCCCTCTCTCTCTGCCCCTCCCCCGTTCATGCTCTGTCTCTCTCTGTCTCAAAAATAAATAAAACGTTAAAAAAAAAAATTTAAAACATTGTGTTTGGTGATCAGTTTTGTGTGTGTATCTAAAATAACTACTGGTGTTTGGATGTATCACTCTATTTCCAACTAATTTCAGCTAATTGGTTCTTATAACAATTTTCTCATAATTAATCCTTAACCACTCATTCCCATCCTGTTGTTTTCACTGGCTTAAAGTAAATCTTTTGCTGGAAGAATATTTGGGTGCCTGGTATATTTTCTGAATCCTTCCATATCTGAGATTGTCTTTTTTGTTGTCTTTATACATTAATTATAACTTTGCCAGATATTAAATTCTGGTACTATTACCTTTTAATTTATAATGGCAAAGATGCTGTTACATAGTGTTCTATGATTGTTATTGAAATAAAACTGTATGCAACTTGATTTTATTCCATTTTGGGCTAGCTGACTTATCCATTTTTGTGATTGGAAAATTATACTAAGTATGATTTTATTAACTGAGTTTCCTTAGAACATGAAGTACATCATGAATTTTCAGACTCAGGACTTTCTTCCTTTTATGACTTTTAATTTTATTTATGTATAATTTATATACAGTGAAATGCAAAAGTCTGCTAATGAACATTTGGGTTGTTTCCAGTTTGGGGCAGTTATAAACCAAACTTCTATGAACATTCTTATACAAGTCTTTTTATGGACACACATTTTTATTTCTTTTGGAAAAATACTTGGAGAATGGGCAGGTATATATTTAACAGCGTGACAAGCTGCCAAACTATTTTCTAAAGCAGTTATACCATTTTGTACCCCTGTCACAAATATATGAGAATTCTAGTTGCTCTGTATCCTCAATGACATTTGGTGTCAGTATTTTTTATTTTAGCTATTCCAATATGTAGTATATACCTTCTGTTTGGTTTTATTTTGCATCTCCCTCACGTCTAGTGGTATAGAACAAAATTCTTCTTACCGCCATTTGTGTATCTTATTTGTGAGGTATCTAAATCTTTTGCCCATTTTTATCATACTGTTTGTGTTTCTGTTATGAATTATAGGATTTTTTAATGTTTTCTGGTTATACATACCTTGTTATAAATTATTGTGAATATTGTCTCCCAGTCTGTGCTTTGCCTATTCATTTACTTAATAGGGTGTTTTGAGCAGTGGTTTTACATTTTGATAAAGACTAATTTTTCAGTCTTTTTAACGGTTTATATTTGTAAAGAATATTGGCTAATCTCAAATATACTTTTGAAAAGATTTTTCTATGTTTTCTTGTAGAAGTTTTATATATTAGCTTATAAACTTGGGCATGTAATCTATTCTGAATTAACTTTGGGGATGGTATGGCACATACGAATCAACATTCATTTTCTCCATATGAATATCCCATTATTCCTGCTCCAGTTTTTTAAATTTCTGCTCTATTTTTTTTTTAAATTTACTTTCCTCCATTGAATTGACTTTTTTTCCCCCTCTGTCAGAATCTTTTGAACATATAAGGGTGAGTCCATCCTGGACTCTCCATTCTGTCACAATGCATTCTATGTCCATCTTTACACCAATGCTACACTGTTTTGAAGTAAAGCTTTAAAGGAAGTCTTGTGATCAGATAGTGTTAATCCTCCAACTTTGTTCTTTTTCGACATTTTTTGGGTGTTTTAGGTCCTTAGAATTTTCATATAAATATTATAAATAGCTTGTCAATTTTACACAGAAGTAAGGTCTTTCTTTAGCATTTTCCCTCTATTTTGCTTTAATTCTTCCTTCCCTTCTTTCTTCCTTCCTTCCTTCCACCCTCCCTCCCTTCCACCCTCCCTCCCTTCCACCCTCCCTCCCTTCCACCCTTCCTTCCTTCCTCCCTTCCTTCCTTCCTTCCTTCCTTCCTTCCTTCAACCTATGCTTCAACCTGTGATTAATAGGAAAGGAAGGTTGAAGGAATAGGTTGAACCACTTATTTCTTTCTCTCTTTCTCTTATTTTCTCTTACAGAAATTTTTTAGGGCTTTCATGTGAGTTCTGGGTAAGTTTCTCAAAGTTATCTTAGAGTTTACTGATCTGATTTTCTATTTTTAACTGCCTCCGTGGTGGATTTAATTTAGTGATTATGTTTTCATTTCCAACTAATTCTTAATCTTTGATTTGTCCTTCTTAACTGTACGGTCAACTCAGTTGTCTCCTAAATCTTGCTGATACATGGATTAGTGATGTTCTAAAGGTTTATTTAATTCTGGCAGTAAATCAGTAGTAGAGCAACCAGTTTCTTTCACAAAAGAAGGAGGTGTCAGGGTTGTTTCGTTTTCTCTTTTTAACCTATTATAATGCCTAGCATGTGATAAGTGTCCCAAAAAAGTACCTGTTGAGTCAATGGATAAGTGTAACTTTTCTAATTGTTTCCCTTAAATTATACTTCAAATTTTTTTAGGTTTCATGATTATTCAGCTTTCTTTTACTTCCAGAAGGTTGCCTATGCTTGCCAGCCTTTGTAGGAGTTGAGTGGGTTCTGTTAGAAATTGGTATGCTTCTTGTTCTTACCAAATGTTACACAGAGGTCCTTTGAGTCTAGATAGAAGAAAGTAGGGAGGAAGCAAACAACCAACTTACCAAAAATGTCGCAGTAATTTACCAGTATTCGAGCATTAGGGAGGGAGATGATGCTGCGAGGTATCATGGCATGGGGCTATGTTTCTGTGCCATATTATAGATTGTCTCCCATATTCCATGTGCTTAATTCCATGCCTGCTTTGGTTCTACCTTTGCTAGAAGCAAACCATGGAGCCTTCCAGTGTTGGTTGTGTGGTCCTTAGGCTGCAAGGGCAGGAAAGAAGAAATTTACCATGGTCATATTTTCTGTCCTTGTCTATGGATGTGTCTTCTAGTTAATAAGGATTGGTTGAAGTATCTTATTAGTTAGTATCTAATATTTTGATTCCCATGGGAGACTTCCACCCTTTTTTTATTTCTGGCATGGAGCAATGGAGATCTCTTCCAGTGTCTAGTGCTAAGGCAACATTTTCAATTTGCATATTCTATTGGTCACTTTAGTGAGATTTTGGAAGGAACGCTAGACTTGTGTGCTCATGTAGCCATCTTCCTCAGAAGTCACATAGATTTTAAATGCCCTAGTTTAGTACAGTATCTTATTTCATAGCTTGAAATAAGGGTGCAATTCTCCATTCTCAATTCTGTTGGGTCCCCAGTCATGCCAGAATGACTGAGAGAAGGATTTTCTTTTGCCTTAAACCTAGAAGTATCATTCTTCTAAGTATGTGGCTCATGTTTTTAACCAAGAATTGTCCTGGATTCATAGCTTGAAATGTGCCCTATTCATTTTTTTTTTCTTTCACAAACTGTTATTTTGCTTCTGAAAATACAGGGATAGATGAATCACTGACCTCTGTCACAGAAATGTACACTTAGTGACATTTATATGATGTACTGAGAAAGGAAATGACATACTTTGCTAGATTTCTCTAGTCAAGGAAGATTGAATATTAGAACATTGGGGTTCTAGCTGTTTTTCTGAATTTTTAGTTCTGTTAGTTTATCTGTGCCTAGGCAATAGGGGCAGCAACAAAATAAAATAACTGTACTTTGCAAAGGAGGATAATGTCCTGTATAGATTCATCATAGAGAACAATAGATTGATCACCTTGTTAAATTTTTCTTACTAGGAAAGATCGTGATTTTATGTTGCTATTCAGCTTCTGTGCCCATCAGAAGTGTTCCTGAGAGCAGGTTAACTTTATTATTTGTTTCTAACACCAACAAATTTAAACAATTAGAACTTAAGCTGGTAATTTAATCACCTGACAGCTAAAGAAGATTACATATTGTAGGGAGACCAATATATCTATTTTATGTGGCAAATGGATGGTCTTGTTCACCATGATTCATTTACCTGCTGTTTTGTGTACACATTCTTTTGTCAAATTGATGGGTGACACAAGCTGTTCCACTAACACTGAAGAGAAATTACTGTTTTCCACAATATTCACTGGCAATGTTTTTGCTTTGTATATACAAAATTTCATGTAGGTAAATGAAATATCAATCAATAATTATTTACTGAACCCCCTAGCTTATGTTCAGTGCGCCTTGCTGGATTCAGTGGAGGATACAAAAATGCATAAAATGTGGTACTTATAGGAAAGTTAGAGGAGAAATTTAGTCTATGTAGCTTTATCTGTTCTAACACATTTTAATAAATTAAGCTCAAATATACGTTAGAAATATTTTTTATCTAGACCTTTTAAAAAGCCCAGATATTATTTCTCTCTAGCCAGACTTTTTTTTTTTTTTTTTTTTACACAGGGGAGAATTTGAAATTTGTATTTAACAAATAAATGAAACTGATTTTATTCATGGGCTGGACCTTCTTGTTGGACTAGTGAATTGAATATGTCAGGCATGGTAGTAGATAAATAATCCCTGCACTTAAGTACATTATATTTTAGTGAGTAAAACAAAAAATAAACCAATAATTATAGCACAATAAGTGTTTCAGTAGAGGTTTGCAGACTGTTGTCTATGCTCACATCACCTAACTTAGAGTATTGGGAAAAGTTCCTGGCAAGTAGGGATAGTTGATCTATGCCTCAAAAGTTGAGAATGCTGTGCTCAAAATTCCAGCATTTTCCAAACATAGGCATTTGAACATACTGTAGTCCCCTTTGTCTTAAAAGGGAAGCCACCCAAGTCTTCCTGGGCTCCTCTAAGACCTTTCAGCTATTGCCTCATCAGGTTCCTCTACTTCACTGCCAGATTTCCTCATCAACCATGGAATCTTCATTTCAGCACTGTTTACCTCCACTCATACCATTTCATTGGTTGGCTCTTGTCAAGACCACCAAGGACCTAAAGACTTCAAAGAAAAATATTCAGTTCCCACCTTACCTGAACTCTTCTAGTTTTTGGTGTATTTTATCAACCCGTTGTTGACAAACATAGTTTTTCTTTGGCTTCTATGAAACTCAAATTCCCTGATTTGCTTATCACTTTCAGCTGCTTCTCATTTTTCTTTGGCGATTTCTCCTTATCTTCCTAATCTTTAAATGCTAAAGCTCTTTAGGGCTGTATCCTAGAATGCTCTTGTCTTGTCTCCCTGGGCAATTTCATTTCACTCTGAGGACATCCTATATCATGTGTATGTTTAAGACTCTATTCCAGTCTTCTCTCCTGAAAACCTCATATAACTGTCCAAATGCTCACTTAACGTCTCCATTTTGATGTCCTATAAGCAACTCAAATTATACTCTTTAAACTGAATGCATGATCTTTCCCTTGAAATCTATTCTTCCTCCAAAAGATGGGAATAGGACATACCCTCAGGTTCTCAAAGATAAACCCTGGGATTCATTTTCAATACTTCTTTCTCCCTTACTCCACACAGTGAATCAAACATTGAGTCTTCACAATAGTCTGCTGAGTGGTACCTCTACTTCTACTCGTACTCGCTCTGATCCATTGTCCTCACAGAGGAAGTGTGATTGTATTGTATTGTATTGTATTATATTGTATTGTATTGTATTGTATTGTATTGTATTGTATTGTATTTATTTTAAGTTTGTTTTAATTTATTTTGAGAGAGAGATAAAGAGCAAGCAGGGGAGGAAAAGAGAAAAAGGAAGACAGAATCCCAAACAGGCCCCCTGCTGTCAGTGCAGAGCCCAGACGCAGGGGTTAAACTCATGAACCAAACTATGAGATCATGATCTGAGACTAAGTCAAGAGTTGGACGCCTAACCCACTGAGCCACCCAGATGTCCTGTAAGTGTGATCTTTTAAAAAGACAAATCAGATCATACAACTTACTTCATAAAATGCTTCACTGGATTCCCATTGCTTATGGGTCTGCATGGTCTGGATTTGCCCCTCCTCCTCTCTCTCTTGGTGCCAGAATACCCAGGTAAATGCTAAATCTTTCATCCAGTGTTCATACATAGAACAGCAAGTGGTCAGATTGAGCTTTTGAGGACCTTCCTCTGAATTTACATTTTGGAAATACCAAGAGGTACTAGTCCTGTGGTTTCACACTCCATGTCATTTGTCATTATTATTTCCTCTACCAGAAACCTCCCTCTTCTTTGCTTGGCATCCTCTTCCCCATAAGTGTTCCTTTATGTTCACGTGTAGTCAAGTTTTTCACTTTTGAGTTTCCAAAGAACTCTGCAATTTTAAAAAATCACCATAGCTCACAGTTATTGAGTATTTACTCTAACCAAGTTCCTTTTAAGTGATTTAACTGTTTTCTCATTTACTCCTCAAAACAGCCCTTTAAGGTGGGTACAATTATAATTCCCATTTTACAGATATGGAAAGTGAGGCACTGGGAATTTAATTAAATGACGTGTAAGTACACAGAGGAGTTAGAATTTGTACTCAGGCACTTTTACTACTTGTCTGTGTGCTACTGCTGTGCTATTTACACATTAAAATGATTTGTTTCAAGGTCCATAATCACAGGACTGTAAGTATGTAGACTTTAGGAACTGTAACTTAGTCACTGTTGTATTCTTATTCCCTACCCTACTGGCTGGCATATAGACTACTCTTAAATACTTATTGAAACAAACTGCATCAATTGGCTGTCTTGACATTGTATAGACAGGATTTCATTTCTCCTCTTGGCTTAGAGCTCAGTGGGTATTTAGTGGTAATGGAATTTATAGCCATTATGGAATGTATGTGGTAGAAGAAGCCCCAGCATCCAAAGATTACACGTTCTTTGTGAAACATTATCCATTTGGCTGTGGTTTGCTTACCCGTGTTCAAAGGTCTGTGATTAATCCGTTTGCTCATCTCTTAGGCTGCCTTAGGCTGACATTACAAGAACTTTAAAGCAATCATCTTTGGCAGCTGAGCTCTTAGCAGGCCATCTTCATGCTATTAAGAGATACGTACTTGTCCAGATAAGTATCAGAACAGAGGGAAGAAGTTATCAAATCTCTTGGATTTCTAATACGTATGGAAGGAAATTGATATGGTTCAAGAAGATGGCTCTATGATACATCATATGTATCATGTGATTTTTTTCTGACAATTTCAACTGCACTTAAAATTTTTCTAGTATTTTGGGTGGATAAAGAAAATTAGCAGTAATAGTTATTTTAGTGCTAGTAATTACTAATGACTTGATTTTACTTCCTGGTAGCAGTAAACTTATATTCTTGCAGCAATGCAAAAATAGAAATAGGAAATAGTTTTCTTTCTTTCTTTCTTCCTTTCTTTCTTTCTTTCCTTCTTTCTCTTTCACTCTATCTCCTTCTTTCCTTCCTTTTTTCCTTTCTTCCTTCCTTCCTTCCTTCCTTCCTTCCTTCCTTCCTTTTTTCTCCCTGTAGCTATGGAACATGAACTGTAGTTAGAAAAGATTCCAGGTTTTTCTTTTTGCCCCCCCTCCCACCCCACCTCCCAAAGTAAAGATGCACAGTAAAACACCCATTATGGAGCACTTTGGGTCAAATCAAGGTTCTAACATGCACAGCATTTTATTATAGTCAGCAGGGTTCATGGGCATGTGACTGTGATTGCAGTCCCATAGCATCAGTGCTGTAATGGTTTCTTCACATACCAAAATGTTTAGCAAAGCCACTTGTTTCTCTACCCTTTCATCTTATGCACATGGGAATGGTCAACTATGAGCTGAGAAAAGAAAGGAAGATCTTCATAACTGCATTGCATTTGACTTGCTTAATTTTAATTTATGGAATAGGGATTATGTTTAATTGGAAAAAGAGAGACTTACTTTTGGAACATTTGTTCAGTGTGATTAATAAAAAAAATAACCTCAACTGCAATTTTGTCAATAACAAATGTGAGTATCAGAAACCACAACCCAGCTGTTTTATTTTATTTGTGCTTCTACTTAGGTAGTGTGGCATGAGCCTCAGAATGAAAACCAGCATGACAGTATTATTTAAGTACTACTAAAAGGCTTCATACTACTTTCCAAGCAGCATGTAAAACTACGACCTGACCTTTCCCTGCTCATTAGAATTTGCTGTTTCTTCATGCAACCCTAGGGCTCCCATTTCTGCCACTGTGGCAAAAGTGGCCAAGCAATCCCCCTGTCATTTCTTCTCACTTTATTACTGCTGAGTAGCTATTATATTTGTCTGACAAAGGGATTGAATGTCAAAAATCTCGACTGGCGGTGGGGGCGCCTGGGTGGCTCAGTCGTTTAAGCATCCCACTTTGGCTCAGGTCATGATCTCACGGTTCGTGAGTTTGAGTCCCATGGCGGGCTCTGGGCTGACAGTTCAGAGCCTGGAGCCTGCTTCCAATTCTGTGTCTCCCTCTCTCTCTGCCCCTCCCCCGCGTGTGTGCGCTTACGCACATGCTCTCTCTCTCCTTCAAAAATAAACAAACATTAAAAAAGAATTTTTAAAAAATCTCAGTTGGGAGGGAGGAGCGTGAAGCAGTGTTTCTTCTTGCATGAGAAATCTTCAACATAACCCAAGGTTGAGGATGATTAGCAACAAGTTGTGTTAATGCAGTTGAAAGTGCTGATGGCCACGTTAGTTAGAATGTAGGTTTGGTTCTGCAACAAAGTCCAGATAATGGTCCAAGGGTAAGCAGACCAGGGCTAAAGCCTGCACATCATCCAGGACCCATGCTCCTATACTGTCTCTCTGCTATTCTCAACTTGCGATTTCCATCTTATGGTCTAAAGTATCTGCTTCAACTCTCACCATCATGTCTCCTTTGGGAAATGTAGTCTTTGATTGGGTGACCATCTGCCTAGTTAAATACCAGAGATACTACAATCAAAGGAAAAAGGGAAGAATGGATTTATAACTGATAATGCTATACTCACTGCTGGTGAAAACTGAGAGGCAAAGTAACATGGTACAGGGATAAGTAGGTGAACATGCTTTAGCTCTGGCAACCTGTAAGTATCTAAGACACAGAGACCAATTGTGGTTAACTGAAATTAACTGAAAAGTTTGGAGAACCAGGCACAGAATGAAGCTGAAGACAATGAAGCTACAAACATATGCACATCATATCATGGAATGATCTGCTTATTATAGTGCCACTCGTGACATCACACCTGGACTCTTAGATTCTTAATTCCGTTGCCAATCTCATTACTGGAAATCAGGTACTAGATGCTGCCAAAGTTAGAAATGTTTTTTTTTTTTTTAATTGAAGTAAAATTGGTATATAGCATATTAGTTTCTGGTGTATAATATAATAATTTGATATTTGTATGAGCTACAAAGCAATCATCAGAGTAAGTCTGGTTACCATCCATTACTGTACCATTGACCCCCTTCTTTCATCAAACCCCCCATCCCCTTTTTCTTCTGATCACCACCAATCTATTCTCTGTGAGTTTTGTATTGTCTTGTTTGCTCATTTGTTTTGTATTTCAGATTCTATATATAAGTGAAATCATAAGAAATTTGCCATTCTCTGTCTGGCATTTCATTTAGCCTAATACCCTCAAGGTGCATCCATGTTGTCACAAGATTTCATTCCTTTTTACTTCTGAGTAGTATTCCACTCTGTGTGTGTGTGTGTGTGTGTGTGTGTGTGTGTGTGTGTACCACAACATCTTTATCTATCTATTCATTGATCAATAGGGCACTTAGCTTATTTCCATATTTTGGCTATTGTAAACAATGCTGCATAAACACAGGGGTGCATGTGTCATTTTAAATTAGTGTTTTTATTTTCTTTGGATAAATACCGAGAAATGGAATAGATGGAACATATCCCTAGGTATTTTTTAATGCAGTTGTGAATGGGGTTGTTTTCTCAATTTCTCTTTCAGTGTTCATTATTAGTGTACAGAAATATAACCAATTCTACATATTGATTTTGTGTTCTGTAACTTTATTGACTTTGTTTGCTAGTTTCAGCAGCTTTTTGTGGAGTCTTTAGTGTTTTCTATATATAATATGTTACTTGCAAATAGTGACAGTTTTACGTCTTCCTTTCCAATTTGGATGTCTTTTGTTTCTTTTTCTTGCCTAATTTCTGTAGTTAGGATTTTTAATACTATGTTGAATAAAAGTGGTGATAATGAGCATCATTGTCTTGTTCCTGATCTTGGTTGAGTGTGATGTTAGCAGTGGAGTTTGTTATATATGGCTTTTATTGTCTTGTGATACATTTCTTCTATATCCACTTTGTTGAGAGTTTTCATCATAAATAGATGTTGAATTTCGTGAAATACTTTTTCTGTATCTACTGAGATGATCGCATGATTTTTATCCTTCATTTTGTTAATGTGGTATATCACACTGATTGACTTGTGAATGTTGACCTATCCTTGTATCCCTAATATAAATCCCACTTGACCATGGTGTATTATCCTTTTAATGGATTGGTTTGCTAATGTTTTGTTGAGGATTTTTGCATCTTTATTCATTATGGATATTGACTGTAATATCTTTTCTAGTAGTGTTCTTGTCTGTTTCTGATGTCAAGGTAGAGAGGAGAGTAATAATGCTATTTTGAATTTTTGGTAGACTTCACCAATGAGAGTCTCTTTTCCTGGACTCATTTGGAGGAGATTTTTGATTATTGATTTAATCTCTTTACTAGTAATTAGACCGTTTAGATTTCTGATTTCTTCCTGATTTAGTCTCAGAAGATTGTATATTTCTAGGAGTTTATCCATTTCTTCTATGTTGTCCAATTTGTTGGTATATGATTGTTCATAATAGTTCCCTGCAGTCCTTTGTATTTCTGGGGTATCAGTTGTAACTTCTCTCTTTTTTTCAGATTTCATTAATTTGTGCCTTCTTTCTTCTTTTGTTTGTGATTAAAGCTAAAGGCTTTTCAATTTTGTTTATTAAGAACCAACTCTTAGTTTTATTGAAATTTTTTGTTCTTTTTTTGTTTTTTGGTCTCTATTTCATTTCTTTCTAATCTGATCTTTATTATTTCCTTCCTTCTAGTAAATTTGGGCTTTATTCTTTTTTAAGTTCCTTTAGGTGAAACTTAGATTGTTTATTTGAGACTTTTGTTTTTTGTTTGTTTCTTGAGATAGGCCTGCTGTGAAGTTCCTTCTTAGAACTGCTTTTGCTGCATCCCATAGATTTTACATTATTTATATTCTCATTTGTCTCAAGGTATTTTTTGATTTCCCTTTTGGTTTCTTCATTGACCCATTGGTTGTTTAGTAGCATATTGATTAATCTCTACATATTTATGATTTTTCCAGTTTTCTTCCTGTAACTGATTTCTAGTTTCATATGATTGTGGTTGGAGAATATTCTTGATATTCATTCTTAAGTTATTGAGATTTGTTTTGTGGTTTAACAAGTGACCTATCCTGGAGAACATTCTATGTACACTTGAGAAGAATGTTTATTGTGCTGCCTTTGGATGGAATATTCTATATATATCTGTTAAGTTCATCTGGTCTAATGTGTCATTTAAGGCCAGTGTTTCCCTATTGATTTTCTGTCTGGATGATCTATCCTTGATGTAAATGGGGTGGTAAAGTCTTCTACCATAATTGCTGTAAATTTCTCCCTTTAGGTCTGTTAATATTTGCTTTACATATTTAGGTGCTTTATGTTTGGTACATAAATATTTATAAATGTTATATCCTCTTGTTGAATTGATGTCTTTATCGTTGTGTAATACCCTTATTTGTCTTTTATTACAGTCTTTGTTTTAAAGTCTGTTTCAACCGATGTAAGTGTAACTACCCCAGCTTTCTTTTTAATTTCCATTTGCATGAATATCATTTTCCATCCTTTCCCTTTCAGTCTGTGTCCTTAGATCTGAAGTGAGTCTTATAGGCAGGATCTAGGTAGGTCTTTTTATTTATTTTTTAATCCTTTTAGCTATCCCTGTCTTTTGATTGGAGCATTTAGTCCATTTATATTTAAAATAATTATTGAAAGGTATGTACTTACTACCTTTGTGTTAATTGTTTTCTGGCTGATTTTATAGCTCCTTTCTGTTCCTTTCTTCTTCTCTTGCTCCATTCCCTTGTGGTTTGATGCTGTTCTTTAGTGTTATGTTTAGATTCCTTTCTCATTATCTTTTGTGTATCTGCTGTAAGTTTTTGCTTTGTGGATACCATGTAGTTCACATATAACAACCTATATATATAAGAATCTACTTTAAGTTGATAGCAACTCAAATTTGAACACATGCTAAACACTACACATTTGCTCCTCTTCCCACCACATTTTCTATTTTTGATGTCATGTTTTACATTTACAAATTTTGTGTATCCCTTACTTAGTTAATGTGGTTATAGTTAACTACTTTTAATCTTCATATTAGCTTTACAAGTGGTTAATCCACTACCTTTAAGATATATTTATCTTCTCCAGTGATATTTTTACTTCCATATTATGTTTTCTTGTGTAATTAGTACCTTTTTTTTCAGCTTAAAGAAGTCCCTTTAACATTTCTTTTAAGGCCAGTTTAATGGTGATGCACTCCTTTAGCTTCTGCTTATCTGGAAGACTCTTTATTTATCCTTTAATTCTGAATGGTAATTTTACTGGGTAGAGTATTCTTGGTTGAGAATTTTTTCTTTCAGCACTTTGAATATATTGTGTTCACTCCTTTCTGCCTACAAAGTTTCTGCTGGAAAAATCAGCTGATAGTCTCATGGGAGTTCCCCTGTATGTAAAAAAGTTGTTTTCCTCATTTCTTTTGATATTCTCTCTTTAACTTTTGACACTTTAATTTTATGTTTCTTGGTATGGATCTCTTTGGTTCATTTTGTTTGGAACTTTCTGTGCTTTCTAGCCTGGGTATCTGTTTCCTTCCCTAGGTTAAGGATGCTTTCAGCTATTATTTCTTCAGATAAGCTTTCTGCTCCTTTCTCACTCTCTTATCTCTCTAGGACCCTTATATGAGAATTCTACTCCACTTGATGTTGTCTCATAAGCCCCTTAAACTATCTTCACTTAATTTTTTTCTTTTTGCTGCTCTGACTGGGGGAGTTCCATTGCCATATCTTCCAGGTTGCTGATTGTTCTTCTGTTTGATCTAATCCTCTGTTGAACCCTCTAGTGTATTTTTCAGTGCAGTTATTGTATTCTTCAGATTTGTGATGTGTGTTTGATACTTTTATATATTTTCTGTTTTTGTTGAGTTTTCACTGTGCCCATCCATTCTTCTCCTGAGTTTGGTAAGGGTATTTATGATCATTATTTTGAACTCCTTATCAGATAGATTACTTATCCCTGCTTCACTAAGGTCTTTTTCTGAGGTTTTGTCTTATTTGTTTGTTTGTTTGTAGCCTATTCCTCTGTTTTCTTGGTTTGCGGGACTCTTTGTTTCCATGTATTGGGTAAAATAGTTACCTCTCAGTCATAAAGGAGTGGTGTCATGTAGGAGATGAACCTTATTGTTCAAACTTACCCTAGTTTTGGGTTATTTTTTAAATGTCTGTGATTGTCTAAATAGCTTGATTTATTTTTCATAGGTCTCCATTGATGAAGATGTACTAAGACCAGTCAATATTCCTGTGGCAGTGAGTCCAATCAGCACCCAGTTTCGGGATGATTGGAAGCCAGATCCTCAGACAGCAGCTTTTTTTATTTTAAAATTTTTTTAAACATTTATTTATTTATTTTTGAGACAGAGAGAGACAGAGTATGAACGGGGGAGGGGCAGAGAGAGAGGGAGACACAGAATCGGAAGCAGGCTCCAGGCTCTGAGCCATCAGCCCAGAGCCCGACGTGGGGCTCGAACTCACGGACCGTGAGATCGTGACCTGAGCTGAAGTCGGACGCTTAACCGACTGAGCCACCCGGGCACCCCAAGCAGCTTTTTTTTTTTTTTTTTTTTTTTTTTTTTTTTTTTTTTTTTTTTTTTTTCAACGTTTTTTATTTATTTTTGGGACAGAGAGAGACAGAGCATGAACGGGGGAGGGGCAGAGAGAGAGGGAGACACAGAATCGGAAGCAGGCTCCAGGCTCCGAGCCATCAGCCCAGAGCCTGACGCGGGGCTCGAACTCACAGACCGCGAGATCGTGACCTGGCTGAAGTCGGACGCTTAACCGACTGCGCCACCCAGGCGCCCCCCAAGCAGCTTTTTAAAGTATGTAAATATATATATTCCTGTGGGACCACAGTTGTAAACCCTGCTGGCCTCAAGGCTGGGAGACCTGGAGGTGTCCTCTGGGCAACAGTTACTAAATTTAGGGATTTAGGTAAGTGTAGAAGTTCCTTTCTGGGAGGTGTCATTGTGTTGTGTGGAGGCCAAAGGAGGACTTAAAGGTGGTGTGTCTCTGCCTGTGTTCCCTGAGATCTCTGTGTAGCCCTAGAAGTGTGGCAGACCTGAATCCTATCTCTAGGGTTGAAGCTACGAAACAAGTAGATGGGCCTATTTTACAGGTGGGCTGGGGGAGGTTTCTGTCTGCTGTCTCTGCAGTGTCCTGGGTGTGGTAGCCTGCCAAGACCTATCTTTCTGATTGTTGTAGTCCCATGGGGACAAGAAATGCCAGCCCCTCTGGCCACCAGAGTCAGGCAATCAAGGGGTGGCCCCTAGGCAGGGCATGCCTGTAGCTTTAGCAAGGCTGTGTCTGTGTGTTCTCACCTGCACTAGCAAAGTATAGGAAAAGTGCAAAAATTGCCCTCAACAGTGCCTGTGTCCCCAAAGAGCATCCCAATTAGTCCCTGCCCCTCTGAAAGATGCTTTAAGATTAGCAAATACATTTTCTTCACAAATAATCCACTCAATTCTCAAACTGCTGCCTTTGTGCTGGGTCCCAAGAACATGAGTTCATGTGTAATCCCCTTAAAAGGAGTATCTCAGACCCCCCCAGCCTCCTGGGTCCCCTGGCTGAAAGCCCTATTGGGTTCCAGAGCCAGATGTCTTGGGGCCCTCATCTCTCTGGTGCAGGTCCAAAGGGTTGAGGTGCCCAATGTGGGGCACAAATCCCTCACTTCTCAGGGAGACGCTACTGACCAGTGATATTCCCCCACCATTGTGGGTCACTTCACTGGGGATGGGGTTTGTCAGACCGCATCTCTGCCTCTCCCATCTCTCTCACTGTAGCCCTTTTATTCCTTGTTGTGAAATAGCTGTCCAGCTAGTTTTCAGTTCTTTTTCAGTAGGAAATATTCCATATGTAGCTGTAGATCTGATATGTCTGTGGGAGGAGCTGAGTTCAGGATCTTCCTGCACTCCATTTTAGACTAGTGGCCACATGGAAATGAATTTTAAACTGTCTTTCCTTCTTTGAATTTTTGTGCCAGACTCAAAATCCCAGGTTGGAGCAGGCACCCATTTGTTGAGCTTACCACACAAGGCTGCATCCTAGCTGCCAGGAGTTTGGGAGCACAAGTATTTGGCCTTGTCGACATCAGCAATGGGAGATGAAATTCTGTCTCCCACAAGTTTGACTTACACAATTGTAGACCCAAAGCATGAAAAGGGGTCGTTGTTTGTTTGTTTGTTTGTTTGTTTAATGCCCAAATTGTGCACCATAATTACTAACATAGTTTTCAAATTGGCAAGCATAGCGTAAGTGCTTCAGTGTGTGGTTTTAGAGCTAGAGAAAATTGGGTACTAGTCATTATTCTGTAAAATCAAGGTATTCATAATGCCTACCTCCTAGGGTTTTGTGGAAGATATATGTAAAGTAGATGCTTAATAAGTTGAGGAAGAACGGGAAAGATAGGCACACTAACTTTTAAATATAATTTGAAGATTTTTAAAAATATCTTTTTCTTGTCTAGTCAGTCTTAATATTATCCACCCATCCATATCTGTAACTAATTAGCCATTATTCAATTCAGCTGACGTTCTAAAACCAATTTGAAATCCCTTAATAAGCCTGGTTGACAATTGGGCTGATTTGGTGCTCACCCTAAACTTATACAGATTTATAAACTATGTAAGGAAAATACTGTGCACTACTTTTTGTAGTGGATTAAAGACAGCAAGCTATTCCCTACAATCTAGAAGTACAAATAATAACAACTCAAATACATATAGCAATTATAGTTCTCTGCAGATATTAAGTAAACAGCTTTTGTTTTCCTCTCTCAAAAGTGAATTCTCCTTGACAGTACTTTTGCACTGATAATATAAGCATTTAAAACTTGATTGTTTCCACCAACCACTTCAAACTTTCTCCTCTGAAAAACGTCTTAAGCAGCATTAGGAAGAATGACAAAGGCAGGCTTAAGTACCTCTGCAAGCTGCCAAAAATATAGGTTGGATGGTGTTCAGCACCTGGAAAATTCGTTAAGACCATATGGACTGTCAAAAGTTCAATGTACTAGAGAAGAAAACTCCCTGCGGTGCCAGCATTTGAATAAAAAAATCATTGTAAACAATGGCTCTAGGGGATTACTGTGATCATTCAAAAAGTTGCAGGTTCTGCTGTTAATAGAAAAATTATAAACTAAATTATAAACTCAGTTGTGGAACAGGGAACCAGACAAAGACAGAACTGGAAAGAATTCTTTGGGTAAATAGGATCAATATCTCTTTACTTGACCTTAGTTCTTAGGGGTCTTAGACTTACATATTATATCCATGCATATAAAGGGGTGAAGTCAATGTAGTCAAATGAAGTTAAGCTTTTCTGTTTGTTCGGTTTTCGTTTTTGTTTAAAGGACAGATCAGTATTTGTCAAAATTTCTATTTGAGTAAAATTAACACAAAACACAGATGACCTGAATTATGAAAATATATTGGAGTGCCCAGCTGGCTCAGTCCAAAGAACATGCAACTCTTGATCTCAGGGTTGTAGGTTCGAGCCCCATGTTGGGTATAGAGGTTACATAAGAATGAAATATTTTTAAAAAATAAATACAAGACTATCTTAAGGTGCTACAGATAGTGTTTTATAAATTAGAACTGTCTACTACTATTTAAATTATCACTTCTGAGCATTATGGAACAAAAGAGTAAGTGGTATGAATATTTCTCTTATATATTTTCAAGTTAAAATTAATTTTATTATTTTTCTTTAGATTCATTAGGTGAAACTTGCCAACTGACCTAAGTAAACCTAGCATATATTTCCCTGTCATCAAAGAGCAAGCAGAAGAAAAGTGATATGACATTTATAAAATGAAAGAAAAGAGAAAAAGATTATAAAATAGAAAGAGGCAACATATGTAATTTGTCAAAGGAGGGTTTGCCAAAAAATACTTGATTTGTAATTGTTCCATATAGAAACCCCAATTTTAGAATTAAAGTAGAAGTGTGTGTGTGTGTGTGTGTGTGTGTGTGTGTGTGTGTGTGGTTAAAGTGCAAGGTAGATACTCTTTCTTTTAGTGAAGTGACCAGCATCTCATCTTGTTCTTTATTCTCACCACGAGAAGTAATAGAAGTTTTGCAGAATCCTTATAAGGATTCATTGTAGGACACTGTTAACTATAAGGAGCTGAGCCCTCAGATAGTGAGGAATTGACAATATTTTTCAAATTAACTTTCCTTTATCAAATATAAAAATTGTTCATTCTCGCTGTTAAAAACTTGTAAAATGCAAAAAAATAAAGATGCAAATAAATATCATCATTAACATTTTGGTTCACTCCATTCCAATCCTTTTTTTAATTTTCTGACATACGTATATAATGATACAGAATATCCATTAAAATGATGTTTGTGAAGAAATTTGGAAGACATGAGAAATTGCTTGGAAAAGAAAAAATACATGATTTAGAACTCTATGAGCAAGTTGTTGCAGAGTATTTCTAATGTTTAGTGAACACTAAACAGCAGTAGTTCTTTATTTACACACACTCAGCAGGGTCCTTTTTATTAGGCATTCCCATTTTAACAAAACAAACCCCCTATGGTAGCTGTTGAGCTCTTCTTTTGCTCTTTGCTCTGTGAGGGAAGACAATACAATAATCATAAGATGGGATACTCATTAATTTGGGGCGTCCAAGTCATAGCTTATGCACCCAAGGAGGACAGGCTAAGTATTAAAATGTAGTATTGATTATGTGTGGAATAAAAGCTCACAGAAGTGAGTATTCATTACGGACCCAAATGTTTGAAGGAAGGCTCTACGGTTGAAGTAGAGACAGAGCTGGGCATGGAAGAAAGGGCAGATTTGGAGGAGGCAGAGAAAGGACCAAAGATAACTTTACTGGACAGGTAGGCAGGTCAGGATATGTTAATTTCTGGAGGCTTAATTCCCAAAGGAATTTGGACTTCGTGTTGTTTCAACTTGTATGTCTCTTCTCTGACTAGTTGTGGCTGTCAGGTGGTGGCTAGTCAAAGGCTGAAGGACCAAGATGCTGCCTTTAGTGATTTATATTTTTTTTGGTCTGAATGTTGGGCATTTAAGGTAGTACAGTAGAGACTGAAATTATTATTATTTGTGCTTAGAAATGTTCACTCTTTTTCTTGCTTGGTTTTAGGGAAGGGGGATATTGAGTCAGTCTAATTGGGAGTTGCCCTGGGTGTGGTTTTATTGCTGCTGTGACCCTCAGCACACTACCGGTTTTAAATTCCTTGTCGTTAGGGTCACAGCTGGTTTGTTGGGGGAACTTTTCTCAATATATACTCCACCTTCAGCGTTAGGTCTTCCCTTTGTGCCTGTTCACTTTTCAATCTCTGTCACCCTTTCAGCCATAGACTGCTGTTACTTGTTATTCAGCGCTTGTTAGCTTAGTTGTTCTGGGTGAATGTATGGGGTGTTCTCTGTTGACCTAGTTCAGCCACAATCATAGGCAAGTACTCTGTCCCTGAGCTTGGCTGGGACATTTTCAATGATTCTTTCCCTCCTCCACTCTGGTGGGGTCACTAAACATATGAACCCAGGGTGACTTCCTGCCCTTCCTGAAGGGACAGCATTAATTCTTTTCTATTTACTTTCTCCAGCTGCAATAAGTCTTGACATTTTGTCCCAGTGACAGAGTTTGTTGTATCCTCCCTTAGTGATTTAAGGAAGGGAAGATGAGGAGAAGAATCCATTGTTCCAGTGGATATTTCCCTCCCTCAGGCCTTCTCTACAAGAAAGGCTTTATCTTAATTCTTTCTTGTCCCAAATCTTTCTTGTGAGTACCTGATGATGTACCTGGAGAAGAAAATTCCCTTTGTGTTTGTGGCTCCTAAGGTTTCTATACTCTCATTCAAAATAGATTACAGGTGGCTTTTAGCAATTTGCTAAAAATTTTGGTTGCTTTCTTCTTGTCATCTTATATGTTGCCCAGTATCTTCTCCAGGAAAACTAGGGCTTGCACTTCTTATCTCCTGTGTTTCTGTATATTTTGAGTTCATTTGTTGCCCGAGACCTCAAATCTCTGATGAAAGTTATAAATTTGCAGATTACTTGACATTTTTTGTTGTTGAATGGATGGGAGCACTACTCTTTCCAGATTTCTAAATTATAAATAGAAGCCTAAATTCAATTTATTTTGAGTTATTATTATGCAAGAAGAGTTTCTTGTTATATTAATATGACTTTGCAAAGTTTAATTTTATTAAGTCATGTTAGCATTGATTTCAGCATTGTTTACTTTTATTTCATATACAATATGATACATTGCCATATATAATAAATTACATAATACTATATATAACAAATTTACAATAAGTATAATTAGGGATGCTTGGAACATGTATTATTATCAAGATTATTGCTTTGGAATCAGATAAACATGGGTTTCAATCTTAGGCTTGCCATATTCTTGCTATATGATTTTGGAAATATTTTTTCTCTCTGAATCTCAAGTTTTCTCATCTTTATGGAAATGGAAAGAGAAGTACCTATACAATGGAGTGCTTTTTAGGATACTACAGACCCACCTTGCTATGTAACAGATGATATTTTCTTGGTCAGAGATTATTTGGTTACAATAATAGAAGCCTCTTGTGAGCAATGAATAAAGAGTTTATTGTGAGAACTAAATAATCAGGCCTCCCTTGGAAGGGTGGGGAGGAGAGTCACTCTAGCTGGAATACAGTCTTTATTCTTGTGTTCTACGATTAATGTGACTCAACTGCCAATTGATTCTGTTGCCGTATTTCTTCATATTTTAAGAGTAGATATCTGATTGACTCGTTTTTAAAATGAAATTCATAACTTTCATCAGAGATTTGAGGTCTCAGGGCAACAAATGAACTTACAATATACAGAAATACAGGAGATAAGAAGTGCAAGCCCTAGTTTTCCTGGAGAAAATACTGGGCAACATATAAGATGATAAGAAGAATGCAACCAAAAGACCTGTTCCTTTTGGATCAGTTGTTCATTTCTGGGTGAGCAGTTGTGACCAGGGGTAGGAGGCAGGTCACGTGGTTCAAACAGTCCTGGAGGCTTTGGTCAAGTGGATAATTATTACCATCTCTAGTTCTGGCTAATTATTTTCGCATGATTTTTACGGAGGAGAAAAGAGTATGTTATTTAACATCTATGGAAATTATGGGATTAATTTTATAATTCAACCTGAATTTCCCAAATGAACATGGATCCTTTTCTATATACATAATGCCTATTACATTCAGCCTTAATACGGCCATCTTCTCTTAAACGATCTTTCTTCCACTCTCAAAATCTATTTTAATTGTAAAGGAAACCATTTTTCATTAATTTAAATAGGCTAGCCCCATTCCTTTACTCTGTGGATGTCTCAGATTGGATGAGTAGACAGATTATGGCATTTGAATATCATCTCTGCTGCTGACTAGCTGTATGATTTTAAGTTATTTTCTCAGTTTCTTTTTCTTAAATAGGATAATAATGATGCTTACCTCAGAGAGTTGTGGTGGGATTAAGTGAGATGACACCCATGAAGTACTTAACATGTTGCTAATAAATGATAAGTACTTAATTAATAAATGTTTTTCTTTCAGTAGTGATATGCCTCACCAGAGACTAAACTTGAGTTTTGTTTTTTGTTTTGTTTTGTTTTGTTTTCATGAGAGGTAGCACAATGGTACAATCACCAAAGACAGTTCATCTGTTTGCTCCTCACTCCATAAAGAAAGTATGAGGTGCTTGAAGAAGCATCTTTAGGGGAAACTTCTTTAGGGAGTAGTAATCTTTGTATCACAGAAGACAGCCCCATTCTGAAGTCTCCATAGCCTGAATGACATAGTGATTTTCTATAAGGATTTGTGAGTAACCCCATCTTCCAAGGAAAGAGGGCTATTATCACACCTTTAATGTGTCATGAATTTGTGATTCAAGAGAAAAAAAAGCTGTCTTCATTCTCTGCATGGGTCAGTTGTAGGAAGGGAGAGGGGTAGTGGTTAAGGTCTTTGAAGGGTAACTATCTGATCCATTCCTAATCAAGCATTGTGAATCCTGGCTGTTTTTCTGTGAGGTGACTGGGAGTGATCTTTGAAGAGCTGTTAAGTCAAAGCTGCAACCCTGGTGCCCTAAGTTTCAACAATAACACCATGTGGCAGCTAGAAGCAACCTATCGATAGTTGACATCGATCATACACTTATTATGATTCACTGTTCTAAGCTCTTAGTTGACATCGATCATACACTTATTATGATTCACTGTTCTAAGCTCTTACATGAGTTAACTTATTTAATTCTCACTACATATTTGATAGTCAAGGCACTGAAGCCAAGCAAGGTAGAAAATTACTCAATCTATAAAGTGACAGAACTAGAATTCAAACCCAGGTAGACTTTCTCTGGAGTACACATCATTAGCCACGATACATGTTGCAGATACAAATGATCTCTTCAGCAGGGAGGAGAAGGCAGACAGATCCCTTTTGGCACTATGTGAACCTCACGAATTTTGGATAATTCAGACTGGGAGCTCAATGAGGGAGATTTCTTGCTTTTGTATCACATGGAATGTGAACACATTGATAATAATATTATTATAGTTTCTTTTTTTTTTAATTGTATTTTTTATTTTTTAAAATTTACATCCAAATTAGTTAGCATATAGTGCAACAATGATTTCAGGAGTAGATTCCTTAGTGCCCCTTACCCATTTAGCCCAGCCCCACTCCTACAACCCCTCGAGCAACCCTCAGTTTGTTCTCCATATTTATGGGTCTCTTCTGTTTTGTCCCCCTCCCTGTTTTTATATTATTTTTGTTTCCTTTCCCTTATGTTCATCTGTTTTGAGGACTCTTAAAGTCCTCATATCAGTGAAATCATATGATTTTTGTCTTTCTCTGACTAATTCACTTAGCACAATATCCTCCAGTTCCATCCATGTAGTTGCAAATGGCAAGATTTCATTCATTTTGATTGCCGAGTAATACTCCATTGTATATATATATACCACATCTTCTTTATCCATTCATCCATTGATGGCTATTTGTGCTCTTTCCATACTTTGGCTATTGTTGATAGTGCTGCTATAAACATGGGGGTACACGTGTCCCTTCAAAACAGCACACCTCTATCCCGTGGATAAATGCTAGTAGTGCAGTTGCTGCATCGTAGGGTAGTTCTATTTTTAGTTTTTTGAGGAACCTCCATACTGTCTTCCAGAGTGGCTGCGCCAGCTTACATTCCCACCAACAATGCAAAAGAGGTCCTCTTTCTCCACATCCTCGCCAACATCTGTTGTTGCCTGAGTTGTTAATGTTAGCCATTCTGACAGGTGTAAGGTGGTATCTCATTGTGGTTTTGATTTGTATTTCCCTGATGATGAGTGATGTGGAGCATTTTTTCATGTGTCAGTTGGCCATTTGGATGTCTTCCTTGGAGAAGTGTCTATTCATGTCTTTTGCCCATTTCTTCACTGGATTATTTGTTTTTTGGGTGTTGAGTTTGATAAGTTCTTTGTAGATTTTGGATACTAACCCTTTATCTGATACGTCGTTTGCAAATATCTTCTCCCATTCTGTCGGTTGCCTTTTAGTTTTGCCAATTGTTTACTTCACTGTGCAGAAGTTTTTATTTTGATGAGGTCCCAGTAGTTCATTTTTGCTTTTGTTCCCTTTGCCTCCAGAGACGTGTTGAGTAAGAAGTTGCTGTGGCCAAGATCAAAGAGGTTTTCGCCTGGTTTCTCCATAAGGATTTTGATGGCTTCCTGTCTTACATTGAGGTCTTTCCTCCATTTTGAGTTTATTTTTGTGTATGGTGTAAGAAAGTGGTCCAGGTTCATTCCTCTGCATGTCACTGTCCAGTTTTCCCAGCACCACTTGCTGAAGAGACTGTCTTTATTCCATGGGATATTCTTTCCTGCTTTGTCAAAGATTAGGCGGCCATATGTTTGTGGGTCCATTTCTGGGTTCTCTATTCTGTTCCATTGATCTGAGTGTCTGTTTTTGTGCCAGTACCATACTGTCTTGATGATTATAGCTTTGTAGTATAGCTTGAAGTCTGGGATTGTGATGCCTCCTGCTTTGGTTTTCTTTTTCAAGTTCGCTTTGGCTATCGGGCATATTTTCTGGTTCCATATAAATTTTAGGATGATTTGTTCTAGCTCTGTGAAGAATGCTGGTGTTACTTTGATAAGGATTGCATTGAATATGTAGATTGCTTTGGGTAGTATCGACATTTTAACAATATTTGTTCTTCCTATCCAGGAGCATGGAATCTTTTTCCATTTTTTTTTGTCTTCTTCCATTTCTTTCATAAGTTTTCTATAGTTTTCAGGGTATAGATTTTTCACTTGTTTGGTTAGATTTATTCCTCGGTATTTTATGGTTTTTGTCCAACTGTAAATGGGATCTATTCCTTGATTTCTCTTTAGGTCGCTTCATTGTTGGTGTATAGGAATGATTTCTGTGCGTTGATTTTATATGCTGCAACTTTGCTGAATTCATGAATCAGTTCTAGCAGTTTTTTTGGTGGAATCTTTAGGGTTTTCCATATAGAGTAGCATGTCATCTGCAAAGAGTGGAAATTTGACCTCCTCCTGGCCGATTTAGATGCCTTTTATTTCTTTGTATTATTATAGTTTCTAAGTAATTTTCTACAAATGCTTTATTTTCCCAATTAGATGTTACCCTCCTGCTGCTAATGGACTGCTGCTAATTTGTTTTAAACCCCCACCTGTCCCAACCCTCACACTTTATAATACTATGTAAATAATTATTCTTATAGGAGATCATTGGCAAATATTCTGGAACAGAAAAATAAGACTGGGCCTAAAAAATTAGATTTGGGCAAGTAAAATATGGAATAAAACAAAAAAACACCCCTCATTATTTATTTGAGGCTTTTTATGATTGAAACCTTCAGTTTCCCTACTGAAGAGAAATCATTTATAAAAAAAAATACTTGAAGTATAGTTTACAAATTACCCTCATGAGAAACAACTTAAGCGAATGGTTGGGTGGAACACATGCAGTCTTTTCTGTGAGTAGGGATGACTAAATGTAAGTTGACAGTGACTGTTTGTCAATGTGAATCTACTCAGAGTAGAGACCTACCAGTGAAAGATTAGAATATTAATTTCCACGTGCCTTGAACTCTTCTGTCTCTTGAGGGCATATCTGCTGACATAGGACTTGACACCAAGGCCACCTGAATTAGTTCCTTCTAAAATGATAGGGAAAAAAACCTAGTATCCCTGCTCTTTTTGTGTACCAAAAGGTAATGCCCTCAACTATCAATATATCCAGAGTAATGTAGGGTTCTGTGAGAATTTTGCAAAAATCGAACCATGATCAACTTTCCCAAAGAGATGACAGAAATTAAAAATGGGTACTTTTTTTTTCAGAAGGAAATATTTTAAAGGAAAAAGGGAAAAAATAATGGCAATGTTGTTCTATAGATCTTCAGAGAAAGCAGCAAATATCACCATATTCTAAAAAAGAAATTTGTTTGATCTTTTTATAGAACTTTATTATATTCTCATCATAAAAATTACACTTAATTTCAAAAAGAATAAATCTTTCATATCTGTATAATATGAAAAAATAAAACTACCTGCAACCTTACTATGAACTGATAACCACAGTTTTAGAATTGCAGATTTTTTCTCAATTTATTTAGATCTAGAACTGCATCTAAATCTGTCTCCTTCCACCAATGAGTTCTCTGTATAAATCATGGAAGTGACCTCAGACCTTATATATTTTATTATATGTTTTCTTCTACATAAGGCTGTGTAATGAAACATTTCTTCATTGTGGCAGAAAAGGTTCACTAAGTTCCAAAGATTTGAGCTCCTTTTCCCAGAGTAGAGTTGTTGGGACACAGCTTCCTAGCCAGAGATTACTCGACTGTTTTTCAGCTATGTGGATCCACATCACTGGTTTTGGTGAAGCAGAACAGGAGCTGAAGCAATTTGCCAAATCTGGGATAAGGAGGTTAAGTATCTGCGTGCCTTTTCCACCCTTTCATTCCCTTCTAAGTTGCACTTGGAGGCCATGCTTGCATTGTCTTCCATTGTCATGAGTGAAATATGACCTCTTAGTAGCCTGCTGGTTCCAGGAGGGGAATAAAAGATAGATGGAGCAAAGCCACCCCAGCTTCCCCATAATGGGATTCTGCACAATGAAGCAGAGCTGCCTCACCGACTTGCGATCTTATGATTGAGAAATAAATGATTATTATTATATTGCATTAAGTATGTTTCACAGAAGCTGATGTACCTAAAGTATATATAATTGAGTCTAAGAAGAAAGATGCATCTCAGAAAGAACTGTGGATGTGGTTTTGACAAATGGCCTTGGTTGGAGTCAAATACACAGATCTTTGAGAAAACTATATTGGTAAAACAACCCCAGCCTGGACTAAAAGAGACTGAGACTATATGAGATACAAAGTGACCTCTCAACTTTCTTTAGGCAGGAAGCAGGCTGAGAAAGTGAGTCAGGATTCAAGAATGGTATCTTCTCCAATGTCCTTTTGAGAAATGGCCAAGGAAGAGAATGTAAAAGAAAGGATCTCAGTCTCACCCACAGAGGGCTTTGTCAGCAGTTCTTGAGAATAGTGGACTAGGTAGAAACTTCTAAGAATCAGGATTTAGGCCGAATCAAGCAACATCTTCCCTCAGAGGGACATGGCAATACATGTACATGGGCTTTCAAGAACTGCTAATGGACTGCTGATTTCTTTATGCGTCTCATCCTCCCCTTTTTCAAATGGGACTGTTTATTGTAGTTATCCAATCCTTGGTCCATTATTGTATTTTGGATGAGGTAAAGGAGGTAACTTGTCTATTTAGATTGTGGGTCTTTGAATCAAGAGAAGGCATGTGTAGACCTGATGTAGGTCATAAGATCCTTTACTTTGAGTCTAATGTTGTCAATGGATGAGATTGGTGGGAGGGACTTGACATGAGATATGAGTACTACTTGCATATGAGAGTAATATGAATAATTGTAAACAAAATAGAGAGGATTGTCATAGATTATATTATTGTTTAAAATGATTCACTTTCCTTCCCTTCCCCCATGGGTTTCTGTTAAGTTTCTCAGGATCCACATAAGAGTGAAAACATATGGTATCTGTCTTTCTCTGTATGCCTTATTTCACTTAGCATCACACTCTCCAGTTCCATCCACGTTGCTACAAAGGGCCATATTTCGTTCTTTCTCATTGCCACGTAGTACTCCTTTGTGTATATAAACCACAATTTCTTTATCCATTCATCAGTTGATGGACATTTAGGGAAGGAAAAAAAAAGAAGAAAAAAGAAAAAAAAAGGAGGTTAGAGTGGGAGAGAGCAAAAGCATAAGAGACTCTTAAAAACTGAGAACAAACTGAGGGTTGATGGGGGGTGGGAGGGAGGGGCGGGTGGGTGACGGGTATTGAGGAGGGCACCTTTTGGGATGAGCACTGGGTGTTGTATGGAAACCAATTTGACAATAAACTTCATATATTGAAAAAAAAAAAGATTCACTTTCTTCCCTTATCTTTACCTTTCCATGTGAGTACTTCTCTGCACTTTAACCATGGTCTTGGCCATATGACTTGTTTTGACTAGTGATCTGTTAGCAGGCACGATGCAAGCCAGTGCTTAAAATATGCTTGAGTTGTGGCTCTTGCTCTTTAGGCTTCTGCCACTGTCATGAAAAAGGCGGGCCCTCAATAATCCCACCGGTCTCAGGAGAATAGGAGATATATGGCGGATAACTACTCCAGTGACAGCTATCTGAAACAAAGCTACTACAGGTCACCACCAAAACTGAGCAAGAAAAAAAGGCTTATTGTTGTATTCCATGTTACTTTGAGGTTGTTCTGTGAAATATCTGTATGGCTTTGTCTCTTATCCTTTGTTAAAATGTCATCTTCGTAGTGACTGACTCACCCTAATTAAAATGACAACCCTCATTCCAGCCCAATATACTTTCTCCCTCTTCCCTGGTATTTTTCTCCAGAGTATTTGCCATCTTCTAATGTTCCATATAATTTACTCATTTGTGGGGTTATCATCTGTCTTCCCCAACTACAATATAAGCTCCATTAAGTAGGAATTTTTTGCTATTTTCTTTACTGCTGTATCTTCAACACCCAGAACGTTGCCTGGCACAGTAGGTACTCAATATTTTTTGTTAAATGAATGCATGAACTAATATGTACGTAAAAATATCAAAAATAAGTACAGAAAAATTTAATAGTTATCTCTAGTTTCTGTGACTATGGATGTTTTTTCTTTATATTTTCTGTATTTTCTAAATTATTAAAAATAAGTATATATGATTTATTTCATAAAAATAAAACTTTATTTAACAAAAAATTGTTTTCACTAGACATAGGCATTTCAGGGTTTTTTCCTGCTCATTTTAGTATTATTGAGATTGTCCATTTATCAGTAATCATGATTTTTGTCCTAGCATAGGATCTATAGGGAAAAGATGGTTCAAAAAAGAAGACAAGTGGGTCAAGAGGAGAATGTTGATAAGCTGAGAGGTGAGAATTGAGTCTGGGTATAATAGCCAGAATCTAGGGACACACTGGACACAAAAACTGAGACTCACAACCCAGAAATCCATTTCATAAGTCTCTGTATGAATCTGAGCAAACTTCATTTTTTCAAATCATCCTTTATTTCACTTTTAAGACATTTTAATGAATTATTTTATTGTACCTATACATTTAAAAAAATATTCATTAATTTTGAGAGAGAGAGAGAGAGACAGTGCACAAGCACTGGGAGGGGCAGTGAGAGAGAAGAGAGAGAACTCCAAGCAGGCTCCACGCTATCAGCAGGGAGCCGACTCAAGGCTTGACCCCACAAACCATGAGATCATGACCTGAGCTGAAATCAAGAGTCGGATGCTTAATCAGCTGAACCAACCCAGGTGCCCCTTATTGTACCTATACATTTATGATAAAGGTACGTTAAAGAATCGGATAAATAAACCTTGGTTAAGAAGTGTCATTGTTCTCTACGGTACCAGTCAGTATGCTGATACAATCATAGCATTCATGATACTAGTAGTATGGTTGGGTGTTTGGCAGATTATTAAACACCTTTCTGAGGAGCTGGAGTAATTGCATGACGTTTCTCTCCCTAGAGTGAATGATAGCTTCAAGACTAAAATGACCACGAAAAAAGAAGATGCTGGCTATGCAGCATGGAAGAAAGCCATTGGATGATGTGTTTCCTCCATTCACCTATCCCACTTTTTCTTTCCATTTTCACCTCAATTGGAAGATTGGAGAGGCTGAGCAGTAAATTCTGAGTTCCAGCACCAGGTAAGTTTTTCTAAGAGGAAAGTAGTTTATCTTGCTCCATATGAGTTTCTTGTGACTCACAGGCTGTACCAGGACTATGGATGAAGGTAATATAACTTAGGAGTTAAGAACATGGTGACTTGGAGTAAGATGAATTTGATTTGAATTGCAGCTCTTCCACTTACTAACAATATTGCCTTGTTAAGTAACTAACTTTTCTGAACCTTACTGTTATCATTTTTAAATGGAAAAAAAAACAAGAATTAAATGAGATGTCTTTTAAAGAGTGTTCAGTATTGGATCACTATTGAGCACTTAACAAATTGAGCTGGTACTCTTGGTACTACTAATACTATCATTAAAATTTTCATAATACTTGTTTAGTTAACTAGTAGGCAGGCTGGCAGGCTGGACTTCTGGAAAATGAAGAGAGGGAGAACTTGCAAAAAATAATTAAAAACTATTATGCCTAAGATTCTCAGCTTTCTACTAAATGATGGCTGTTGATTGCATTGTCATTTTGAAATATAACATCAGAGCATTACTGTATAGATACTACAGCGTCATAAAATTTGGTACGTCTTGACCTTAAATAGTGCTACACTGGCTCAAGGTATTCTTTGACACTTATAGCATGCAATACCATTCCTGAATCCCAACCAGGGTGATCAAATCTACATATTTTATTTTTTCAAGAATAAAAATACCACCAAAAAAACTTAGAGCACCACTGGTTGGAGGATCTAGAAATTTCCCCTGATAAGCATGTAAAACATAAAATTCAGTGGATGGGCAGCAGAGAGTTATGAAACACCACCATAGACTGTGAAAAAATAATATCAGGGGAAGGCTAGCTGATTCATATGACACATTTGCTTTTTATCAAGATTTCCTCCGATTAAGTATATGGTGATGATTATTGTAAACATCCATTTGATATTGAAACAGCTGTTGGCATCCTGAAGGAACCAGCCATCGCTCCCTCCACACTGTGCCTTTCCTGCCCTACTGCTCTGTTTTGTTTTTGAATCTAGACTCATTACATTAATAGCTCAAAACCTTCTCAGGCGTGTTAAAAATAGATTGTAAGAGAATTGAAAGCAGTGTTTTCCTCCTCCCTCCCACTCCTTTTCTCAACTGTAATATAATGGCACTCCTCAGAAACAGTCCACGGAAATCAGGATTTTCTCAGCGGCTTGTGTGGGAAATGGAGACTATTGTGAGCAAGCGTTGCAGCCCACTGCTTGTCAGGAAGTGGTTTTTAGAACCATTAAACGAACACCTTCCATTGTCTACAGAGGTTTAAAGTCCAATGAAATCTCCTTATTTCTATTTCTAAACCAACTAGGTGACGGTTAATACATTTAACCCTTTCCATTCTAGAGTCTCAGGTTTATTGAAGGCTTTTTCTCTCAGTGATTTTTAACCTTTTTGGATTCCTGGACTCCTCTGAGAATCCAGTGGGATAGTTCACTCCTGTGTTCATTTTGCAGGGGATCTTTGTTCTTCCCCTGTTCCCACCCCTCATGTGGAGTTGTTCTGTAGCCCATCTGAGAAATTAATGATCAAGGGAAAAACTCGAAAGAAGAGAAAGCAAGACTCTCCCTTCTCCCACGGCAATCCATTGCATGTTTCTCATTTTTCTCTGCAAATTTACTTTAAAAAAAAGGGGGGGGGCTGAGTTCTACTGACAATAATTTTAAAAGCTATTAATCATTTTTATAGTCTCATTTATTAAAGTGATAGTTTATAGGCTTAATTTTTCCCTACCATAATAAAACTACAAAATGAACATAAAGGTGTATACAAAAGAGTTAGGCCAAGAGGGTAGAGAAGGAATAGGCTATGTTTAACCTGGGCATTACTGTTGTTGCACTCTCTAAACATTTGAAGGGCATTTGTGGAGATGTAGCAGCCACTTAATTATCATTTTATCTTGCTTCGGAAGGAATTTGCAGAAGAAGGTTGTTTTCTTTTTGAAACGTGTTTTGATTATATTTAAGATCCTAAGATTTTGGTGTTTAACAATGGAATTGGCCTACTTAGAAGATGAGGAGTTGGCTGTCATGGGCATATTCAAGACAAGGATGTTGCAGTATCTGACGGGAGTATTATAAAAAGCATTTCTGTTTTCTGTGGCTAGATAACCTCTACGGCACATTTACATCAGAAATTCTACGAAGAATTCTACCAAGAATTTAAGTGGTCCATAGAAAGAAAATTTTTGAGATGTCTTTTCTTTCATTTTCTTTTTCCCTGTGGAAGTACACCCAAGAGAATGGTTTTAATTAGTGCTGAGATGGAGTTTCGGCTTTCCAGTATCACTTATTTTCTGTGTGGCCTTGGATATCTATATCTATGATGCTCTTCCGTGAGAACTATGGCCTCTTTTACAATATCTTGAACATAAAAAAAAATGTCCTATTATCCACTGGGAATTGACTGCTGTCATTTAGGGAGAATGAAACCGTAGTCTGACATTCAAGGAAAGAGTACGTTTGAATTAACTGTCTTATCAAGAACTTTCTGTCATTTTTTTCCTCAAGCATGTTCATTAACTACTATTTGAGAGTTTATACTTAAAATTTTGCTTTTCTCATCTAAGATCGTATTATCTGCTGTTATTTGTGTTGAATGTATAAGCTGTGAATTGCCAGATTGACAAAATGTGATAACATTTAACATCCAGTATTATTTTTCAAACGGACTCCTTGTGACAAAGGCTCTGCACAGTCTGGGATTCCTTATACTGAAATTTTCTGACAGCCCTAACTTTGGCATATGTATTAGTCACCTCAGGCTGCCATTACAAAATACTATAGAGTGGGTGGTTTAAACAATATCAATTTATTTTCTCACAGTTCTGGAGGCTAGAAGTCTGAGATCAGGGCGTTAGCATGGTCAGGTTATGGTGAGAGCTCTCTTCCTGGATTCCAGATGTCCCCCTTCTCACTGTGCCTTCCCATGGCCTTTCCATAATGCATGTGTATGGAGAAAGAGAAAGCGAGAATTTTCCTCTTATGTCTTCAGTCCTACCAGATGACGGTTTCACCTTTATGACCTCATTTAGCCTTAATCATCTCCTAAAAGCCCCATCTCCAAGTACGGTCACATTGGTGTTAGGGCTTCAACACAGAAATTTGGGGAAGACACAATTCACTCCATAGTAGTATAGCATATGTTTGTTCTGGACCCTGTGCAGACTTTCAGATACATATAAATGAAAGAATGGGAAAGAATTTCATTATAACATGATCTTACCTATGAGTTACTCTTGTGACATGGACTGCATAAAATATCCAATATAATTAGGATAGTTAAAAGTGTGTGTGTGTGTGTGTGTGTGTGTGTGTAAGAGACACAGAGTCAATAAGAATTTTGAAACTATTTGCTAAGTACAGTGTATAGTTAGGGATGATAATAGCTTTCCTCCCCTATAATAACAAACAAACAAATACCAGAAAGATATTTACTTTGCCCTCAGGGGGTTGGAATTTAATTGAGGAGCTAAGAACTAAAAACCATCCAAATGAAAAGTACATTAAAAAGAAAAGCTCATATATGTTAAGTACTGAGTAACTGGATCAGAAAAGAAGTACAGTTAATGTTCAGAGATTCATTGTGGTGTGAGAAGATGAGGGAAGATTCTGATATCAGAGGATGTACGACATCAGATGACATAAGTGGAGAAGGAAGTTTAGGATATGGGGGTGGGGGGATCAGAGAAGTTTCCTTAGAAGAGATGATGGCTCTCATCTAGGGAAAAAATTGGGGTAAGGGGAAGAGCATTTCAAGCAGAGGCCACAGCACTAAAAAAGAGCACACTCAGTGTGTGTGGGAAACCACAAGCAGTTACCATAACTGGATGTGGAGGGTGAGGCACAGGGCGGAGAGAGAAGAGGTAGACTAGCTGCTCGGAGGTCATATCACTAAGGACTCTATGGCCATAATTGACTCTACAGATCAACACTGCCCCTTTCCTTTCTGTTATCTCTGGTAGTTCATACTGGCCTTCTCTGTCACAGGGATTATGGCAACAACTTCCTCTTCTAACCTCTCTCTCATCTCCCCTCCACCCTGCTTAGAGAGCTTTCTAAAAGGCAGATCTGATTTTGTCCTTTCACTGCTTAAGTCCCTGGAACAAACCTACATTCCCTAGGCCCTGCCTACTGCTTCGCTTTCAATTCTTGCCAGATTCTTCCCATAACAGTCAGCTTTCTGTCCTAGCCATACCAAAAAGCCTGCGATTTTGTCTTGTCCAACCCTTGGTTATGTTGCCACCACTGCCTGGAATGGCCTCCATACCTACCTCCTTTTAACCCCCAGCTCAGAGATCACCCTCTCCATGATGGCATTCCCAACCCCCTTTGCCCCCAGGTGGATCTGGCCATACTCTTTTTTATGCCTAACTTTATCCATAGGTGCAAATACTATTATTGCAGCTTAGTATGGGGATGGATACAAGAGATGTTGAGAAAGTCAAATCAACAAGATTCAGTCAGAGAATGGATGTGGAGGGAGGAAGGATTTGGAGTCTGGAATCACTTCTGAGTTTCTTTCAGAATTAGAATATTGTATGTCATAGAGAATATAGAGCGAAGGATTTGGAGAAGCAAAGACAATGATTTCCATTTTGGTGAGGTTACATTCATGTTGCCTGTGGAGATCCAAGGTGAGATGAGCTACAGATCATCAGATATATGTGCCTGGAATGCAGGAAAAAGATCTGGAGGTACACATTTGGGAATCAATACATTGGCAGCAGGTAAATCTTTAGGCATGAATGAGATTATTCAAGGTGAGACTATAGCGTGAAAGGGGAAGAGGGAAGTGGATGTGTGGTGACTGAGAAAGAAAGTAGGGTGGAAAATTGCACCATATCATTCTTCTTCCATTTTCCCCATCATTTTGGCCCCTGGGACCACAAAGATAACAGTGCAACTTAATAAAAGCTCTATAAACGGAAAAGATATGTTTGCTATTCAGGCCCTTAGGCCACTCCAAGGTAAGTGAAATGGTGAATCTTAGAAACCTCCCTGTGATCTATCCTGACAATGACAATGGGGAAATCTCTCTAACCTCATCATATGTGATTGTGTGTAATGCCAGTGTATGTATAATTGTGTGTAATACCAGTACAGTTATAATTCAATATTAAAAAAATTAGTTATATTAAAATAGGACTTTGAGTTTTGGAGTACTTCTGGTTATTAAAACTTAATGCCTTAAATAATTTAGAAACTACTGAACAGGAATATCTCTGAATGTGATTCTTAGATATAGCAATTTCTTTTTCCAAGTTAAAATGTGAACAAACACATAGTACATCTTACAGCAAGAGAAAAGTTAAGAGTGGACATATTATTCAAAAGATCATCTGTTTTCTTTACCAAGAAGAAAGAAATACCTTTTTAGTCACAGGAAGAGAGAGTATAGGGAATGCATGATCATAATGTATAGATGAATTATGACAAATGAAGGTGATAGGAGAATTCCCTTGAGTCAGGTGTGTGGTGAGTTAAATCATGCAAGCTATCTGTGATGGTTGACACATGATTTGGTGCAGGCATTTCTTAGTACTAATATTTTTCATGCTCCCTCACACTTATTCAAACACTGCAGAACTTCCTTACCAGCAATAAGAGGAGTTTTTAGCTTGCTAGAGTACTATATTTCACTCGGTACTGATCAATAGAAACAGTACCATTTTCCACATCTGAGATGTGAAAGCTGATCTCCCTTGTCTAAGGCCCCGGGCAGGGGCCTACTTTTCTACAATGGGTCAATGAACAGGCGGGAGAGAGGGAGGAGGCCGCAGCTTCTCAGCTAGAACAGTTAAATCAATCTTGGCAAATCAAGTAACATGCCTCAACCAGGCTACTCTTATCTCCATGTGGTCAATTAGAGAAAAATCTCATGAGGAAAGAGAAGGAAAAAAAAGAATGATGTAATTTCTTTTCTAGCCTCCTTGGCATGATTCATATGAATATTCATTATTACACATGGGAGGTATATATATTATCAGATCTGGGCTTAAATATAGAGGCACCTTTGTAAGGAAAGAATAATTCAACATAAACTTTGTATTTGTCTTAAGGAGGCATGAAATATTCAGAGCTCATATAAATTTGGGACATAGGCATATGCCACACTGTTTTCAAATGTTTATTTTCTGCTCTATTCCCATAATTGTCTAATTTTGGCAGTAACTATTTTTGTCTTAAAGTGAAAACATGCTTTTGATACAAGTAAGAAAATTATGTGCGGTAACTTCAAGTTAATTTTATAATAAATATGTATTAACATTAGGTAATATAATTAATTTTTATGATTTTATTTTTTAACTAGAAGTCTTTAAGAAGGCTATGCTTTTGTCTTCATTGCACGACTTAGTTATTTTTATAAAAATAAAGATTTTCCACGTCACATTTTCAAATGTCTTAGGAAAAGAAATTTTCAAAAGGATTTTATTTTATTTTTTTTTTTTTACTGCTAATGCTTTCGCTTTTTATTTTTTTTTTTATTTTTTTTATTTTTTTTTTTTTTAATATATGAAATTTACTGTCAAATTGGTTTCCATACAACACCCAGTGCTCATCCCAAAAGGTGCCCTCCTCAATACCCATCACCCACCCTGTCCTCCCTCCCACCCTGCCCTCCCTCCCACCCCCCATCAACCCTCAGTTTGTTCTCAGTTTTTTAACAGTCTCTAATGCTTTGGCTCTCTCCCACTCTAACCTCTTTTTTTTTTTTTTTTTTTTTTTTTTTTTTCCTTCCCCTCCCCCATGGGTTTCTGTTATGTTTCTCAGGATCCACATAAGAGTGAAACCATATGGTATCTGTCTTTCTCTGTATGGCTTATTTCACTTAGCATCACACTCTCCAGTTCCATCCATGTTGCTACAAAAGGCCATATTTCATTTTTTCTCATTGCCACGTAGTATTCCATTGTGTATATAAACCACAGTTTCTTTATCCATTCATCAGTTGATGGACATTTAGGCTCTTTCCATAATTTGGCTATTGTTGAGAGTGCTGCTATAAACATTGGGGTACAGGTGCCCCTATGCATCAGTACTCTCAAAAGGATTTTAAAGCATTGACAAATATGTGGCAAATTTTATTTTAAGCATATTTTTAAAATATCTATTTTACTGATGAATAAATAGGAGATATTTAAATGACATTTCAAAGTTAGACTAGAACTAGAAAGAAAACTGGGACATACTTTTAAGTTCTTTTTAACCCTGACCTATCCTACTACAGACCTATATGTGAGCTCTGCTTGGATGTCTAGTGTCTCTATTTTATATGTTACAAGTGGAACCTATCATTATTTTCTCCCAAACCTACTCCTTCACTACTCTTCTTCATCTTGGACTGTGGTATTACCATTCATCCAATAACTTAGGCCAAAATCTTGGATTCATCTTTTATTTTCCTTCCTTCATTTATCCATCTTTCAGCAAATCCTGTTAGTTCTACTTCTAAATATGTAAATAGAATTTTTTGATATTCCATTACATTCAACCTAGTGTAGGGCACGAACACCTCTCATTGAGATCATTGCAGTAACCTCCAAATGTCAAGTGTGTGCTAAGTTCAATAATTCAAGCTATCTCATTGTTATTTTTGCCCTTCTACAATCTATTTTCCACTCAGTGGCCAAGTAGTATTTCCTGAAACAAACAAACTCAGAACCAATCCCTGATCCATGTAAAAGTCTCTGCCTTTAGAAGAAGTCTTCTTAACCTGGCCTATACACCCTGCATGATCTGTCCTCTGCTTTTCCCCTCTAGCTCTGTCTCTTCTATTCTCCCAGTAGTACAAGTACTTTCTTTTTTTAAAAATTTTTTAAGTTTATTATTTTGATACAAAGATAGAGTATAAGTGGGGGAGAGGCAGAGACAGCAGGAGAGAGAGAGAATTCCAAGCAGGCTCTGCATTGACAGGGGCCCGAACTCATCAATCATGAGATCATGACCTGACCCAAGTTGGACACTTAACCAACTGAGCCACCTGGGCACCCCAGACAAGTGCTTTCTGATTTGCTCACCACTTTATCCATGGCAGAGTTCTGAGCATGAGAGTAGACACTCAATACATTTGTCAAATGCATGAACAAATATTTTATATATTTTTCTGAGCCTAAATGAAGTTCTCCTAAGGCTTTGGTGCTGAGCAGAGCTCAGATTAAATCCTTACATGGGTGTTCATTTGAGATTTTGGTATCAATAATCACTGAATGAAAGCTTAGGGCAGTCAGGGTTTGCTTTGCAACCTGTGCTATGCCCCTTCCTTGGTATTTCCTGTAGACTTAGCTACACCTGGGCTCTGAGATCAATCCTGAGTTAAGATAGGAGTGATTCAAGGGCCTGGCAGGTGACTCAACTTGACGGTTCCTTCCTATCAGTCCCACTATGACTTTGTGAATTTCTGCCTTATTTCTAAGCCCAGGTTATATCTTGATCCTTGTTTTGTTACTGGATTTTAGCCTATTTTCTTCTGCTTCAACAACTGCTCAGTAACCCCTTTTTTCCAATTCCAGGATCAAACTATACTAATGTCCACTTGAGTTGACCTGTATTCAACATTGTACCATATTGGAATCATCATAGATCTCTTCTAAAACTGATTTAGGATCCTAGCTGAGATCCCATAGTACCAAAGCCATCCAGAAGAGAATGAGTAAACAGTCATAATGTTGAAACTAAGCCTTTAGAAAACACCCAAAGCTATTTATGCATAAATCATGTGAAATCTCTTACATGCAATTAAAAAACAATTACAACAAAATCCCATGGTGTTCAGTATTTGCATAGTTCCAAAATAGTCCTATTTCCTTTAAAGAGAAAAACCTGAGTGGGGAAAGCTACATGGTAATATATTTATTCCATATGTAATCATTAACAATATTTCACTATGGCCCATTTTTGGGTAAGTTGTCAATACCTCAGGATCTCCAAATTAAGGGGATTAAAAAGAAACTGATTCTAGTGAAGGTGTATGGCCTACAAAAAGCTGATGTAGGAAACAAATTAACTTATTTTCAGAGCTAATCCTTTTAAGCTTGAAGGAAAACCTACCTCACATTTCTTAATCAGTATCTTCTGTAAAGCTTCTTCCCTGACAGAGATAGGAATTTGGGAAGGGATAAAGTGAGCTGTCCTTTCCAACACTACAGCTAAGATTTTCATCTTGCTAGGGTCTGCAAAGCACTCTCAAACTCAGCAGGAAAATATTGAAGTTAAGTTTTGCTGTCCCTTCTGATTTTATCAGATTTTCATGCCACAGAGAACAGTGAACAAGCTAGAGAGACAGAGATAAATGAAAATTCCCTTTGGTGAAGGGAAAAAGCAATCACTACTAGTGTTGTAGTTTTTTTATTTTTCTGCTGATGACAAAAGGAAATGGTTTAGTACTTTGTAGGTAACTATTGTGTCATAAGGGAAACATGCTATTTAATTTACTTGTAGATAAAGTGTAAATTAATAAATTATAAATGAATCTCTTTTTATCAACCACTGAATATTATATAACCCTATCATTTTAAGTTTTTATCCCTCTTTTTCTTGAGGAAAAGAATAAGAACCCCAAGAAATAACCCTTTGGTGCTTGTATTATCTGCTTGGGCTGTTGTAACAAAATGCTATAGACTAGGCAGCTTAAACAACAGGAACTTATTTGTCACAGTTCTGGTGACTGGAGGTCCAAGATCAAGGTGCCAGCTGGGTCAATGTTTGGTTAGTGAGAACCGTCTCTTTGGGTTGCAGACAGATACCTTCTTGATGTGTCTTCATATGGTGGTTCTTTAGTATATGCAGGTGGAGAGAAAGACATAAAACAAGCTGTCTGGTATTTCTTCTTATAAGGGCACCAATCCCATCATGAGGGCCCCACTCTTATGACCTCATCTAAATCTAGTTACCTACAAAAGGCATATCCCAAATATTATCACATTGGGGGTTGGGGCCTCAATATATGAGTTTAAAGAGGGACACAATTCAGTCCAGAGCATTCAAACCCTAGACCCCCAAAATGCATGTCCTTCTCACATGCAAAATATATTCATTCCATATCCACAGTCCTTAAAGTCCTAATTTATTTCAGCATTAGTTTTAAAGTCCAGAGTCTCATCTAAATATCATCTGAATCAGTTATGGATGAAACCTGAGGTATGATTCATCCTAAGCCAAAATTCCTCACCAGTTGTGAATCTGTGAAACTAGACAAGTTATGTGCTTCCAAAATACACTGGTGAGACAGGCATAGGATAGACATTCCTGTTTTGAAAGAAAGAAACAGGAAAGAAGGAAGGGACTGGGTTCCAAGCAAATCCAACACCTAGCAAGACAAATTTCATTGGATCTTAAGGCTTGAGAGTAATCCTCTTTGGCTTGAAGTCCCACCTTCCAGGCCCACTGGGTTGGCAGGGTCACCCCCATGTCTCTGCAGGATGACCCTGCTCCTTTCACATTCTTATTTTCAGTAATGTGTTCCTCATTTTCATTTGTGTCTTGACAAGAATCACCCTTAACATCCATGATTCTAGCATGTGCCTCAAAACTCCTCCAATCACTATCATCCAGTCCCAAAGCTGCCTCCACATGGTTAGGTATTGTTACAGCAGTACTTTTTTACATAAAATAATTTTACGAGACCTTTTGATAATGACACCTGGGAAGTTACAGTCATCAAGATGATTTTAGAAAATCTACTATTTGTACATACCCAGAGCCAAATGAACATTGCAAGAATAAAATTAATCCAAACCTGAAAAAATATTATGGATTTCAAATAAAGTATTTTTATCCAAATAATAGGATCTGTGCCTACAGAATGATGTAAAATTGGGACCACTACTATTTTATTTCCTTGTTGATTAGCATTTAAAAATCAAATTTATATGTGCACATAGTTAAATGAGTCAATTAATCCTATAAGATTTATTAAGGTAAGCAAAGACTTCATTTCCCCCCTTATATTTGGGGGAAGCTGGTTATGTTAATAGATTATAACAGTTGATAAAAGAAGGCAGAGCTAATTAACTCCTGTTTTGCTTCTATTTTCTCTAACATAAACAATGGTTTTAAAATGGGAACGTACTTATTAAATAACATGAAAAATATAATCTATTGTAGGTTAAGATGCAAAGAGAAAATAACAGCCTACTTTAGATGAATTCAAGTGTTAAAGCCTTAACAATTATATCTAAGGATGCTGAAGAAACTTTTTATGTTCATTTCAGAATTCTTTGAAATTCCATGTAACCACCGAAAAGGGGAGAGTGAGAGATCGAGAGATATGGAGAAAGAGTATGTCTATGATAGGTAAATGTCCTAATTTTTTTTAAAGAGGGAAATGCCTGGTTAAATTCTTAAGAGGATTTTCCAAATTCATGAGCATTTAGAAGCAAATGAGTGGTCACTAAAAGCCAGTCTTATTTTTCTCTCCGTGGATTCCCAGAATATACAGTGTATAGGGGAATATAGTTAGTAGCATTGCTTTATTTTCTCTGCTCTGCTCAAAACTCTAGCTGCCAACATCCCTTCAGCTTCATCCAAGGACTTCTCAAGAAATCTCTTTTCAATAAGTTTGGAAACACATGGTATAGTGATGATACAGGTAGGCTTCAGTAAACCATTTGAAAACATCAGAATGTCTTTGTGAATAATATGAAGAAATATAGGCTGAATGATAGCACAGTGCAGTGATCTTGTGGTTATGTGAGCAGTCATACTTTCTTCCTCCCTTCCTCACCTATAAAAAGGTATCAACCACCAAGAGAACTGAGTGAATCACAACTGTTGAGATTTCAGGCATCAAGGAGGAAATGGGGAGACTTTTTTTGCAAGGGTATTGTTGGCATCCCCTCAAATAATATCAAGTTGGCAACTTCTTGGTTATAGTTTCTGAGGACAGTATCCCTTGAGTAAATATCTTGAAAGCCACAAAATGAGCTTTGCAAAGAATGAGAAAAGCAAAACAAAGGAGTGTTTCATATTTAAGATTTAAATCTCTGTTCTTGGACCTGTGCCTAGTTCTAGCAAAACAGCAATATCTATCCAACAAATCTCATACAGACTATCTACAGAAATGTTGATTTTCCAATTGAATTATAAATACATAATTGAAAAACTACTTTATTCTTCTTATACTTCTTTTTAAAAAGCTCTTTAAAAAGTTAAATGTGCTTTATAAGTGTCATCTCAGAAAACTTCTCATTTTAACCATGGAAGATAGTTTTATTTTATTATAATATTTTTACAAATGGAAAATAGAACATTGCAAAATACGTGAGTTGACCAAGATGACTAAATGAAAAAAACTGGCATAGGATCAACATTTCTCCTCTTCTTTTCTTGTGTAAATCTCACTAACCTTTTTTTCTTAATGAAAGTTTTCCTTAACAAATATTTATCCAGGGGACACTGGCATACAAAATGCTTTTTCATTGTGATATATTGCTCTATTTATGGAAGTCTTGCGTCTATGCTCTGACAATTTTCAAAGAGGAGAAAAAGCAGTTTGGTTCACTATTTAGGGTGTTACTGCTTGGTTGTGCAGTTTTAATAAATCCTACCGTGTTGTGGTTCAGCTTTATTTAGTTTTGTGCTCACCCAAACTCTTGAGAATAAACCAAATGGCTCTCTCTCTCTAGTGCTGTTTTAGCTCTGCGCCTTGAATGGAAATTAAATGCAAATGCTTTCATTGCACTATCCCCTTGTTAATTTATCACATGTTTAAACACAGCAACATATTGGAAAACCTTGTTATTTCGTAATCTTCAGATTCTTTGCACAATGATATTAAGAACAGAATAATGAGTAAAGATAAGCCGATGGGAAGCACATGTCTACAGGGCAACTGGCAGCAGTCCCACAGCCATTAGTCTGTGGTATCTGGTGAAACTGCTAGAGTCAGCTTGCACTCCAACTGCATGACAGAGCAAAAAAGAAGGAAGAAAAATATCCCTGAAATTAAAGGAGGTGAGCCTTGAAAGCACCACTTTCAAGCCTTAATTATGCTCTCAAATAGTTTATTCTCTCTTTTAAAATGTATGGTCTGATAAAACTCATGCTCTGCAGCAGATTTTTAGTTAAAAGTTAATAAGGGATGATGATGATGGTGATGATGATGATGATGATGATGATTTTAGTAATGCAGTAACAATACAGAAGGCCAACTTCTAGGCAAAGATGAAATTAGAGAAGTGTTTTTCAGGATGAAGAACAAGATCTTGTACTAGAGAACATCCAAAAAATATTTGTAGACTTGATTGATGGTGAATGAGAGAAGTTAAGGGAATTAAAGTGTTCCTTTGTTGTCTTGATATATTGAAGGTAGAAATGCTAATCATAACCAAATGTTGGTGATCATGTGGGGTTAAATTCATGAGCAAGGATATGCACTCAGTGATGATTATACACCCATGGAGAAGGAGATAAAGAAAAAGTGTAGATTTTTCCTTGTCTTTCTTCTTTCTTAATACATGTTTGTATTCAAATTTGGAGCTCTGGTTCATTAGATTTGGTTTTAAAATGTGCTTTCAAATAAGCAAACATCACCCAGTATGCATTTAGATAATATTTCACAAATGGCTATATCCTAAAGTTACTTTACTTAATATAAACCATTTTCTTGGACTTTACTCAGTCTCTGTATCTCAACAATCGTGTTTCAAGAACAGCTAGTATTGTTTTCAGCAGATTTTTTTTTAATTGGCAGAATATCGATGAGCTTCATTGCATGTTAGGTCATTTTAAAATGGCATTGCTGACCCTATCATCTATTTTTTAAAATATTGACCTCTGTGATGCCTGTCTCTCATTCTTAAAATTTGAGTTTAAAATCTGGGTCAATACATAAAACAAACAATTCCTAAAGGCAGTTTTTAAAAGTGCTTTGTGCACCTAAATTCTATTTAAAATTTTGTCTCTGCTTACATATTTCTCAATACCACATTATATTCCTATTAACTGGTTGTTTCCCCAACCCCTTTCCATTACTACCTGCCTACCTATCTTCCTCTCTTCCTTCCTTCTTCCTTTTCTTTCTTCCTTTCTTCCCTCCTGCCTGCCTTTTCCCCTTTTTTCCAACATGATGGATGGTGGTATCATCCACTGAGATAGGCAAGACTGAAAGAAAGAGTAGTCCTTGAAGGGGAAATCAAAAAGTTTAGTATAGATGTATCATGTTTGAAATGTTTACAAATCTCCATGTGAAGATGTTAACATGCAAGATATATAACATAGGAGTCCAGAGGAAGGGGTTGGCCTGTAGATATAAATTTGAAAGTCAACAGTGAACTAATATGTGTAAAGCCACAGGATTCCATACAATCATTTAAAGAGTGAGTGCAGATGATGATATGATACCTTACATGGAAAACGTGAAAGACTCCACCAAAAAACTACTAGAACTGATACATGAATTCAGGGAAGTTGCAAGATATAAAATCAATGTATAGAAATTGGTTGCATTTATATACACCAACAATGAAGCAACAGAAGGAGAAATCAAGGAATCGATCCCATTTACAATTGCACCAAACCCGTAAGATACCCAGGAATAAACCTAACTAAAAAGGTAAAAGATTTATATGCTGAAAACTGTAGAAAGCATATGAAAGAAATTGAAGAAGACACAAAGAAATGGAAAAATATTCCATGCTGATGGATTGGAAGAAAAAATATTGTTAAAATATGGATACTACCCAAAGCAATCAACACATTCAGTGCAATCCCTATCAAAATAATACTGGCATCCTTCACAGAGTTAAAACAAATAATCTTAAAATTTATATGGAACCACAAAAAACCCTGCATAGCCAAAGTAATGTTGAAAAAGAAAACCAAAGCTGGAGGCATCACAATTATGGACTTCAAGCTGTATTATAAAGCTGTAATCACCCAAAGAGTATGGTACTGGCACAAAAACAGACACATTAATCAATGTGACAGAATAGAGAACCCAGAAATGGACCCACAACTATATGGCCAACTCGTCTTCAACAAAGCAGGAAAGAATATCCAATGGAAAACAGACAGTCTCTTCAGAAAATGGTGTTGGGAAAACTGGACAATGACATGCAGAAAAAAATGAACCTGGACTATTTTCTTACACCATACACAAAAATAAACTTAAAATGGATGACAGACCTGAATGTGAGACAGGAAACCATCAAAACCCTAGAAGAGAAAACAGGCAGCAACCTCTTGACCTTGGCTGCAGCAACTTCTTACGAGACATGTCTTTGGAGGGAAGAGAATTAAAAGCAAAAATGAACTATTGGGACCTCATCAAGATAAAAAAACTTCTGCACAGCAAAGGGAACAATCAACAAAACTAAAAGGCAACTGATGGAATGGAAGAAGCTAGTTGCAAATGACATATTAGATAAAGGGTTAGTATGCAAAACCTGTAAAGAACTTACCAAACTAAATACCCAAAAAAACAAATAATCCAGTGAAGAAATAGCAGAAGACATAAATAGACACTTTTTGAAAGAAGACGTCCAGATGGCCAACAGACACATGAAAAGATGTTCAACATCACTCATCATCAGGGAAATACAAATCAAAACCACAAAGAGATACCACCTCACACCTGTCAGAATGGGTGAAATTAACAACTTGGGCAACAGATGTTGGCAAGGATGTAGAGAAAGGGGAACGCTTATGCACTGTTGGTGGGAATGCAAACTGGTGCAGCCACTCTGGAGAACAGTATGGAGATTCCTCAAAAACTTAAAAATTGAACTACCCTGTGACCCCACAATTGTACTACTAGGTATTAATACAAAGAATACAAGAGTGCTGTTTTGAAGGGGCACATGCACCCCAATGTTTATAGCACTGCTATCAACAATAACCAAATTATGGAAAGAGCCCAAAGACACTGATGTCCATCGACTGATGAATGTATAAAGAAGATGTGGTATGTGTATATATATATGTATATATATATATATGTGTGTGTGTGTGTGTGTGTGTGTATGTATATATGTATACATATGTATACATATGTGTGTGTACAAATATATATATATATACACACAAACACACACACACACATACATGGACTATTCACCATTAAAAAGCTAAATCTTGCCATTTGTAACAGTGTGATGGAACTAGAGTATATTATACTAAGTGAAGTAAGTCAGAGAAAGACAAATATATGATTTCACTCATATGTGGAATTTTAGAAACACAACACATGAACATAGGAGAAGGGAAAGAAAAATAAGATAAAAACAGAGAGGGAGGCAAACCAGAAGAGACTTTTTTTTTATTTAAATTTTTTTTAACGTTTATTTATTTTTGAGACAGACAAAAACAGAGCATGAATGGGGGAGGGTCAGAGAGAGAGGGAGACACAGAATCTGAAACAGGCTCCAGGCTCTGAGCTGTCAGCACAGAGCCCGACGCGGAGCTCAAACTCACGGACCGCGAGATTATGACCTGAGCCGAAGTCAGACGCTCAACCAACTGAGCCACCCAGGTGCCCCAAGAGACTCTTAAATACAGAGAACAAACTGAGGGTTGCTTGAGGGGAGGTGGGTGGGGGAAGGGACAAAATGGGTGATGGGCATTGAGGAGGCCACTTGTTGGGGTGAGCGCTGGGTGTTATATGCAAGTGATGAATCACTGGGTTCTACTCCTGAAACCAGTACTACACTGCATGTTAACTAACTTGAATTTAAATAAATAAATTTAAAAAATAAAAAAAGAGAGTGCTGTGAAAAAAGAGAAATGGCTAAGGACTAAACTTAGGGTGCTCCAACATTTAAAGGTCAGGAAGAGAAAGAGGAAAAAAATATTTAAATGTATTAATACAATTTTATATTAAGGAGTTTCCTATCCTATTGATCACTTGTCATTATTTATTTTGGAGTTGGCATGGGACATGGTTTTCTCTTTTTAGAACTTGAAAAATTTGCTGTCTAAAGTCTACAGAACGTGTCTGATTCAAGCGGTTTGGTCCACTACTGTGAAGCAGATCCATATTAGTTGGTTGTGAGGCCATTTCTTATATAATGAGGCTTCCCAAGATTTAGCCAAGTAAGGTACATTATCAAATACCAGAACTACAGGTGTCAGTATATGTCAGGTGGAAATGTAAAATGCAATTTAGGGATGAGACAGGAGTGTCTGGAGCTTAGAGTCTCACAAAAGTGGAAAGGTAAAATAGACAGGAAGTGAGATAAACAAAGGTAATAGTGGTAGGGTCAAAATAAAACTGTCTGACATGAGGCTGGTAGATTGAAGACCGGTAGGTTGCATTCAATCTCTTGAACACATTCTGGCATATGCCTTTCAAGCTATGCTTGAAACAGCCAGATCAGATCAGAGAAAACCTACCATCAGCCTTTTTTTTTTTTTTTTTTTTTTTTTTTTTTTTTTTTTTTTTTTTTTTTTTGCATTTCTAACTTTAAATTTTTTTTTTTTTCAACGTTTTTTATTTATTTTTGGGACAGAGAGAGACAGAGCATGAACGGGGGAGGGGCAGAGAGAGAGGGAGACAGAGAATCGGAAACAGGCTCCAGGCTCGGAGCCATCAACCCAGAGCCTGACGCGGGGCTCGAACTCACGGACCGCGAGATCGTGACCTGGCTGAAGTCGGACGCTTAACCGACTGCGCCACCCAGGCGCCCCTTTAAATTTTTTTTTTTTTTCAACGTTTTTTATTTATTTTTGGGACAGAGAGAGACAGAGCATGAACGGGGGAGGGGCAGAGAGAGAGGGAGACAGAGAATCGGAAACAGGCTCCAGGCTCGGAGCCATCAACCCAGAGCCTGACGCGGGGCTCGAACTCACGGACCGCGAGATCGAGCATTTCTAACTTTAAAGTGAACAGTCATCTTCTCCCAAATGTTCTCACTTTCACTTCTGATGGTTAGAGTCATGTCCACTGCATCCTTCTAAGGGTAAGACTCAGATTCCTATTTCATTAACATGGCTGTCAGCTATTCACTGGGTGCTGGGCTGGTACGTGCACATATATCAATTCTTTTAGGGATTAAATTGTCATCTTGGCTGAGGTAGAATTTCATATAAATAACTTGTATTGCCACAGTTTAAAAGCCATGTGTAAATTTCCTAAATCCTCTTGTGTGTAATATTTGCCTAATAGTTTGTCTCATCTGGAATATTTGAAAATTTAGTTCCGTATGATTTAGATGTGGTGTCACAGGAAGTCTTTGCAGCTAATTTTCTTTCTCCGTGCAGAGAAGGACATATCTGACATAATATAACCAGTCACATTGCCAGGGTAAGAATAAATAGCAAGATATAAACATACAAATAAGAAATCAAGTCATAAAGGGAAAGAGCACTAGAAATGTGGCCAAACACTGTTATTGTGGAGGGACCTGAGACTGGCATTAAATTAAACAAGTGAGCCTTTGACTATGCTGTGCAAGCTATTATCTCCTCTGAGAGCAGTTGTTCCTTCCTGGGTTATCTGGGTCCTTAAGGCTCTTGTATGATCTAGCAGGGTCAGAGAATTGTTTTCAAAAGTGTAGGAACAGAAAGAACATCTTAACTTATCTTGGACAAAGCTTTGCATGTTTGCCCTTAACTTCATTTTCCAATATACCCTATCATTTCTGACTGCCTTTTCTGACCCTGACACTTCAGTGTGTTTATCTAGCCCCAGTTCTGTATCCCCTTTCCAGTGGGATGTTGGTTATTTTATCATGAATTAATACTATGACTTCAAACTAGAATGCATGAGTAAATCAACACTTACCCACTACATGATGACTCCCTATCATATTCCTGCAGTGAGCCTGGTCTTCTGGAGAGATGAGATGAGCAGGAGAGAAGCCATAACCTCCATATCCCTCCCACCCCCGACAATGACATTCCCCATGTCTGCATTCCAGGAGCGTGGACACCCATCATTTCTCATTCTGGGTTCTCCAGTTCCCTTCCTGTTGTATACATCACGTGAACCCATGCAATAGGCAACTGCATGGTTTATTTACTTGATCTGGACCAGCAGGAGAAACAAAGATTCCATGGAACTCAGAAACTCTGATGTGCACATGCTTAAGTTATCTCCTTTGCATATAAGTCATATTCTTCCCCCTTCTTTGTCTCAAGTAAAAACTTCCCTCAGAATACCCCAAGAATAATAGTTTATAATTTGGGGTACTTATTAAAATCACCTGGGGAACTTATAAAAGTCAGCATTTGAAAATCTCCCAAGTAATTCCAATACGCAGCCAAGTTGAGCTCTATTGCCCTAGTCCTTCTACCAAGTTTGAGCTAACAAGGCCAAGAGTAACCATGCCTCTAATTATCATCTAATTATTAATTTGCATTTCCTCATGTAATGTCATTATGATTGGGTGGGGGCAACCAGGAGTGGAACATGTACAGCTGAGTTTAAGACTTTTGCCTCTACTTGGTAAAATGTCTTTCTGTGTTCTTGGCTGCTGTCTGTCACTCTTGAGGTTAAAAGAACGTAAACCTCTCCACACTTCTTCCAGTTTGCTCTTTTTGTTTTGTTCTTCTTGCTCCACCAGGTCAGGCTTTCTAGAAATTCTGGCAGATGATCTACAAAATTTCCCCAGAATTTACGGGGAAATCTTAATGCTTTGATGACTTTCCTACCTCTTGACCACTTGACTTCCTTCTCTGATCGATGTTTGCCTCTCAATAGTAGATAACATTTTACAAAACAGAGTCTTCTGAGGAAAGAGAATACAAGAAACTTTGGCTGATGAAAGGGTTGGTGATTTGAAAATGCCTGTGCTTTGGTCAGTGAGGGAGTTTGTTACCTCCAGGATAGTGAGGGTTGAAGGTAGCTTGGGCTGAGTTCTCTTCAAATTTGTATCAGTGCCTAACCAGGACCTTTACCAGAATCGGCCTCAGAACCCACAGACCAGGCCACCATCCTTGAGAATTGGCCTGCTTTGACCTTGGGTGGGTTCAAATTAGGTCAAATATTGTTGGTTTCACAAGGCCTCCAACTACAGCTGGGACCTCTTCTTGTATTCACACTGAAGCCACTTACGGCATGGTTCCCTTTGAAACATCAAAATTGGCTCATCCCATAACCACACATATTCATTCTGTGGTTATCTCTTGCCTAACATCATGATCTGTGCTTCTTATTACGAAAGGGGACCCAGACTCCACTGCTTACCTATTCAAACTTCATTCCATCATAAACCAGCTCTCCTAGATCCTCACTCTCTTTATAGAATGTTCTTGCTACTTCTTTCCCAGAACTAAAATACGGCTTTTCTATTAATTTATCATTTCCACTGTGTCCCTTCAAATGCAGAGAACCACAGAATTGCAGGATGTTGTCAGTTTTCTGCCTTCTCTACAAAACAACACCTATAATTCCATGCTTTTCTTTTTTACCTTCATGAAAAAAGATGCTGCCACTCGGAGCTTTCTGCCATCTGGAACGATGTCCTCTGGCCCTCTTAAACCCTGTCTTCTACTTTCCTATTGGGTAGTCCCTCATATTAATTAAAAATGCATGCAACTATTTTACCATCATCCTCTTGCTTGCAAACACAGAAAAATGAAAGCTTATATACTATAGATAACATGTAAATATTAGAATGTGTTTTTATTTTTTGTAAGTGATATCATTTTGCATTCTAACCTTCATTGCCTTTGTAGAGGGAAAAATAAAACCAGAAAAAAATGCTGTCAAAATCTTAAGTGCATCCTTTTGAAGTATGGAGTCTTTTAAAACTTTTAATAGTAATTTTTGTGTTGTTTCAGAGTCCTTTGGATAAATGATCATTCAAGTCAAAGTTATACTCCTTACCAGGGCAATTTCTCCCCTTTCTTTCTTTTCCTTTTTTCCTACAGTTTATTTATTTATTTTGAGAGAAAGAGAGAGAGCATGAGCAGGGGAGGGGCAGAGAAAGAGGGAGAGAGAACATCCCAAGCAAGCTCCATTCTTTCAGTGCAGAGACCAACATGGGGCTCAAACTCATGAACCTTGAGATCATGACCTGAGCTGAAATCAAGAGTTGGACACTTAACCGACCGAGCCATCAAGGCACTCCAATTCCTTCCCTTTCTTAAGAGCAGTTCTCTCCTTTCCTCTTAAGAAGATCGCAGATATTAACAGACTCTCTGGCATGGAGGCAAGGGCTCCTGGTCTGAGCTTTCCCAAGGCCATTTCTAGTTTTAAATGCAGTGTGCCTAAGTTGATCTTACCTCTGGGCATTGGTGTTGGCTGGGGTGCAGCTGACTGCATCTGGTTCTTGCAGAAGGTATCCCGGCATTCATGGAAATCATTGGTGCCCAAAACAGATTCCATTTGCATGGGTCTTACATTCTGTGGTTTTCTCATCCTTAGCCCAGGCCCACTTCTGGTTCGCTGGCTCTGTCAGCACCTCTGTGTATCCTTTGGGGGAAAATTAGGGAGTCCTCAGATGCTTCCTCTGTGCCACACTGGAGAGTGTGCCACTGAACTTCTTTTACCTTCCTTTGCCCTTTCTCATCACTTGTCACAAGGTCTCCATAAGACTTCCAGCCAGAAGGGAAAACACAAGCCTCCCTCTGCTTTTAACTTCTCAAATCTCTGATTTCTGTGGGGATTTATGCCTTTTGTATCTTCCTTTCTTTTCATCTATACTTCTCAAGTGAGTGGCTTCCGCTCCCACCATGTTACTAAGACTACTTTTCATAAGGTCATGAGTAATCTAACTGCCCCCAATTTTTTTTTTTTAGTATTTTCAGTATTTTCTCACTGCATCTCTCTGCTTTGTTTGACACGCTGATTCCTTTATTTTCCAAACTCTGTGCTTTGCTGGTTCCACTCATAACTTTTGGCCTATTTCCTATTTTGTTTTGCCTTTTATTGCTGGTGTTAATGAGAATTTTGTCCTTGAATTGTTTCACCTCTTATTATGGCTAAGTCCAGGAAAAGGGGACGTTCTCCCTGGGTGATTGCTTTTATTCCCACGTTAAACTACATTCTTTACACTGCTATTATAAAAAACAACAACAACAACAACAACAAAAACAAACTAAAAAAGTATATCTCCAGTTCAGAACGTTCCTCCAAACTTTAGACTCATATATTTAACTACCTCCTGGATATTTCCAGGCCTTTCAAACTGAACTTGTACAAACTGAACTCATTATCCTTCCCCGCTTCTCAGGATGTATTTTTCAGTCTCGAATGACACCACTTTCTCCCTAGCCACTAGGGTTAGAGTACTTGGGGGTCAGTTTTTGCTCTTTTAATTCTTGTATCTCCTATATTCTCACAGTGAATCACCAAAGCCTGCCAAATTTCTTCCTATTTTATACTAATTTATCAATGATATCTCAGTCATCACCTGTGTATCTATGTCTGTGTATCTATGTATCTACATATCTATGTATCATCATATATCAATCATCTTCCATTATTTGTGTGTGATGAAAATTTTTCTCTCAAAGTTTACATATTATTAAGTGGTTAAATGTAAATACAAATAAAAATTTAGGAATAGGGACTTCTGGATGGCTCAGTTGGTTAAGCATCCAACTTCAGCTCAGATCATGATCTCACAGTCTGAGGGTTTGAACCCCACATCAGGCTCTGTGCTGACAGCTCAGAGCCTGGAGCCTGCTTTGAACTCTGTGTCTCCCTCTCTCTCTGCCCCTCCCCTGCTCACCTACTGTCTTTCTTTAAAAAATAAATAAACATTAAAAAATTTTTTGGAAGGGGGAAAAGAAATAGTATGTAGCTTGTAAAGACCCACATTGTAATTATTAGTGCTATAATTAAGCCTCAAAGTCAGTGCCAAACTTTTGGGTAGCCAAAGCAAAAATGAGATTAGGTCAGTTACCTAATTCTTTTTATCAGAGAAAACAAAGAAATTTTCGTAAGTTGTAAACTCTGATTAGCTGGTTTTGTGTTGATAAAGCTATGTTTATCTTTCCCTTTAACCTTAAATTGCCCTTTTAACCAACTGTCCTTCCAGGGCAAATCTCCTTGGGTACTTAGTGCTCCTTGAGCATTTGAAGGCCTCTCCTTCTCAAAAAAACCAGTCTGTTCCAAACTTAGGGCCTAAGTTCTTTGCTTATGGGAGCCCCAATCCTTCTCTTTGTCCTGCAGCTATGTTTTTTGACCTTGTCTCTGTTTCTTAAAAGATCAAGTCTGTCTGCAACTCAGCATTTTAAAACTGTCAAACTCAATTTCAAGCAGATGTCTACATGTTAGAGATTTTAGTTGAGGTCTAACTTGTATTCTCTTTTGGATTAAGACATGCCTAGACAAGTTTGTGGGTCCACTGGCGCTGGCTCTCTGGTGCCTTATTTCATAAAATGGTGGGGAAGTCTTTGATGAAGAACTGTGCTTGCATTAATGTCAGAGGTAGGATATGAGAGTGCCATTTACAGTTATTATTTGTGAATGAAGCAAATAGAGTAGCCTTTAGGGAGATGCCTGTTAGCCTACATCTAGGCATGGAGGATAGTAGTGTCTCCTGGCTTACAGCAAGGAGGCCACGCGTGTACAGCGTCAGCATCAGCCATGCCGTCCTCTCCACTGGGAACAGAGCTGGCTGTGATGTGCCTTTGCAGAGGCTTCCAAGTATGGGGTGGTGGTGGAGAGCTCAGGCTGGGGTGCCAGACAGAGGTGGATTGGAGTCCTGGCTCTGCTCCTTCCTTCTTTGTAGCCTTGGGCAACTTCCTTTATGTCTCTGACGCTGTTGTTGTAAGAATTAAAAATCGGTCATGTGGAGTACTCAACATCATATTTGGAATATAGGTGAAGGCTGAATAAGTGGGAGTTGTTATTACTACTAATATCATCATCATCGTTATCAGGTATCATTGTAGGAACGAGGAGCAAGGGAGGAGGGAGATGGTAAGCTGCGTGGGAGATGAAAGGTTGGCTTTGGGGGTTCAGATGAGTCACACATAAAGGTTTTATAAACTAATTGAGGAAAGGAGGTTGAGGAAGGTTAGGATTCTTGGATTATATGATGTAAGAGAGCTGAAGAGACTTATGTGATCTTATTTCCTATCTGTACAAAATGAATTATGGCCAGACTTAGGGGTATGGTTATAAATGTTAGGATGAAAAATGGGCCATCTTATATTCTAGAGAGTTTGTTTGTTTAGGTTTGGAACTGTTTCTGAAATTGGCCTTTATCCTATGAATACTGTCTAACCTATAAATACTACATAATACTTGACCTTTTATAATATTTTATAGAGTTGACCACTCCCTCTTTCTTGAAATTGTCTCCTTGCTGGAGGCTTCTACAAAACCATTTTCTCCTGGTTTTCTTCCTACCATTCAGATCCTTCTTTTTGGAAGCCAATTTTTTCCCCTTAAGTTTTCTCCCTTTTTGGGGGTGCCTGGGTGGCTCAGTCGGTTGAGTGTCTGCTTTTGGCTCAGGTTGTAGTCTCGCGGTTCATGGGTTGGAGCCCCATGTTGGGCTCCCTGCTGTGTGTGAAGAGCCCGCTCTGGATCTTCTGTCCCCCCTCTCCCTTTCCCTCCTCCGCTTGTGTGCGCGTGCTCGCTAACTCTCTTGAATAAATAAATGAATACAAACTTTAAAAAAACTTTAAAAAAAACCGTTTCTCCCTCTTTGAAGCTCTTAACTATCCGTATGTCCCAGGACTATGTTATCTCTTTGCTCTTCTTATCTTTTAATGATCTGTAGGACATGCCAAACCTACGGCTTAAAGCACCATTTATAGGCATATGACTTGCAAATCTATTCCAAAGCCTGACCCCTCTCCTGAGTTATTGGGTCTATATACCCAATCATGGCAGGTTCAGCAAAAAAGGCTTTAAACAGAATTGGTGGAACTAAACTGTAGCTATTGAAACAAACAGGGAAATTTCCATTTACACAGGGGCCCATTTGGCACCTGATATGTTTCAACCGCAAGTTTAGGTGGAGGCATCTTGGTGGAAGTGTACACATGCTGGTCCTGACAGCTATGTCAGATGATTTCTACCACTTGCCAGTTGCATAACCTTGGGAAGTTACTTAACCCCAGAAAACTTTCACTTGGTCATCTTTAAGATAGGGAGAATGTATATACCCTTTTTACTTCTTGCCTTTTAGCCCAATGGATACTTCCAGGATCTAGATATTCTTTTCTTGTTAGATTTTATAAGTTTTCTTCATAGAGTATTTTACTTTATTTATTTATTTATTTAAAATTATTTTTTTAATTTACATCCAAATTAGTTAGCATATAGTGCAACAATGATTTCAGGAGTAGATTCCTTAGTGTCCTTTACCCATTTAGCCCATCCCCCCACCACACCCCCTCCACTAACCCTCTGTTTGTTCTCCATATTTATGAGTCTCCTGTTTTGTCCCCCTCCCTGTTTTTATATTATTTTTGTTTCCCTTCCCTTATGTTAATCTGTTTTGTCTCTTAAAGTCCTCATATGAGTGAAGTCATATGATATTTGTCTTTCTCTGACTGACTAATTAGCATAATACCCTCTAGTTCCATCCACGTAGTTGCAAATGGCAAGATTTCATTCTTTTTGATTGCTGAGTAATACTCCATTATATATATATATATATATATATATATACCATATCTTCTTTATCCATTCATTCATTGATGGACATTTGGGCTCTTTCCATACTTAGGCTAATGTTGATAGTGCTGCTATAAATATGGGGGTGCATGTGTCCCTTTGAAACAGCACACCTGAATCCCATGGATAAATGCTAGTAGTGCAGTTGCTGCATCGTAGGGTAGTTCTATTTTTAGTTTTTTGAGGAACCTCCATACTGTCTTCCAGAGTGGCTGCACCAGCTTGCATTCCCACCAACAAGGCAAAAGAGATCCTCTTTCTCCACATCCTCGCCAACATCTGTTATTGCCTGAGTTGTTAATGTCAGCCATTCTGACAGGTGTAAGGTGGTAGCTCATTGTGGTTTTGATTTGTATTCCCCTGATGATGAGTGCATTTGTATTTCCCTGATGATGCGGAGCATTTTTTCATGTGTCAGTTGGCCATTTGGATGTCCTCCTTGGAGAAGTGTCTATTCATGTCTTTTGCCCATTTCTTCACTGGATTATTTGTTTTTTGGGTGTTGAGTTTGATAAGTTCTTTGTAGATTTTGGATACTAACCCTTTATCTGATACGTCGTTTGCAAATATCTTCTCCCATTCTGTCGGTTGCCTTTTAGTTTTGCCGATTGTTTCCTTCGCTGTGCAGAAGTTTTTATTTTGATGAGGTCCCAGTAGTTCATTTTTGCTTTTGTTCCCTTTGCCTCCAGAGACATGTTGAGTAAGAAGTTGCTGTGGCCAAGATCAAAGAGGTTTTCACCTGGTTTCTCCATGAGGATTTTGATGGCTTCCTGTCTTACATTGAGGTCTTTCCTCCATTTTGAGTTTATTTTTGTGTATGGTTTAAGAAAGTGATCCAGGTTCATTCCTCTGCATGTCACTGTCCAGTTTTCCCAGCACCACTTGCTGAAGAGACTGTCTTTATTCCATGGGATATTCTTTCCTGCTTTGTCAAAGATTAGGCGGCCATATGTTTGTGGGTCCATTTCTGGGTTCTCTATTCTGTTCCATTGATCTGAGTGTCTGTTCTTGTGCCAGTACCATACTGTCTTGATGATTACAGCTTTGTAGTATAGCTTGAAGTCTGGGATTGTGATGCCTCCTGCTTTGGTTTTCTTTTTCAAGTTCGCTTTGGCTATTGGGCATCTTTTCTGGTTCCATATAAATTTTAGGATGATTTGTTCTAGCTCTGTGAAGAATGCTGGTGTTACTTTGATAGTGATTGCATTGAATATGTAGATTGCTTTGGGTAGTATCAACATTTTAACAATATTTGTTCTTCCTATCCAGGAGCATGGAATCTTTTTCCATTTTTTTTTGTCTTCTTCCATTTCTTTCATAAGCTTTCTATAGTTTTCAGGGTATAGATTTTTCACTTGTTTGGTTAGATTTATTCCTCGGTATTTTATGGTTTTTGTCCAACTGTAAATGGGATCTATTCCTTGATTTCTCTTTCTGTCGCTTCATTGTTGGTGTATAGGAATGATTTCTGTGCGTTGATTTTATATGCTGCAACTTTGCTGAATTCATGAATCAGTTCTAGGAGTTTTTTTGGTGGAATCTTTAGGGTTTTCCATATAGAGTATCATGTCATCTGCGAAGAGTGAAAGTTTGACCTCCTCCTGGCCGATTTGGATGCTTTTTATTTCTTTGTGTTGTCTGATTGCAGAGGCTAAGACTTCCAATACTATGTTGAATAACAGTGGTGAGAGTGAACATCCCTGTCTTGTTCCTGACCTTAGGAGGAAAGCTCTCAGATTTTCCCCATTGAGGATGATATTGGCATTGGGTCATTGATATATGGCTTTTATGATCTCAAGGTATGATCCTTCTATCCCTACTTTCGTGGGGGTTTTTATCAAGAAAGGCTGCTATATTTTGTCAAATGCTTTCTCTGCATCTATTGAGAGGATCATATGGTTCTTGTCATTTCTTTTATTGATGTGATGAATCACATTAATTGTTTTGTGGATAATGAACCATCCCTCATCCCAGGTATAAATCCCATTTGGTCGCGGTGAATAATTTTTTTAATGTATTGTTGGATCCAGTTGGCTAATATCTTGTTGAGGATTTTTGCATCCATGTTAATCAGGGAAATTGGTCTATTGTTCTCCCTTTTAGTGGGGTCTCTGTCTGGTTTTGGAATCAAGGTAATGCTGGCTTCATAGAATGAGTTTGGAAGTTTTCCTTCCATTTCTAGTTTTTGGAACACCTTCAAGAGAATAGTTGTTAACTCTTCCTTAAGTGTTTGCAGAATTCCCCTGGAAAGCCTGGCCCTGGACTCTTGTTTTTTGGGAGATTTTTTATTACTAATTTGATTTCCTTACTGGTTATGGGTCTGTTCAAATTTTCTGTTTCTTCCTGTTTCAGTTTTGGTAGTGTATATGTTTCTAGGAATTTGTCCATTTCTTCCAGATTGCCCATTTTATTGGCATGTAATTGTTCGTAATACTCCATTATTATTGTTTTCATTTATGCTGTGTCGGTTGTGATCTCTCCTCTTTCATTCTTGATTTTATTTATTTGGGTCCTTTCCTTTTTCTTTTTGGTCAAACTGGCTAGTGGTTTACCAATTTTGTTAATTCTTTCAAAGAACCAGCTTCTGGTTTCATTGATCTGTTCTACTGTTTTGTTTTTTTGTTTTTTGTTTTTTTGTTTTTGGTTTCAATAGCATTAATTTCTGCTCTAATCTTTATCATTTCCTGTCTTCTGCTGGTTTTGGGTTTTATTTGCTGTTCTTGTTCCAGCTCTTTAAGATGTAAGGTTAGGTTGTGTACCTAAGATCTTTCTTCCTTCTTTAGGAAGGCCTGGATTGCTATATACTTTCCTCTTATGACCGCCTTTGCTGCGTCCCAGAGGTTTTGGGTTGTGGTGTTATCAGTTTCATTGACTTCTATATATTTTTTAATTTCCTCTTTAACTTCTTGGTTAGCCCATTGATTCTTTAGTAGGATGTTCTTCAGTCTGCAAGTATTTTACAGTATTTTACTTTAAAGGGGAGAGGGTCATATATACAATTATGACCATGTTGAGGAATATCTTTCATTGGCACTATTTTGTTTTAAATTATTTCTTCCCTGTTGGTTTAATCTAGCTGTCTGGAGCATGTATTGTGCTGTTTCCTTGGAAACCCAGCCTTTACACTATTGCTTAGAATGTCCCAAGGTTGTCCATTATATTCCATCACCTACTTACCCTCAAGAAAGCAAGCATCCAACATATTAGAATTGGCCTATAACCTCTAGCAATCTGTTACCTACATTAAAAAATCTGATATGGTTTTTCATTTATAAATTGTTTTTTAGATTTTTCTTTCTTCATTGGCGTGGAAGCAGAATTTTCCCCCACAGTTTTTCTCTGAATGCTAGTCGTTGTAGTCTCTAGTGTTTATGACCAAGAAGTGTATTTTCTGTTGATGAAAGAAATAATCCAAAGATGTTCCCTTCTTTTAAGCATGCTTGCTTCAGCAATTCAAAGTAGGTGGGGAGATTTTCCCTCTGGAGTTTCTAGTATGCTAAAACAATGAAATAGGTTGAAAAGAAAATTTTAACGTGCTATCTTCAATTTATCTAAGCCTGTTTTTCCTTTCCTTACCATCCTGCTTTGTGGGGAGTCTGGATTCCTTGTTCTCAGTAAAAAGATGGTGATAGCCTTTCAAACCCTCAGTATTAGTCTTCTTAATGTTTATTCATTGTTAAATCTGTTTATTTCCTCTGGCCCTAAGTTCTACAAATATATGGTACATATGATGTATATACCTCATTGCCCTTGAGAAAATCACTTTCTGCACTCTCAATTATTGGTACATGAAAAACATGAATGCTGATAAAAACAAAAAACAATTAAAAATAATGTTCTACTGGGATATGCCATTTAATTGTGTTAAAATTACAAATATGTCTATTCCTAGTTCCTTGTCAATGGATTTTGCTCTGCTTTTCCTAGTGATTTTTCCTTTTTTTCCAAATGAACCCCTAAGTTGATCTACATATTTACTAGTTTCCAAATATGGCTTTTTAAATCATTAAGTTAACTTAAATAGATATACATTTAGGGCATAAAAATTCTACTTGGGTGGATTAGTAAATATGATATTTATAGTACTTTAAGCCAAGTTCTCTTTTGAAAAATAAAGTAGTATATGAAGGAAATCTAGTATAAGACATGCATATAGCTATTGGACTTGCTTTTGAAGTCCTCTGTGTTAGCCTGTCTTGCAGCCTAGAGAAGAGAGTCAATATACTGTCAGAGAAAGAGCATTGCTCTGCACGTTGGCATATGTGCATGATCTCAGCTGGGCCATGTACCAGCTATGTGACTGACTCATTTACATCCCCTTCATGGATTTCAGTTTCCTCACTTATAAAAGGGTGCAGGCTGTTAATATATTTCCCATTTACTGACAGGGTTATTATGAAGATTGGAGGAGAATAGCTATAGAAAAGTACTCTACCTCAAACAGACTATGGAAAGAAATAAGAAATCTTGGATGTAAGCCAGATCATGTACTGAAGAGTTTAACAAGTCCAGGGAAGAGTTACCATATTACCCTTACTACTTTGTAAGTGCTCTTAGAGCTAGCATACATGTCTTCCACTTTCGGCATCTCAACCCTTCTCAAGCTTTAAGGAATTTTCTCACTTGCTTGTGAAACACAAAGCTGTCTTCTGCATCCTTTTTTTTTTTACAGGTTGTCCTATCACGTGAGGGGCAAATACCCTCTTTCCAGTCTTGCCTGTTCTCAGCATTAGTTGGAGAGAATTTTTCCATATCATATGCCCATGCTTTCCTTCTCCCTATACCTGAACTCATACTTGGAAAGCAGAACGATACTGTGAAAAGGGCACGGGACTGACTGAGATCCGGGAAGTAGGTTCCAGTCATGGTGCCAGTCATAGCCAGCTTGATAATAACACTTGCATGGCATGGAATCTGCCTGTGCCTCATATTTGTAGAGTTGCAGAATCTCTGAGTTTCAGAGAGAATAACAACAGCACAAGATCATCAGTGTACCCATCCTTTAAAAAATAAAAACCTGTTTGGGGCGCCTGAGTGGCTCAGTTAATTAAGCGTCCGACTTCGGCTCAGGTCATGATCTCACAGTTTGTGGGTTCGAGCCCCACATTGAGATCTGTGCTGATAGTTCAGAGCCTGGAGCCTGCTTCGGATTCTGTGTCTCCTTCTCTTTCTGCCCCTCCTCTTCTTGTGCTTTGTCTCTCTCTCTCAAAAAATAAATAAATGTTAAAAAAATTAAAAGTTAAAAGCCTATTTAATTTTGTACTCAATATCTCCAATAATAGGGATGTGATAGGCATGTGATGTGATAGATTTAGGAGTCAGAATTAAATTTAAATCTCTGATTAGCTACATATTACTTGTGTGACCTTGGGAAAGTTATTTATACCCTTTATGCCCCCAGATTCTTCTCTTTAAAATGGAAATAATAATATACAACATAGGGTTGTGGTGAGGACTGCATGAAATGATGCATGTAAAGCACTGGCACATGGTCAGGAACTCAACAAATGGTGATGGTGGTGGTTGTTTCCTTCTTCTTCCTCTTCCTCCTTCTCCTCCTCTTTTCTGTGTAAAAACTTTTTTTATAGTTTATTTATTTTTGAGAGAGAGAGAGAGAGAGAGACAGAGCATGAGCAGGGGAGGGGCAGAGAGAGGGGGAGACACAGAATCTGAAGCAGGCTCCAGGCCCTGAGCTGTCAGCACAGAGCCCAGCATGGGGCTTGAATTCATGAACTATGAGATCATGACCTGAGCTGAAGTTGAGTGCTTAACCAACTGAGCCACCCAGGTGCCCCTCCACCTCTTTCTTTTCATTATTCCTGGTACTATGTGGTTTCAGACTCAATGAGCGTTGACAGCGATGGAAAATTATTCCCTTCTAAGATAGCCCACTCTTAATTTTGTAAAATTATGATGGTTAGAAAGTTTTCTTCCTAGTCAACACAAAATTGCTTCACTTTATCTCTAGACATTCTTTTGTCCAAATTCTGACCTCTCAGATCATGACTGCTCTTTGTATATTTGAATATGGCTATCATGCACCCTATGTTACTCTATTCTCCTCTAACTTTCTTTCTTTCTTTCTTTCTTTCTTTCTTTCTTTCTTTCGAGAAAGAGCATGAGGGGGAGAGGCCCAGAAAGAGAGAGAATCTTAAGAGGCCTGACGCAGGGCTCAATGTTACAACTATGAGATCATTGCCTGAGCCGAAATCAAGAGTCTAACACTTAACTGACAATGCCACGCAGGTGCCCATCTTCCCAATTTCCTTCAGTCAACTTTGATATACCAATTTTCAAATTACCTTTGAACTGACATGAACTTGATATTAACGCTTTTAATCAACATTTATATACTACGATGTAATCGTCTTTATTTCTAAGACCTTTAGTGATCCTTCAGGCTAAATTTTCCCTTTCTGCGTCTGGAAAGGACCAGAGGTCACTCAGCACATGGGTTTATCCTCATTTATGTCACCAGTTCTGCCCACTTTGATTCTGTACCTGAGAGCAGACACTTTTTTCTTTAAGCTTACAGTGTTCTTTATAGAGTTTATGGAGAATATAGGGTGGCATTTTCGATTCTGTGATGATTTTTATACAAACAAATGTGTGGAAGCACTAATCACATTTTTTATGTACCCTAAAGGGTTAGATTGACTAATCAAATTGCATGTTTATTGTGTCCTCATGAAATTTGGACCTTTAAAACTAACATACAGTTTATCAACAGAATAAGCCTGTAAAACAGAGAGGTTGTAAGCATTACCCCTTCAGCTTTACAAAGATTTGAAACCGGAGGCTTCTCAGGGGCAATAACCAAATGACTTGTACAGTACGGTTTCTCCCAGCTAACCAGCCAGTGGATGGGTTTGTATGTCATTGCAGACTGGCCAATTTTGAAAACATATGTTCTATCCTTTCCCACAGAATCACCGTTTATATATTTTAAGACATAATTTTGTTTTTGTTTTTCTTTTTTTTTTTTAATCTTTATTTCTTTTTGAGAGGGGGAGGGGCAGAGAAAGGGGGATAGAGGTTCTGAAGTGGGCTCTGTGCTGAGAGCAGCGAGCCTGATGCAGGGCTCAAACTCACAAACCATGAGATCATAACCTGAGCTGCTCAATCAGCTAAGCTACCCAGGCACCAGAAGACACAATTTTGTACTTCACTTTGATACAGGGCAGGGAATTGGTTTTACTCTCCTTCGCATATCTTGTTCTAACATAAGACCCAACTCCAAACTTTCGCTCACTAAATCTTGTTAAATTGAATTGAAACAAGGACTGTAAGAGCTGAGTGAACAGGTGAATTTAGTTCTGAAGGAGAGTATATAGACATCCATAAGATGCATTATATTACCCGGAGTTGTTAAAAATTTTAAATCAGGTTGCCAATTCATATTCTTTATTTTTATCAGTTGATTATAGCATACATGGATCAATTTTGATTATATCTAAAGCCAAAATAATTCTCCAAATTGTTTTAGAATTCAATATTTATTACTATTAAATAATTAAAATAAAATAATTATACTTTTCCATTTTTTCCTGCACTCATCATTAATGGTTACTATAGCATTGCTTATGAATCAAAGATGCCTTAGGTATTGTTTCTTGTTGAAAACATTTCTTTCAATCATTTGTTTCAACATTTGTAGAATTCGCAGTAGGAAAAGGCAACATGAAAACAATACTTACTAATTATAATCAGTTTCTATGGGAGAGGAAAGGGTTATTTTTTATTTATGGTCAAGGGTAGCCACAAAACTAGGAAGGTTTTCTTTATCTACAGCTATTCTTATATAAAAGGGTTACATATTTGAGTGATTGTTCAGTAAGTAATGGAAGGATACTATAGAAATAAAGGGTACATAATCTTCCTTAAATGCTAGATCCACAAAAGCTTGCTGTGTCTTCACTTTCTGAGTGAAAACTCTTTGTTCCAATGAGCAGAAAGAATAAAACAATATTTTTTGAAGGACCCTAGAGAAAATTCATTGTACTGGTCAGATGAATTGCATTCAAACAATGGATGTTGTGAGCATGTGAATCATTCCTTTCAACTCTTTAGTGCTAATTTTGCTATGATCTTTTCAAATACCTGTGATATTGTACTAGTCCACAGTCAATAACACTAGGACTCTTTTCTGCCTTAAAGGCAGGTAATAAAACTAGGATCTAATGGTCACTTAAAGACAGAAAAAGAAAGAGAGAAATGGACAGATGTATTTGGCCTTGGTCCCCATATTTTCCAGTTATTCCTTTAACCCATATTCTACTTAATACCTTTCTCATCAGGGACTGGTTTGGTGTAGTCCCAGACTGAGGCTCCAGAAAGAATTTATCTGAAAATCATTCATTGCTTGCATAATCTGGCCTAGGATAAGACTTCATTAGGACCTCTGAAAGGCTGGAATATTCCAGTCATTCAACAAATATTTATTAAGCACCTACCATGTACCAGAAACGGTACAACCTTAGGCAGCAGGAACCTCTGTGTAGTGTACCTGTATAATTTTGGACTACTTAGCATTTCTTCGTAGTTCTCAACACCATCATAATTTTGTTATGGATAGTTACCTCTCTCGCATGTGTGTAGTTTTGAAGGGCAGGAAAATCCAGATTTGTACCTCTTCCTATGGAATTCAGTGGGGCTAGATGCTTTCGGTCGTCCCCCTTGTTTGCCCAAGAGAACGCATTAAACCTCTGTTCAGCTAGTCGAATGTCTGTCCTGGCCTTAAATTTGAATTAATTGAATCAAACACAGAAGTGATCTTTGGCACTCACTCATGAGGACATAAATGTTTCTACTATGAAGCCATTGCTGAGATTTCTTTCCCAGCCCTCCAAACTCTCTTGTCCACAGTGGAAACTTATTCTGATCTTCTGTCAATTCTGTGAGTATATTAATCCTACCCTCATATTCTTCCAATACATTCGTATGTAGAAGTTGGGCAGAATTCACTTCAGCTAAGGGCCTTTACTGATGTATCCTAGCCCAGAGCTAATGACCACTCTGGTATTCCAAAAGTTCCAAGGACAAAGCATTGCTTTAGAGGGGTTCAAATGACTGACTACCCTGCTTGTATTCATTCATGAGAACACCTAAATTGTACCATATCCTGGATAGTGAGGGCTCAGCATTTCATAGGATGTTTGACTGACACCAAGAACTTAGGCAAGTCTAGGCAACAAAGTTGTTTTCAATAAAGAAGATAGCAAAGGGATAGGAGGTTCTATGTCCTAAACAACTATCAGCAGAGGGAAGAAGGCAGAGGTGAAGACATACCTTACAGGCCTGTGTGAAAGGAAAGAACAGCAAAGCCTAGTTCAGCCTCAGGATGAAAAGGACTGTGGGAAGTGAACACAGACATTGCAATAGTTTCCAGATGGAACAGAGAGAAAAAGGGAAAATGAAATTCCCACAAGTCGTGAGAGAGTTGTGTGGAAATATGAAGGAGACAACTGCCAAATTTGGATAGTGACATGGTCAAGGCCTTGTCCCTGGGGAGTCCATGAGCCTATTAGCAATCATGCTTTCTTGGGAATGTTCACTTACACAGAGGCTCGCCTTATCTGCCCACACACAGACACTCCAGGCCTTCCTTGTTTTAGGCCAGATCTTATAGGGATTGTAGAACAGGGTACTTCCATGGCCTTACCTGCATATGTGTGTGTGTGAGAGAGAGAGAGGTGGAAAGTGAAAGACGAAAATACAGACAGAGATAGAGACACACAGTGAGAATGAAAATGTGTATGAAGGAGAGATGGAGGGAGGTCAGAGTTCTAACTTCTCAGGACTTCATTCTTTTCCTTAAAGAGAAAACCTCCTCTGTAGTTCTTATGCAGTCTCTTCAAATCACCCCCTTTCTCTTGACCCCTCTTTGTTGCATACCTGCTTATTCTCCCTGCTCCTCCAAAGCGAGGCCCTGGTCCTCGAAATTTGCTTCTTCCTGTAGCAAATTTTGTTCCTGTCTCCATACCTTTCCTTTACCTTTCTTGGGGGACTTCAACAGACTCAATACTTGCTCATTTCTTCTGCCATGTAAGTAATTATCTTAATATTTTATTCAGTGAGAAAGCTATTCTAGAAATCTAATTTTCTTCCCAAGAATTGCAGAGCCAATTTGGGAGCTTCAAACATCTGTAATCCCAGGACAACGTTAGGGATTTAAAAAAAAAACTGAGACATATAAAAATTTCAAAACCATAAAGAACATTTCCAAGGTGAATGTCTTCTCATTCTAGATATTTTTATCTCTCCAGCACAGTTTCGCAGTAGCTTTTCCTTACCGTTCTTTTCAAAGCACTTCTTTGCAGTTACTGATTTTCAGCCTCGGTGTCTTTTCAAAGATGCTTTTCTGGGGACTGTTGATTTCAGGCCATTTCAACTGCATGAGTTATGCAAGTGTGAAAACTTTTTTAGTTCTAAAAAAAGATGCTCCAGCCTATTTTTTTGTACTCATAATAAAGGCAAACGGATAAAGACTGAATTTGGGCATTGGTGGAAACTTTGCAAGGAAAGGAAGAGCTGAAAAAATTTGTATCCCAAATCAATATCACAGTCAAAGCTAGAACAGAGGACTGATGACAAATTAACACTCCAAGATATGCAAGGAACCACATTTTTATTATAGTTAAAGTTACATTTTTATTAGCTTCACCCTGGTTTTGCCTGTCAGATAATTTAAAAAAAACACACAAAAAGTTATATTGAGTATGAGTAAGAAGTTATATAAAGACCTGGAAAATACAATGTATGCAATGAACAACATGAGTATTTATCAAGTTTTAAAAGTGGTTTTTTGGTCAATTAATATTAGTTCTCCAGTAAGCACATTGCACTGTGGGACAGTGCCTTTGAGAAATTTAGAATAAGGGAAATTTAAAATTTAACTACAATCTCTGTAGAGATTTAAATACAGTGTCTCCTGTGTTTCTTGGTGTCTATGTGTATATACACACACATATTTAAATGAAAGCTTAAAACATACCTTATATATAAGACATACATATAAAACAAATATATACAAACCGTCGCTTAGGAACTTTCTAGGCATTATTGAATTCCCTGATATCTCTTAGAAACAAAATATCTGTTTCTAATAAGCTTATTTATATGAATGCCAAATGAAATAAAATGTCACAGGCAAGATGCAGAACTCATTGAGGAGTTTGTTGACTATTTTACCAGTGGTTTTTCCATGTCTGGTGTTGATTCTATTAATGAAGAACATGTGTCCTCTTACACTTAATTGTGGAAAACTTCATTATCAGAGGTCGAAATAGCACAAAGATGAACCTCTGGACATGGATTCCCTCTCCTTTGTTTATCAGCATAACCTAGTCTGGATTTCCTCTCTCATCTCCATAGTCACCATCACAAAGAGGGCAGTGACTGTCCCACCTTAGAATCATGGAGTTTTCTTACTTTTACAATCTAAGTTTCTCTATTAGGATCATTCAGCTGCAAGTAACACTTTTTAAACAAAAGAGACTTTAATTTTCCTACAGAGTGAGAAGTCTGGGAATAGTTGGTTCTAGATTTGGTAAAGAAGACCAAAATTCATATCAAGGAACAAGGAGTTAGTCCTGTCCTTCTTCTCTGTCATCCTCAACTTTATGTTTGGTTCTTAAACTACAAGATGGCTACTGAAAAAGCATCATGGCCTCTTGACATGATGTTTGATTAGGAGCACGGGCTGGGGAAAAGAGCTCTTCTTGTTTCAGGAAGACACATTTCTCCCAGAGGTTCATTATTAGGCATTCCTTCATGACTCATTGGCAAGAACAAAATCACATATTCTGCCATTCCTACCCCCACAGCTGCACAGAATATTGGCGAAATAGCTGGCTAGCAAAGGAGAACAGGGTTTCTATGATTGGATTAGACAAACCAGAGTCATGTTCTGACGTTGAGCACATTGACACGCCCCCACCCTGCACCATTATGATTCCTTTGGCAAGGAAGAAGTGGGGAAGTCTGTTGAGTAATTACGTTTTGTCGGTTTCCCAGCTGTGATTTCCATGACATCTCCCTCTGTCTGATATGACTCAGCAATGGGAGTCTTTTGGATGTTCACCTTGGGTTCTAGCCCTCCACTCAGGAAACCCCCTCATTCTTGATTCGGAGAGAAAAATAGGTCTAACGTGTCATTCCATATCTCATCACATAATTCACAACTTCATATTTATGTGCTTTCTCAACTCATTTTTTTTTAAACCTAAGAGGTCTAGTTTCAAAAATGCACCTTTATCTTTTTTTTGCCCGCAGCTATGGCTCCTTTTGTCTGGGTACAAAATAAAAGGGACAAAACGTCTGTGTGTCTGGTAACTTTTGGTTGTCTCCTCTAATTTCAGGACCCATAAGCCTCTGCCAGGAGATAGCTTGTGATGTAGGTCATCTATATTTTCTTGTTTCTACTTTTAAACACTCTGCTGGCTGTTCTACCTTTCCCATGAATGTTTAATATGTGTAATGATCCTGCCAGAATTGATTTTTCATTATAGAGGCCATTTTCCAAAGAGGTTTGTCACTATTTTTAAAATAGTATTTTAGCATGTTTATAAAAGACAGTTCTAAACTCAATTTTGTGCAACAGTTTTTTCACTGATAGAAAAAAGGACTTTTTAAAGGTATTTTATATTATTCATGTTACTGATAAGTTGGAAGGTTTGAAATTATCCATTTAGGTTTTAGTTACATTTTTAACAATTGATTCTTTAAATAATTGAAAATAGCTGGTAAGTTATTCATGTTCGAGGGTGTTATGTTATATTTACAAATCAGTGATTTGCCATCAACATAATACATTCCATCTAGTGACCAAGCCTGAATATTCTTCCCATCTAAAATGAAGAAAAATGTGGGTGGCTCAGTCAGGTGAGCATCCGACTCTTCATTTCAGTTCAGGACATGATCCCAGGATGGTGAGATGGAGCCCTGCTTCGGGCTTGTGCTGAGCATGGAGCCTGCTTGGGATTTTCTCTCTCTCTTCCTCTGCCCCTTTCACCTGATCATGCTCTCTCTTGCTGTCTCTAAACAATTTTTAAAAATTATAAAATGAAAAATGAGATGTGAATGAGAATGAATGTCTTAGTTTTGAAATGGGTGTTTCTTTTACTATTTTATATTAGAGCTTTCTTAATTGGATTTTAATGTTCTTTCTTCTCCCATTATTTATTCATCTTCAATTTGACTTTCATTGCTAAAAAGAATGACTGGCTTTCATATTACCTTGTCCCTATTGTCTTGATCACCTGAAATCAGGTACAGGTGTCACAGTTAGTTCTTAATAGGAAGATTCAAAAAGTGGCTGGTGTTGAAGAGAGAAATAGGACTATAGAGGAAGATCCCAATTGCCCTCTCTGATAATTTATTATTTAAAAAAATTAAGGCTTTTTAAATATGGGGAGGCATCTTTACCCCCTATTTCTCCACACGCCCACTCACCCTCCACATACAAAATTCAAAAGGACTTACAGAAAGAAAAGAAAGATAGCAGTTATGGTTTCTTGGACCCTAAATCTTACCTGCAGATTTTTACAATGAAATGGAGGAAAGAATAAGTCATTATTTCTTTACTGCATGTTCTTCAGAGCCATGCATCCCAAGCTATCATAGAACTTAGCAAAATAGCTTGGATACTGATTGAAGAGGCAGACTCAGAGTCTAGAAATGCAAAATAACAGCCCATATGCCAAACCACATGCATTGTAAGGCTTGGTACTTCTGAGGGAAGATTTAAAAGGCGACAAAGAATTCCAAATTTGGAACCCACAGAGACATCTGGTATCTTAGAACTTTCCACTTTCCCTTGGCAGATATTTCAGCTAATTTTCCCACCTTGGTCAGAGTGTATAATTCTTTCTTAAGCTTATTTTAATTTTAACATATTCTTTCTATTCAACTGTTACTGTGAAATGGCCCTACTCTCAGGACCAGCCACTTAATTTTAGCACTTAAATCATTTAGCAATTTCTTAGAAGAACAAAAATAAGGGGGAAGAATTTAATTAACATAATGGGTACATCATCAACTTTTTTGTGACATTTATGTATATTTCCAACACTTGGTCATCAAACAGATGCATGTGGGAAAAAAATGACAGATGAATCAAAATGTAGAAGAAAACACTGCATTCCAAATTGCGATTTTCATCATCAGTGTGCATGTGATGGCTCTTCAGCTTCAAGTAGATATTACCAAAACTATCCCAGGAGGTATCTTCATTATGTTGTTGCTTTTTACAGACCAGCCACTGGTAGCTGATCTGTGTCTACTTGAAGAATTCATTGATTGGGTCCACATTTGCTCAATGTGGATAGTGGGATGGGAAGGGGATTTGAGATTAATGAGGTTTTGGGCCAGTTACTGTGCAGAATGTTCTAAGGGGTGGGGGGGGGGAGGAGTTAAGATGGTAGAGAAGTAGGGGAACCCTAGGCTTTCCTTGTCCCTCAAACAGAGCTGGACTGAGGTCAGATTACTTGGAACACCCAGAGTGTCTGCAAAGTGGCAGAAGGATTTCGATAGTTGGAGGGAGACAGCATGGTAGGTGCGAGGTATGTGGAAGTGAATTGAGGGAGAGAAAAATTGCGGTGGCGCAGAGGGGAGAGAACACTTTTCATGGAGAGACAAAAGGGAGAGAAATAGAGAGAGATTGAGAGAGTGTGGCATTGGTTTTGCACAAGAGGAAGAATGTACTAAGGGGTGCATACAAGGGTTATTGAGTAGCAGTGAGTACTTAGTTGAAATTCAATAGTATAAATATTGAGTACTGTCAACCATCCCTATTCAATGACAGTAACAGTATTCTAGAATTGTGTTTATTTTAGAGCTAAAAAGGACCACCTAATTGAACTTTGCAGCTTACAGATGAGGAAACTGAGGCACAAAGAAGCTAAATGAGTGGCCTGGGTCTACAAAGCAAATGGCAGAGCAATTCTAATGCCTACACCAGATCTAAGGATAGTGTTTATAGGGATTTCAAAGTATGAGTAACTTTAAAGTAATTGAATTTCAGAATTTTCCATGGATTCTCTCCCTCTCTGTCTCTCTCTGTCTCTCTCTCTCTCTCTCTCTGTCTCCATCTCTCTCTCCCTCCACCCTTCTCCTGTCAAAGAGAACCTCTTGCTGGAATCTGATCTTGTCTTTGCGGAGCGATTTCTTGAACTCCTGTGTCAAGTCTTATCAGAAGGAAGAGAAAATGGCAAACATGGGAACGTATGTATCATCAATACAGCTGACCAAAGATTTACAATTAATAGATGGTCTCTTTTGTTTTTTTTTCTTTTTTTTAAAAAAAATTTTTAATGTTTTTATTTATTTTTGAGACAGAGAGAGACAGAGCATGAATGGGGGAGGGGCAGAGAGAGAGGGAGACACAGAATCGGAAGCAGGCTCCAGGCTCTGAGCTGTCAGCACAGAGTCTGACGTGGGGCTCGAACTCACAAGCCATGAGATCATGACCTGAGCTGAAGTCGGACACTCAACCGACTGAGCCACCCAGGCGCCCCTCTTTTGTTTTTAATATCTACATCTGTATTTATCATTCGATAAATTTAATTTTCTCATGTTCTAAATTCATTTTTAAAAATTGCCACTTTCCTGAGAATCCTTTACGAAATGGTCTGAAGGTTAAGTAGTGCCACAACTCCCATTGGACCCCTGCTTATCATTGGTACCACTTACATAGCTGCAATACGTTGAATGTGTGCCCACTTCATACTTTTGTATCATGTGTCTAACCTGGTGGACATTAGGAACCGTCTAGTGTGGCTGACCCTTTGATCCCGTTTTCTAAAATGGGATATGCTCTAGGTTAAAGTACAAACAATGATGGGTAATCAATGCTACATTAAGATATGACTTAGAGATTCCCTTGTAATAACACTTAATAATATAGAAGGATATTTTTTTAATGTTTATTTATTTCTGAGACAGAGAGAGACAGAGCATGAGTGGGGGAGGGGCAAAGAGGGAGGGAGACACAGAATCCGAAGCAGGCTCCAGGCTCTGAGCTGTCACCACAGAGCCCCACACGGGGCTCGAACTCACAGACTGCGAGATCATGACCTGAGCCGAAGCTGGACGCTCAACCAACTGAGCCACACAGGCGCCCGTGGAAGGATATTTTAAGTGTGAAAAATATTTCATTAAATAGATACCCCTAAAATATCTCTTTAGAATTACTAGTCATTATTTTTGGGTATCGAGATTATAATCATTTAGATATATTTTATATGTATATTTCAAAATTTCTACTAAAATGAGTCCCATTTTAAACAAGAAAAACATAAAATATTATTTTCATTAAAAGAATAGCCGGGGTACCTGGGTGGCTCCGTCGGTTATGCATCTGACTCTTAGTTTCGGCTCAGGTCATGATCTCAGAGTTCATGGGTTCACAAAGCCCCTGGTCCGGCTCTGTGCTGACAGTGTAGAGCCTGCTTGGGATTCTCTCTGTGTATCCCTCTCTCTGCCCCTCCTCCTCTTGTGCTATTTCTGTCTCTCTCAAAATAGATAAACTCTAAAAAAATAAAAAAAAAACAGGTGAGTGTAAAAATTAAAGCATAAAAAAGGACATCTCTTTGCTCAAGGTAACAAATCATATGAAAATATATTGTGGCTTGGAGAATTTGGATGAATTTTAAAGAGAGTGGAGGTAAAAGTAACTATATTTTTCTGGTTGGTGTGACAGAGAATGTTGAGATGAGAATAACAACGTGCATTCGCAAACAGAAAGTATCATTGGAATAATGTTAAGGGTGATAAGATTGAAACAATATTGTCTATAATAACAAAGTACCTAGTTTCTTACATGGAAACTCAGTTGATACTGTACTAGAAACACATGGGGAATATAAATAACCTGAAAATCAGATGTATGAATCAAATGGAGTAATAATACTTCATAGTTAGGAAGCATTCTCTTGTCTTCATTATCACTGTTTCTTCACATAGAACGGTGTACACAGAAAGTGCTTCTCTAGGTAGAATCCCACATGTTATAAGACAGCAGAGAAGTTATTTTGAATGTTCCTTTAATGAAAGAGGAAACGTACTTGAAGAGAGCAGATTATCTGCTATGGCTGAAAAGGTCTCGATATCTTTTTCTAACCTTATGGTAAAAGTACCTGTTTTATATTTTTGTGCATAGGTTTGTATTTTGCCCTCCCTCATTCTCTTTTTGTTAACTAAAATGTTACCCTTATTCTTTATATATGGTTGTTTCCAAATCCTACCTTACTATTCAACCTATTTTGATGAAAAGAAGGGTGATATTTAAATTATTTGTCAACCGGAATGATGTGGGCAATAACTAATCAAATTGATTACTAGAATAGGTACCGATTCATCGGGATGTTCTACAAACAAACGCCATAGCCATGTAGGTATGTTTTAGCTAAATATCAACCTGCCACAGAAAACCCAACCCAAACAATGTTAAGGAATTCTGGGTAATTTTTTGACACACACATCTGGGCTGTCCAAATGTGGACTGTTTTTAGACACAACAGGATCCAGGAGCACAAACAATGTTGTCTCTTTCTCTTTGTTCTTCTTTTCTCTGTATTAATTCCAGTTTTAGAAGGGCTCTTACCTTGTGGTGCAAGATGACTTATAATGGCTCCTATTTCCTTAGGAAAAATGAGTATCTCTGTTGGTTGTCTGGTAAAAGTCTTGGGACTAATTTTGAATTGACTCTGATGAGTGTCCATCTTGTGGCCAAGGGGCTGTGATACAGTAAGTACTGAGGACGGAATCCAACTCCATCCAAACCATCAGACTAACATTGGGGGAGGAGAGTTTTTGAAGGAAAACCAGGGCTGTACCCAAAAGAAGGGGGAAAATTAGTGACCAACTGTAGATGTCTACTCCACTCTGTTTCCTTTGAGCTCTCATAAAACTTTATTACTTTAAGTATTTTTCTAAATTATCAAAGAAATACACTCTCATTTAGAAAACTTAAAGATAAAGTAAAATATAAGAACAAAGTAAAAAAAATGACATGTTACTGAATTGGAAATGAAGAAAAAAGTTATAATGTCTGTAACAGCATAATTCATTGCAAATAGTGAAGTGCAGAAGAGTTAGCTTACTATGACTTAAAATCTGCCAAATTGATTTTATTCTACTCTCTAGTATCTTTAATGTTTTCCTGTGTAAACCAGATTATAGCCACAGTTTTTATTATGGCATTATAAAATAAGACCGATAATAATAAGACCAAGAATTGTTTTTCATAGTGTTACTCGAACTTAGTGTTATTATTTATTTATTTATAAATGTTTTTTTAAATTTATTTTTGGGAGAGAGACAGAGTGTGAGAGGGGTAGGGGCAGAGAGAGAGGGAGACACAGAATCCGAAGCAGGCTCCAGGCTCTGAGCTGTCAGCACAGAGCCCGATGTGGGGCTCCAACCCATGAACTGCAAGATCACAACCTGAACCAAAGTCAGATGCTCAGTGGACTGAGCCAACCAGGCTCCCCTAGTACTATTCTTTTATTAAAAAAAATTTTTTTCTAGTGTTTATTTATTTCTGAGACAGAGCATGAGTGGGGGAGGGGCGGAGAGAGAGGGAGACACAGAATCAGAAGCAGGCTCCCGGCTCTGAGCTGTCAGCACAGAGCCCGATGTGGGGCTGGAACTCACAAACCGTGAGATCATGGCCTGAGCCGAAGTCGGTCACTCAACCGACTGAGCCACCAAGGTGCCCCCCTAGTGTTATTTTTTAAATATAAGGTAGGATAAAGTATATAATTTGTATACTGAATTATGAAGTAAATATTAAGTTACATATATACATATACATGTAAAATATGTATATATATACATATGTATACATATAAAATACACACACACACACACATATATATATATACACATATAAAATACACATACTACATACTTTAAATAATGTATATGTTATAAATGTGAAAGGTAAGTTGCATCCAAAAAAGTTGGTTCCTAAAATTTCAAGGTGTCATTAAATCTTAGGAAATTGTAGTGCCACAATCATACATGTCTTTGAAAAAATACTTTGACCAGATAAACCTAATACTGATCCCTTTGCTAGCTCTGTTGGCCTAATACTTAACATTTTAAATTAGTGTTTTCAGGCGTTAACCCAAGTGAGTGACCCTTTTTGGGATTCTTGAGTCAAAAAGTACTGCCATGACTGAACAAGAACTTTATCTTTGACAATCTGCTACAGCACTATCTAGTAGAAATGTAATGAAACTCACAAGTATGCACTACATATGTCATTTAAAAGTTTCTATTACTCACATTAAAAACAAGTGAAATTAATTGAGAATATATTTTATTTAACCTAGTGTGTCCAAAGTATTATCAACATGTAATCAATATAAAACATTTTAATGACATATTTCACATTCTCTTTTTCATGTTAATTTTTAAAAATCCAGTGTGGATTTTATACTTACAGCACATCTTAATTTGGGCTAACTGCATTTCAAGTGCTCAATAGGCACATACGTTCACAGATCTACTAGGCAAACAAGAGTTATTAGTCAATAAGCCAAGATGATAATGATGATGATAATAATAAAAATCTGAATAGAGACCTGAATTCCTAGTGCATTCCTTGACAATTTTAGTCCTCAGCCTGACTACATAAAATTGGACCGACCATGTGAAATTGGACAAGATTATCTGTTGAGGTTGTGTAAGCAGGCTACAGGGAATTTTGGCTTTACTGTAAACTATTTTCACGTATGTTACTTATACTGAATTTACACATAACTCATGTTTGTAAATTTCAGGTACCCAACATTGTTTAGCTAAACATCCTTACCCTTAATTCCAAAGCATAATGTTTTAAAGTCAATACAGTCACTCACAACATACCCAGTAGCAGCAAGGGAAAGTTCAAGGTCTTGGAAGTACAACAGTAGGCTTCAAAGTGATTAGTAGGGTGTTGTTTTCCTGGTGTAATGGCATGTTATACACATTGTAATCAATAAAGGTACAGTTGGAGAAAGATTTCTGCATCTTGGCTTATTTTAAATGGCCTCTTTTAACACTTGTTTTATTTAGGTCATGAAAAAAGAATTTTAGTATAAACCAATACCCAAAAGTTGTGGCAAGAAATGAGCTTGGTTCTGAATCACTGCAAATCTGGGGAAGTATAGGGAAGATACAATAGACATATAAGTTGGTTTTATGTTTTTTAAGAAATAAATCTAAAGCTAGTTAGGTGGATCAATTACTTAAGCAAATTTATTGGGTTGCACTGTACATATATTAAATGGAAAGAGTAAGTGGGACAGGCCTATATTTTAAACTAATGCATAAAATCAATAGGTACCAAGTAACTCTTCAACCTGACTATATTTATAATGACTTCATGTTCCACATTTACCAAAATTGTTCCTGTTCAACTGTTCCTGTTCCGTTTTGCCTCACTTTTGGCTTAATAAGCATATTCCATGTCTAAGATATATCTATTTCTATCTCAAAAATCAACAAACAATACCACTTAAACTTTGGGAAAAGTTTCCAAGCTAGATCCAGTGGTCATGAAATTTTCCCACATAAGGTAGAATTTGGAACCAAGAAAAAAATATTTATGTTCAATGTCATTTTTTCTCCAAATTATCACCATGCTTGCTTACCAGGATCTGGTATGGATTTAGATTGTTATTCCTTAACTACTAGAGAGAGTACATTGATACCATTTCTGAACTGGGAAAGGCATATCACAAGTGTTGAATGAGGTATATACATGTTAGCATCTATTATGAGTACTGAATACTTGCCAGGCTACCTTGAGGAAAATATTTATGACAGAATTTAGGAATGCTGGATATTGTATTGACTCACATATATTAAATCTCAACAGAAATAGAGATTCTTTGTCTTATAATTTATAGCACTTTATTGTTTTTTTCATTGTGGAAAAAGCTTTAAGAAAAAAAAATGTAGTTAACAAAAAAAACTTAACAAGTCCCACCTAGCAAAGTATACCCAAAAGGAAATTACAGTACAAGTAAGTTTTAAGTCAAATCCTCACCAATTCCTACAGTATTAGTAATGAGTCTCAATTTTCAAAACTCATTTATTTTTAAAAGCTTAAACTTAACCTAAAAGATTTTAAAGGAAAATAAACTAGAATGAACAAACATGAGAAATGTTCATCTTTGAATTAGGGATCTAGCACCTTGAGTTGTCCAAAAAAGTATGTCTCCCCAATGTGTTCATGGCAGTGTGGTGTAAAAGATCCATTCAATGTACTTAAAACCACTTTAAATCAGATACATCACTCTGAAATACACAACCAAAATGTTACTTGAGAAAAGCTGAAAATAGTTTTAGTTTACTCATTATCACATGCTAGAAGAAAGTTTGCATGAGAAAACACTGCAAAGGTAATTTTTTAATCCAAATTTCACAAACTCATGGTGCAAAATGGGTCCCACAGCTTCTTCTAAGACTAATAATTGCTTTTCACTGCTTGTTGTATGCCTGTGAAAATTTGATTGCAATAGTGCAAATGTTCCTACAAAACTAATCATATCCACCCATGATGTTCTGGCCTCAATAGCCAGCCCCATAACAGCCACTCACAGACTGGCTCTCGAGGCCACTGTAAGTAGGCTGGGCTGACACTCCCATGCGTTGCATCATCTGGCTGCTATACGCCCCATTGCTGGCCCCAGGAGTAGAATTCAGGAAAAGGTCTATGTGCCTGTGTTGCGTGTTGGCCTGGTCTTTGGACATAGCTGCCACAGCTTTTTTGTGAGTGGCAGACTCAACATCAGCTCCCCCGGTCACGCTTCCATCAGGCCCAGTCTCAATATGCACTCTCACAGGGTTGAGCGGAGAGGAGTTGTGTCGTTCTCTGTGGGTGTGTATGGCAGCCCTCTCATGTGGACACTGTCCAGTGCTACTCCCGACAGTGAACTCCCTGTCTCCATACCTGTGGTCATCCGTGCCTGAGGGACAATAGCTAAGGTCTCTCCCAAACACATCAGTGGTAAGCTGTAGCCATCGCTGAGGCCGCTGTTGTCCTCAGAACCCCCATAGCCTGCACTATTATCACCAGACCTCATCCTCTCCGGGCCCGCTTGCTTGATGATGCCAATACATCTCCTGGCTGTGCCAGGACGATCTTGGGGCCTTGTCCGCTGTATAGACATGAACTTCACAGGGGGATCCGAGTATGACCTAACTTCTTCCTGACTGCTTTTGAACACTTCAGCATACCTGCACCTATTCTCTCCTTATGCTTCCTTAGGGCCTTCTCAGCTAACTCCTGTGAGGCAAAAGTACACAAAGGCTTCCCCTCTAACCTTGCCCCTGAGGTCCACAGGAAATGTGATCCTGCTTGGCATAATTTCCAACCCTGAGAACTGAACAATTTCTTTCTTGGTGCCTCCAAATGGGGGTGCTCGAAGCCGCACGAAGCCATCATTGGCGGTGTCAGCACCGTTTGGACCACGGGGCTTCAACACTCAGTCCATCTCGGTTCTGTGGTATGCTTCCCCTTTTTTAAGGGCCGTTTTTACATGGCTCTTACCACTCTCACCAAAAGCCTCACCACTCTGCCTGCCTTCTCTAGAGTAGATGAAATGAACACCTGCAGCCCCATCATGTATTGTGCAGTCAGAAAGGAAATTCTGCACATCCTCAACAGAGCAGGATCAGGGCAGGCCACGGAGCTTGACCACAAAGCCTTCACCTCCCTCGGGCGCAGCCTCATGGACACTTGAGAGAACAGAGGTCAAATAAACTTGGATGCAGCTTTTTTGTGGCTTAAAGAACAACTCTAGGATAAGGGTGGGATGCCCACAGTTGGAGACACTTCTGGTAGGTGACAAATTGCTGAGGGGAGCAGGACTGGTCAAACAAGTGCAGTTTACAGTCAAAGAACCCTTAATTCTGCCTGACACTTGAAAACGCAGAGGGGTCCAGGAAAGTCCAGGTGCATCTCCTTCTGTTACTAGCCTGAAATGGAAACTCAACTGGCTGTAGGCAAAGGTTTCATAGGAAGGTTGAAACTGAGCTTTTAAGCTTGCAGCCCCCGGCCGCCAGGGGCGCATCTGAGCAATGTGTCTGTGGGAAGCACAGTGAAGGTCACAGGCACTGACAGCTGCAGGAGGAGCTCACTGAAATAGGCTGACAGCAGGCTTGTGGCACTTTCTGAATGAGAGGATGAAAAGCAAGAATCGTCATCAATTATGGAAAATTATCCCTCGGAAGTAACTATTCCCTCTTTCCAATTCTCTTCATTTTCTCCATCTGGAATTCCAATGATAAAGACTTTAACCAATTCTCTATGACTTTTATCCTCTCAAAAATGTATTTTGGGGTGCCTGGGTGGCTCAGTTGGGTGAGCGTCCGACTTAGGCTCAGGTCATGATCTCACAGTTTGTGGGTTTGAGCCCCGCATCGGGCTCTGTGCTGACAGCTCTGAGCCTGGAGCCTGCTTCAGATTCTGTGTCTCCCTCTCTCTCTTCCCCTCCCCTGCTCACACTCTGTCTCTGTCTCTCAAAAATGAATAAACATAAAAGAAAACTTTTAAAAAATGTGTATCTTAAATGTATATATTTTTAATTTTAGAGAGAGGGAGAGAGCACTAGCAGGTGCGAGGGGTGGGGAGGAGGGAGGGGGAGGGGGAGGGAGAGAGAGAGTGTGAAAGAGAGAAAATCCTAAGCAAGCTCTACCGCTGAGCATGGAGAGGCACCTCTGTCCTGTCTTTAATGTGTGTTAGTGTTGCATTCTGGATGATTTCATCAGATCCATCTTTCAGTCTACTAATTATTTATTATTTTAGCTCTGCTTAATCTACTGTGTAACCCATACAGTTTAAAAAGAAACATTTGTGAGGGGCGCCTGGGTGGCGCAGTCGGTTAAGCGTCCGACTTCAGCCAGGTCACGATCTCGCGGTCCGTGAGTTTGATCCCCGCGTCAGGCTCTGGGCTGATGGCTCGGAGCCTGGAGCCTGTTTCCGATTCTGTGTGTCCCTCTCTCTCTGCCCCTCCCCCGTTCATGCTCTGTCTCTCTCTGTCCCAAAAATAAATAAAAAACGTTGAAAAAAAATTTAAAAAAAAATAAACAAAAAGAAACATTTGTGAAAGGGAGGCCTGGGTGGCTCAGTCCCTTAAGTCACCCACTCTTGATTCCACCTCAGGTCATGATGTCACAGTTGGTGGGATCAGTCCCACATAGGGCTCTGTGCTGACAGTGCAGTGCCTGTTTGGGATTCTCTCTCTCTCTCTTTCCCTTCCCCGCTTGTGAACGCACGGTCTTTCTCTCAAAATAAATAAATAAACCTTATAAAAAATTTTTAATTTTTTTTTCAACGTTTTTTATTTATTTTTGGGACAGAGAGAGACAGAGCATGAACGGGGGAGGGGCAGAGAGAGAGGGAGACACAGAATCGGAAACAGGCTCCAGGCTCCGAGCCATCAGCCCAGAGCCTGACGCGGGGCTCGAACTCACAGACCGCAAGATCGTGACCTGGCTGAAGTCGGCCGCTTAACCGACTGCACCACCCAGGCGCCCCATAAAAAATTTTTAAAATAAACATTTATAAAGATCTTTGTATGCTGAGTTTTTTATATGGTATCTTGTTCTTTTGAAGAAAACATGAAATACGCATACATATGAGTGTAGAGCTTATTCATCATACTGAATATATTTTTCAGTGGGTTGCTTTCGGGTGCTACTTTTTCAATTTTTTATTCTTTTTTGTCTACTTCCTGTGTTTAGAAATTATATGTCCTCTGGCTAATCATTTAGTGGTTAACACACATTTAATTGTGGTAAAATGACATTACATTCATCATAATCATTTTAAAGTACAATTCAGTGGCATTAACTATATTCACAATGCACAGCCAGCCCAAATTGCACACAATGTACAATTAGAACTATATATTTCCAAAATTTTTCATCACTCTAAATGGAAACTTGTACCCACTAAGCAGTCATTCCCAAGGTACCTGGGTAGCTCATTCGGTTAAGTGTACAACTTCAGGTCAGGTCATGATCTCACAGTTCATGGGTTTGAACCCCGTGTGGGGTTCTGTGCTGACAGCTCAGAGCCTGGAGCCTACTTTGGATTCTGTGTCTCCATCTCTCCCTGTCCCTCTCCTGCCTGTGCTCTGTTTCTCTCTCAAAAATAAATGTTTTAAGAAATGTAACCAGTCGTTCCAAATTCCCCTCTCCCCCCAGCCCCTGGCAACCACAAATTAACTTTCTGTCTCTATGGATTAGCCTATTATGTACATTTCATGTAAATGGCATCATACAGTATGTGGTCCTTTGTATCTGGCTTGTTTCACTGAGTGTAAGGTTTTCAAGGTGCATCCATGTTGTAACATGTATCAGTAACATATGCAATAATTGTCTTTATGGCTGAATAATATTCTATTGAATGGATATCTCACATTTTGTTTATTCACTTATCTGGTGATAGACATTTGAGTTGTTTTTACCTTCTGGCTATCGTAAATAGAGCTACTATGAACATTCTTAACTTTTTGTTTGAACACCTATGTGTAATTCTTTTGGGTGTGTATCTATGAGGGAAATTACTGGGTTATGTGGTAATTCCATGTTTACATTTTTGAGGAAGCACCAAATTGTTTTCCACAGCACTGTACAATTTTATATTTTTACCAGAAATGCATAAGGATTATAGTTTTTCTACATCCTTGCAAATACTTGTTATTTTCCTTTTTCTTTTTTCTTTTTTTTTTTTTTTAACTGCAAATAGTTTCTCAGTGTGCTTTTCATTTGCATTTTCTAAATGACTAATTCAGTTAGCATGTTTTCATGTGTTTGTTGCCTATTTGGATATCTGGAGAAATGTCCATTTTTAAATTGGGTTTGTGTCTGCTGTTGAGTTGTAAGAGTTCTTTATATACTCTGGATACTAGACGCTTATCAGATACATGATTTGCAAATATTTTCTCCCAGTTTCTGGATGGTCTTTTCACTTTTAGAGTATCCTTTGATGGATGAAAGGGTTTTTTTAAAATGTTTAAAGTTTATTTATTAATTTGTTTTTTGAGAGAGAGAGAGAGAGAGAGAGAGAGAACAAGTAGAGGAATGGCAGAGAAAGTGGAAGAGAGAGAATCCCAAACAGCCTCCGTGCTGTCTGCATGCAGAGCCTCACGGGGCTTGATGTCATGAACTGTGAGATCATGACCTGAGCTGAAATCAGAGCCAGATGCTTAACTGACTGAATCACCCAGGCTCCCCTATGCATGTAAGTTTTTAATTTTTATGAAATCTAGCTTACCTATTTTTTCCTTCATTGCTTGTATTTTTGGGGTCACATTTAATAAACCATTAACAAAGGGGGACCTAGGTGGCTCAGTCTGCTAAGCATCAGACTCTCAATTTCAGCTCAGGTCATTATCTCCTGGTCCATGAGTTCGAGCCCTGAGTTGTCTGAAGCCTGCTTGGTATTCTATGTCTCCCTCTCTCTCTGTCCCTTCCTCAGCTCATGCTCTGTCTCCCTCTGAAAATAGTAAACATTAAAGAAAGAAAGAAAGAAAGAAAGAAAGAAAGAAAGAAAGAAACCATTGACAAACAATTGCCAAAGCCAAGAAAATTTTCCCATTTTCTTCTAAGAATTTTATTGCTGTAGAGCTTAAATTTTGATCTGTTAACTATTTTGAGTTAGTTTTTGTACATCATTCTTTTACACGTGAATATCTAGTTGTCCCAGCACCATTTGTTGAAGAGACTCTTCACCATTGAATAGTCCTATGGAACTTGTTGAAAATCAATTATAAAGCCTCTCTTCTACCCCACTCCCCCCCCCCCCCCCCCAAATTGCACTCCCTAGCTCTTCCTCCTAGGTTTTTGGCATGTCTTTTGTTTGTCCCAGCTTTCTCCCCTAGCCTCCTACCCCCAGGCAACAGCAACCTGCTCATTTTATTTGTTTTCATTGTTTTTGAGGACCACATAGCCACTCCACTCTGATAGAGTTCAGAATTAGGCAAAACAAAGGGGAGACTCTTGCATAAGTCTTTGAAGGGAACTCTAGCAAGGTCAAAACAGAGAAACACAGTTCCTTGGGAATCAGACCCTTTCTGTTCTTCTGGTTCCAGGTACCCACCCTGGGAATGCAGGCTGCCATTTTCAAGAATGCCACCATGACAGGAAAGAGGATGGAGCTAGAAGTTAGAATATCACAAAGAACTCTTACCTTATTTTGGAGGCTTTTCTGCTGGCTGAGTCTGTGCTTGGTTGCTGTAGACCTTCTGTTCTCTTCCAGGGTTGTGATTATAACAGGGTTTGTTTAGTTTTGTTTTGCCAAACATTTAGGGGTTTAGGGGCAGGATGGCTCCTGGAGGTCCATACTCTGCCATATTTTCTTCTATCACTCTACCCTATATATTTTGACATGCATGTCAAATTTAACAAAGTCTAAAAGATTTTACCCTTCTCTCAAAAATATAAGGTTTTAAAAATGCTTTCATTCTAATTCCTCCTGCCCAACTTACAGGCTATTTTCCTCCATTATCTTAGTTTTTGACTGCTTATATATCTTCCATGATAATAATGGTTGTGATAATGGCAATGAGGATGATGATGACTGTTACAATGCTTAATTAAATTTTCTCTTATTTGCTAGCATAATTCCTCATTATTCCATGGTAAATCACAAAGTCTCCATATCTTCACAGTCCGATGTGGTTGCCATTAGCCACATATGGCTATTTTACACTTGAGATGTGGTTAGTAAGGCTGAGGAACTAAATATTGTTTTATCTGAGTCAGTGTAAATTTATATTTAGAAAAAAAGAAGTGGAAAATCATTTTCTGTTAAACATGCATGTATTATTGTCATAGGACTCCATTTCACTTTAAATGTCAGCATTTCAATTTCACTGTGTTGTAAATATAAAATACACACTGGATTTCAAAGACTTATTACAAAAAAATAAATGTAAACTATCTCATCAGTAATTTTTTATTACTCAGTAATTTTTTAAAATGATATTTTTAATACATTTGGCTAAATAAACTATTAACATCAATTTTTCACCTTTTGTTTTCAATGGTCATAATGTGACTACCAGAGAATATAGGATTACATATATGTTTCTATTAATAGTGCTGCTCCAATCAATGTGATTTCCATCTCTCTGATATATATATAAAATTTAGAATTTCCCTTACTGAAGGTGACAATCTCTCTATGTTGTCTAAAATGTCTATTTTATTTTCATATTTCAAAGATAGTTTCTTTGGGTATAGAATGCTAAGTTGATATTTATTTTCTTTCAACACATTGAAGATATACCATTCTACTGTCTTCTGGCTTATACTGTTACCTTCAGGAAGTGAACATTCAGCCTAGTTGCCATTTCTATGTTAACAGTCATTCATTATCCTCTCGATAGTTTTAAGATCTCCTTTAGGTTGATGTTCTCCTGTGCTGTGTCTAGATGTAGATTTCTTTTTATTTATCCTATTTGGAATATATTGGGTTTCTTTGAACTGAGGTTTTGTGATTTTCAATAATTCTGGAAATTCCAAGCCATATCTCTTTACAGAGATCCTCTTTCCTATTCTTTCTATTTTCCCCCTTTTGGAACCCTAAATAGATATACATGAGACCATCTATTTCTAGATTTCATGTGTTTTCACTTTTCTTCATAGTTTCTATTTATCTTTCTTAGCTACATTCTATTACTCTATTGTTTAATCAACACTGAGTATTTTTATTTCATATATTGTATATTTTACTTCCAGAAGTGCTGTTAGGTTCTTTTTGGTCATTTGTTGCTTATATATTCAAGCTTCTCATTTAACTCTTTAAATATGTTAATTATAATATTTTTCTATATCTGACATTGTCACTATCTGATTTCTATGGGTTTGTTTCTGCAGCTGTTATTTCTACTTATTTTCATTCATGTTATCTTCCTTTTCTTAAAATGTATTTTATCAGGGGTACCTGGGTGGCTCAGTCAGTTGAGCGTCTGACTTCACCTCAGGTCTGATCTCACTGTTCATGGGTTCAAGCCCCGCATCGGGCTCTGTGCTGACAGCTCAGAGCCTGGAGCCTGCTTTGGATTCTGTGTCTCCCTCTCTCTCTTCCCCTCCACCACTCACACTCTGGGTCTCTCTGTCTCTCTCTCTCAAAAGTAAACATTAAAACATTTTTAAAATGTATTTTATGAAATTTCAGTGTAAGCTGCATTATTCCTAAGACTACATCTTTAGGAATTTTTTGAAACTCAAACTAAAGGTAAAATCATCAAAGAGGATTCTTATTTGCTTTTGCCAGTCACCTGGGGGACATGGTTAACCCAGAACCACTTTAATTTTTCCACTTAGGTATTTTTTTTTATCATATAAGTAATATGAATGTGCAACAAAACCTGCAGGTGTATTGGTTTATGGATACAAATTTTTTGAAGAGGATTTTTTTCCTCCTCCATCAAATGGAAAGGCTGCATTAGGGCAACTTCCTGGCTTTCTCCTTCTATGTAGTGGGTTTATTTCTAACTCATTATTACACTGATAGAGGTAGGCTGTGTGTGTGTGTGTGTGTGTGTGTGTGTGTGTGTGTGTGTGTCGCAGTTTAAGATCCCTTATTAGGTTCCTAACTCAGGTGGGCCCAAAACTCCAACTTTTGTTACCTCATGTAGAAGAGTCTCATGTAGAAATTGAAATGAAACCTCAGGGTCTCCAGGTGGGCAACAGAAATCTTGAGGGCAACAGCCAGTTTTGGTGTCATTTTCCTTTTAGGATTTCAATTTTCGGTGCATTTTGAGGACCTGCAAATTCTTTGCTTTTGTGTCAGTGCAATAATGTGCTAAAAATATTTTCTTTATATAGTATCCAGCATTTAAATGCTTTCAATTAGTGGATCATTCAGTGTATTTTGTCTGTCATAATGTTAGGAAATAAAATGATCTTTTGTTTCTTTCTCATGGATTTCATTCCATCTTTTATTTCTCATGTATTTTTAACATAATTATTTTATAGTTTATATCCAATAATTCTTATATCTAAAATTTTTGACAGTCTAATTCTCTGTGTTGTGCTTTTGTTGTTTCTGTTGACCCTTGTTCATGGGTCAACCTTCTTTTCTCATGTGTTTTGGATGGTGAAATATGGGTAGCAGGGCTTCATATATGGGAGTCTTGTGAGGGAGGCATCCCTTCATGCAGGATTATTTTCCTCTTTTAGGTAGCATGGCCATTTACCAGTCTGGGCTATTTTAAGTGTTGTTGCTTTGGGATTTCTGAGATTATATGTGTATAAAATCCAACACCAAACTCCTATGAAGGCAGGCCTGAGCTATTAATTCTTTGACAGTCATGTTATACTCCTGCTCAGAGCCCAGGTTGGGATTCATGCATTTTCTTGCCTTCTTTTGCTGGTAGTAGGAAGTCTTGGTTTGTGTCTTGTTTCCTTGAGGATATAGCCTTCCTACATCTGTGCTTTGATCTCAACTGCAAGTCCCTCCTGGCTAGTCCCCAAGGTCTTGCTTGCTTCCTATCCCTCTCATGGCTGCTAAACATTAGCCTCTTAGTTTCAGGATCAGGAGAAGGTACAAGATCAACCCCGGTTTACCATCAGTCCATCTTGCCACTCTGATTTCCAGCAACCTGGTCTGTGAGGCCTTCTAGTTCCTTTTATATCTCATTGTTGATTTATTTTCTCTTTCTAAATTTATTTTTGACAGAGATTTATTTGTTTCATTATTTTGACCCAAGAATCAGCTTAGACTTTTTAAGATTCCACTGTTTTGCTGTATTCTGACGTTAAAACTTAATTTTTTATCCTGCTTTTCGTTGTTTTGTTTTTATCTTTGTTATTGTTCTTTGTTTTTCTTATTAATTATTCCTATTCCCACACTTTTACTTGTAAGCTTTCCCACACATTCTGTTTTGGATACATTTTGTTGGCATATATTGGCTATCTTCACTTAGCACGTGTTGCATATCTTTAAGTCAACAACTAGTGGAATTAAAACGTGATATATATTGTTCAAGTAACTGAAGATAAAAACTAATAAGCATAGTTTATGTTACAAAAGATTAAAACAGTAAGTAAAAGCAATCACAGAACCTACTTTCATTAAAGGGAATAAAACATTTGTTATCTACCAATTATAGAATAGGGAATGGTTTGAATCTTTATTTAGTATAGAAGTTTAAATAACTTATAACTGATGTATTTCTTTAAAAAAATTTTTTTTAAGTTTCTTTATTTATTTTGAGAGAGACAGAGACAGTGTGAGTGGGGGAGGGGCAGAAAGAGAGGAAGAGAGAGAGAATCCCAAGCAGACTCCACGCTGTCAGCACAGAGCCTGATGCAGGGCTCGAACTCACAAAATGAGATCAAGACCTGCACCTAAACCAAGAGTCAGATGCTTAACTGACTGAGCCACCCAGGTGGCCCCTATAACTGATATATTTCATGGTTTCTGTTCTTTGTTTTTGCTTTTGCCTTGTTACTGGTTTTTGTATTCTGCTTTTTGCTAAACTAGTATGACTATTTAGATTGTATTTTATGACCAAGAATATGAACACTTTTTAGAAATATTCTCCTGACACTTGAAAATAAAGATTTTACATAGCTAACTATATATTTGTTCAATTTATTTAATTACATTATTCTTCTATATGTGACTTTCTATCTTTGTAGATATGTCAAAGGCAGGAAAAGGTATATTAAAGTCTCCCATAAAAACTATATTTTTGTATTTTTCTCCTTGTTTTGCAACCCGTTTCTGATGTGTGGGGTGTGTGTATTTGTGAATCTGGGACCATAGTTTACAGTCTGTTAAGGTTCATGATTTTTATATCTTTATTGAATATTGTACCTTTAAAAATTTTTTTAATGTTTATTTTTTGAAGGGGGGGAGAGAGAGAGCAAGCGAGTGTGTGTGAGCATGAGCAGAGGAAGGGCAGAGAGAGAAGGAGACACAGAATCCGAAGCGGGCTTCAGGCTCTGAACTGTCAACACAGAGCCTGATGCGGGGCTCGAACCCACAGACTGTGAGATCATGACCTGAGCTGATCATGACTCAACCAACTGAGCCACCCAGGCATCCCAAATATTATACCTTTTGATTTTTAAATCTTGAATTACATAGTATTTTACCCCCCACCCCAAATATTCAACCTATATTTATAGCCAATTGTAAATATCAGAAGTAAGGTATCATCTTTTATATTTTCTTTATGTAAAATGAGAAACTTAACACACCTTTACCTACTTTCATTCATTCAATCAAAAAATACTTCTTGAATACCTATCATGATTCCCTAGGCACTATTCCAATTGTGAAAAATAAGTATAAAAGTCCCTGCCATCTTGGAGTTTAATTCTAGTGGAGAGAGACAGATAATAAACAATAAGTAAGCAAGTAAATGACCATATTTCATTGATTCAAATAAGTATATTTTTTCCCCCACAATTTAACGTCTTTGAAATCAGGATGTCTTTACAATGGATGATTCATCATGTTCAATTGGCTGTGCTTTTTTGGGTAGAATACTTTAAAAATGGTAAGACTTGGGCTCCTGGGTGGCTCAGTCAGTTGAATGTCTGATCTCATGGTTTGTAAGTTGGAGCCTTGCATCAGGCTTACTGCTATCAGCCTGTCAGGGGAGATCCCGCTTTGGACCCTGTCCCCCTCTCTCTGCCCCTCCCCCACTTGCACTCTCTCAAAAATAAATAAACATTAGAAGAAATGGTGAGCCTTATAATTAGTGATGTGTTATATTAAATGAAATATTATAGTATATCCAATGGTGATTAATGCTATGGAGGAAACGAAGGTGGAGAAGGGGTATGGACATTTCTGGAGAAGTGTTGCATTTTTACGTAGGATGATCAGGGATGCCTACCTCCCTGAGAAGGTGACTTCTGAGCAAAGACCTTAAAGAGATGAGAGAGTGAGTAGGACCACTGCATGCAGTTGTGCAGGTCATACACTGCTTTACTTTCATGATTACCATTCATATGGATTATGTGAAGAGCCTTACAGCTATGTTCAATGCCTATGGGAGGGAGCCATGTGGATATCAAGGGGAAGTAGGGTCTAGGCAAGAGTACATCATATGCAAGGGTACTGATTCTGGTGGGCACCTGGCATTCTCAAGGCACAGGGTGAGTAGGGGGGGAAGTAGTAGGGAATGTCAGAGAAGTCAGTAGGGGCCAGCTTTTATAGAGTCCTGTAACCACACTGGGACTTTGACTTTTACCTTGAGTCAGACGGGAAACAATTTGAAGATGTGGAAAAGGCAACTGATAACATCTGACTTACATTTTTGAAAAGGACCACACTGACTACAGTGTGAGAAGAGACTACAAAATGGGACAAAATAGGATACGATGAGATAGGTTAGTAGGCTTACTGCAATAATACAGGTGTGAGACGAAGGTGCCTGGGTGCAGGGGATGAGAAGTGGTCAGGGTCTGGGTACATTTTGAAGGTATGTAGGGCCACAGCATTTGCTTATGGATTAAATACGGGATGCGAGTCAAAGAGAGGCGTCAAGGATGTTTCCAAGTTTTGGGGGTCTAAGCAATTGCTCTCACTTCCCTGTTTGTTTATATAATCTAGGGTTTAAAACACAAATTATACATATAAAATTACTTTTTAATAACATATATTTTTGTTGAAGTACTGGTACAGATATTTATATTCAGTTTTGTAACAAAATTTATTATGCTTACATGGCACTAAGTTAAGCTGGTTTTAGTTCCTATCTGCTTTATTATCATTCCTTGGTTCCTAGATTTTGCTATTATTTGAGCTGTCTCAATATTGACCTCTGTCCATAACATTCTACTCTGTGTTTTGTTATTAACAATTTTTAGCTCAATATGGGATAGGATGTATAGACAATGAGAACAAGGACAATGACACTTTGATTTCCTCTGTCTACCCATATGATAGAAAGATAGCTGTTTGGTTTTCTGCTTGCTACAAACTGTTGTTTCTGAACCAGGGGAATGACAGAAGATGGAAAAGTGTCATCTATCTACGTATGAGTCAGCCCAACCCTTTCCTGTGGTGTAACAGGGGTAGGTCACTGATTTGATCTTTCAGTCTGGTTCCGTTGACCTTGCAATAAATAAATTTCCCTGATTCTGGAGGCAGAGTGATTATCAGGACTTGTTCTTGGTGTTGCTCTTTCTTTTTGCCTTGTTCTTTACCTTCACGTAATCTCATGCGGTGATGGTGCAATGTGTGTTAAGGGTGGTTTGTTAGACGTTATTTTAAGCTGGAATTCAGAGTCTTTAAATTTAAAACTAATTTAACAAGCTGCCTTAGTTGAAGAAGGCACCAGCTGAGAATAACTTCACTTGTTAAAGGGCCTTTATCTCCATTGGACTAGCAGGGTTTTGACTTAATATTTCAAAATGGCACTTTTGTCTTCCTATACAATTGTCATGTGGAGCATTTTTGGGAAATTATGTCTTGTGTGACATCATACATAACACCTTACTCCTTTCTCCTAAAAAGACATTTAGTTTGCATTTCCTTGAGCAGAATTTGAAAGTAAAGCCACTCCCATCTATGCAAGACCACATTTGGATCCTGAGGGAAGTCTATTGCTTTCATGTAGACCCAGAGAATTAAGAAGTTAGTTCAGAAATTTAGGAGGTAACATTTGAATAATATAATGATGTGGTTTGTAGTCAACACCCTGCTCTGCCTCGGTTGTTCTGTGCATTGTCATGTTGAGGTATTATGGAAACTGCCTATATCTAAGCTCCTTGAACACAAGTGGAACAGCAAGTAACACTGGCTTTGCACAGTCCCCAGAAAGCCATCTCTAGGAATATAGCTTTTATAGCATATATATAGGAACAGTCAGTTCCTATATACTTCTGTATATATTTTTATTCCTGAATTATGTATGGGAATGCAGTAAGTATTCTGGGGTGAGTCTTTACAGACAAAATAATATTGTCCCTTTTCAAATGTTGGACACGGCTAGTGCCAGCCCACCAGGAAGGCCTGAAAGCCTAGCCATCTGTCAGCAGAAAGAAAGAAGTGTTACCAACTGAAAGCGAAATGGTCTTTCACTGAGAGGAGTTCTCCTTAGGATATTCTAGTCATCTTTTGTGAGTTTTGCTCCATTGAACAATAAAACCAAAGCCTGCTTCATGGCTTCATGATTCTGCAATGAAGATTTTCTCTTATGGGTGGTTGTACGTTGACAACATTCTATTAAATGACCTTTTCATGTAAGTTAAGTTTAATGGGATCAGGAAATTGGTAGCTGTATACCTAGAATTGCTATTCCCGGAAAAACTTTAAGAAAATATTTTAATATCTGATGGAAATTACAAATAGCCACTCATCCAGAGGACATTGATAGAAGGAGAGAAAATGGGAAAGGATAATGTCAATTTATTTTTATTTCTTTGTTCTTCCCTAGGAAGTAATATGTGGTTGAAAACTTGGATGGATGGTGAGGGTTTTAGGCCATACTGTGAAACTGTTCTCTTGATTAAGCAATCTTATTTACAAATACAAGTGTTATTTCTATGCACCTTCTATGTTTAAGTCCTCTTCTACATATTATGAGAACTTAAAAAAAATTTTTTAATGTTTATTTTTGAGAGAGAGTGCAAGTGGGGGAGGGGTAGAGAGAGAAGGAGACACAGAATCTGAAGCAAGCTCCAGGCTCTGAGCTTCAGCATAGAGCCCAGTGCAGGGCTTGAACTCACAAACCGTGTGAATGGTGACCTGGGCCAAAGTCGGACACTTAACCAACTGAGCCACCCAGACAGCATGTATTATGAGAACTTAAATAACAAACAACAAATCTTAGAATAGTAGGAAGAAAGGTCTTTTTTTTTTTTTTTTAAAGAAAGTTTATTTATTTTGAGAGAGAGAGAAAGAGCACACACAAGTGGAGGAGGGGCAGAGAGAGAGAGAGAGAGGGAGAGAGAGGGAGAATTCCAAGCAGGCTCCTCACTGTCAGTGTGGAGCCCCATGTGGGGCTCAAACTCACAAACCAGTAGATCATGACCTGAGCTAAAGTCAGATGCTTAAGTGACTGAGCCACTCAGGTACCCCGAGAAAGGTCATATTTTATACAAACCATAGTAGAAAATAATCAGAATCAATTTGCATTGTCATTCCTGTCTGGTTGCTAAAGAGATTACTTTATTTTGTGGAATTGTGGGGACTAATGTTTTCTAGTTTTTATGAAAAATATGGTTAATTTTCTCAAGTAAAAATAAAAAACCTAAATATTAGCATTACAAATCCCTCAATTGCTTTAATCTTTATTGCGTACTATAAACAATATGCATAATCTTCCGTAAATGTCTCTCAACCTCTATAATTTTGGGGAGATTAAAATGTTAAATTTCAATATTACACTTCAAATGTTTAAAGCCTAATAGATAACTCAATTAATGAGAACACTATGTGCCATTGGACACATTGTGGCTTTCTCTCTTTTGTCAATATTGATTGAAATGGTTGTGGAAAGTGGCCAAATTAGACTAGATCTTTTAAACAATAGAATGTGTAAGAATAAACTGTATTTACCTTTGGGAAGCATTAAGGTACATGATTAGAAAAACAAGGTCATTCCTATCTCTTGTTCTTTGATCCTAGTCTCTGTTGGTGCTTTGTCCTGCTGTCATAGCCTAGTAACCTGCTCTGGTGGAGAAGCCACAACTGCCCAGCTGTGCTAAATTATCTCCAGAATTCATTCTCCATCTGTGGACATTGTAGAGCCTATCATTATAGCCTTCTTTTAGGAAAACCTGTACTACAAAGACAAACTCACAAGGCAATCTCACAGATCATTATTCACACTATAGAGGATTTGGGGCAGTTGGGATTTGCAAAGGGAGTTACCTTGAGATTCCTGAAAAAATCAATCTCCTGTGTCCAATAAAACACAAATTGACTGCTACATTTTTTATTTTTTGTTTTTTAGGGCAGAATTTTCAGCAGGACTTACTGAGCAAGTAAGTAAATTGAATTCTTTCTAAGCATTTTTAGGAAGAGAATATTGATTGTCACTCAAGAGATCCTCAAAATTGTTATTCCTTATAATTTTATGTCATTCAGATCTTGGGCAGGAATTTAAATCCAGATATTAAATATTTATTAATATTTCTTTCTTTGCTGGGTTGCTTCCATTACCACCAAAGGATGGGTTTTGGTCCAGGAAAGTGATCATTACAGCTTTTTAGTGGAATGACTTACTGATTTATAATGTGAAAAGTCATCAAGAAACCTGTAGAATATTGGATGGCTATTCTTATAAATATTACTGTCTCCTATAAGTTACTACACCCTGAATTGTAATTGTCTTTATTTTTTTGTGTTCATGGGCTTACATATATGCATGTGCTCACACACACACACACACACACACACACACACTTTGTATAGTCATTAGAGTGGGTGTTAAATTGCTATATTCCTTCAGTTAAAAAAATAAGGGTAGGAGATTTTCATATCTAAAACCTTAATATTGACATCAATGAAGTATGCACATGGGAATGTGAGCTATAGAATTGGGTCTTTTAATAGCAGTTGCTGGCTTGGAATGCTTTCTAAGGCCAGGTTCAAATCTGTTCTAAGGCAAAAGAAGATGTTTACCTTAAGAATCTAAGGCACAGGAGCTCAACTGGAGACTGTTTGCTGCACAAATAAATGCTAATGCAATGGAATGTTATTTGCGTCAGTCTATTCCTAAATACATTAATTTTCTCTTTTGCTATTCCAAATGTTCAATTAAATTCTTCAGCCTCTCCCCCCACTTCCCCCCTGCCCCCCGCCTCAACCCGCACCAGGAGCATAACTTGAACATAGAATTAGTTCCATCTGAAGCAAGACTTTTAACCTGTTGTTTCTTGGGCTGCATTTGTACATTTTATATACCAGTTTTAAAATGATTCAATAGTGAATTTGCAAATCATGACATAAAGTAATACTATTAGTGCACTGAAATATATGGCTAAATGAATGCTGATTTTTAAACCAGGATTATCTTTTAATTATCTTTCAATTAAGTTTTTT